>NC_134590.1:12113333-12733611 GCF_037038515.1 Microtus pennsylvanicus | reverse complement strand
AGGTCCCTAGGCTTGTGGCAAGTGCCTCACCTACTGAACTGTAATTGCCCAAAACAAGCCTGTATTTAACAGACTTGCCAAAGGGTGTAAGGCCTGCAGGCTGCAGGGTTGCGGGCTCTGTCCTCTTCGTGGCCCACAGAAGACGCAAAGCATGGATCAGTGTCTGCATGCCCGACCCCAGACTTATTTTCAGAAAGTAGTGTGATGATTTTTCCGGCCCCTGCTGTGCAAGGAGAGTTCAAAATTCAAAAACTGAGCTTTGGTCAGGGGCCGGGGAGCACTCTTCACTTTCCTGGAGCTATTCGTCACTGTCACCGTTTGAGAACACAACCGAAATGCTTTGGGTTTTATTTGGGTGTCGCTTTGTTTTTCCTTGAAATACCAAGTGTTTGTAGCTGGCCCTCTTTCCAAGGGCACGGCGGGCTGCAGAAGTTTCTAAAATTAGACCTCTCTGGTGCAGGTCACTGAGCAGGAATGGCCTCCTGTCCGTTGTATTTACACAGATTGACTTCTGTGGCCTCCACAACAGGGCTCACTTGATGAGGCATGAGGACCCACAGGAGGTTGTGGGAATTCTTGCTCAACTCCTCCGTGGGGTGGAGGGCCATGATCCCTGGGCAGCAGCTCTTCCCTGGCAGTGGTATTTGGATTCGGGGCCCTTTCAACCTCTGCCATATGCTCCAGCTCCCCTCCATCACTGTCACCGCGTTGGGGCGGAGGTCAGACCTCTGAATCAGTCCATGAGATGCCTCGAGTTAAAAATGAGCTCGTGTTCAGGAATTTAAGAGCCAGGGGTTTTCACTTTGTTTGTGTAATCTATCTTATGTGTCTCCTCTTGCAAGCTTGTAGGCATATAGGACATCATCTAGCGGTAACTCTAGTTTAGGAACCTGTCAATATAAAATGCCCAGAAAGGTCTTACTTATCTCTCCTATGATATTTTCAGAAGAGCCTGGAAAGAATAAAAATCAGTCTTTTCTTTTTTGAAAAAAGAAATTAGGTTTATTCATGTGTGCATGTGCAGGCATGCAAGGCCACAAGAGGCTAGAAGAGAGTATCGGAAGCCTGGAGCTGGTGTTACAGGTGTTTGTTAGCTGCCTGGCCTGATCTGGGAACTGAAACCAGGTCATCTCAAAGGGCAGTGTGTGCTCTTAACCACTGAGCCATCTCTCCAGCGAGGTTTTTTTCTTTTTATCTAATAATTTGCATCTCTCCCTCCCTAGCCCTTAAATACTTAGACTGCAGAGATTGTATTAGAAAAAGTTTTGAGATTAACATTCTAAATTTCAACAAGTGGGGATAAAAGAGTAGAGGCCCCTGACATGGAATATACTTAAAGTGACTGGACCGGACCTCCACACACTCACGCTTGTAAGATTCGAAATTCTTTCTGAAGAAGTAAATTATTTTGGATCAAACTTAGAATATTGCTTACAGAAATCAATCTTGATTAATGTATTAGCCAGACATTCTCAATACATAGTTCAAATAAGTACTGAGAACTAAGAGTCTTGAGCTCGGTGTAGTAGAGCCCTCCAGAGGCAGAGGCAAGTGGGTCTCCGTGAGTTCAAAGCCAACCTGGCTAACATACTGGTTCCAGACGAGCCAGGGTTACATTGTGAGACCCTGTGTTAAATAATAAAAAAATAATAATAAAAACTCAAATAACAAAACAAAATGAGCTTCCACAACTAGTCTCAGGGAAGCAGTGAAAACGTATTTTTAACTTAGCTTAGACACAAAGCCCAAGTTGCCTCACCTGTCTGTGGGCAGGTTTTCTGTGCTTGCACAACCTTGAACCAACTCCAGGCTCCAAGTGACCTACACACTCACTTTCCTTTGTTTTCCTCTGAAAACAGCACAGACTGGACCTTTGTTTTCCCTGGCGGGTTGATTTGCATCTCCTCAAGTAAATTAGCCTTGCTATCTAGTCCCGCATGTTTAATGGGAACAGGTCTGCAGGCCAATAAAAACAAAGATGGAGGAAGCCTAGCAGAAGGGAGAAGGGCAGGGTGCTGTGGTTCACTGAGATACTGGGCGCATCATTTTCTTCCATACTTCCTCCTAGAATAAAGCTGAGCAAAATCCTACGGCCTGATTCCCATCACAGTGATTCTGGAAAATTTTTAAAGTATTCTGGAAATTTTAGATAGCTCTTTAGTATCTCAATACTGGTGTAATCATTGTATCGTAAGAGAATATTGAAGACTTCCAGTGAGATTTTATCATTTCTTTCCCCTTGATCCTAGAAGGCTGCAATCTCTCAGGCCTAGCCCTGCTTCTAAAGGCCTCACTCTCTCAGGCTTAGCCCTGCTTCTGAAGGCCTCACTCCCTCAGGTCTAGCCCTGCTTCTGAAGGCAGAGGTGTTTGTCTTTATAGACTGTCACTCCCTGTTCCCCAAGTTCTTGGCTTCTTCACTTTGCTTCTGTTGCCTCCTCTAAGTCTTTCCTACTCCAAAGTGTTTCCTCAGAGCTATTGCTTTCTTGTGTCGTACCCCAAACCTTTCTGTCTCATTTCTTGCTTTCCGCTGAACGAACAGGGTAAAAAATAGTAGAAAGCTCTTGAAAGCAATACAATCTTATACTAACTTAAAGTGGGGATAATAAACAATAGCCCGCACATACACAGATACACAGACACACACACACACATACACACACATTTGGGAGAGGGGTTTTAAGTAGTCCAGGTTCAACTCTGACTCAATATGTAGGCAAGAATGACCTTAACCTTTAGATCGCCCGCCCTTACCACCCAGTGCCTGGACTACAGTGATGTGCTACATCCTCATTTTAAGTGATGCTGGGGATTGAACCCAGGGCCTTGTGTCTGCATTCCTAGCTAGCCCTACCTGTATTTTTAAATGCAGTTTTGAGGGTGATCAATATTTCTCCATAAAGAAATAAGTGCCTGTAGTATAATTTCAGTGACAAATTGGTTGGTGTTATCTGTGTACAGAAAGGTATATCCCATTATCTGTGTGTGGGTAAGTGGGTCCTGTCGTGGAAGCTACCACCTCGAAGGCTGGCGCTGACCAGGTCAGCCTGGGTATTGGCTGCGTTTGGAGACCTTGTTGTGTTACTCAGACTTCCCAGGACCTCTGGCAGAACTGTCAGCTGCAGACCTCAGTGGCAGTGGAGGTAGGCCATGAAATAATAAAGGGGTCTCAGACATCCTGATAGTGGAGATGAAAGGGTTCATCTCAAAATTCTGGAAATAATTTGAAAAGCTGCTGTGATGATTCCTGGGAGCATCATCATGAATCTTGAATGTTTTGGTTAACAGTGATTGGCATGTCCTGGGCCCGGCTCTCTCAGCTCAGTGTCAGCGTGGGACTTTGCACCTCTGTGGACTGTCGCAAGGAAGGACTATCCTGAACTCCATTCCCTCTGCCACCCAAACTTACTGAAATATTAGCACAAGCCAAAAATCCAACAAAGACTGGGTTTAGATCTAGTCATTGTTCTCATTTGGCACAATGATGAGACTGTAGCATGATTAAGATTTGGGGCTGGGGTAAACAGCAGGAGGAAGAGGGATCTGAAAGGATGACCGGCCATCCCGTGGAATCATGGACTTGTAGATCACAGGTGAGGTTGTCAGATTTGGCAAATAAAAATACTGTTTGAATCTCAAATAAATAGAGAATCTGTGTGTGTGTGTGTGTGTGTGTGTGTGTGTGTGTGTGTGTGTGTGTGTGTGTATGAAAATACATCTGCATCTGCACCCTCATTGCATCATGTGTACCCCAATGAAGTGTCCCCCAAAAGGCTCGTGTGTTGGAGGCTTAGTCCCAGCTGATGGCACTGTTGATAGGTGATTGGGTATCAATCCTGTTTGTCAGTAAAAACTCATAGCTGAAAATGCCACTAGGAAGTGAGATCTAGCTGGAGGAAGTAGGTCACTGGGCGCCTTTGAAGATCCTATCTTGTCCCTGGCCCCTTTATGGCTCTCTCTACTTCCTGGATGCCACAGATAAGCAGCTCTTCTCTCTCCTTCCCCTTTCCACTGTAGAGGATCCTGTTGAGATCATGTCTGTGCACATGATTTGCTCGGAGATTTTGTCACAGCAATGGAAAGCTAACTAGCATACGGAACAAGCTAGATGTACAGGAAAATGTGGATTTTTTCCCCTAAATTTAATCTATTCTTCTGTACAAACCATTTGTTTTAGTTAGCGTTTCTTTTGCTATGAAGAGATACCATAACCATGGCAATTATTATTATGGGTTTGTTTGGTTTTGGTGTTTTGAGACAGGGTTTCTCTGTGTAGTCCTAATCCTGGCTGTCATGGAACTCAATCTGTAGATCAGGCTGGCTTCAAACTCACAGAAATCCTCCTATCTCTGCCTTCTGAGTACTTGAGATTAAAGGCATACACCACCATTGCCCAGTATCCATGGCAACTCTGTAAACAGAGACTGGACTTTAGTTTCCCGGCTGCCCAGACCTGAATAACCACACAGAAACTATAATAATTACAACATTGCTTGACCAATAGCTTAGGCGTATTTCTAACTAACTCTTACACATTAAATTAACCCATTTTTATTAATCTGGCAAGCTTCTGGCCTGTCCTACTCCTTTGGCAGCTACATGGCATCTCTGTGACCCCGCCTACTTTCTCTCATTTCCGTTTGGATTTCCCGCCTGGCTTTGCTCTGCTAAGTCATTGACCAAAACAATTTTATTCATTAACCAGTGGTAATAAAACATATTCACAGTATACAGAGGGGAATCCCACATCATCTCCCTTTCCCTCTAAACAAAATGGGAGGTTTTAACTTTAAAAGTATAGTAAAATTACATATAACAAAACAGGTATAAAGCAAGAATTACTGTTATAATATTTCTTTGTGAGTCTAAAGTTTCATATTTAATTTACTTTTATCATAACTAAGGAAAACTATAACTATCTAGTCTTCAACTCCATCAAAAGCCCCAGAATGATATAATATTACCTAAGTAAACAGGAAGTGCAATGCAAGCAACTTCCAAAATTCTAGAATCGACAGAGACATCTCACTGCCTGGACAGTCACCCAAAGTTCTTTTGTAACATTGGGGAATCCTTCTTCAGCCTACAGGCCCATAGTATCTGGCAGACTTTTCAGTGAAGCAGGAAATTTGAAGATCTGTTCTGCCTTGTTGGTGTGGCACAATTCTGTATTCTGTCAATTACGTTTTAAATAAACGCTGATTAGCCAGTAGCCAGGCAGGAAGTATAGATGGAACAACCAGACAGGAAGTAGAGGCTGGGCAAGGAAAACAGGAGAATTCTGGGAATAAGGACGCTCATTCCTCCCCAGTCCTGGCCCATCCACTGAAGAAGCAGGATGTGACCTGCCCTGCTGAAAAAGGTACTGAGCATGTGGCTAAAATAGATAAGAATAATGAGTTGATATAAGTTATAAGGGTTAATAAGAAGCCTTAGCTAATGGGACAATCAGTTTATAACTTATGGAGACCTCTGTGTGATTTTCTTTGGGACATAACAACTGTGGGAACTGGACAGGACAGAAACCCCAACAAGCAAGGCCTATCATGTTACACCTTGTACTAGCAAAGTTTGTCAGTTGCTTTCTTCTCTGTCCTGCAGAATGATTGGCAATTTCTTCTGTAAAGCAAGAACCCTGAAGGACCATCCCTTCTTTTGGAAAGTTCAGCATTCACTTTTCTATGGGTCCTGTATGTCTAGGTCATACAGCATACCATCCAAACAATCCAGGCAAGAGCAGTTTCTGGCCCAAAAGGCTAGCCTTGTCACATTGAAGGCAAATTCTACAAGTTTCTTCAATACCCACTAAATTCTCTGAAGTAGATTGGTGCCACCCAAAGTAGACATGTCTCACTGTTGAGAAAAGTCCAAGTTCTTAAAACATTTTAAGAATTCTGTAGGTCTTTGAAGTGTTGAAGATTATCTGTCTAATTTAAATATATCTCTGTATATCTAGAAAATCTAACTAATATGACTACAAAGTTTGACTATTATAAATGACTATCTATTAATCTATAATTTTTAATTATACATTACATTTTTAAATGAGCTGTACAAACACAATACCTTAAAAAAGAGCAGAAATATCTATATACATATATATATATATATAAAACAATGTAACAAAATCAACCTTAAATTTGTATCAGTAGACCAAGATTCATACTATTATATCACAATAAGTAATTGTGAGTTTAATACTATGTCCATTTAGCAGAATGATAGTAATAGGTTCTCCTCTAGGGCCTGTGACCTGTCCAGACATAGATTTTTAGCCCAATAATAGTGCCAGGTATGGGTTTCATCTTGTGGAGTGGGCCTTAAATGCAGCCAGGAAAGCGGTTGGCTATGCCCATGATGTTTGTGCCACTAATGCACCAGTGGGCACATCTTGGCAGGCTGGTTGTTATTGTCAGCCAGGGTTCACAGTTAGGTAAGACTGGCAGGCATGACATCTTCCAGCACTATGAAGTTATTGTCATTTCCATTTCATTAATTTCTTCCCTGATTTCAATGATTTCTTTCCATCTGCTGATTTGGGATTTGGTTTGTTTTTCTTCTTACGAGGCTTTAAGATGTATTATTAGGTCATTTATTTGCAGCTTCTCAGATTTCCTAATGTAGGCATTTAGACTACAGACTCTCCTGGTAGGATTGTTTTTATTATATCCCATAGGTTTTGCTATATTGTGTTTTCCTTTTCATTTGATTCTTGGAGTTTTGAACTTTATTTTCTTAAATTTTCAAGGAGCCCTTCATCATTCAATAGTGTGCTGGCTAAACTCCAGGAGTTTGTGTACTTTCTAGGATCTCTCTTCCTGCTGATTGGTAGGCTTATTCCATTGTGATCAAATAGAAAATAACGAATCAGATCGGTTTTCCAAAAATTGCTTTATATACTAATTGATTAATGTATAATCTATTTTAAAGAAGGTTCCAAGGGATGCTGAGAAAAGTGTGTATTCTGCAGTGTCTAGATAGAATGTTCTGTGGATTTCTGTTAAGTCTATTTGATCTGTCATATCATATAACTCATACTTTTCTCTGCTTTTTGTCCGAAGACCTGCTTGTGAGAGTGGGGTATGAAGTCACACACTACTGTGCTAGGGTCAATATATGACGACACCTAATATGAAGTTGTTTTCACCTCCTCACAGGGTTTATGTGTTTAGAATCATAGTGTCCTCTGATTGTTCTCTGAACCAATATGAAGTGACTCTGTGTCTCCTCTCCCTCGTTTTGGTTTGGAGTCTATTTTGTCAGATCTGAGAACAGTGACACCTGCTTGTTCACGAGGTCCATTTGCCTGAGGGTTATTTATCCATCCTTTCACCAGGAGGAGGTGTCTATATTTTGTGGTGAGGTGTATGTCTTGGAGACAGCAAATAGATTGTTTTTGCTTTTTAATCCAATCTATTAATCGGTGTGTTTTGGTTGGGGAATTCAGACCAACAATATCCAGGGTTATTTCTGATATCTGTGTATTTAGGGCTGGAGAGATGGCTCAGTAGCAGAGAGCACTCTTTCTGCTCTCAGTATTCTCTCTGTTCTGCACATGCAGTGAGCGAATTATAGCGTTATGAGGGGAGGTTCTTCATGGTCTTGTCTTTCCGATGTCCTCAGTGCTCCTTCTATCTGGAGTTGGCATCTCCTTTTCTAATTCTAGGAAATTTTCTGTTCTGTTACCATTCTTTTAAAAATGTATTCTCCAGGGGCTGGAGAGATGGCTCAGTGGTTAAGAGCATTGTCTGATCTTCCAAAGGTTCTGAGTTCAATTCCCAGCAACCACATGGTGGCTTACAACCATCTCTAATGAGATCTGGTGCCCTCTTCGGGCCTGCAGACATAGAGACAGAATATTGTATATATAATAAATAAATAAATAAATATTTTTAAAAAATGTATTCTCCAGTGTTGGAAAAAGATTCTCCTTCTCCTATCACTCACTGATTTGGTCTTTTCAGACTCTTGAGTATATCCTGGAATTCCCACTGGCACTTTAGCTATTATTTTATCTTTGTTTCTTTTTGATTGTTTTAGTTCCCTGTGAATAACCAAGGATACATGTCAGAGGGACTAAGGTGTTCTACTGTTTTTATACCTTGCTTGTTTTAGTGATGTTGTAGGCTTATTCCGTGCAGCTGTTTTTTCACAGACTTTCTTCCATAGCACTAAATGTGAACCTAAGTGTATTTCCTTTATCCCAATTCTTAGCACTAACTGTAACCTGACTTTCTCATCTGGGATGTCGGGACTTTGAGGGGATAGCAATCCAATGCCTTTGCTTGCCACCTTCTGATTCCACACATTCTTGTGTGGAAAGTTCCTTGGTTTTCCTAAGACTTGCAGAATATGAACAGAGAGTGAAGAATAGGGAAGACATGGTTGCTCTGGGTCAGGAGCCCTGAGGCAAACTGAAATTAAATAGTCACCAGACTGTGATGACTTACGTCAGCAGTGAGAAATAGGCCTTTTGATTCCTGTGCTATCAGTAGTGCGTGTCCTGTAATTATTAGACGGGAAGGAGTGGTACTTTGGCCTTACTCGGCATCTATACATTATCTCATCAACCCTGTTAGTGCTGAGGCGCCCTCAGCTTGACATAAGAAAACGCTCACCCAAGTGCAAAGTGCACTGGCTTTTTAGCCAAAGAGTTCGCTCCCCGAGAGCAGCCTGGAGTTCTCCAACAAGCCCAGTGTCCTATGATATTAAAGGAAAATGGACTGGGAGAGGCAAAGTAAGCTCATCTGGTTCCTGTCAACTCATTGCTCAGGTCCCTTTCAGCCTGGAGCCTGCAGGTGGGCATTCATGATGCCGCACTACACTGATTCTGAAAGCTGCCATGGTTTTGTCCTGAAGATGTTTCTCAGCTGCACATCGTCATCCCTGTGTCCGTTGCCACCCTCACGACCGTGACCCATTCTACATGATTCTTTCTGTCTTCCAAAGATGCTAGGAGCTTGGGAGGTGGCTGAGTTGGTAAAGGCCCTGTCACCAAAGCATGATGCATTTAGTATCTATGTAAAACCTATTCATCTTTGATCCCAGTGCGGGGGGTATGGGGACAGAGATGGGTAAGATCTCAGGAACTCATCGGGTTCAGTGAGATAAATGATTTAAAATAGAGGAAGGTAGAGGGAAATCACGGAAGATTCTGGACATAGATTTCTTGTCTCTACATGCACATGTATGGCATCCACATGTACAACATATATGCATGCACATACATACACATGCATACAAGCACACACACAATGCACTGTGAATTTTATAAGTAAGATATGAAAAGTACCGTTTTTTTCTGAACCTTTTCCATGATTTTATAAAGTTTAATCTACTGAATAAGCATCTAATTTATGCCAGTCATTGTTATATGTTCTTGGGACTCAACCATGATTTAAAAAACAAAAACAAAAGACCAAGCAAACAAGCATGCTTATTTTGAGAGAGGCAACAAAGAGACCATACAGCATGCACAGGTACGTGTGTCCCGGGCACAGCATGTTGGAAGTGGGCGAGTGCTCCAGGAAAAGAAACTTAGGTCAGATGCCAAGAGGCTCTTCCTGCCTCCTCCATTCATAAAATTCCTTACATTCCTCCCGAGAGTATTAAGGACAAACTTCTCATTTTCCAAAACCTACGGAGGAACTATTTGGAGCTTTGAGAATATGTCATGAATATTCTGTAAGGAGGACTCAAACAGGCATCCAGACCTTACTACAAAATCCCTCTGTTCCCAGCTCCTCAGGAAAGGTGACAGTGTTAAGGACAGCTAGCGAGTAGAAAGAAACTAGTCTTGAGTTTTGTGCCGCTTTCCCAGCACGGAAATTCATCTCTAATCCCAAACAAGCACCCTGCAGGGACGTGTGCAAATCACTAAGGAAAATCCCCGTCTGAGGCTCTTGTCACGGGCTGCAGCTCAGCAGCAGGGTAACATGAAACCCTCCGTGCTTGCGTTTGTTTGGAAAAGGTGCTCAGAGGAAAACAGGGGGCTGCTAGGTTTTAGAGAAAAGGAAAGATAAAAACATCATATTGTGTCAAAATTTCATCAAGTATATTGTTTTTAAGTCCATCTTTACCACCAGTACTGGCACGGGGGTGGAGGGGGGGTGCATGGTGACCGTCTTCACCACCAGTACTGGCACGGGGGGGGGGTGCATGGTGACCATCTTCACCACCAGTACTGGCACGGGGGGGGGGGTGCATGGTGACCGTCTTCACCACCAGTACTGGCACGGGGGGGGTGCATGGTGATGTCCTGGACCAGGACCCTCCAAGAAGGAGGCACAGTGTGACACGGTAGGTGACTTGTTCAAGTGACTGCTTCTTGTTCCCAGTGACTCAGTCCATTGCTGTAGACCGTTAGAGTCTTTCTCAAGGCTCCACCACCACCAGGACCTCCACTCTGAAGACAGCAGCTAACACACAGGCCCTGGGGGACACACAGACTGTATCCGCAGCATAGTTGCCAGACAGGAGGACCCTAGGCCTCTTGTCCTTCTGCCTGTGAGCGACAACTACCTGACTACTGAGTGACGAGATACACTCTGCTGCCTCACTTCAGGTTGTGGTGAAAGTGGGGAGAGGGGAACCCCGAGCTCTTCCCAAGGGCCAGGCACTATGCTGAGTGGATTACTGATGTTATCAGCTTCAGTTCCCAAATCAGATAGGTGTCCATTTCAGAGGAAAAGAAACTGAAGTTTGATATTCACTAGTGAATGTCAAAACCTCCATCCTTGAGGGTGGTGGCTGAAGTGTGGGCCTTGGGATCATCTCCCAAAGGCTAGAGCTGCCTGTTCCCTCCTGTTTTACTGCATGCTGTAGAATGATTGACAGGTTACCCAGCCTCTCATCTGTAAGGTTGGACTAATAGTTACAGCATTTTAAGAAGATTTGAGAATGTGACATCATCACTGCAGGCATCGTTGCAATGGTGGAAAGCTACAGGTTTAACCACATGCAATTGCTATCACTTTTGTAGCGGACCCAAATCGTCAGAGGTCACATGCTACAATCTCATTCTGTGACTAGGCACCCCAACACCCCCACTGGAGATTTAGCCCAATCTCACACATGCTAAGCAAACACTCAACCATGTAGCCACACCTCAAGCATCAGCATCAACTCATTGTAGATGCCACAATGGTTCGCTTACTCGGCTCATGATTTGTGAGCTTCAACATTATTTAGAGAGGTTTTTCAAGCCTGTTTCAACTTCCCTAGAAACTCACCGAAATTCCTTTTACTAAGACAGAGCATCCACGAAGACATGAGCTATATATATATTTCCTGGAACCAAAAACCTGTTGAGGATATTGTCAGAAAGAACTTGAAAAGATTTCAAGTGAACTTAGGCCAGACAGAGCAGGACTACCAGGGGATGCACCAGGGGATGTGGAACTACCAGGGGATGAGGGACTACCGGGGGATGCGGGACTGCCAGGGGGATGTGGTACGGCCAGGGGGTGCGGGACTGCCAGGGGATGCGGGACTACCAGGGGATGCGGGACTACCAGGGGGATGTGGTACGGCCAGGGGGTGTGGGACTGCCAGGGGATGCGGGACTACCAGGGGATGCGGGACTACCAGGGGATGCGGGACTACCAGGGGATGCAGACTACCGGGGGATGTGGTACTGCCTCTCCAGTGTTGCTGGGATTAAAGGTCTGTGCCACTACCACTTGGCAGTTTTGCCTTTCAAAAAGAAAAGGTGTGTGTGTGTGTGTGTGTGTGTGTGTGTGTGTGTGTGTGTGTGTGTTTGCTGGGACTCCAACTCAGAGCCTTTCTCACTCATGCTAAACAAGTACTGTATCATTAGGCTACCTGTCCCCCCACTCCAGAAGACTGTTTTCAAATAAGACTGTATCTATAATGCAAAATCTACCAGGAGTTCTCTTTCTGATAAGATTTTTATCAGAATTGTCTGGTTGCCTCTTTTTGTAATCCTCGTGCATCTCAATCCTTGCTCTGGAAGTCAGGTGGAGCTTTCTGGAGAGACCACCTCTGCAGAGAAAGTCTTTTAAATGAGTTTCTTCTCTTCTTTGAAACACACTGCCATCTTAGAGACACATTAGACTTCCTCGGTGTTTGAATGGTCCTTTGTGGGGGTGGGCTGGGAGTAATCTATCTGTGTGCGTGCTCCTTACATTTTTCCTTACCTAAGAAATACTCTGCAATTCCTAATCCCATTCTTTTTCAGGGAAGTTCGCAGACTGTCTGTGAATTTCACGCTTCCCACTCACACACGCCATGGCATCCCAGACAGAATCCATTTACACACCCACAAACTCAGACACACTTAGACCCCCATTTTCTGTGTGTGCTGTTCTCATTTTCTTTGTGTCTATGGTTACTGCTAAACTGACCCCTACAGTCTGGGGCAAATACCATACTTGAATCAAGGGCTGCCCAGCCATACAACTGCAAAGGGTTGCTGTTTCAGGGGCTGGGGCTCCAGTACAATGCCTCCAGCTGGCTGCAGTTTAGGGAGCCGGGAACAGCTCTGCTCACAGGTGGGCTGCCACGCCCCTCTGCTGGAGCTGAAACTGTAGTAGGCTGTCTCATTCTTCCAGGGGTTTTATGTATTTTCACGTCTGAAGTGATTTTTTTCCCCCAACATTGGACTTCATCGTTCAGAACGGTGACTGTAAAAAGATCTTTTTTGTGATTGTGTCTCCCTGTCTACCAGTTTCTGTAAGAAAGTCTTGCTGGTAAAAAACATAGCTATCTAAGAATTGAGTTCCAGCAGCTTGCCTGAGTGTCTAGAACCAGGCAAGAGAGGCAAGATAAACACACACACACACACACACACACACACACACACACACACACACACGCCCGCGCGCCTTTTGCTTGGCTTTGCCCTCGCTGCACACACAATTGTGTTTGAGAGTCGGAGGACCCTAGGGCGACGCCTTTGGCGGGGCGGGTAGAGAGAGCTCCTAACTGACAATAACTCCAGGGTGCGTGGAGCCGACTGCCCCCGGCACGGTAGAAACCGTCTGTGGGTCCTGGCCAGCCAGTGGGCGTCCCTGACATCAGGGGGCCTGCTCCTGTCAGCCAGGCCGGCAGGCGATTGGCTGGGGAGAGGGCAGTAATTCGAACTGCCTTTGTGCTTAGCTAATCAGGACGGCGCAGGTTCCAGGAGCTGAGGTGCCCGGGTGTCAGACACCTGTGACTTAGCTCTGGCTCTCCTCTCGGGAGGCTGCCACCTGCTCCAGCCGCCAAGCCCCGCTGGTGGGCCAGCTTGGCTGTGTGTCATACCGGACTGAAGTATCCAGAGAAACTGAGGACAATGGAGGTGGCTGAGTTCGCTCTTCTGTGAGGTAAGTTCCGTTTAAGTCTGTTATTTCTCCCTGGTTGATCGCCACCGAAGTGACAGTATGGAGAAGATAAACCAAAGAGACACAGGGCTTTATGGGGAAACCGACTTGTCCAGCTGGCAGATAAGCCTGCAAAATAATACAAGCTGAAGAGGGTGGGAGGGACGTGACAGACCTCTGCGCCCCTCACCACTCTGTACACTTATTGCCCCATGAGAGTGAAGAGACTTTTCATTAAGGCCAACAGATCTATATACTGACTTCTGAGAAAATACGGAGTCTGGCTGGCTCCAGTGCCCAACCTTCAGGCTTCCTATCACGGTGTGAGCTACACTGTTTTTATGGTTCTCTTACCGTGAGCTACACTGTTTTTAAGGTTCTTTTTAATTCTGTCTGGTGAGTGTGCCTTCTCGTCAGGTCTGTTCAGCACAGGTGAGTTAGTGAATTCTACTTCAGTCAGGGGTTCAGACAGTACTGCTGGGCTGAGTGTGTCCCTTGTCCCCTCTGTGCTCCAGCATCTAAGCTGGAACAGTGGAGAAGCTACACCAGTGGGCCCTGGCTCTTTCTTAAACCCTGCTCTCTTTCAGCACACGTTGTTGGACAAATCCTTCCAGGACTGTCCTGTCTTTTCACGGGCAGCCATTAAAGTACTGTCATTTGAGGCGTTAGTAAAAAGATCAGTGGGTTCAAAACCAGTGTTCCCATTTGCCTGCTTTGCCCTGACAGGGCAAGAAGTCGTTTAATCTTGGGCTTTTAATTTACTTTTAATGAAAATACTTTACAAACAGTAAGGGTCTTTTGGGAAGTCAAGGGATTCAGAGTTGACTTTGAGCACCTTCCCCGAAAGGAGGTGTTTACCTTCCTGATGTCCCCAGGGTGCTAGTGGACTGGTAAATCTCTGTGGGGAAGACAGACAAAGGTGAAGAGCAGCTGATAAGCATCCAGGGCCCCTGCGGGCTGAGCATCTATCTATGTTAACCACCCTGAAATGCCGCTTCTCCTCCTCCGAGGTTTTAATCAGCTGGAATTTTCTAAACACTTCCCCACAGCGGCAGCACATAGCCAATGAATGTAAATACTATATATGATTGCTTTGAAAAGTGAAAACCCCGAAGTAGCTTATCGGGTAAAACGTGACCATCACTCAATCTTTTTAATATAATATGTGTCCATTCGGTATATTCGGTTGTTGGTTCATAGGTAGCAAGATAATACTAAGTATGTTTTTAAGTTTTGGAAGAGTTTGAAAGAAATAGGCACCGAAATAGAAGTAGATGGCAAATGGCTGGCGTCGGTTCTTATTTTAAAATTCTACCCCTGGCTTGTGAATTACAACCAAGGAAACATATAAATCAAAAGTGATATCCTAATTTAAGGGTTGGTCAGTGTTGCACTGGAGGAAATAAATGCAATCTTTAGTTAGTATCTTTTTTAAAAGCCACCGTAAAAAAAATCTCAGTATTTTTAAGACACAGATGGGAGGAAGTTGAAAACTGTCACCCCCTTTATTTCATATTGCTTCTAGAGAGCCCCTGTATATTTGCACAGAGTTGAGCGCACCCCAAATATATAGCTCACCACAATCACCAGTGACTGGGGTGGACACGCAGCTACTCAACACAGTCACCAGTGACTGGGGTGGACATGCAGCTACTTCATTCCAAGAACAGTGTCTTTAGAGGGCTACATTGGAGTGTGTGGGGATTAAGTATCTAAATTTATTGTTTCCCTGGAGACGACCATTTTTAAAAGTCTCCTCTCGGAGCTGTGGAATGCCTGCTCACTCCCTCTTCCCTCTTTGGTTGTGTGGTGCTGGGGACAGCACACAAAGGGGCTCAATAGAACTGCCCAGCCCCCTCCCCACATGGTGCGCCCCACTGACTGGCTTGAAAGGTTCAGCCCCAGAACAGAAGGCTACAGCTGGCTGATACTTCCTCTTAAGCAGCAGTCCTGTGCCTCTACCTTGGCTCTTGGCTGTTCAGAGCCAGGGAGGCCCTGAGTTCAGAAGCTGAATAGTTGAGTTGGCGGGAGTCTTCCTTGTTTCAGCCCAGTCTTCCCATCGGCAACCCTGAACACAGTGGCATCCCCGCCACCTCTAAACGTCATTAAAATGTCACCAGTTGTCATTCGGTTAGTCCAAATCTTTCGAAGCATGCTTTTATAAACAAACAAACAAACAAACAAAACAACCTTACAGTAATTCAAATGGTTCCGTTTTGGGGAACTGTCCTCTCAGATCGGAGATTTTGGAAAGCAAAAGACCTCAGCCGCCTCCAGTCATTTTCTTCCCAGTTAGACAGACTAGATCCAGGAGTGGAAGCCAAATGACCCTGGCAGCAGTGGGTTTGTGGCAAATCCAATAATCCCAGTGACAAGAGAGTCCTCCACAACCGGAACTGGAACGGAAGTGGGTTGGCACCGCTGGCCCTGCATGGTCAAGGGAGTCCCTGGCGACAGGCTCCAGGGAGGACTTTGTCTTAGCACCGCAGGCTTGGTTTGAAAGTCAAGAAAACTCTGAGATGGAACATAATGAAGTCTACCCTGAGAAGCTATAGCTAGCTTCGGCTTTTGTTGTTCTTTTACCAGGTTCCAAAACGCCAGCGACTGTAGCCACCAAAGCCCCCGCCAATGCCAGGGACAGCCATGCAGGTGGTGGGCACAGCAGTTGGGCAACAAGGAGGCCAGCGGTCGGCTTCTTCCCTTATCTTTGCTTCGTGGCAGCCGAGGGCTGAGTGACCTTACTTTTAGGCCACAATTTCTCAGCTGTTCATTAATCAGGCCTCATTGACTCCTTCATCTGATACCAGTTAGGTCAGGATCCTTACCCTAATTTGGGAGACCGAGAAAAGGGACAAAGTGATTAGTTCAGTTATGATAGCAAGGTCGAATAAAAAAATACGGGCCATTTTCTTTTATTTGTTTTTTTTTTCTCCCGTAGCCCAGGCTGGCCCCAAACTTACTTTGTGACTGAAGATGACCTTGAACTTGCTTTAGCGAGTCCTGAGATTACAGGCCTGAGCTCCTGCTGTCTTTTTCCTTTTTTTTTCTTTTTAAGAAAGGAAATTAGAAATCCTTCAGCTTTTCTTTCCCTTAGCCCTCTGTGTTGGCACTAAAACCGCTTCCAAGGAGAAGAATGCTGGTAGTCTTAAGTGGATCACTGCGCCTGAGAGTGAGGCCGAGCTCACAGACAAATGAAGGGGTACAGTGGGGTGTGTCCATGGGTGCAGACACAGGTCTGTGCCCACCTGGAGCCACATCTAAGTGAGGCGGCTCCCCTTCCCTGGAAAGGTCTGATCGGATCCTTTACAACAAATTTCCATCAGGGCCCCTCCACTGGAGAAGCTAGCGGAGGAGCCGGGGCAGCTGGCTGAAGGTGGCTGGGCTAGCGGCCTCTGAAGGTATGCCAGGAATGTTAATGGTATGCCTGAGTGGCGGGCTTCATAGCTCAGGCTTGGCCTGAGAACCGGTCCTTTGGCCATCTGTTGTGGCCTAGAAGTCTCATAGCAACGGTGGTGTCTCAAGAATGGAGCCCCCCTCAACCCCCGCTTTGTAAATTAAAATTAACTAACACAAAACCCAAAATTGCTCCACTGCCCAAGAAGAATCAGGACAGGATTCGAATTCTTTCTGCAGAATGATGAGCCTTACTGGAAGAAAAGCGCCCGTGTCCTTAATTTCTGTTCTTTAAATGAGCAATTTGTATTTGCTTTTGAGGTCTTCATTTTTCCTCCCCAGGGGCAGAATTATTTCTTCTTCTTCTTCTTCTTCTTCTTCTTCTTCTTCTTCTTCTTCTTCTTCTTCTTCTTCTTCTTCTTCTTCTTCTTCTTCTTCTTCTTCTTCTCCTCCTCCTCCTCCTCCTCCTCCTCCTCCTCCTCCTCCTCCACCTCCTCCTCCTCCTCCTCCTCCTCCTTCGTAAAAAACTAGTCACTCAAAGCTGCTGGTAAAATAATTGGTAAAAATATTGCTTACGTTAAATAATGATTGGAGTGTCGTGATCTTCCTGGTACCCGTTCTCCATGGTTCTATTGGCAGCTGCATCCCCTTCTCCCTTTGAAATAGTGTGAGCTTTTTGCCCTTTAGTCGGGGACATGAACTTCAAGCAGATTAATTTTACTGTGACATATTATGTGCCCGGGAAAGGAGTTCCTTGACTCTGGACCACTGTGGACCTCAGGAGGGAAAAGAAGTATTTTTCAATTGATCAGTCATTAAATTAGCCATTGTCCAAAGCTGCAGCTGTGCTTCGGAACACAGAGTGAAGAACGCTGCAAACTGCTAAGCACCAGGTACCCCAGAACAGGCGGAAGGGCTAGACCGCGTGTGCTAGCACCTGTAGCAGGGCAGGTACCCCGGAACAGGCGGAAGAGCTAGACCGCGTGTGCTGAGCACCAGGTACCCCAGAACAGGCGGAAGGGCTAGACCGCGTGTACTAAGCACCTGGAGCACGGCAGGTACCCCGGAACAGGCTGAAGAGCTAGACGGCGTTGCATTCTGCCCGGCGCTGGGCTAGCTTGGGAAGGTGGGCAGCCTTTAAGAGTGGGCTTCATTTGCAAACTGGACTTCTGCATTGTGTAAAAGGAGAATCGAATGTGCAGGAGGAGCCTGGAAATGGCCCTTGAATTGACTGGCATCTAGAGGAAGTTGTAAACTGGCCACATTGTGTTCCCACAGGAAGACACTTTCAGGAGAATGTTGACATTTTTGTTGTCCTTCCTGGTGTTTTTACCTTGGGGCATTTCCCAGTGGGGCCACAAAATACTTCAGGGGGTTTTGACGAGGGGTGCACTGTTCTTGAACACAGGACACATACGCAATACTGCTGATTCCTGGAGTGTGCTATTTAGGTCCAGTGTCCCAGCCCTGATGGTTTAAGGCAGTTCCAGGAAAAGGCACTGGCTGGGTTTGTTTTCTGGAATGTGAGATCCTAATGAAGGCGGGCTCTCTATGATAGGCATGTCCACTTGCCTATTCTGAACCTGTTCTCGCTTGCGTCAGATTTAACCAGCAAAGACTGATGGAGTCCCTGGCATGCTCCAGTTGTCTCTCTAGGTCCTGGTTTAGAGCTGAGAACAAAAGTGAACTGGGAGGAGTTCTAGTCAAGGATCATAGAGAACCAAAATAATTCAGTCATGCCAGTGGGCTTGAAATGTTTATGATGAAGGGGTGCTGTTTTTCTAAACGATGGTGGGAGAAGAGGATATTTGAAAAAAGACTGGGGGGGGGGGTAAATGAGCCGCAGGGAGCAAGGCGGGGCTGAAGAACAGGATAGCATATGCGAAGGGATGTGTTGGCGGAAGACCTGGAGAGCAGTGCTGGAACCTCAAGAGCAAGCACTAAAGAAGGCAGACCACGTAGAAGCCTCTGTGCCTACGGGGCTTCCCTCAGAGAGCAGCCGTAAAGATTTGACGGTGGACTTTGTCGTTCACGGGACCTGGTGCTAGGAGAACCTTCTTCATGCTGGCTGGCTAGTGCCCATTTATTTATGGCTGCTAGACTGGGTTTTAGGGACTGGATGAATGGTTGCGTGCCTTAGAGCTGTGGTCTGCCTTAAAATGCGTCAGTCGCCACTAGAAATGCCACAGGAGAAGCTGTTGACCCGGGGTCAGTGGAAAAAACTATCAAGCATTTGCTCAAGAATTTGATTTATAAGATCTTATTATGATGATTAAACTCCAGACCTTGGACTCTGAAATAGCTACTTCTCCCAACTGGTTGGGTCTCAATGCTATCTTCTCTCATATATGCAGAAAAGTTTACTCAGAAAAAAAAAACAGGGCTTGGTGCTGGGTGATAGCTCGGTGGTTACAACATTTGTTGTGCAAGTGTAAGGATCAGAGTTCAAATCCCCAGAAACCCTGTAAATGCCAGGTGGGTGTGGCTGCCTACCTACAATTTCAGCACCAGAAAGTGCAGACAGGGATCACCGGAGCCAGCTAGCTATGGAGCCTAGCATATCAATGAACGCTGGGTTTGACTGAGAGAAGGTAGAAGAATGTTGGAGGGGGATTCTTCACGCTGACTTTGGGTCTTCATCTACATGCACACACACACACAAACATACACACACACACACACACACGTGAGCACTCATATGTATTCAAAGAAAAACCAGAAACAGTCCATGAATACACAAACATGCACAACACACAACTCAAGGGGGGGGGGAGGAAAAGAAAAACTGCCCTTGTTTAAAGCAAAGGCATTGTTTTATGAAAATATCAAATCCATACTCTCAAGGACAGGTATAGTTCAAGATTTCAGGTGCCAATCTCAGATAAATAAGTAAGTAAATAGTGGTTGTTGGATTGCACTGAACTTCTCATCATGTGACCATGTCTGAGCTTTGAAACTGATCCCTGCTCCAGGTCACAGGATCCACTGGGAGGACCTTGTTGCAGAGACAATAACAAGGGATCAGTGTGTTTTCATTGCCATACAAAAGCTTCAGAACACTTTGAAGCCCTTTCAGAATTATCTTCTGTACACCCCTTTAAATGTCTAGATGCTAGATTCTGTTGTATTCCCCTATGTCTGTGAACTTGAACAATCTGGTCATAAGTCATGTCCAAGCTTTAGGGAGACAGGGAATGTTTCCCTTTCTAGGGACACTTTCTAGTGTCTGAAGACTATCCTTGGTTAGGAGTACTCCTCTTTCCTTCCAAGTGTTTGAAGACTATCCTTGGTTAGGAGTACCCCCTTTTCCCCTCCAAGTTTCTGAAGACTATCATTGGCCAGGAGTATCTTTGCTGTAGAGCCAGGGAGAAAAAAAAGTTCAATAACTACAAGAGTCTATGTAAAACCATGAGCTTTCATCATGGGAAATGTTCTCAGAGAGGCAAGGACTTCAATTACCAGATGGGTTCTCAGACATTTGGATAAGAGCTTCACCCCCCAGTATTCCTCCCAAATCTTTGGGTTTTTTTTTTCCAAGCTCTGTTTCTTAAGGCAGGTTCTTCTGGACTGGTCACCCAGAGTTATCTTTAGCTCACATGACAGCCAGGGGTTCTGAGAGCAGGAAGTTGCTGATGGGAGCAGCTTTGATTTACTTTAGGGTAGTAGCCAGGGGAGTCATCCCCCTGCAGTGGCCACTGAGGTCTAGTTGTGAAGCCCTTGATGATGCTATGAGCCTCTGTAGTTCCCAAGACAGTGAATTGTTATGTCACCGCCGCCGGCCGCCAAGGAACTGGTCGGTGGTAGACTAGAACTCATGTTCTTTTCTGAACCAGCACAGTGCCATTTTTATCATCTTCTGAATGACTTACTAAAGAACACAAACTCCCGGTGTAGCCGCAGGACAAAATGACAATTTCTAGTCCCATTTAATAGTTTAAACTGTTGAGATACCTGGTAAGAAATTAATCAAGATCACAGAGTGGTTGTGCTGGGATTTGAACCTGGGCCATCTGCCAGTGAGTAGGTGCTCTTAACAGCCGTGCTAGATTTTACTCACATAACACTTTGTCTAATGCCGTGCCTTCCACACCCTGTTTTGTGGCGTTGGGACTAGATCCCGCGACACTGTGTATGGTAGACAAGTGTCCTACCATTGAGCTACATCCTGAATGCCATGGACCTTTTATAGTTGTTTATAGCTTTCCTGTTGATTGGGAGGAAACTGTCACATAATATAGATTGCTACCTTTTATTGTTCTCTGTAAGGATAGAGAACATAGCTAGTTGATTCCTGGTGCTTAGGTTGCTGCCAGCACATGCAGATACTCAAATATTTATTAAGTGTGTGGCATGAATAAACAGCAGTAAGCCATAGAAATGCCTTCCCAGTCTCCAGAGTCATCGAGACATTTAAGGGATGTGATTGCGCAAAACGTCGAAAATTTAAAACAAAAACGAAGCCCATAAAGATAGAAGTGAGGCTCTAACAGGACAGTCCTGGGAATGAGAGTTGACAGTTTGGGCCACCATTGCGTGCTCATTGGCATTTTAATGACTAAACCACACCAGCACCGGAAGTAGTGCCCCCCAAGGGCCTGATGCCAAACTAACACCTGCTGTGTGAAGTTGGGAAAAGGAACAAAACGGGAGATTCCTGAAAAACCCTGTCTCCATAAATCAAGGCCCTAATGTGTGTGTGCCTTGGATTTGGTTGTTTAGCAAGTGGACACGGAGATTCACAGATGTGCAATGAGAAGAGAAAGCCTGGGTCTGGCCAGCAACAGCGTCTGTGGGAACGTTTTAAGTGCAGCGAGCATTCTGGCACCAATAAAAAGGGGTGTTCTCTGAGAAGAGACGAAGGCAGGATTGGAACCCCACTGTGGAGTGGAGTGTGCATTATATCCGTGAGTGGGCGTGTGTTGTTTGAGCTCACTGAGAAGCTGGCTCTGGGAGCTGGGTTGCCCCACCCCCATTTCAGAACCAAGTGGGTTAACTTCAAAGTGTCCTCCAAGGTCTGGGGATGGGCCTAGGCCCCCCCTGGTACCCCAACTCTGTGACAGAGTGGGAAGAGAACAGCAAAACACCCCGATAATAAAAACATAAGGTCCTTGAGAACAGCTAAGTCAACCATTCCCAATATGTTCCTTCCTATTGCCCATCCCATGACGGCAATGCCTGTGCGGGGAAGAAGGTGGACATTCATACATGGTGAGCTCATCAGTGAAGATGGGGAAGAAGGCTCTGTCATCTCCAGCCGGCTGCTTCCCCTTCCCCAGGCAGTTCCTGCTGGCTGTCACCAGCCCAGATTTGATGTCATTTCTATGTTTGCTCTTTTACTTGGAAACCTCACCTGAAGGGACACTCTGCTCTACCTGGGCCTTACTGTGAGGAGCTCCAGCTGACTACCTTAAAGGGGGCTTCTACAGCCAATCTTTACTGGATAATTTGAGCACCCAATTTAATGTCATCTATCTGTCTGTCTGTCTGTCTATCATCAGTCAGTCATATATCAATGATTTATTGATTTATCAATCTCGTTCTACTTATTCTTTTACTTTGGCTTACTATGACAAACTTACTCATTCAAAAACAAAAATCCAGCTGGGCATGATGGTGCACACCTTTCATCCCAGCACTCAGGAGGCAGAAACAGGTGAATCTCTCTGAGTTCGAGGCCAGCCTGGTCTACAGAGCAAGTTCTAGGACAGCCAGGGCTACACAGAGAAACTGTGTCTCAAACAAAACAAAACAACCCTCCCAGAAAATCTGGCTATCTCAGATTGATCTCCAGACCACACAGAGCATTCCACAGTTAGGAGGCCTGGGGACGAGCTTCTGTTCTGTTGATGAATCTATAACGCTAGATGAGTTCCAGTCTGTGGACCTTTTTTGTCTGTCTAGATAAGTTATAGTCTATGGACCATTGTCTGTCTAGATAAGTTCCAGTCTGTGGACCTTCTTTGTCTGTCTAGGTAAGCTACAGTCTGTGAACCATCTTTGTCTAGAAAGTAAGGAGTAATCAACATCTATCTTATTGTGTTGTTGTTTGGATTCAATGAGGTAACTTGCTTAAAACACTTGAAATATTGCCTGACACAAATAGGAATTCAATAAATTATTTTTTTTAAATATTTATTTATTTATTTATTATGTATACAATATTCTGTCTGTGTCTATGCCTGCAGGCCAGAAGAGGGCACCAGACCCCATTACAGATGGTTGTGAGCCACCATGTGGTTGCTGGGAACTGAACTCAGGACCTTTGGAAGAGCAGGCAATGCTCTTAACCTCTGAGCCATCTCTCCAGCCCCTCAATAAATTATTATATCCCCCATCTATATTGAATTTCATTGTGTAGACTCCAATTTGAGGCAATCCTCCTGCCTCAGCCTCTGGAGAGGTGGGATTGCAAGCATGCACTACCATGTCCAGCTACCATTAGCTTTTCTGACTGTTCAGAAAGTAGGCAGCTCTGTTCTCTCCTGTTGGGTTGCCTGGTTGTTCATTTCAGTCAATCATTAGACCGTCAATCCCAACACCTTCTCTGCTTCATAGATGACATGCTGCGAATGCTTGTGGCACAGTGAGGCCATCTAGGCTTCGGGCTTGTTTCTGCTTCCTCTCTCAACCCTTCGCATGAGCCCCAGGCATCATGCCCTTACACAGCCTTGCTAAGGAAAAAAAGAGTCCCAATTTTGTGTGTTTTGTAAAGATTGAGAAAGGGTTTAAGTATTGCTCAGTCATAAACAATCATTGTTTACAATATGTGAGGTCCTGGGTTTCTCCGCAGCCCTGGAGTGGCAGGAACAAGGAACAAGGGATGCATTTTGCCACCACTCCTCACTGTAAACGTCACTTTGGGTCAGGTTTCCTATTTAGTGTTGTGTCTTGGACTCATGACTGCGCTAGCCATGGCAGAGTGTAATGGCTGTGATCGGTGCAGCTGGAGCATGACTCTCTTGGGGCACAGAAGGATCCGGCATCCTGAGGTCATGTTGACCTGATACTGCAAGAGAAGCAGAGTTACATTTGTGCGGGAATAGGGGACAATGACTGTTGAATCACTTTTCAGTCACAAGGGCCCATGTAAACGAGTAAATATGTAGGCCAGGCAAACCAAAGCACTTCTCTGGACTCTATTTTTACTACGTTTTGAGTTTAGGGAAAGACAGAGTCACTTCCTTTTGAGGTAGTTTCGACTTGAAGCTCTACATTCTGCTTGATTTTATATGTGTATTCTGGATACATGCATGTATGCACACACACAACACATACATATACACACATTGTATTATGTTGATTATAGATAAAAGTGAGGGGTGGATGCACATATGCCTCATTTTCATTGTTGATACACACACACACACACACACACACACACACACACACACACACCCTAGAAAGAGATGTCTAGAGGGACAGATACCCTCATCAAGCAAGGGCTGGTGCCAGGTTGAGTGGGGATGAGGGAGAACCTGACCATGTTTTCCACACCCTGAGGCTCTATCCACCCCTAGACTTAACAACAAAGTCTGGTTTTCCCCTTAAATATCTATGTGAGTTCAATACCCCTTGTGTCATTTACAGTGACAACAACGACAACATCCCCTGTCCTTCCATATTTGCTGGCCGTGTCTCTGGGTCTCGGAGGAGCTGTCACTGGACTCTCTTCCTGTGTCCACAGCCCTGGAGCCTTGCCATCTGACTTACAGCCTGGCTTCCTGTTACACTTTCCACCCGCAGTGATCTGCCTGATTCTATGGCTGAGGAAGACAATTCCAATCTCAGTCCTTCAGCAAAGGCTGCATGGGGCCATGTCCTGCTGCCAGCAATGTAACTTCTGTCTGCATCGCATACATCTGGTATCTTCTCAGCTCTTCCTAAAGTAGCTGCTGAAGAGGCCAGTCAATTGGAAAACACATTTATCATGGGCTGGAGAGATGACTCAGGGGTTAAGAGCACACTGACTGTTCTTCCATAGGACCCAGGTTCAATTCCCAGCACCTACATGGCAACTCACAACTATCTATAACTCTAGTTCCAAAGAACCTGACACCCATTGCAAAACACCAATGCACATAAAAAACAAAAATAGAAGCAACAAAAAAAATGAGAGAAAAAGAAAACACATCATAAGTAAAAATGACTTGATTTCAGATGTTTAAGTGACTTGGACAAGAAGCTAAAATCAGTGCCTCTATTCTTTTGGGATCCCTGATATAGATGAGAATTTTGGAACTGAGCATGACCAGTAGAGCTGAGTAAAGTCGTGAATGAGAGTCATGTGGGCATCAGAGGCAGATGAGTTGGATTAATGAGGAAGGGTCCCATGGAAAGTAGCAATGTAAGATGCTAAGTCTGTAAGTCAACAAGAATCCTGCCTTTTAAAAAAATTTTCAAAACATATTTACTGAGAAAACATCCAAAGTGCATGCAGATAGTGGGCAGCGTAAATTCCATGTACCTGAGCTCCAATGGGACGACTCATGTTCAGTAGAACTAAGACAAGTAAGGGGATGACAGAAGGGAGCAGGACCTAGCAAGGGACAGCACAGTCAGGGACAGAAGCATCGTGAACTTGTCAGGAGGGGACAGGAAGCTGAAATCCAAGATGTTTGTTCTCCTTAATCATAGGTTCATGAAGTAATTGCTAAATGAGATCTGGCTTCTAGCGATTTGAGCAGGGATTATGTAATATGAGGAAGCAGACCTCATGGCCTAATCTCCAAATTGCTGGCCAGGGTGGGGGTGGCTGAAAGGCCTCCATCTTCCCCTATGACAAGCTGAAGACAGCAAGAGGCAGCCTTCATCGGGCATTCAGCGATTTTCTATAATTGCCTAGGGAGGGTGCTAGGCTTTGTATTCACACAGCCCTGAAAGCTGGGGTCCTGCTTCCAGAGAATCCAGTATCTAATGCAGGGAGCAGATTAGGAAATCTATAATTCTAACAGGCACCAAATAAGAAAGCAAAAAAAGAAGGTGACAGAGCCAAAGGAACAGTTCAGTCAGTGCCTGAGTTTGCTAATCAAAACTCACCTAAGAATGTGTAGGTTATAATGCACACTTGTAAAACCATTAACCAGGGGTGGAGGGGAGGCAGATTCAGGAAGGGCCCTGAGCTTGCTGAGCAATCAGCCTAACCCACTGGGAAAGCTCCAGGCCAGTGAAGGATTGTCTCAGAGAGAGACAGAGAGAGAGAGAGAGAGAGAGAGAGAGAGAGAGAGAGAGAGAGAGAGAGAGAGAGAGAGAGAGAGAGAGAGAAGGAGGGAGCGCTCAGCAGTTAAAAACACTTATTGCTCTGGATTTTGCTCCTCTCACCCACATGGTGGCTCACAGCTATCTGGAACTCCAGCCGCAAAAGCCTCTGACCCCCTTTTCTGGCCTCCACAGGAACCAGGCACCAGGCATGCACACGATGCACAGTCATACATGCAGCACGCCTGAACACATAAAAACTAAGAAAATTAAAAACCAAACAAGGTTGGTCTCTGGTATCCTTAGGCACACCTATGCACATGCATACACCTGACCATATGCATGCAAACATTTCACAAATGCGAAGGCTGGAGATGTAGGTCAGCGACAGAGAATGTCTTCAGTATGCACAATGTCCTGGGTTCAGTTCCAGTGCCATTAAACAACAACAATCAAAGCTTTAAAAAAATGTTTTTGGAGGAGACTGGAGAGATGGCTCCGTGGTTAAGAGCATAGGTTTCTCTTCCAGAGGACCCAGGTTCAATCCCAGCACCCACATGATAGCTCACAACTGTCTGTAACTCAAGTTCCTGGGGATCTGGCATCCTCACACAGACAAACATGCAGGCAATGAACAGAAAGTAAACATAGATGAATTATCTTAAAAAGTAATTTTTGGAGTTTTATTTTAAAAGTATGAGTGTTTTGCCTGCATGCGTGTGTACCACACACATGCCTAAGGCCCACGGAGATCAGAAGAATGCATCAGATGCCCTGGTCCTACAGTTATAGATGGTTGTGAGCCAGCATGTGCATGCTGGGAACTCAACCTGTGCACTTAACCACTAAGTCCTCTTCCCAGCCCCAATAGATGCTTCTTATAGAAGGATCTGTCTGGGTCTTTGAAACCTTAGGTAGGAGTTGGACTCTGGATTTGGAAGTGAAGGCCTTCTAGACAAAGTGAACAGCTTGTTCAAAGGCAGAGAGCTGTGATATGCTAAAGCAAACCAGGGTGGAGATGCCCAGGAAGTGGGCTTGGCTGCTACACTCCAGCCTGGGCTTTGCTTCCTGGTTCAGAGATGCCATTTTCTACTAAGCACAGGTGCCCGATGAGCTGAGGCAGGCCTGTCAGGGCGCAGCTGCCCTTCCTGGACTCTGTATGAGGTTGCTCACAAGACTATGCAGGATCCAGAAGTGTGGAGGTGGAGGTAATGAGACATAGGAAACACAGACAACAGCTTCAGAACCTGGCTTTGCAAAGACCACTTTAGCTGCATTTTGTTTTGTTTTTACTGTTTTGTTTTTGTTGTTGTTGGGTTTTTTGTTGTTGTTGTTGTTTTGTTTTGTTTTGATTTTGGTTTTGTGGTGATAGGAAGTGAACCCAGGGCTTTGTATATGCTAGACAAGTGTTCTACCGCTGAGCCACGTCCCTAGCTGCTGGCTTCATTTTGGAAGGTGGGTTTGAACTGGGTAAGTCTGGAGTTGAACCAGAAAGAGAAGGCTGATCTGGATGAGAAATAATGTGGTCGTGACTTACACTTAAGGCAGGGGACAGTGGTGCATTTGATCCTTGGAGTGATGGGGTGACAGACAGGTGCTTGAGTGAGGGGAAACACGAGTGGGCCTTAGGGTTTCACTTAGCTGCCCAGCGGAAGGTTGTTGTAATCCTGCGAGGACTGATAAACCCAAGAACTTTGACACAGTGTGTGGTCAGGCTCTCACTGTCGAACAATAACAATAAAAGTTCCTTATGTAAGTGCTGTGGTTCAAGATTAAAAGGAAGGCTCAGTACCAGCCCGAGAGCCGGAGGAAAAACACCCCGGTCTTGTGCTGCGTCTCTTCAGAGAATGACCAATTGTTATGAAAGGAAATCACAGCTGTCTTTTGGGCTAGGATTTCTTTCAAGTAGAGCAAAACCCCTACCAGAAAATCAGGCCATTCAAAATAGGACACACAGAATACCCAGCTACTTCGTCATCCTTGTTTATTCGTTCCAGGCTAAAAACTGGGGATGCAGTTTGGTTAAGTAGAACACTCACCTAGTATGCCCTACATCCCGGGTTCAATCTCTAGCACCCCCAAAAGAAAGCAGCATCCCCCTGTTTTGCACTCATCCCCAATTCTCCTCACCACAGTGTTGCCAGGCATGGTGGTGCACACCTCTGGCCCCAGCTACCTGGAAGGCTGAACCAGGAGTGTGGATTCAAGGCAGAGCAGGGGGAACCTGTCTCAAAGCAGATGCTAAACCCTGCAGAAGGGGCGTGCCAGACCCCGTCCCATGCTTTCTGCCTCAACACAGATGCTAAACCCTGCAGAAGGGGCGTGCCAGACCCCGTCCCACACTTTCTACAGAACGTGGCATTTGGATATTGATACTGTACTTAACAGCAGCCTTCTTTTCCACGGCCACGTGCTTATCATGATGGTCTTGGGGAGAACACTGTCAACATGGAACTTCATCTATAACCATTGCCAGTGGCCCTGTTCTTGCTGCAAGTGACTGATATCGTTGCTGTTCTTGTTATGAAAGTCAGTTTCAGACATCAAGAAAGGCTAACCTGGGGGCTAGAGAGATGGCTCAGCACTGAAGAGCACTGGCTGCTCTTCCAGAGGCCCCAGGTTCAATTCCCAGAACCCACATGACAGCTTACAACGGTATATAACTCCAGTTCCCAGGGATCTGACACCTTCACACCCATGTACATAAAATAAAGTTAAGTAGATGATCAAAAATTTTTTTTAAAAAAAGGTTGATCTGCATTGTTAACCTTCATTTAGTCCTTAGGTTAGACTTCTGCTGGATGGCAACTGTGTAGCCTTCTTTGTGGTTGGCCCAGGACTAGGAGTTGACTGCCGCATGAGTCAGATCACCTGATGGGCCTGAGGATGGAAAAGCAGAGCTTCAGCCTGCAGAAAGCACGAGAAGAAAGGCAAAAAACATGGTGGCTGGTTGTCACATGACCTAAGTATTAGAAGCTACATTTGACATTACATTAACAATTAAAGTAGTCAGTTAAGACTACTGTTAATGCCAGCCTGCGGTGCCAGTGGTTAATAGCATGAAAAAAATGTACTTCAATATTCTTATCATGAAAGTGTCTTATCGTGCACTTTGGTCATGGCTCTGGAATGTCCCTCGTGGGCCTACCAGTTTTCATTGCCTATGGGTATGATATAGAAGCTTTTAGAAGTGCTCCTGTTTTATGTCTTCACTAATTTAAAAAAAAATGCTTTTATGGTTTAATATAACTGAAAACAGACTCTGGTGTGCTTTTTATCTCACCTATAAAAAAGGGAGCAGTGAGAATTCAGGAAGTGATACTGTTCAAGCGACTGGGATAATACAGGATGAGGGTTCGGGAGGAGGCTCAGGGGGCAGACACTTGCCACACAAGCGTGAGGTCCCACATAAAAACTGGAGACTGTAGCATGCGTGTGCAGTGAGGTGGAGACAGGAGACTCCCATGAAGCTTTGCGGCCAGCCATACAGATATGCAGAGCCAGTGACAAAAGGAGCCTGCCTTAAGCAAGGAGGAGGGCAAGGACTGACAGCCAAAGCTGTCTTCTGATCTCCACATGTGTTTTCTGACATGTGCACACTTGAACTCACACACATCATGCATCACACACACACACACACACACACACACACACACACACACACAGAGTGTACGACAGACAGACAGACAGACAGACAGAGACACAGAGAAATATAGGCATAAGCACTAAAGTAGTTGCTTGTTTAAGGTGCTGGGAATTGAACTCAGGACCTCATGCATGCTAGGCAAATGTTCTACCCCTGAGCTATACCCTCCAACCCCAACATTAAATATCATTAGTTTTTACTGTCACTGAGTCTTCCTGAAGTAGACACAAGAAATCACAGAATAGGATCTGGGAGCCTTTGAGAAAGAAGGAAAAAAGAATCAAAATTACCAAGCTATGACTTGCTTGCACACAAGAATGGGAACTGTAGTTGCAGGGAAGAAATTAAGTCAGTAGTTTTCAATTAGAGGTGATTTTTTTTTTTTTTTGGTTTTTCAGACAGGGTTTCTCTGTGGTTTGGGAGCCTGTCCTGGAACTAGCTCTGTAGACCAGGCTGGCCTCGAACTCACAGAGATCCGCCTGCCTCTGCCTCCCAAGTGCTGGGATTAAAGGCGTGCGCCACCACCGCCCAGCTTAGAGGTGATTTTTCTGAGGAGACACTTAACATGGTCTATAAACCTTTATGGTTGCCGCAGCTGTGGGGGTGGGGGTGTCATGCTTCTGGTCTTTAATGGGCACACATCTGGGATGCTTGTAAACATCCCATGAGGTACAATGCATCCCCACAACAAAGAATTAATTGGTGTCAAAGTGATGTCAGCGGTACTAAGATTGAGAAATGCTGTTAAGTAAAGGCTGTTAGACTCTGGGGTGTGGCTCTGTGGTAGGACGTTTTGACTAGAATGCCAGGTTCTAGGATAAGTCTCCAGTGCTGTGCACGTACACACACACACACACACACACACACACACACACACACGCTTCCTAAGAGGTCTTGAGTTCAATTCCCAGCAACTACATGGTGTCTTACAACCAACTGTAGTAGATCTGATGCTCTCTTCTGCAGACATACATGCAGGTAAAACACCATATACACAATTAATAAATAAACAAATAAATAAATAATGATGTTTTTTTAAAAAAAAAAGAAAGAAGAAAGTAGCTCCCGTTGTTTTCTGATAATTGAAATTATATTCCCCAGGCTGTATAGGGAATTTTTTTGCCTTCTCATAGGTTAAGTCTCTTCTTGTCTAGCTCTCTAGTTACCAGACAAATCAAACCAGGTTCTGGGGAGACTATAGGTGGAGAAGAGCATCTTGACTGGCCAAGCACTCTCTCCTCCGTTCTTTTTGGTACCCTGTGTACACACAACTCTTCCTTGATGAAAACAGAAGCAGAGCTGAGTGGCCCTTAGGAGATGCTTGCCCATTTCAGAACTCCTCCAAGGAAAGGGAAAGTTGGATTTTCAAACACTGGCCAAGGCTGAAACCAGCCAGGGGCAACTGACACAGCCTGCTTTTCTTATTTCTTTCATTTCTCCCTGAATTGGAAGCCATTTACTGAGCGTTACCGCCCCAAGCCCTGGGATAAGCATCAGCCATGCTACTGAAAGGGAACCTCAGAATAGCTAGAAGAAAATTATTAAGCCCAGTCAGTATCAGCTGACCTCAGAAAAGGGAAGAAGTGTTAAGTATGGAGTGTTTCTCCCCAGAGTTCAAGACTTGCTAAGCACAGTGAACCCTTGGCTCTGCATTTGTCTTTCTTGAGAAAGTAAGAATATGCGTGTTCTAATGCGTGACGTCTGAAGCCATATGTTAATATTCATGGTTTAGTTTCCTGTAAAAAGGTTTTGTTTCCCTTCTTAGGGATTACCTTGGCCCAGTTCTTCACCTGTGGGGCATATCAGCGCATAGGAGGCATGATGAAATTTAAATACAGCAAAATAATCTTTTCTTTTTTTTAGGGGCCGAAGGTACTTACCTCTATCGGGTATTTTCTTGCAGAAAATACTTTGGTTAGAAGTGAGCAGATTACATGGGACATGGCCTTTAACTAGGAAGCCAAGGCAGAAAGATCTCAAATTCCAGTCCAGCCCGGGCCACATCAGTGAAGCTATAGCTTAAAAAAGAAAAGGAAAAGAAGAAAAGAATTGAGCTGGGTAGATTCAGTCTTGTTTACTTTCCAGGAAATAAAACCAAAGGGCGTGTGCTTGTAAAGAGGTAATGGGAGGCCACCGTTGGAACAGTTCAGAGCAAAATGGAGTCAGTGAACTTAGGTTCCATGGGATCAAACTCGGAAATGGGCCCGTTTTCCAAAACCTAGAGTCCCCTCTTAGTTGATATCAGCGAGTCTCCTGAAAGAAAGCAGGGAAATGACGCTAGGAAAAGCCAGTCGGATTGGTGTGCGTGTGCATGCGTGCATGTGTGCATGCGTGCGTGTGTGTGTATGCATGCGTGCGTGTATGTGTGTGATTTTGTCTTTTAAAACTAGTTACAAATGTGCACGAAACATGAAACTCTGAGAGCGAAGTAATGGGGAGAAGGCTGCGTCCATCAAGGGCTCCTCTTGTTGGCAGCATTGCTTCTCATGGAGCAGGGCCTCGTCCTCCTTGCAGGCAGATAAAGCTGAGGGAGCGCACGTTCCCTGGATCTCACGCTCAGTTCCAGAACTTTATTCTCATCCGGTGCAGCATCCTTTTCCTACCGAGCGCAATCAGGTCACAGAGCTGGGGAGTTTCCGAAAGGCTGCAATTTACTAGTAATGGAAGTGTAATGAATATTCTAACCATGCACGCTGGAAACTCATTGTCAATGTTCGATTGGCTGTAAGACTGCTTTTTTTCAAAGGCATACAGTTAATAGCCTTTCTTTTGTTTTGTCTTACTAAGTATCCTAGGCTAGCTGGAACTTATTATATAGAACAGGCTAGCTTTGAACTCACAGAAATCCTCCTGCCTCTGCCTCCCAAGTGTTGGTATTACAAGCATGTGTCACCAAACCCAGCATGGTTAATAATCTTAATATGTGATAATTTTTAAGTTGGATTCCTCTTGATTAGGAAAGCAGATAGTTTTTACTATGGTAACATTATTGTGGGTTCAGATACTTCAGCCAAATTCACTATGCAAATGAGACAGAAGAATTAGAGGTCAGGGGCTAAGGATGACTCAGCCAATAAAGTGCTGAGCACGCAAAAATGGGGGCTACACTCCAGTCCCAGAATCCATTATACTCTGGTGCCTGCAATCCCAGTGTTGTGGAGGTGAGACGGATCCCTGGGGCCAGGCAGTCTAGCTGAATTAGTAAATTCCGGTTAAGTGAGAGGCACTGCCTTACCAAATACTGTGGGGGGTGATGGACCCTCTGGCTTCCGTAAGCATCTGTATATATGCACAGAGTTAGGAGACTGGGGGCTGGGTTCAAGTTCTAGTCGATGCTCTGATGAGGCAGCACTGGGAACCTCATTCTTTATGCCTAAGTTCCCTTTATGTTTGAAGTGATCAAAGTCGTAGCGTTAGCCTCAGAAAGAATCAGGGTTAAACGATCTCACGCAGGCCACAGCAAGCTCTCACTGTGTCTCGGAGGTTTTTAGAGTCATTGCCGTCACGTCACTGTGGATTTTATCATCGTATATTTGTACTAAGTGTGGAAGCGGTGTCTGGGTCATTGCAGCGGTCCCATGTTCAGTGTCTAAAGCTCTCCCTTCAGATTACTTCATGTTCCCTGAAACACTTATCCTTAGGAGGGTGGGGATAGAGGTTGAGACAGGGTTTCTCTGTTTAACAGCCCAGACTGTCCTGGAACTTGCTTTGGAGACCAGGCTGGCCTTGAACTCTGTTCCCTTAGTGCTGGGATTAAAGATGTGCACCTGCACCTGGTGAAACACTTGCCTTTTAAGAACATATTTTAGGCCAGCAAGAAGGATCAGCAGATAAGGGCACTTACTCACCGTTGAGACTGACAACCTGAATTCTTTCTCTAGGATACACACAGGGGAAAGAGAGAACAGACTCCTGACGTCTTCACACATGCTATGGCGTGTGCTCACGCACACAGACACACATAGACATACACACACACATACACACATGCGCGCGCACACGCACACACAGGCACACACCTCCGCACATGTTATGGAATGTACTCACCCTCCCCCCCCCACTCATATGGAGTATACTCACCCACACAGACACACACACACACACACACACACAACATGCTATGGAATGTGCTCGCCCACACAGATCCATCCGTCCACATGTATACTTAGACACGCATGCACACACTGGAACCGATAGGACAGTGATGTGTAGATTTATGGCCCAGGGGTCTGTTCTGCTGTGCAGTTCAGTCCTGTGAAATACTGGAAGGAAAAGAACATCTTGGACTCCCATGTCTCTGGGACAACTCCTTCTTTAGGCAACAGAGAATACATGTTAAAACTGGAGCCTCAGGTTGTCTTGGGAAAGCGTGTTCTGACTTAGGGGCCTGTTACATGTCATACTTGGGTGGGAGTATCATTTTTGAAAAGAGATACTGATGTCAAATACTATGGATGTATTTCTGCCCAGTTGCTGGCACATGATATTTATTGTATTTATCTTTTTATAGCAAATGAAATTGAAATGCCGTCCACAAATAGAGAGAGGTGGTTTCACAGCCTTGACCTTGCGCCTTATCTCCTAAACGTGCACCTCATTCACTGTCCTGAGTAAAGATGCATGACTGACCGCTTTGGAGTTTACCCACAGTTAGCTTGGCGTTTAAATCTCCCGTACGCTGCTCTTATGAACAGTGGTCCCTGGTCAGAAACTCTGAGAGTCAAATTTCCTCGTTAAAACGTCCAAATGAGAACCTGCCATCCGAACAGTGCCTTGAAAATACTGGAAATGATTGGTCTGTCAAGCACTGCTGTTGGTAATTGTTAAACAATGTCGGGTACGCACATATTAAATATAAAATAAACAAACAGTATTCTAGGAATTATATTCTCTTGATTTGGGGTTGGGTGTCTAATAAACAACTAGTTTGCTCATCTACAGGATGGGAAGGAGCTGATCTATAGGATACAGCTTGTCTCTGACATGTCCAAATTGTATTTTCCTCAATTGAATGTCTCCACGGTCAAAGGAGGTGCACTCTGATACAGTAGTGAACAATGTCTCATGTGTCCACCTTAAAGCGATCTGGACTTAAGCACCCTCTTTTACTACTCAAATGTGGGTCTCTAAAGTAAGGTCTCCATGATGACAAATGTGTCTGCATGAGAGCATGTGGGAAAGGCTGTTTGTAGGGCAGTCAGGCAGCCCCATCTCACTTCAGTGACGTGGTCCGGCCTAGACAACAGTCGCAGAGCGACCTTCAAAGGCACCAAAAACCGAAATGTACCCAGGAAACAATGAAATGACATTCAGCCCACAAGAGGGTTTTGGAGCGCCGTTTGATCACACGACAGTGGGAGAAGCTAGTTCTCAGCATGGAAATTCTAAGAAAGGTTAGGAAAGTAATGGACACTGTAAATAAATTAGGTTTGAATTTGGCAGGCACGCAGCCTGTGTGCACGCCACTCCAAAGCCCCTCAGTCTGCTGAACCTGGGTCCTCTGCAAAGTCTCTTTACCATCGAGCCCTCTTTCCAGACCTGACCCCTTTTTCCTATGAAATGAGAGTAAGCACATCTGTCCACAGAGCTGCCAGGAGTATTAATTATAGGTGTACTGTGGTCAGGTGCAATATAGTATTGTACTGGTGGCTGACACAGTTCGCTAAACTCTGTAGGGGTGTGAACATGTATGGGTTTAGATAGCAAACTTTAGCCTGGCTCTGGCACAATCGACAGAGATCTTCCAAATCAGCTTCAGGTCCAAGATTTGCAAAAGTGAGAAGGAAAACTCTGTGTGTGTATGTGTGTGTGTGTGTGTGTCGGCTTTGGTGCGAAGCCTCTGGGAAGGGCGCCTCTCAAGTGCAAACCATCCCTGCTGTGTCCTCTAGTTTCAAAGCATCCCTTACACCCTCTCATCATTTCTGGTTTTATGGAATTAAAATTTGATTCAATGCATATTCTGTGGGTTTTCTGGGTTTGGGAGGTGAACAGGCCAAACTGGAAATAAACAAAGCCAGGAATCTTAAGCAAGAGTGGGGACTGTTCCCTCCCACACCCCGAGGAATCTAGGACCGGGGAGTTGTTCTCTAATGAGCACAGAACAAGAGCAGTACATCTTCTCTTAATTAGTTTGACAGATATTCATTTAAATTTGAAAGGATTCCCAGGCTTGGGATTGCAAAGGAAGGGCCTGACTTCCTTTTGCGTCTTAATTCTTGCTTTGTTGTGGTGGCCGCAGGGAGCATCAGTATCTGAGACAAATAGACAAACACAGCTCACGTCTTCATCCCAAACCTCCCTCTGCACTTTCTGTACAGAACTGCCCACGAATTACTGTGCTTTCGGGTTTGCAGCTGTGAAATCAACACAAAGCTCCAGGTTCTGCAAGAACACAGTCAGGCGTAGTTTCCACGAATGATAGGTGTCTTTTCTTCCTTCATTTAATAAAAGATCAGAGTTTCAAGTAGCAAGTTTTATGTCAGCATAAGTCACAACTTGGTCATCAGTGATGTGACGTTCAAACCCTGGTTGGTGAATTCCCGAAATTCCTTGTAAGCATCACGGTCATGGGGCTACCACAAGCCCCCCTCCCCTTTGAGCAGGAGGTCAGATACACTTCTAGTCCCATCTGGCCAATGAGCACTACCACAATGGCCGTGAGTTTCTTGTGTTAGAATACTTGAATATCTCGATGGACAAGCTGTTCACTACGGGCAGGGCCTAGGTGTGGACCGCACCCCCATTCCTGGCCTGGCCAGGCACCTCAAGTGCTGCCTACACAACGTGGGACCTGAATTTTCTCCCTGTTTACAAAGAGAAGCCCGGGATGGGCCAGCTGTGGACCTGACCATATGGAGCTGTTATCAGGGAATTGCCCAAACATAGTCAACCTTGGGGGAAGGTACGACACCTGCTTAACCTATTAAAGATAAACATTTAGCTCTTACATGGACCCATCTTGCCCAGCTTGTCAAACTTTGGATGACATCATTTTCCTTGTTGCCTTAGAGCAATTCCTCATTTATCAAACCCTTGTTTCCTTGGGTGCCTGAGATTGAACCCAGTGCCTCCTGCATGCCAGGCAAGCTGTCTACTGCTGGTTCATCTTAATGAAACCAGAAGGCAGCATCCAGGGAAGGGCTCCAGCATTGTGGTTTTGATGAAAAGGAGCAGGAGCTTGAAGAAATCACCCTTCCTCTCAGTCCGCTAGCCTGCCCATTACAGCCTCTGGGAACCTCGTGTTATGTTAGGTAGAGATTGTGTTGAGTAGCCCTGTCTTGGGTCAGAAGACGGGAAGTAAAACCCCTGCCATATCCCTGAGGACAACTTTGTGCAAGTTCAGCCACCCTTTTGAGGATCTATTTCCCCTTGATAAAACAAGATTAGTAACGTGAGATGGAGTGAGTTAGAGCTAAGTGGTAGAGTGCTTGCCTTGCCCACCACAGGCTCTGGGTTCAACACAGCACAAAAGGAAGGGAGGGAGGGAGGGAGGGAGGGAGGGAGGGAGGGAGGGAGGGAGGGAGGATAGGTAATCCTGGATCTTGGACCTGTGAACTTGTTAGAACTCTCAGGAATGAAAACCTTCAAGGTGTAGAAGAAAACATCTGTAAATCGTCTAACAAGGGGTTTATAATCGTAACGCATGGAGAAGTCCTAGAACTCCACAGAAATAAAACAACCTCATTCAAAAGAAATATGGCCAGATCCCAGGCCTGGGGAGGCAGAGGCAAGAGCCTCTCTGCAAGTTTGAATCCAACCTGATCTATACAAAGAGTTCCAGACCAACTAGAGTTACAGAGTAAGGCCTTGTCTCAAAAGAAAAAAAAAAGAAAATCTAAGAATGGTCAAAGACCACGAATGGAGGATTCTCCAGAGATGCACAAATAGTGAGTAAGAGCATGGGACAATGTTCACTCCTCGGAGACTGTGACTCACTAAAGCCACCAGGTATCACTACGGAGCCCTCAGGATGGTGACATCCACAACAAACAAAAAATGATGTTCTAGTTTTCAAACTGAAAATAACAGGCTTTGGCAGGGATGTGCTGAAAGTAGATCCCTTGAACATTGTTGGTAGGGATGTAAAATGATGCAACATCATGAAACAAGGACAGCCTTTCCTCAAAAAATTAAAAACATTACCACGTAATCACAGTGTTGCCATACGCATTTCTAGGCATAGACCCAACCACATTGAAAATAGACATTCAAGGAACTCTTTGTACACCCATGTTCACAGTCAAATTAATCACAATTTACAAAGATAGCGGCAACCGCGTCTCCATCCAAGGATGTGAGGAAAGACATATGCAGGGAGAACACATGTATGCCATCACTCAGCCCTAAAACATTAGTTCAGGCAAGTCTGCCTGGGGGAGTCCCTCCCCTCCCCTGGGTAAGTCTTCCTTTTGCGCAGCCATGTTTCAGGAGCCCACACCCGTGCTCTTGGGTGCGCTTCAGGATTTTTTGAGCTCCTCTTTTTCTCCTAATCCTGGTGCTTGTCTACATTAAAATAGCTTTAATAAAATCCCCAAAATGAACAACTAAATTCAGACACATATATAATATAATTTAAGGGCATTGGTGTGCTCAGTAGTATTTCACTCAAATAACCCAACCATATACACATACATGCACAAGTCTTAAATATTGTATGACTCCATTTATATAATATTCCCAGAGTAGTCAGATTGCTATGGACAGGAAGAATGGTAATCAATCCAGAAACAGAGGGATGGGGATTTATTTTACAGGTATCAATTTTAAATATGTATAGTTCGTTTGTATTTGTTTTTGTTTTTATTTTATATGTGTTTTGCCTGTATACACTTGTGTGTATCACATGTATCTCATTCATGCCCATGGAAGTCAGAAGAGGGCATCAGACTCCCTGGAACTGAAGTTAGGGGTGGTTGTGAGCCACCATGTGGGTGCTGGGGATTGAAGCCAGGCTTCTGGAAGAGCAATAAGTGCCCTTAGCTGCTGAGCCATCTCTTCAGCCCCACATTAATTTTTAGTGTGGCAAGATAAAGAGTTCTGTGAGTTTATAGGGCAAAGGGTATCTATAGGGATGCTGGTACACACACATGCACACACACATGCGTGTGCGCACCTACACATACACACACACACACATGACGGGGCTGTGGCTCAGTTGGTAGGATGCTTGTCTAGCCTATGTGAGTTCAACTCCCAGCACTAACTACATTGTCTGGCGCGGCAGCACATGTTTCCATCCCTGGACTAAGGAGTACGAAGATCATTTCACGACCATCCTTGAACCCAGAAAGACTGGCTCCATTCAAGGTTATGTGAATGCAAAACAAAACGAAGCAAAACAAAAACAAAAATAGAACAAGTTGGTAATGGTGCTTGCCTTTAATTACAGCATACAGGAGGCAGAGACAGGTGGATGTCTATGAGTTAAAGGCCAGCCTGGTCTACAGAGCAAGTTCTAGGACAGCCAAGACTATTACACAGAGAAACCCTGTCTCAAAAAAAAAAAGAAAAGAAAAGAAAGAAAGAAAGAAAGAAAAGGGGAAAGAAAGAAAGAAAGAAAGAGAGAGAGAAAGAGAGGAAGACAATGTATTGTGTATATTTTTGCCACCGTCTTTTGCCACCAAGCATTGGCCTAACCACCCGAGTTCTGGCCACGACTTTGGGCTCTGACGTTTCTCTCTATTGTCCCTTAGAGAGGCTGACTTGGTAATAGCAGTTACTATTACAGGTCGTCCATAAACACAAAAGCAGTTTCAGCGTAGATTCAGGTATGCCCCCAACTTTTGGAAGCTCACAGGTTGTATTTAGGGTCCCTCCCTGAGTGCTGTGGCAGATGGAGCCATCGAGAGTGCCTCTCTGCTGACAGTGCTGCTTAGGAAACTCGTGTCTGTCATTTCCCTGTGGCTGATGGGAGTGCACGGCCATCTTACCTCCGCCATGGGAAGCCACACAAGCGTGCTTCTAGGTTCTTCATCCCCTACAGTCCCTATAGGACGACAGTTCTCACCCTGTGGGTGATCACCCCTTCGGGGGCCGAACAACCCTTTCACGGGGATTGCCTAAGATCATGAGCAAACACATTACATTACGATTCATAACAGTAGCACACTTACGAAGTAGCAACGAAAATCATTTTATGGTTGGGGATCACCACACCTTGAGGAATCGTACTATGGGGTCGCAGCCTTAGGAAGGTTCTCAACGCTGCCCAGGATATCCCCAGAATCTGTCTTTGACTGAGTCTTGGGCACTCGGTTTTCTTTTTAAATAGAAGTGACAAGACAACTGTAAAAGCATTTGCTTTCAGTTGGGATTGAATAGATGCTGAGAACAGAGAAGTCTTCCATCTACCGCCCCAGTGCTTAGTAAAGAAGACAGTCTAGACTTACCCAGCACTGGTACTGGTACTATTATAGAGCCAGCCTGAACTGCAGAGAAGCCCTCCGTGGAGTTACTGTCATAGTCCGTGCTCCTAGCTGGAGCTTGGCCTTCAGGACCTCTGCAGACTTGTCCCGGGCAGACAGTCCCTGCTACATGGTAACCATTCTGCCTTCTTCTCATTTAGCTTTTGATGAGCAAAAGGTGAAGGGGCTTTGATGAATTCACCAGGCACGGAAGGAGAAAGCGAGCTGGCTGCACTGGCTGTTTTCCCTTCAACTCACCAGCCACTGGCCATCTTCTGTCAGACCAAAGCCAGCAGCAGGCGAGCGGATAAACTGTGCTGCTGCAGCCCAGGAGAAGCAGCAGGGGCCCACACGTCTGAGTGGTGACCTGTCACAAGGAGCTCAACACTGGCATTGGATGGGGCGGTTTTATTTGTTTAGCAAAGCCACAGGTGTTCGATTTGGGGAGATTTGGGATTTCCCAAAAGGTGGTGATAGACTCAGAATGTGGATTTTAGTAATTTTTAACACATTGTTTTTCTCACTTGAAGGTAAAGATACTGGAACACCAAAGCCAGCAATGACAAAACACAAACAACCAAGCATCCTCCTCCCAAATCCACAAAACAAACAGCAAACCGAAACAGGAATAGAGGGAGAGTATTTTACACGTGCATATGAAGTTGAGGGCTAAGCCTTTTTTCCACAACTGTAGGGCACCCGCAGTTGCTGGCTCCCGCTGCTTTTGGGTATTCTCCTGCCACACGGGTCACTCTCCTGGTGATTCTTGGTTTGGGGTGGCAAGATGCACCTGGGCAATCCATTTGTTGCCTCCCGTGTTTTGCGCGGCTTCACCTTATTGCGCTCCCAGCCTCCCCACAGATGGCTCTGGGCTTGCTCCGCCCCAAGGCCCATCTCAACACTATCTCCAGAGGTCCAGAGTCAAAGCTGGGTCAGGGGGTCTCCGTGCAGGGCTTCACAAATAAATAAGGGAGCGAGTGTGGGGACAAAGATGCTGGCAGCTGCTGAAGTGGGCTGCCGGCTCTATCCAAGTTCATAGCCTTTGTCCCAGTGATAAACCGTCAAGCAGCTTTAGCAGCACAATCTTTTGTTCTCCAGCGTGGGTGAGAGTTGAGGAAGGAACTTACTTAAAGAATTGGAGATGCTTTTTCTCCCTGTTTAAAAAAAAAAAAAGGTAGTAAAGTACAAGCAACTTAAATTGACCATTTTAAAGTTTGTAACTCAGTGGCATTAAGTACGCTCAGATTGTGCAGCCAACCACTGTTTACCATTATTATTGAAGATGTATTTGTTTTTATTGAATGTTTGTGTGTATCACATGTGCAGAGTCCAGACTGTGGGTGCTGGGGACTGAACCTGTGCCCTCTGCAAGACCGAGTGCTCTTAACCGCTGAGCCCTCCCTCCAGTCTCCACCTGCAAACCTCAATGAGTTTTATAACCACTTCTTGCCTCTGTTTTCACATTCCAGTTGACTTTATGTGCATGGGTACCCTACCCCCCCCAACACCCACTTTTAAGTCTCTGCTCCTGATGCCATTATTTAACTGAGGTGTAGGAAAGATTCCCCCTGCCTACCTACCCCCCCCCCCGCCTCCTCCCTCCCTCCCCGCCTGCCTCTCCCCTCCCCACTGCATGATGAATTGGTCTTAGTGGAATTTAAACAATCTTCAATCTTGATGTTTTGGTTTTTTCTTATCAGGAATACTATTCTCTCTCTCTCTCTCTCTCTCTCTCTCTCTCTCTCTCTCTCTCTCTCTCTCTCGAGAAGGGTGGCAGAGGTGAAGGAGCAGAAGGGAGGCAACCTTTTTTGGGAATCAGTTTCACAAAGGAGGGGAAATGATGGTAGCATGAGGTCATTCCTGGAGCTTTGTCTGGTGCGCTATCACAGCGGGTGCTGCTCTGAACCGACGCCCAGATTTCTGCCTGTAAATTCTCTGCTCTTCCTTCCGATAAGTCTTTTGGTGTACTTGCTCGCTCTCTCTCTCTCTCTCTCTCTCTCTCTCTCTCTCTCTCCCTCCCTCCCTCCCTCCCTCCCTCCCTCTCTCTCTCTCTCTCTCCCTCTCTCTCTCTTTCTCTCTCTCTCCCTCTTTTTCTCACCCCTATCTACCTTCCTCCCTGCCCTCTCTGAGAAACTTCTGTATCTATGTTTTGGAATTTTTTTCTTTTCCTTTTAGATATGGCAGTATCAAGTAATATTCCACCAGAGGCCAAAGAGCCAATGTTGCTCTACCTGCAGCTGCTGACTTGCCTGCCTCCTAAGGCAGGGCATCCTAGTTCACCCTCATAAGACGCCCAGCTCGCACGATATTAGGTGCAAAGCCAGCTGTGAGCAGTAGCGGTACCCACAATACCGAAGTCCTTAAAACCTGGCCATGGCATCTGGAAACTCCAGGCTGCTTGGTTCCGATGACTTTGACATCTTTAATTGCTAGTGCACCCCAGGAGTTCGTTCCCCGAGATGCTAAGCTCCCCTCGGGGCACCTTAGGGTTAAAAGTGTTTTATTCCTGCTGGACTTTTAGTAGTCTTGATGTTTTATACCAGTTACCACTGTCAAAGCTTCTGTGTTTGGAATTGTGTATGATATAATGTGGAAGAGCTCCATCACTGTAACAGACACGGGCGGTCATCAGACTCTAAAGAGCAGACGCTTTATTTCGGCTCAGTTTTTGAGGCTGTTGCTCATGACGGGTTGGCCTCATTGCTCTACAGGGGCCTGTGAGTGTACGGTTAAGCAAAATGTTCCACTTAGACCTAGTCTACCAAAAAGACCAAGAGGAGAGGACCAGGGTTCCATTCTCCCCCTTAAGGGCATGTTCTCAATTGATTCTATCTCTTAAAGGAAATATCAACTCCTGGAGCTCTGTGCTGGGCTACAAGCTTTGTGTGGGGAGGGGCGGGGCTTCACATCCAGATGGACAAATAATGACATTTCAGGTTAAGCTTTAGTTACCTGTTGTAAGTCCCTGAATGCTAGGCTTCCTGCCACTCTTTATTTCCCAGGGAAAGGCAAATGTGCTATCCGTCCATCCTCCAGCCCCACAACGCAGGACAATCAGACACAATAGGGAGTCAAGTCAAAGCAGGAACTCAGTTTATTACTGTGAGCTTCACTTATAAAGTGTAAGAGACATCCTGTGATGTAAAGGTGGTACCTCCAGCCAGTGAGAGGTGGCCAAACCCTCTTCCCAGCTGGAGGGGAGTCTACCTAGGTTTTGTTGTCTCATCCTCACTCAAACTCAAGCCAGGCTTTTCTCTGTCCTACAGGCCTCGAGGTACAGGTCCTGAGGTAATTTGGGCCCAACGCCCAAAAATCCGGCTAATGTAGAGATTAATCCGCATAACATCAGTCACCCCAGCACCTTGGAAGAGGCTGGCTACCAAGTCAGTGACCTTCTAGACTATATATAAAAAAGGACGTGAGAAAACAAACGACACACCCAGAAAGTGAGAAAAGCAGGGAGAGAAGGGAGGATTCCCAGCAGGTGTTGGAGGGTGCCCAACCTTTCCCATCAAATATCCCCAGTTCCCTGTCAGCACTGTGCCCCATGTGAGAGGCTCTTCTGTGATGATCTCAGATGTATGTGCACCCAGCCCCTCGTTTGTGACTGCTCGGACTTAAGGAGTCAGTATACTTCTCACCCAGATGACTGGAATTGTTAGGGAATTGTACTTAGGGGTCTTCAGCTCTCCATTGGAAGTAGACACGGAGCCTACTCATTGCCAAGAGACTGGTTTTTTTATACAGTCAAGGACGGAGATCAGGCACACAGTTCACAGAACACATTTCCCATGACCTGTTCCTGCTGTGGCAGAGTTGACACAACCCAAAGGAACCAGTGGTGAGGTTAGATTGAAAGATTTCATTTTTTCCTCAGCATCTCCTTGGCTTGGATAAAAACGTCTCCCAGATGGAACTGAGAACACATCAGAGTGAGTTGGCATAAAAGATTAAAAAAAAAAAAAGTAGGACTTTGAAGGAAGTCATCCTTCAAACCTGACTTTGTCTTTAAGGGAAGGAAAGGCCATTCCTGGGTTCACGTAAGGACATAGCCTGGAGGGGACGTAGGGGACTAGCCATTTTCCTTGTTAGGACATGTGTTTCCTTTTGTTTCTAGTTGTAGGGAGATACATGTACCACAAGTATTTTAAAGATTTATTTATTTTATGCATATGAGTTCTCTATCTGCATATATGCCTGCATGTCAGAAAAGGACATCGGATCCCACTCTTAAATGGCTGTGAGCCACCATGTGGTTTCTGGGACTTGAACTCAGGACCTCTGGAAAAGCAGCCAGTGTTCTTAACTGCCAGGCCATTATTCTCTTTTATTTATTTATTTATTTATTTATTTATTTATTTATTTATTTTATTATGTATACAATATTCTGTCTGCATGTATGCCTGCAGGCCAGAAGAGGACACCAGACCTCATTACAGATGGTTGTGAGCCACCATGTGGTTGCTGGGAATTGAACTCAGGACCTTTGGAAGAGTAGGCAATGCTCTTATCCGCTGAGCCATCTCTCCAGCCCCCAGGCCATTATTCTCTATCACCACCCCCTCCCCTTTTTAAAAACAAGAGTTTTGCTGTGTAGCTGTGACTGGCCTTGGAATTGTCCTACACCCAGGCTGGCCTTGAACCTGCAGAGATGCGCCTGCCTCAGCCTCCTGAGTTCTGGGATAAAGGTGTGTACACCACCACTACCACTGGCACGCCGCCGCTGCCACCGCCACGCGCCACCGCCACCGCCACCACCACCACTTTTTTCTGGATGCTTTCACTACATTGCCCATCTAGATTCCTGGGCTCAAGTCCCTTTCCTTGGTCCCTATTGTAGGTGCTGCCTCCCACCAAAGGCACAGTTGAAGGCTCTGGACCTTGGCTGTCAAGTCTCACTGTGCTGTCCGGCACCTCTAATTTTGACTGAAGGTGCCTGCGGGGAGCACTGAGAAGTTTCCGTTGTGACGTGACGTGAAGCTAGCGATTTCCGCCAGCGGATGCTGTGTGGCGTGTTCACAGACCTTCAGACTTTGGGCTTCTCCATTGGTCAGGCTGTTTACAGATCCTGCTTGAAACTAGAAATAAATCACCCGGCTGCTTAGCAGCTGTTTCACAACAGACTTCCCGAAGTGACTGAGTGTGCGCCCATCCTGGAGCCCAGTGAGGAAGCCGGCAGGAGTTGCCATGGTGTCTGTCCTCCTGCTCTGGGCGGCCTGTTAATGGCGACTTGTGGGAGAAGGCCCTGTCTGTTCTTGGGGCAGTGACTGCATCAGTTGAATGGCCTCACTCCATAAAGCACAGAGGTGTTTCACATTTGTATGCTGGGGGCTTTGGGGTTTTTCTGAGGCGACGTGATCAAAGGGCAGTCTGTTTGGTCAGTAGTGTATAAAATGTTGAGAGGGAGCTGAGGGTCTTTAAGCCCGGGAGTTCCTGTCCTAATATTTGATATTAGCAGTGGCCCTTTTACGCTCAGCCCTTCTGTGGGGCTTTCCCACCAACATAGATGACCTCTTTCATAGTCTCAGTGTAATTAACAACTAATAATTTTGTTTTGTTTTGTTTTGTTTTTGTTTTTCGAGGCAGGGTTTCTCTGAAGCTTTGGAGCCTATCCTGGAACTAGCTTTTATAGACCAGGCTGGCCTCGAACTCACAGAGATCCTCCTGCTTCTGCCTCCTGAGTGATGGGATTAAAGGCGTGCGCCACCACTGCCCGGCTAACAACTAATAATTTTTAAAATCATTTGTCTTTTTAAATTTTCTGTGCATGAGCATTTGGCTTGCATGTGTGTATGTGCACCACACGCATGCTTGAGGATCACAGAGGTCAGAAGAGGTCACTGGATCCCCTAGAACTGTAGCTACCGACAGTGGGAACTGCCCTGTAAGTACTCAGACTCAAACCTGGGTCCAATGGAAGAGCAGCAAGTGTTTCTAATCACTGCACCTTCTCTCCAGCCCAACCACTAGGAACTTTAACATTGGGATGATGCTAGTGTCTGTTGTCTGAATTCTTTTTTTTGTCAGGTTATACAATAATATTGCGTGTGAATTGTTTCTTCCTCTAGAATGGAAAGAATTGAGTCCCGGGCCAAGTATTGCGTTCAGTAATCATCTTTTTAGCCTTTGTTTAGTGGCCGTTCTTTCTTAAACAAGAGTCGTTTTTTAAAGAACTGTCCTTGTTTCAACAGACACTGGAAACACTCCCTAATTTAACTTTCTGATCTATGTGTCTTACGTTTTTTTTTTTTTTACATGAAAGGGACCATTAGGGCCTTGCAAATGCCAAGCTCTCACCACTGAGCTATCCTTCATTCTCCCTCACCACTTTTATAGTTTGAGACGGGTCTCACTAACTTACCCAGGCTGGCCTTGAGTGTGCCTTCCTCTTCCCTCAGCCTCCCCTCCAGGACTCTGGGCCTTCCCCTCCATGACCTCCATGACTTCCACGACTCTGCGACCTCATGACCCACTCTCTGTGTGTGCTTGAAAGATGATTTACTTTGTTGAGTTTCCTAGCCCTGACAGGGTGCTACATGTCTGTGTCACTGGGCTTGGACCCGGACTATGTGGCCTCTGCGTCAGCATGCCTGGTCTCTGAGTACACACTTCCCACGAGGAGGGCGGGCAAGTCCCTTGACCAGATCTCATCACGGCAGATGAAAGTTGTAAACAAACATGTGCCTATTCATAAAATCTTCAGAATTAACCAAATAATCCCATGATCATCTGCTTAATTTTCAAAGAAGTGTAAGGACAAGTCGCAGGCCTGAGCAGAGTTGCCGGGAGCTTGGTGGAAACATGGGGATTCCAGTGTTGGAGAATGCGGGGTAGGGTTAGGGAATATAGCAAGAGACAGCACGGTCGTTTGGGAAAGGTGCTGGAAACGTGAATGAGGATGAGACGGAGAAGACAGGGTAGACACAGTGGGTTTTAGAGAACAAAAAGGGGGCTGAAGGTGTGGCTCAGAAACAGTATTTGCATGGCATAGTCCTCAGCACCTAAACCAACCAGCCAACCGAACCAAAGCCAAACCACAGCAAAGACAGGAAAAAGTCCTTCATCGCAAGTGATCTGAGGGATTTCTGATTCCCTGGTGGCTTGTGGAATTGTGTGGTGACCTGGAACTCTTGTTTGGGGATTGGGCTCTAATGGTGGAGGCATCCACTGGGGCGGGACACAGAGCTGAGCCGGGAAAGCATTTTATTTTCTAGGCCTCTTTGTGCGTGTGTCATTTTCAGGCATGGCCGTGTGGAATGAACTCATCCGTTATGATAATGGTTCGCCAGACTGTGTTTCATGTGTGCGCTCCCACACCTCCCTGGAGCCAAATCTTTTACTTGAATGTCAACAAAATGGCAGCTCTCAGCAAGGGAACATTCTTGATTCCCGAGACAGGGAAGGAAGCCAGGCACTTGCGCGTTTGTTTTCAGATGAACCAGTTCTTGGGTTTAAATATTTAACCACTCACTATAGTCGTCTGCTTACCAGAGTTTCTGTTTGGTTTTCCATTAATTCCATTTCTCATGGGCAGATAAAAAAAGAATGTTCTTACTTTTCAGAGCCTTTTTAAAGCAAAAGCTTGCTATCTTTGAGGAAATGTGGTTGGAAGGAGAACGAAAGAGAGAACTGGAAGGCGTGTTTTTTCATTGGTTGGGGAATGTGAACCCACCAATAAGGAACATTGATAGGTAATAACATTGGCTAGGCGGTAATATTCGTGGTTGCCATGAGATTCTCATTGTCCCCTTTCGGTCCTGGCGGTGATGCTGAAAAAACAAAGTCTGCTCAAAGAACCTACATCAAGTTTGTGGTTTCAAGAGTCCCAAGAAGGGCCATTAGCTACTGGTGAGGGCTGGGGTGTGGGTGGAGGGGGTGGAGGGTGGGGGCGGTGATCTTATCTCTTTAAGCAAAACAACTCCCTACAGTTTTGCCACCTGGAGTCAGCTGGGTTTCAGAAAGTCCATTTCTCTGTGGCGTTTGCGCTCAGAAAGAAGTACCAAGAATGCATTAGGCAGAAGATTTTACCTTTTAGCTCCTCTCTGTTCGCTCCCCGGGTGATGTATTTGTTTATTTTAGGACAGAGAGTCCATATAGCACCTAGTTTGACTTGATTTATGATACTTAGGCTTGAGATAGATGTTTTTTGGTTTCTTTTTTTGAATGTTTTAATTTCTTCTTGTTTCCACCCACATACCAAAGATCTTAGGCTGTGTCAAGTCCACGAACAGCAAGAAAGAAACCCTCTGAAGATTGGTCATGTGAACTAGCCATTCAGTGTGCCTACCGCCTTTAAGAGTGTCTGATGGTACTTGGATCACAAATGACTCTAAAGTCAAAGAATCCAGAGTCAAACAGAACACATTACCCTAGGGAACCAGCCAGCCTGCCAGGACTCAGTACAGTTTGCAAAACTACTTCCTGATTTCTCAGCTGAGCCAGGAAAATCCAAGGAAGGCACTTAGGTTTGGACTCCGAATCCTAAACGGACCAGTCAGAACCGCTGCCTGAACAGGGGCCTGGCTCTCTGAGGAGTTCGAAACAATATTTTATGTTTTCCTTACTCAATTTTACATATTCATTGCACCTAAGAAGGTGATACTTTAGAAGTTATTATTGATTGAAAATGCCCAAAGGAACCCCTCCCCCACTGACGTAATTGTGACAAGGGGCTTTTCTCCTTCATCATTTTCTTTCTAAAGCATTGTATAAAGAAAAGTTAAGGTAAAGTTCCCAGGAAAGCTCTCATCTTTGCTTTTAACTCTGGATATGTTGATTTTTTTTAAATGAATGTGCCTGCATCCTAAATGTAATTAATTTCTAACCATTTTTAAAAAACTTAAATATTTTTAAAAGATAGTTTTAAAATGACGTTTTAAGATTTTTTTAAATAAAGAGAAATCGATATTTTAGAATTTAGCCATCGGCATTTTATAGCTAAGATCAACTGTAAAAGAGTTAGTAACCAGGACTTAAAACACATGAATAAAATGCTCCTAAACCTCCGCATTTCCCCCTTTATCTCCGTTAAGATGCCAGCATGAGAAATGAGCGTGGGCAGCCCTGCCTTGGGTCCGCATTCTAGTCCCTCACGCCTCTGTCCTCTCCTGGGGGCCACTCGGCTGTGGTCAGTGCCTTGCGCTAGATGACGGAGGTTTTCTTTTGGAATCAGGGCCTGGCCTTGGTCTCGTGGCTTTGATATCGGAGCACTGTTGTCTGCAAAAGACAGTACATTATAGCTCCCGGTGCTCGCGCTGCTCTGGGCTCCTCATTCTTGGAAGGTTTCTGTGTTTCCTGGGAGACAGAGCCTGTGCAGTGCTGGCTCGGGCCTCAGTGACTTCAGAAGGCCCTCGGGCCTGTTTTGTTGTTCAGGTTTCTAAGAGTGGGTGAGGGGCATGAGAATTCCCAGCAGGGCAGTTACCACTCAATGTCAAAACCAGTACCGTGTGACTCTCCTCTTCACACACACACACACACACACACACACACACACACACACACACAGCCCGGTTTTTGTGCCACTTTTAAAATCTGGCTATGCTTCACACTCCAAACAGAAATGATGATGATGAGTATGAGCCATGTGTCCCCCTCTGAACATCTGTCTGAGCATCTGTGAAGTACATGTCTATGTCACACAGTCCAGAGCTGCCTCACATCCCCCTGTAATAATTTAGTAATTTACGATTCAATAATAGAGGACCCTGGGAAGATTGCTCAAGTAAAAGCCAGATGAGACTTGGCATGTTTGCAGAAAACAAAAATTTCTATTACATTTATGAATTTGTGTGTGTTGGAGGGTGAGCGTGTTCCACGGTACACGTGTTGTGTTGGGGTGCCCATGAGCATGGTACACGTGTTGTGTTGGGGTGCACATGAGCCACGGTACACGTGTTGTGTTGGGGGTACACATGAGCCACGGTACACGTGTTGTGTTGGGGGTGCACATGAGCCACGGTACACGTGTTGGGGGTGCCCATGAGCCACGGTACACGTGTTGTGTTGGGGGTACACATGTTGTGTTGGGGGTGCCCATGAGCCACGGTACATGTATGGGTTAGGGGACAACATGCAGCACTCATTTCTCTTCTCCATCATGTGGCTCAAACTCGGGGTTTCAGTCTTGGTAGCCAGTGCTCACTTGCTGAGCCATCTTGCCAGCCCTGCAGAATACTTTTGATGTGATCAGGAATACATTCTTACAGTTTTCTGAATTAAAGGAATAATAGCATATGATTTCTAATTTTTGCCCTTGTGACCTACTATTTTTTAGATAACCTCCATAGGATGACATTATTACTGGAGTTTTAAAGATTTCAGTTAGAAACTCAGGTAGCCTGGAATTGTGTAAGGAGACCAGAATCACCGTGCATCAGTCTTCTAATTTATAAAGTTCCTGTATCAAAGGAGTTAGTTAACCACTCATAGTTCTGCATTCCCAAGAGGCTAGCACAGTATCTAAACCATAGTCACAATGGCAGTGTGGTCCATCATCAGCTTCACAGTTCCCAGGTCAATTCTAACAGGTCACGTTAAACATGCTCTACAATTTCCTGATGAGAAACTACTGGCATTAGATTTTCATTTGGCATTATTTGCTTCAGTTCTTTCTTTCTTTTTCTTATTTATTTATTTATTTATTTATTTTTACTTAAACCTAAATAACTAGCTACTTGGTTTTATATAGCTATACCAATATGAAACAAAAGGGAACCTGCTTGTATGTGTAGGAGGAATGTGGGGGCTGGTATATAAGATAAATCCATTTTAACATTGGCATACAATCTTTCCTCTTTCCATCCTTCCTTCCCTCCATCCCTCCCTCCCTCCTTCTCTTCTCCTTCCCTCCTTCCCTCCATCCCTCTGTTTTTGCTCTTACATTGCTCAGAGCCTTCTAACTGCTTTGTATCTCATCAAGATGTAGTTGAGACTGTGGCCAGGGTAAGTCCTGTACTTGGGGAAACTGAGTGTCCCTCCCCATGTGTTCATGTAACCGAAATGTGCACCCTTCTGCTCAAGGCGGGCAATGGTCTCATGCGTCAAGTTCCTCTTCCCAGAGGTTCTCTAAACTTCCCCCACTTCCCTTTCAGGCTCTAACTTGTGAACTAAGGTTATGTTCATATTTATTTATTTAGACAGGGTCTCCTGGTATCCTAGGTTGATCCTCCTGCCTCTACCTACCAAGTGCTGGGATTGCAGATGTGTGTCACCACAGCAGGTTTTGGGTTGTGTGTTAGACAGCTAACCCAGGGGCTTGTCTATCAGCGGAGTCAGGTCCCAGCCAAGCCTACGTCCATTTAGTTTACACTGAAGCCTTTAGAACTAGCACAGTGCTTGTCATACAGCAAGTAAAGTGTTTTGAGACAGGGGTGTCTTATGTAGCACTTAGCTAACCGAGAATTCGCTCTGTAATAAAGGCCATGAACCATGGCAGTCCTCCTGCTGGCCTCCCCAGTGCGGGGATTATAGGCACACACCGTCATGCCCAGCTGGAAATAAATTTTTGCTGAAGACTATCTTGAATCTGCTTGTGACTCAGCTTGCTTCACAGGCAGAGAGACTTCTTAACCTTGGAAATAACCTGGAAGGTATGCATGGGAGAGGGCAGGATGTGTTCTAGGGTGATTCATAACTCAGCAGGAATCGGCTCTTTGTGAAGTAAAGGTATGAGTGTCGTTATAGATACTTTCAAACCTAATGCCAAAGAGCTGTGTTCTTATGTGAATAGAGGAGGCCGTTTCATCCATCAAGGCCAACATCAGGCACCATGCAATGCTAGGAAGTCCAAAGAAAGGAAAATTGATCTCATTGCATGCCAGGAATGGTGGGAGGATTATCCGTCTCTAAGTGAAAATTGCGTTAAATTTTGGTCATTTTTAATGACATTAAGGAAGAGTTGAATCTGTCTGATGTTCATCTCCAGTAGTGAAATGAGACACAGTAGTTTCAAAAAGGGTTCATTCCAAGATCACCACTGAAAAGTAACTTCAAACTGATCCACCGAGTCAGTGATTCTCAGCTTGGGAGTCGCAACCCCTTTGGGAGTCGAATATCAGATATCCTGTATATCAAATATTTACATCATGATTCATAACAATAGCAAAATTATAGTTATAATGTAGCAACAAAAATAATTTTATGGTTGGGGTTACCACAACATGAGGAACTATCTTAAAGGGTCGCAGCATTAAGAAGGCTGAGAAGCACTGTTCTAAGGGTTCCTTCTGAAGGAGGCATGCCTGTTATCTAGCCGGATACTGCTCACGGGTCATCTCCAAATTAAGAATAAGAAAAATTTGATGCCGGAGAATGGTGGTGCACACCTTTAATTCCAGCACTTGGGAGGCAGAGGCAGGTGGAGCTCCGTGAGTTCAAGACCAGCCTGATCTAGGGAGTTCCAGGATGCCAGGGCTACACAGAGAAGCCCTGCTTGGAAAGAAAACAACAGCAACAACAAAAGAGAAAAGGCTCAGGTGAGATTTTTCAGCTAAGAAAGTACTAGAGTAAAGACACAATTCTAATTTGGCACAGGTAGAATTACTGAATGAAGTCAGTCACCATGTGTTCAATCCCTACCTGTCTTTCCTCTCACCTCTGGTCAGATCACAGATGATCTTCCTCTCTTCTTGGGGGGGGGGGAGAAAATTTAGCTGTCAAGAGTGATCTTGAGGGGCTGGAGAGATGGCTCAGAGGATAAGAGCTTTGCCTGCTCTTCCAAAGGTCTTGAGTTCAATTCCCAGCAACCACATGGTGGCTCACAACCATCTGTAATGGGATCTGGTGTCCTCTTCTGGCCTGCAGGCATACACACAGATGGAATATTGTATACATAATAAATAAATAAATAAAGTGACCTTGACCAAGATCATCTAATGAGTTGTAGATACAGAGTTTGTTCCTAACTTATATTCTTCCTTCAAGGTAAAAGTTTCATTGTTCCTCGGTCATCGAGTGCTTGCACTATCTCTAACATTTTAGGATGTTATCCTTTGCAGTTCTGTGACACACAGTGACTGATGGGCTATCACCCACAGCACTGCCCTGGCACTCTTGGCAATGCAACCCCAGAAAATATTTGCATAACCGTAGGATTTTTAAGGACATATTTTTTTTATTATATGTGAATGACTATTTTGCCTGTGCTTATGTGTATCTACTTTGTATTTGCCTGGTGCCACGGAGACCTTGAAATTACAGATGGTTGGGAGTTGCCGTATGGATGCTGGGATCTAAACCTAGGTCCTCTGCAAGAGCAGCAAGTGCTTAACCACTTAACCACCCATAACCACTGAGTCACCCCTCCAGGCCCAGACTGTTGGATTTTAACTCAGCTGTTGCAAGACTTTCCAAACAGCCCAAAAGTTTAAGAACTGCCAACACGATGATCTGAGATTTTTGTCTTCGTAATTCCATAACTCTGTGTATGGGCCATAGCTGGCCACCCCTTACTCTTTGCAAATGTTAGGGTCAAACTCTTTAGGGAACAGATTTTCTCTAAAAACTTTCCTTAGACTTTCTACCAACTTCCAGGTAGTTCTTAGAAGTGGATCCGGGAGTCTCGGGAAGTGGGTAATGGCCTCCTGGGGGCAGGGGTGGTGGTGAGTCTAGGATCCATGTGTAGCTGAAGAAACAGTCTAAGAAGACCCTTAAGCAGGCCCTTTAGGGCTGTAGGTCACAGCCCAAGAGCCATTTCTTCGGGGACTTAGCTCTGCTGACTTAGCTCTAAAGTCCTAGAAACTGAACATTCCAATCTTATAGACAGACTAGTAGGTAGCGCCTGAGTGGAGAGTCTATGCAGCACCGCCTTCTCTATTGGTGTTCTGGGCTCTGGGGAGAGGGACAAGGATTTCAGAAGAATGGTGCAAACTCTGGAGACTCAACCACCCCAGTTTCTCCCTGACTCCAGCACTTTCTCAGCTATTGGTGGATTAGTTGGATTAGCTGTTGAGTTCCAATGGGTCATTATGTATAATTTGCAAATGGCTATTACACTTACAGGTAATTAATCCTTTAACTGATCCTGGTAGAATAGCCACTGTGTGGTAGCTACGGGGAATGGAGTGGTATAAGATAAGGCAGGTGTTTGTTTTCTTGTGACTTAGCCTCTTGGAAGCAAATAAACAAAAGAGAACAAAATAAACTTCAGTTAGACCTAAGAAAGAGAGAGATTGCACAAGATGTTTTAGTGGTAGGGTAGAGGAGAAGGACAGTGTCTGAACGGAAGCCTTAATAGCAAAAGGAGCAAACCACGTGGAGATGTGGGCGTTAGTGACCGCAGAAGGTCAAGGGAGCTGTGATGTGGGGGCTGAAGAAAGCTGAAGGCTAAAGCTATCAGGAAGTGTGTGTCCATGGACTTCTAAGTGTCACACGTGGCCCTCAAAGGGTTTTAAACAAACAAATAATACTCATACTATCCATTCTGTTTCAGGGAAATGACCTGAGCTCTCACTGTGGGAAACAGACCGTAGGAGGCTCAGGGTGGAAGCAGGGAGGGAAATAAGTTTGGAAGCCAACACACTAATTTAGAGAGGCTTGTTTGCTTGCCCTGGGCAGTGGAGATGGCCGAAGGGATGAGATTTGGGCTGATAAAATCAGCTGATAATTGGTGAGCAGATGTGTTGAATACAGGGATTTGGGGAAAGAGGAATGGGGACACGGGGCTTTATCTGAACATTCTGGCTGGTAATGGAACCTGGAGTCAAGATAGGGAAAACTGGAGAAGGGTGTGTGTGAGGGAGAAAGAGAGGGGTGGAGAGTGTTAGTTTAGTGAGGAGTGGAGAGTTCCTAGTTAGGCATAATCTGTTTGCTATGCCAATCAGGTGATTGTGTAGGTGGCTGTGTTTGAGAATACAGCAGCAGAGATAAAGTGAGATGAACAGGAGGGTCCCCCACGTGTAAGTACCATTTAAGGTCTGCAGATAATCATCTGTGGGGAAAGCGTGAGTAAGGACGAGAGAAGACTAGAAGAGCAACCCTGGGCTCCACAGCCTGGAGACAGGTGGACTCAGCCAAGGTAAACAAAGCAGTGAGCTGGAGGAAGGGGGGACCCCCGGGGACGGGGAGGACTGGGGGTACATAGGGGAGGGGTGTAGCATTTTGGGATCTTCCCAAGAAGAAGACCTCATCATCCACGCTAGTGCGCGTGAGGAGGGCTGAAGTGAACACTAATCGTTGACCTTGGCAAGGTGCTGGTGACTGGGACGGGCGCGTAAAGAGCCAGAGGTGCCAACACAGGCCAGGGCAGGCCGTCTTCAGGCTCTCTTCAGCTCGGCATTGATAAGAGGGCAGCCTATAGCGGCAGTGCTCGAGAAAGACTTAGTCATGGGCTTTTAAGTGGTCAGTTCAGACTGCTGCGCCTCAGTTATGGGGCTTCCAGGTCCTTGCACTCACCTTGAGGGTTAGCCTTGAGCAACCCTAAACATTCTTTCACACTGGTTTCTAGGGCTTGTTCCCTGCGGCTCCACCCTCAAAGTAGAACAAGGGGCAATAAAGTAACTCATATTCTAGAGCTCTTGGGATTTCCTCCTTCAGTGTTCCTTTTCCCTTCTGTGGGAATCGTAGGTCTCTTCTTGATAAGGCGATCCCTCTGGAATTTAAATTTTGTGACGCGCCTTGTGCTGAACTTAGGGGTAGAGTCTCTATATTGAGCATAAAAATGAATGTTTTCTCTTTCTTTTCTAATCCAAATGTCACATGCCAAGCTTGACTTTAAATTTTTTATTTTGTGTGTGTGATATGTGTTTGAGCAACCGCAGTGGTGCCAGAGTGTACCAGAGTGTGTGTATAACTTGAGTACGTTCTCTCCTGCCACTTGGTGGGATTCGGGTATTGAATTCAGGTCGTCAGACTGGTACATAAACACCTCTCCCCATAAACCATCTCTCTCACTGACCCTCACATGCCAAGTTTTGAATGACAGTGTTGGGATTAGAACGCAGACATTCTGGGAGCTCCAGGCCCTGGTATCAGTCTGTTCATTTTTTTAGCCACAAGAAAGCAGAAACAGGGATCCAGAAAGGAAAAACCAAGCAACATTTGATCAAGTCAGCCCTGATTCAAAGCTTTAGAAAATTCTGTGCCAGGCAGTGGTGGCACACGCCCTTAGTCCCAGCATTTGGGAGGTAGAGGCAGGAGGATCTCCGTGAGTTCAAGGCCAGCCTGGTCTACAGAGTGAGTTCCAAGACAGCCAGGACTACGCAGAGAAACCTTGTCTGGGGGAATAAAAGAAAAGAGAGAAAAATTTGATTCTGCAAACTCAGTATTGAGTTAAAAACAAATAAACCAAAAACCCGTATGCCAACAGAAATTGCTCGGGCTGAATGCTAGCCCTGTAGGTCACTCCGTGTTCTCTGTGTTACCCACTCTCTGCCTGCTAATGAACTGCCCTGCAAAATCAAGATGAAAATTTCCTGTACACATAGTTTATATGCACTTGCTCTCCAAAAAGCTTTTTGGTGTTTTTCCCTACCTGACAGTCATGAAAACCAGTGATTGATTGGATGCCTTTACGTCTGTCTCCTGCGCTGGGTGGGGCCAAGGTGGAGAACACAGAGCATCTCCCGGGGAAAAATGAAGCCTGTCATAGGGAACCTCAACATGGAGGTTAGAAAGGCTCAGTCACTCGTGCTTGGGAAGTGCCCCAGACGGCAATTGTTGTTGTTCTAATCTGAAAATGACAACATAGATCCCCGCCAAGGACATGCAGCATTTTACTGTGGGTGATGCAGCTTTAATTGGTACATAGAGGCATGCCTGTGGACTTAGTCCTCGGTGCATGGGCCAATCAGGTCACGTTCAGCATTTCTCAATGGTTAGTTGCATCTTATAATTAAGTAACAGCGATCATTTCCTGGCAGCTAATGACCGGCTAGAGGAGTGAGAAGCCTCATTAGGTTTATAATTTATCAAATTCTACATTCTCCATCTGCAGTGTTGCAAAAAGAGAAAGCACCCTGGAATTCCTAATAGTCAGGGACAATCTCCAAACAGACTTCGTGTAGGTGAGTGGTAACTTCTTCAAAGGGTAACTTCATTTTCTAATTAAGGAAGAATAATTATGTATTACATGACAGGAAGAGGGGGAGTTTTCTATGGCGTGGAGTTGGGGGATTGTGGGAACACGAGACAGGCAACATGTGGCTGGGGAAAGGCTGGCTTGGAAGTTGGTGAGCTCTTCCCTTTTATGATAATTCTGTCTTCCCTGAGGGTGGCCTCGGGCATCCCCCTAATTCTAGCCGTAGCAGGTACGTGTGTAGCCTGCAGAGATCTCGGGCGCATTATTCCAAATGCTGAAAATACACCCGGGGCAAGGGAAGTACACAAGCAAAAGTCCCGGCCATTCTTACAGAGCTGGTATATTCTAATCTTAAAGGTTCTGCCTTTAAACTACCCTGGAAGATTGTGTTTCTGTAGGGTTGGAGAGGCCAAGTGAGATAGAGCCAGAAGAAGGCAAACCCCCACCTCCACCCTCTCCCCACCACCACCATCTTGACTATGCCGCCTCTGTCTTTTCACGGGTGTGGCCATTCTGTGATAGCATCAGCTTCTGCTAATCCAAGGATCTCTACGGATCTGGTACCTGCCGTAGTTGGGGGATTGAGACCTGCTCTTAGAGAAGGCGGAGCCTCTTCTCCTGGTGAGCCTATCGCTTTTGTTTTCATTTGCGGAACCAGGCAGGAGCTGTTCACAGAAAAACAAGATAGCTGATCTCTGCTGAAACTGTTGACCCCTAGAGCGTAGTCCAGACCCAGATCTATCACTGACTCTGGAAGTCTGGAATGTGGAGCCCTTCTGCAGTCCTTCTGCCTGAAGGGGAGGACTCAAAGAACTCCAGAGAAAGAAAAAGGATCCTGTGCTGATACCGCACTCGCCCTTGGGGCCTGCCTGGAGGCCTCCAAAGATCTCCCCCTCTATATTCCCATTATTTCCTTAAATAAACTTAGGTGTTCAAAGACCATCCCTGCCTTCTCCACCGCAGGAACAAAACATACAGCAGAACTCCAGAACCCAGGTGTTTGCTCTGTGCTCTCAGCTCAACCCTGAACTTCTGGCAGGAGTCTCCCTTTATCTTCAGTTGGAACCTGTAGACATTTGCCTTGGTGCAGCTTGAGAAAGTCGCCCTTCTGGTGTCCCAGCAGATTCTCTTGAGATAATAGACTCTCTCCACTAAGATTTGGGAGCACCATCTCCTATGCTATCGAATCCAGTCCCGTGAGACGGCTCCTGAAAACCCACTTTCCCATCTTAACACTGTCCTGAGCACAGCGTGTAGTTGGTCTCTGCTTTCCCGGAAGTTGTTTTCTTCCGTGGGGATTCTAACACTTCAGGATGTCCCATATTGCTTGTTTGGAACATCCTGTGATGTGTATTTGAAGGAACCCAAACTTAAAACTTTCATCAGACTTCACAACACAGGGATATTACAGGTTTTTTTTTAATATTTATTTATTTATTATGTATACAATATTCTGTCTGTGTGTATGTCTGCAGGCCAGAAGAGGGCACCAGACCTCATTCCAGATGGTTGTGAGCCACCATGTGGTTGCCGGGAATTGAACTCAGGACCTTTGGAAGAGCAGGCAATGCTCTTAACCACTGAGCCATCTCTCCAGCCCCCGATATTACAGGTTTAATGATCACCCCAACAAGTGGGACTCCCAGAGGAAAAAAAACTACTTTAATAGCCAAATAACGTTCAGTATGGTCTCTGCTACATAAGGTATAGCTAAGGACTTCACTCTTCAGCCCTGAAATGACTTCTTTTTTAAATCTATCTTCCTAAAGTATCTGATGTTACTTATTTAAGAATGACGACCTTTGAATTCACTCTTAGTTTAGAGAGAATTCTACAATATATACTTTCTTTTAAGTGTGTGTGTGTGTGTGTGTGTGTGTGAGTGTGTGTGAGTGTGCGCGCGCGTGTGCATGGGAAGACCAGAGGTTGACTTTGGGAGTCTTCTTCAAAGGTTCTGCACTTAGTGAGGTAGAGTGCCTCGCTGAGCCCAGAGCTCATGGATTGGGCTAGTCTAGCTAGCCAGCTTGCCCAGAGACCCCATCTCTGCTCCTCTGGAGGGCTGAGATTTCAGGTGGGCTACCACACACTCCTGGCTTTTTATGTGAGCTCTTTCTTTTACAGTTGTTATTATTTTCACAAAGGTTTACCAGTTTTTATTTTATGTGTGTGAATGTTTGCCTGGCTAGAGGCGTGTGTATCATGTGCATGCCTAGTGCCTGTGGCGGCCAGAAGAGTATCAGGTCCCATGGAACTGAAGTTATAGACAATTATGAGCTGCCACATGGGTCATGGGAACCAAACCCGGGTCTTCTGCAAAAGCAACTAGTATTCTTAACCTGTGAGCTATATCTTAACTCCTTATTGTCCTCCCTCCTCCCCTGAATAATGATAAGCAAAACCTTTGTGGGTTTTCTTTCTAAAGATTCTTTTTTGTTCATGCATGTGTGTTTATACCATGTGTGTGTGCAGTACTGCAGATGGCCATAAGAGGGCGTTGGCTTCCCTGAAGCTGAAGTTACAGTCAATTTTAAGCTGCAGGATGTGGGTTCTGTGGGTTGTAAGCTGTAAGGCATGGGTGCTGTGAACCAAGCCCCCTCCCCCACTACAGTTAGTTAACAAAATATTTTAATTAAAATATTTTTAATGTTCTGAATATCAAACACAGAGCTTCATGTATGCAAGGCAGGTAGGTACTCTACCACTGAGCCACATTCCTCACCTCCTTTACAATTTTTGAGAAGGATAATGCTTGGTATCCCCAGAATCTGGACGGAATCTCTGTATCTAGTTCCACTAGGCAGTGACAGAGTTGCTAAAGGAGAAACAAACCACTGATTTAGAGAACTCTACAGTTGGGGATGGCCCTCAGCTGGTAGAATGCTTGCCTGACACCGTGCATCCCTGGGTCTCACCCCCAGCACCACACACAGGGAGCATCGTGACGCCTGCCTGTCATCCCAGCACTTGGCGGTGGGAGCAGGAGGTCTGTAGCGTGAATTCTGATTGGTCTTAGTAACAAAAACCTGGAGTCAGATAGGAGGAGGTGAAAGCTGAAAGACCAGAGAAGCAGAGCAGCCAGCTACTGGTTCTTGTCTCTAAGAAATCCTCAGACCAAATGGGTATCCTGTCTCCACGCATCCTCAGACTGAATGCTGTCTTTATAAAACCTTAGACTGAATCCTGAGCTCCTGTGTCCTCCTGCCTTATATTCCTCTCTCCACCCAGCCACATCACTCCTTTCTCCACCTCCCTAGTGCTGGGATTAAAGCTGTGAGCCACCACTTCCCAGCTCTGTTTCTCCTTTATTCTGTGTTAACCTCTTGTAGTCCAGGGTGGCTTTGAACTCACAGAGCTCCAGCTGTTTCTGTCTCCTGAGTGCCTGGATCAAAGGTGTGAGCCACCACCTCCCAGCTCTGTTTCTCCTTTATTTTGGATCAACCTCACAAAGCCCAAGGTGGCCTTGAACTCACTGTTTCTGTCTCCTAAGTGCCGCGATTAAAGCTGTGTCCGCCACTACCTGGCCTCTGTGGCGGACTAGTGTGGCCAGCTCCACACTCTGATCTTCAGGCAAACTTTGTTAAGCTCAAACAAAATATCACCACAAGGTCACCCTTTGCCACTTACTGAGTTTGAGGCCCAACTTCTGGGGGGAGGGGAATTAATCTACAGAGAATAAAAAATTGTTTATGCTTTGAGGAGGAAACCAAGCTTTGGCAGTTTTGGGAATATCGTCAGTCCAGATGGTTCAGCAGACCGTACTTGGGAACACCCTGCCACTAAGCCTGGGAGAGCTCCCTGAAAGGGAGGGTGTGAGAGTCTGGACTCAGAGCCTCCTCCCAGGTCATGAGGTCAGGTCTGGCAGCATTTAATAAATCTCTGCAATGAGTGGCATCTGGATGGCTCAGGGGAAGCAGGCACCACCACCCAACCCTTGTTGGAACTGGGGCTAAGGTGCAGTTGCTGGCCACCTCTGAGGATGCCTGCTGGAGGAGGTTAGCTTGGGCTCAGCCTGTCTCTGCTTCTGTGCTTCTCAACATTTAAAGTGACACCAAATATATAAAAATGTTCAGAAATAAATTGTTTGATACTATATGTTTATATTTGCAGAAAATGTTAAATGGGGCCCAGTGGGGTGGCTGCGGGGTAGGGGTGGGGGCCAGGGATAAAAACCGTTTACCGTGTGAGCATGCGGACCTGAGTTCAGTCCCTGTATCTCACAGTGGAAGAAGAGAATTTAGTCCTGAAAGTTGTCCTCTGACCTCCACATGTGTGACTATGGCACAAACATCACACCAAACACACAGCAGCAGCAGCAGCAGTAGCAACAACAACAATAATCATGATGAGCTTTTAAGATGTTTAAAAGACATTTGGGGAGAAAGAGAACTTACCCGCATTCATTTGGAAAGCAGAATCCTAAAGCCGTGAGATCATGGCACAGGGCTGGGGAGCAAATCCCAGAAACAATCTTAAGGGCTCCCTACTGTGGCTGGCACTTCCCCCACCCCACATCACAGGCAGCTGGCTGTATTTACAGAGGAACTGTCGAAAGAACCCCCAAAAGTCTACTGGTAGCCCTTTACCGAGTACCTGACCCAACCCTTGTACAACTCACTTCTCTGCAGGAAACAGGCCTTGGTGTCTAGAGTAGCCCACTAGAAAGCGACTCTCTGAGGCAGGCTTTTTGGGGTGGGGGTGGGGGTTCTAGCCTGTCTGCCTTTTCCTCCCATCCCAGCCAGCCAGCTCTATTGCTGCAAATTGGCGATGAGGCAAGGTGGCTGGGAGGTGCACCTCCCGGGGGAGTTGTGTTGTTTTTATAACCGGTGCCAGCTCTGAGCGCAGAGTGAGTAAGCACCTCTTCCTCTTTTCCTCTGGCTGTTCTTCCACACCAAGCCTGCCGCCACAAGGATCCAGACATGGTGGGGAGCAAGGGCTGCCTGGCTCTCGTGCTTCCCAGGTTTGGGACCCAAAACTCAAGAAGGCACCAGAAGTAAGTGGGGGCTTTGTGGGCTCAGTTTCCTGTTTAGCCACTGAGGGCTCTGGGGAAAGAGGCAGCATTCACCCCCTTGCTTCCTCTGTGGGTCAAATGGAAGGGCTGGCTTGGCACAGAGTCTGAAACTGAATGTACCTTCTGGTCACCTTGGGCTAATGTTAGGTAGGTGTGATGGTCTTTTCTCTGAAGGAATGTTATTTCTGGAGGTTTCTAATTTTAAAGAAACAATGTGTGCTTGTTCATTCTTGTGTTTGAAAACCACCAATAATAGATCCTGACTATTTGCTTTAGGAATTGATGTCACTCTTTCCCATTTCTGGTTATGACAACCATGTTTGCTTTGGGTGTTAGCCACTCTTCTTGTGTTCTGCTGCTGATGTCTTTATCAGCTGGCCAATAAAGGGGAGTTTTCTTCCAGAGAGAGTCCCACAAAGGAATGTGTGTTACATACTCGATAGGGGGAAAGTCATTCACTGGCGCTTTGGTGTGTGTGTGTGTGTGTGTGTGTGTGTGTGTGTGTGTGTGTGTAGTTTCTCATGGCTATAATCTGCAAAGATTGTGCATCTCAAAGCACGAGGATCCGTTTCTTGGTTTGTAATAGAATTCTTTTCAGACTTGTAGCTTAGCTGAAGCAGCTCAGAGAGACGCTTCCAGAAACCCTCCCTCGGAAGTGCTCCTACCAGGTGATCCGCACTCACCTGCTGCTTTTGTCGGACTGGCCGCCAGCTCCATTCTAAATAGAATTTGTGCGTGAGGAGACCAGTCATGCTCATTACCCAGACCTCTAGAAAGAATGTGCCAAAACCACAGAAGCAGAGAAGCCAGAAATTATGAGGTTGGTGCAAAGGCCATTAGAAGAAAAAGATCAACATTTCTCCTCATAGAACTGCATTATTCTTGGATACGCCGTTCTCTACCTGTGAGCTCCCCAGCCCTGGCTCCATGTCTGAGCCAGTTGGCACCATTGCCGTTCGCTAGAGAGAGAGCAGGTGATGAAACTGGTCTCAAAGTTGCCCCAAAGTCAGTGACCGGCTGAAACTAGAACCAATGCCCAGACTTTGACCAACCTGTTCTTGCCTAAGAAAATGCAACATAAAGGGGACAAGCCAGAAGCCAACTCACAACTGCCCAGTGTCGCTCCAATTAGCATTCAGAGGCCTGGAGAAATTAAAAAGTGGGTTACACTAGAGGGCTCCATGCTTATCGCTCCGTGGGTGATAGGGAAAAAGAAAAGGATTTTGGGAGTTCACATCCAGCAATGAAGGAATATGTTGGAATATCCTCATCGAGGCCATAATGCCTCCTTCATCTATGGCGTATAGCGTGTCAGATATATAGCGTTTCCTGTATGGAAGAAGATTGTCCGCGAGAGCTAAAGCTTGAATTTCAGTCCCTGTTGGAATAACTACGTATCTTCCATGAACTAGGTCCTGTGACGTTCATCTTCATTCCGTGCTGCGTGGTGGACGGGCAGAAGGGACGGGCTTAGGTTCTGATGAGTGCTATTGTCCATGAGATTTTATCTCAAAGATGCTCTCCCTGCTCTTCCTCCCTCGGGGCAGCCTGGATCACCCAGAAGACGCCTGTCTTGCTCCTCCCAGGACCACCCACTCACAGGAAGGAGAATTTCCTTAATGATGGCAAGCGAGCACAGATGGACCTGTGTGCCCACGGGGAGGAAGCCTTTATGCACTTTTACCCAGATCGCATCAGAGAAAACCTGTCAGGAAGGAGGCACGCCCTCGCCAGCTCATGCGAGAGACATTTGCCTGTCCTAGGCTTATCCAAGCAGGCCAGCGGCAGGTGTATAATTTCTGGGCCAGTCAGTCAGAGAGAACCTGCCTTCACGCACTCCGTTGCTTTAGCGCGCTCCATCCTGTCTCTTGGGCTTGCCTCCGAAGATCCCAGCATCGTCTCAGGCAGCCAGAATCTAGGAAAGGCACGGAAGACACCATCATTTATTGACTGCTCTCAGCGCGCTGGCCTCCAACCAAACGCAGAATTAGATTACTGTACCTGACCAGTTGGTTCACATTTTAAACAAATAGGCAGCTAGAAGTGAGTTAGGTGGAAAGGAAGGGTGGAAAAATACACTCCAGGGAGAAGCCGGCGCTGGGGAGGGAAAACCGGTCAGAGCCGGTCACTTTGAGAGCCTAAGTAGGACAGGATCTTAACCCATTTCAGATCCAGTTCTGTGTTTTTGGTCGAGAGGACAGATGAGTTCAGCCCCGCGTGCTGTCGGTGCCGGTCCATTTCTGTCATTGTTCCCATCTCTGGGCCACCAGGCACTCTGTGCAGCGCTAACAGCACGTGGCCAGCTGTGGCCTGGCAGACATTCTTATTCCTCTTCCTCGTTTAGTGTGTTCCCCCCCCCACACACACACTTTTTATCTTTTAGACAAGGTTTTACTATAAAGCCCTGACTGGCCTAGAACTTGCCATGTAGACCGGCTTGGCTTTAGATGTGATCCTCCTGCCTCTGCCTCTCAGCTGCTGAGGTTGGGCATGAACCCCACACCTGGCTTACTTGGTGCCACTTTTTCCCCTTCTTTTGTGGTGCTAGGGGTCAAACCCAGGGCCTTGATTCTATAAACAAGAACTGTCCCTCTGAGCTGTGTCCCCAGCTGTTTCCTGTCATTATTAGTACTAGTACTGGGGAAGAAGCCTTATATATGCTAGGCAAGCACTCTACCCCTGAGTTGAGCCTCAGCTTGAACTTTGCCTGTTTCTCTCTGAGTTTCCAAAGCCTTACCAATGAATGCTTGTGGAATGTATATGTGTTGTATGTATTAATGTGTGTGTGCAATGTGTATGCATGTGGGTATGTATGTATGTGTGTGTGTATGTGTGTATGTATGTATGTGTGTGTATGTATGTGTGCGTATGTATGTATGATGTATGTAACCCCATGGAGCAAGTGTGATGATTGTGACCGAGCATCAAATGGGAACCAGTCCTAAGCTGTGAGATGCTGTAGGAGCTCAGAGTAGACACACTGTGGATGGGAGTGGTCAGACAGCCTTCCTGATTACAGTACTCTGAGAGGATGGATTAGGAGTGGACTAGCCAGTGGTTGGAGACGGCACTACAGAGTTGGGGACGCACTCATGGAGCTCGGAGAACAGGGAGTGGACCACGTGGCTAGAGCAGACTCCACATACTCATCATGTGTAGGAAGTGTGGCCCGCGTGCGAGTAGACAGAGATGTTTGAGGTGTAGACTTTTGGCAGAAGGAAACCATTGAAGCTGTTTCAATCCAGCCACAAAGAGATAAAAGGAAAGTTCAAAAGAAGTGAGTGCAGCAGTGCCAGGAAGATGGGCTGGAGCATGCTGTGCCCGAGCCCACAGCCTGGCAGGAATGCACAGCAGCATCCTGCATGCCCACCGCCTGGTGCAGCTCCAGACTCAGTGAGAGACTCTGGAGCCTGGGGAGGTGGCGGTAGAGGTATGGTTTGTATCTAGGGTCTTCTCTCCCAATGAGCACAGCTAAGCATTTACTCGGGCTTCATTATGTGGCAGCCACTGTCCTAAGCATTTTCTCGAGTCGCCTTCACGCCTTTGAAGCTCTCCCATTACTCCCATTTGACAGATAAATCAACTGAGGCACAGAGAGATTTAGTAAATTGCCCTATATCAGACAGTCCCTAAGATGCAGGGCTGGGTTTCAACAGGATATAAGGGCATGCGGGTCCAAGTCTTAGCCACAAACACTCGCTTGAGCAGGTTTGTGGGAAGATTTACAATATGATGAAAGCGATTCTAAGCGCGGTGTGTGTTATCAGCACTCAGGAAGGAGATCAGAGGGGCATTTCCATACCAGCCTCCTGTCATCGTTATTAATTTCCTACTCCAGCTAAGGAGATCAGCACCCACTGGGATTTAAAATCTAACAGGGTAATAATGCTTTCTCCTCTGCTGGTGTGTGTGTGTGTGGTCTGAGGGTGCGCATGCTCACGTGGACCGAAGCCACTTCAGGTGTTTTTCTCAATCTCTCCGAGGTCTTCCACTGACCCTGCAGCTTCTTGATTCCGCTAGGCTGGCTGTCCAGCAAGCCCTAGGGACCCTCCTGTCTCTGCCTCCCCTGAACTGAGGTTATAGGTGTGTGCCAACACAGCCAGCTTTTTACGTGGGTGCCCACGATCTGAACTCAAGTCTTCAAATGTGCGTAACAAACACCTTACCAGTTGAACCATTTCCCCAGCCCCTTTGTCTTTTAAACATTGATTTATGAGCAATTACAGACATAATAGATATAGAGTCTGTTTCCCATGTGACACCCTCCCCCACCATGGTCCCCAAATCGTCCTCTACTTTGAGGTAGAAATTTTTCAGGCTTTTTGGTTTTTGGTTTTGTTTTGTTTTTTGTAGAGCCTGCTGTATTCCCAGCACTTATGTCATAGTAACTCTTTCCCTAAGAATGACCACACGATGTTGTAGCGCAATGCTTTGGTTGAACTGATAAGACCTCCTTGCGAGCTGCTATGCACAGCTTTGTCTTGTTTCATTTCCTTTAGAAGTGGCATAGGATGTATGTTCCCTTTGACTGGTACCCAGTTCTTTACCAGTCAGCAGAGCGGTAGATCTGATGTGACCCAGATTCTTCCCTTGAAGCTACTCTTGTTTCCTTTTGTGTCTCGGATAGGACACAAAGGAGAAGCCGGCTTCAGTGGGACTGGGTTTTTGGTTTCTGTGCAAATAATAGAAGGTAGGGCTGGAGAGATGGCTCAGTGGTTAAGAGCACAAGCTGCTCTTCCAGAGGTCCTGAGTTCAATTCCCAGCAACCACATGGTGGCTCACAACCATCTGTAACGAGATCTGGCGCTCTCTTCTGGAACACAGGCATATATGGAGGCAGAAGGTTGTATACATAATAAAAATAAATAAATAAATCTTTAAAAAAAAAAGAAACAAATAATAGAAGGTAGTGTTTGTCTTGTACTTACTTTAAGCCAGTAAGTATTCCTAGCCCCATCTTACAGATGGCAAAACTGAGGCCTGGAGAAACTAAGTAACCTACTTGCTTGGCGTGGTAAAACTAGGGATTCGAAAGTCTGAGCTTGAACCTGCTTCATTGGCTCTAGAGAGCCTGCACATTTAGTAGCACATTGTCTCTTTATTGCTTATACAAGTCTCTTCCTTAAACTGATTAAAATGCAGTGGTTTCCATAGCAACGTGTAGCGGTCAATCGTAGAGTAAAAGTCAATCACACTCTGTTGGTTCGCTGTATGGCACCCTTCACAAATACTAGCAGCTGAAGTGTGTGAGAGGAGGTGTTGTCTGAAGCAGCCCCACCCTTCCGACTGCTGCTTTCTGCAGGGCCTCCTCTAATGTCACAAGCCATGAGCCTAGAGTCTGCTCCAGTGCCCATCAGCATCCCCGGAGGACCCATCCTTGAGCCTCCGTTAGCATCAGTCAGCTGCTGCTCAGAGGCCATAAAGGTGGTTCCTAGAGGGTCCCTGGTTCATGTAATGTTTGCATTCTGACGGGCAACAGGATGGCCGTAGAAAGGCTGTATCTATCCACATCTAGTAAAACCCACGCAGAAATCGCCAAAGAGCCTACTGAAATAGTCAAGCCTTGCTAGAAACAGCCAGAAAGAAGTCTGGGATTTTTGTTTTGTTTCTGTCTAAGTGAGCTATGCTGGTTTAGGACACAGCTTCATTTAAATGAGCAACATCGTTGCCCTGTCCTTAGCTGTGAGGCGGGAGAGAGCGTACAAAGGCGTGCAAACACCCACGGCTCGATCCCTAATACCACAGAGGTTTGCATTATTGTGTTATACTGGATTCTGTTGTGTCAAATAATTCTTCCTGAAATATGAAACACCTACTTGGGGGCGGGGGCCGGAGAGATGGTTCAGAGATTAAGAGCACTGGCTGCTCTTCCAGAGGTCCTGAGTTCAATTCCCGGCAACCTTATGGTGACTCACAACCATCTGATATGAGATATGGTGCCCTCCTCTAAATAGCAGCTGGACATTCTTCAGTTCAGCTCAATCCTGGCAAATCTACCCAGGGTTAACAACAGATCCTCAGGCTAAGAGCTCCTTCTCTTGTTATGGTGGATATGGTGTGTCCCCTATGGGTTTATTTAAAGACAGCCCTCAGGGGGATGGGATTGGGTGGTGATGGGACCTTTGGGGATGGACCTTATGGGAGATAGGTAGGGTATTTTTCTTTGTATTAACCCTATCACCTGCTGTTCTAAGATGCCAACGCTTTCATCCTTTGAAGCAAACTTGCAAGTGTTTTCACTTTGTCTTCTTCCAGCCTTTGAGGACTGCCATCGTTTCCCTGCCTAACCTTGTCTTTTCCAAGTCGGCGTCGTCCAGTCCTTCACCCATCCCTCCTCCACACCACTGGGTCCTGAGCTGTTAAGGATCCTCTTCCTGCTCACACATGAACTAGGGTTCCCAGTGTCCTCCTTGATGGCAGGCTGAGTTGCCCCGGTTGCTCTCAGACTGTGGCATCAAGAACAGACAAGAACAGCAACGTTCCTTGTTCTGACTGCTGTTCTTCTATCAAGTGTGCTAACCGGGTCTCAACCAGTTCTTCAAAAGGAAAACCAAAGGACTTTTCTGAAATTTTGTTTTGAAAACCATTTTTCCCCCTGAGTACAGGCACTGACGTGACAAATGCCAGGGCTTCTTAGGAAAGAAGAGAAATTCTGTAGTATATCCTTCACGTGGGTTGCTCTTTGAAGTGAACCACATTCCTTACCTCGTTGCCTTGATGGAGTTGTATTTCTGTGAATTTTTTGCCTCTCACTTTGAAAGCGCCCAGCCATTGCTCCTTCGCTACAGGACATGGCCACCCACTCCAGACCCATGCAAGCGTTGTGACTTCACAAGAAGTGCAAGTGAATTGATGGAGTAGGGATTACATCAAAAGCTTTCCTCAGCTGGAACTGTGAGTGTGTGTGAGTGTGTATGAGTGTGTGAGTGAGTGTGAGAGTGTGTGAGTGAGTGTGTGAGTGTGTGTGAGTGTGTGAGCATGAGCATTGTGAGTATGTGTGTGAGGGAGAGTGTGTGTGAGTGTGAGAGTGTGTGAGAGAGTGTGTGTGAGAGTGAGCATTGTGAGTGTGTATGTGTGAGGGAGAGTGTTGTGAGTGTGTATGAGTGTGTGAGTGTGTGTGAGCGTGAGCATTGTGAGTGTGTGTGTGAGGGAGAGTGTGTGTGTGTATGAGTGTGTGTATGTGAGTGTGTGTGAGTGTTTATAAGTGTGTGATTCTACTGGCTGAGTTACATCTCCAGCCCCAACCTCCAACTTGCACCATCTTCTAAAAAGCGTATATGTGATGAGCGCATCTGTGTAGGAGAACATTACAGAGAATTATCACATGTAAGGAAACCACTATTAAAACCAACAGTGTCCATTAGTCATTCACTCGATCTAAATTTAAAAAAAGACAAAATCTTAAAGGCAAGTGAATTTGAAATAAAGGCCAGCTAACTATAGAAGGGAATGCACTGCACGAGAGTGGGTATATATAATTATAGAGTAATTATGCTGGAGATGTAATCACATGCCATCAGCTACTTAAATATTTTGCCAGGGAAAATGGATCTACCCTGAGCTGCCACCCCTCCTGATCTCCAAGACCCATACTGACTTTGTAAAATGTGTGACATGATTTCTTCTTAGAAGCGATGACCTTCTCTTGGCCAATTAAAAGGCGCTGCTTTGTGGGATTGGGACCCATGCTCAGGGGATAAAAGGAAATTGAAACTTCTCTCAGACCGAGCTAATGATGCTAGGAGCACTTGAGATTAAGAAAAGAACAAAGTCAGTTTTAAAAAGATTTCCCAAATCAAAGGGCTGCTCTCTCTCAAACCCAGGAAAAACCAGAGCACAGTTATCAGTGGGAACAGTCATTTGTCTGGATTTCTCTCTCTCTCTCTCTCTCTCTCTCTCTCTCTCTCTCTCTCTCTCTCTCTCTCTCTCTCTGTGTGTGTGTGTGTGTGTGTGTGTGTGAGAGAGAGAGAGAGAGAGAGAGAGAAATACACACAGCAACACTTGGTGGGTGGTCACTGTGGCTGTAACTATCACCTTGGCAAGCTGTATACTCTCTAGTGTACTTGTTACAGCCGTTTGTATTTGTCTACTTGAGCACAGACCTTGTGACTCAAACAAGAGAAATTTATTTGCATCTCGGTCTGCAGACTGTAGATCCTGCAGGGCTCTCTTCCTAGCTTGCAGATTTTCACTCTGTATCCACATGGCTTTTCCTAGATAGATGCACTTGGAGGAGTCGGGGGGCTTAGCTCTGTGGTTTATGTTCATTCATTCATTCATTCATTCATGCATGCATGCTTGCTTGCATGCATCTTGTTGCTGGGGATCCTAGCCAGAGCTTTTATGTCTGCTGGGCAAGTGCTCTCCTGGTGAACCCCTTCTTACTAGTGCAGTAGTCACTCTGGTTGGGGCCCCATCCTTGTGATCTCATTTAACTTACATCTGTGTGTGAACACACACTCATACACAAGTACATGTGCACATGCGAGCACATGGAGGCCAGAAGGCGACTTCAAGGGCCATTCCTTACGTGCCACTCACATTTATTTTTTTCTACCTGTCTCTGCTTCCCCAGCGTTGGGGTCATCAACGCTCTCAATCATCAGGGTTTTTGGCTTTTTGTTTTACGTGGGTTCTGAGGAGCAAACTCAGGTCTTTGTGTGTTAAAGCTATCTTCCTAGCCCCTTGGTTAACCAGTAGAGGCTCTTTTCTCCAAATATAGATGCAGTGGGAATTAGGGGTACACACATTTAGTTAATAAGCCCTTCCCACCATAAAGTAGTTGGTCTAGAACTCCTGGACTTGCCAGAGGGCTGTGTTTCCTGTACACTTGCCTGACAACTGAAATGCCTTGAGTAACTAACTGGCTGGCAGGTAGTCAAGGCTGGTGTTGGGTCTGCTGCTAAATCCGCAAATGCATTAGTTGTTCAAGGCATAGATCAGCAGCGGCTGAGCTTCTTCACTACAGATCTGCTTGCCACAACCTCAAGGTCGGCTTACTAGCGGGGCTGCCTGAGAGCAGTTCTCCACCATCAGCCACAGCTCTGAGACACTCGGCGTCTACCTAGCAAATCAGGCGCTGGCGAAAGGAGCTTTGCACGTCTCATTTTACTCCCCCCAGCTTCTACCTGGTGATGGTTGTAGCATCCATCTTGGTCATTCCTATTTGTACCGGGACTCTGAGTTACCCAACAGGACTTGGAATGCTGCATGCTGTCTTGGGAATCCTAGGGCGTTTAGGATGGAAAGGTACAGGGACACAGTTTTGCCTGTAACGTGTTAAGCAAATACAAATTCCTCCCTAGGTGCCATTTAGTTTTGATGCTTTTTAGCTTTGAGCTGGGTAAACAGACACCGGTGTTCTCAGGCAAGAAAGATGACTCTGGGAGACCTAGAGACGGCTGGATGGATAAGAAGGTCATTGGGGAAAGGCTGAAGATAACCAGCAGACACCGACCATAAATCTGCCACAAGGTTCAGACCGGGGGTCATGAAGCTAGATTAGAGGCAGGGGTCACTATGCTGACCTTAGAACTTAGGTCCTGATTCTGACACCTCTGATCAGCCTCCTTCATCATGCTTTTTTGGTCCCAAATATTGGGAGGTTGGATATGCATAGATGAAAACTGTAGCTGACTGCTGCAACCCGTGTGACAGGTGACATGGTACTGCTGTGACTGGGAGGTCAACCAGTGTCCCTTGCCACAGGCTCTGCTTCCCTGTGCTGTGTCACATGATGCCAGTTTTAATCTTTGTGATTTGCTATGGTCTCAGGAGGCAAGGCCTTCCTGCAGAGAGGTACCAGGCTGTGAGTTTGCACAGGATATGAAACACATTTGAATTTTTCTTTGCATATTTTACATGCCCAGCAATATCATATGTTAATTTCTAGACCCAAATGGTCCAGGCATTCTGAAGGGTTGTACTATGAAGCAAGCATGAACAATATAGGTGAGGGATGGGGGATGTACACACCACACACACACACACACACACACGCACACACACACACACACACCACACACACACCACACACACACAGACACACACACACACAGAAGGGTAGTAGGAGGTTGGAAGACAGGGCCATGCATCACACCCCACTACTTCTGAATAGAGTTTTTCTTTGTTTCAAGTGTTACTTACAAAGTAAGATTGAACCCCCTTGGGGCTGATGCTGGGACAAGAGCTAATACTGTGAGCAAACTTAAAAACGCAACCTTACTGCCTGGTTTCTCTTCAGTCTGGTTGTCATTTTTACTGCTATGCCTCTGAGTTGCTGGGCTTAGGAATCGTATATTGTGGATTTTCCATGTGCAAGGCTCTGCTGAACTTTTATGGGTTGTTGAGACAGGGTCTCACTAGGTAGCCCTGGCTCTCCTCAAGTTCTCTATATAAACCACTTTGGCCTTGAACTTACAGAGATCCATCTGCCTCCGCTTCCTGAGTGCTAGAATTTAGGGTGTGGGATTCCACACTGGGCTAGAACTAAAATATTCAGGGTGGGCACCATTCATATCTTAGGCTGGGTAGGTCTTTGTTGTGTGGGAACAGTGTCTGCCCCAGGCATTATGGGCTACTTAGGAGCGTCCCCGATTTCTATCCAATTGATATCACTCCAACTGTGACAAGCCAAGTGGTTCCAGACATGTGCCGAACGTCACCAAGAATCAAAATTGACCCTGGCAGCAAACCACCGCTGCTGACACCTGAGTATCAGTGATGGAACATCACGAATGGCAAAGTCGTGAGCCCGAGAGTCCTGTTCTTCTCATTCCTCTTTTTATTTATTGAGCCTTTGCCCTGTGCCATGAATTGTGCTGGGAAATACAGACACAAGAGTAAGTCATAGTTTTTACTGAAAGGAAGAGTTTAGCAGAGAAGAAAACTCATAAATAAGCAAATTACCAATCGGCGAGGTTAATGCAAAGGCATGGCCTTGCAGAGGGACTGGGGACATGTGTTTTTCACGGTCAAGGGCATAGAGTTGTTTGGAAGCAGCCGCTGGAGACATGGAAGGGTTCTTCGACTTGCTTGAGCTGAATCTGAAAAGACAAGATGTGGGTGGAGGTGCGAACCCTGATTATTCTGAGGGAGTGCGGAAGGAAAAAGCCTGGGGTGTATTGGGAGCTGTGTAGGAAAAGTTGGGAGAGAGGGGCAGGTGACTTTGTTTGCCGCTCTGTCCTTCATTCCAGACCAGTGGTTCTCAACCTTCCTAATGCTGCAACTCCATCTTTTTTTCTTTTTGGGTTTTTTTTTTTTGAGACACAGGGCTTCTCTGTGTAGCTTTGGAACCTGTCTTAGAACTCACTCTGTAACCCAAGCTGGCCTCAAACTCACAGAGATCCACCTGCCTCTGCCTCCCGAGTGCTGGGATTAAAGGCGGGTACCACGTGGTGCCCGGCTGCGGTGACTCTTTAATGCAGTCCCTCACGTTATGGTGACCACCAACCAGAACATTATTTTGTTGCTAATTCATAACTGTAATTTTGCTATCATTATGAATCTTAATGTAAATATTTTTTGGAGATGCAGGTTTGCTAAAGGAGTTGCAACCCACAGGTTGAGAACCACTGTTCTAGATGGTGAGAGGCCACTGGAGGGCCTCAGGTGAGAGCGTGCGTGTTTTTTTTAAAACCAGTTGCATGTATGGATGGGTAAGCAGAGAATGAGTAAGAAACACAAGGGCCGAAGCAGGGCCACCGTCTAAGAGGCCAAGGGATATTGAGGACTTGAAGTAGAACGGTAGCAGGAAGAAAGGGTTGAGACGTATTTTATAGATTTATGACATTGTGGCCCGTGCTATAGGTGATGAGAATATAGATGAACACCTATCCTGTTGGCGTCGGGTGCCACTGTCGTTGTCTTGTCTGTGGGAAATGCCCAGTGAGGGAGTCATTGTTGCTGATAGCGTATTAACTTAACCCCACTTTACAGATCAGAAAATCAAGGCCTGGGGGAGAAAGGTTGCTAACACACAACACCATAGCCGTGGCAGAGAACTTGGGGCTTGGGAACAGCTTGATCACCTGATTTCCAGGTTGTCCTGCTATGTGCTTTGGCTGAGTCTGGCGAAAGCTGATGCAAAGATGAGTCCATTCAGGAAGAAAAGTAACCATGGACACAGTTGGCTTTTCTGCTTGGCAGATGCTCAGTCATTATAGAAAGGAGACATAATTTTAATGAAAATGATGCCAATATATTTACATATCTTTCTTCCTGTGTTCTACATCAGAGAGAGCAAACAGCTTGCCAAACATTATATGCAAATATTACCCATGTGAGCTGTAGCTTCGGCTTCTTCTCAGGTTCTGTAGAAACAAGTGAAGGCTTGAGGCCCCACTGTGTACTGTTCTGCTTCTGTATTTAAATGTTCTCCTTGTCTCTGTAGATGCAGAGCCCAGGGCAGAATTGTGATAAACACTTGTCAAATGATTCAGTAATTTATGTAATACCTTAGCCTCAACATGAAATCTTTGTAGTCCTATCGTCCAACGATAATAATATGACTAGAACAGGAATGACCAATAGGAAGGAGAAAGGGAAGACAGTACTGGACTGAAGGGATGCATAGCAGTGTGGTTAAGATAAACACAGATGCCCCCATGACTTCCTTCTGCGGTTGCTTTTTAACCTCTCCTCCAAATCTCAACTTCAAAGCTCCTACAAGAATCAAGGTGCCACAATGCAGGATTTACTTATATTTTTAGAAAGTTTTCCAAAAGACAAGTTAAGCCTGTCTGACAGCGGCAGTGACAGGGCTTGTCGTGGAAAAACTGAAGAATGGCTATAGCCTGTGACCCGGGACAGCTCATAGAACTGGTAAGAATTGCCAGGGAATGATGCTAGTGTTTATGGCTGGGGCTTACCTTCCTTCTCATTGGGCCTGGATGTAAGAGTCATAGCGCTCTAGCTCCCCACAGCTGCCAACATCTGTTAGCTGTGTATCCGACACTCTGATTCAAAAGTGAACACACAGGCTGGAGAGATGGCTCGGAGGTTAAGAACACTGACTGCTCATCCGGAGGTCTTGCGTTCAATTCCCAGCAACCACAAGATGGCTCACAATCATCTGTAATGAGATCTGGTTCTGTCTTCTGGCCTGCAGGCAGACACGCAGACAGAACACTATATACATAATAACTACATAGGTAAAAAAATAAAATGCAGGTACAGCTTTGTACTCGTGACTCTCAGCTCACACAGACCACACTGCTGAAGCGCTTACTCTACAGAATTGGATGGGACTTGATCTGGGTGGAGTCAGGATTCCTGGAGGAGTGAATATACCAGAAAGCTTGAAGGCAGCCCCTTATCTCCCATCCCTGCTATTCAGCTTGATTCTAGCCACAGAGAAGCTGTGGGCTGTGGGGGTATTTCTGGTACCCCCTGATACCAGAGTCCCCTCACCATCCCCAAGGCAGGACTTGCTACTGAGTTCTTCCTTAGAAACTATTATTGAGCAATAGCTTGCTCTAATCCCAGTGCTCAAACTCAGTTCAAATTTTAAAAACATGGTTATTCCTTTTACAGAGGATTTTACCTAAACTTTAACCCTAGGCAACCAGAATATTTTTTTCGCTTATGCCTGGATGCTAGGTATCTCTCCGGGTTAAACTGATATTCCCCTCTGTCATATTGTATTCACAGACCAGATCGGCTTGGGTTACTTCTCCTAAGGCCTCTCTGACAGCTTGGTTAGTTACATAATGCCTCCTAAAAGTCCATCTCTGTCCGTCGAAATATGACAGTCTGGGGAAGATCTTTCACTATCTTTGGGAGCGGAAAGGACCTGTGTTGCCTGTAGTGTGTCCAGGGTGGGACACACAGTAGGCTGTCAAAGAACACTGTGACTACTTGGAGGACATCTTCAGGGTGGGGGTGTGTCTGTGGCTGGAGCACTTGAAATGCATCCGATGGGCTCTCAGGGGTAGAGGCGTGGGGAGTGGACACTATGCATTGTCACTTGCTTTTGATGGGCCTCAGGGTCCCCATGTCTTAGTTAGCTTTCTGTTGCTAGGATAAAGACCATGATTAAAAGCAGCTTGGGGAAGAAAGGGTCTATTAGCTTACACTTCTCAATCACAGTCCATCACGGAGGGAACTCAAGGCAGGAATCTGGCGGTGGGAACTGAAGCAGATGACATGGAGGAACCCTGTTTACTGGCTTGCTCTCCATATCTTGCTCAGGGGCAGCCCTGCCCACATTGGGCGGGGCCCTCACACATCAATCATTCATCAGGAAAATGCACCATAGACTTGCCTACAGGCTAATCTGATGGAGGTGTTTTCTCAGCTGAGGGTTCCTCTTCCCAGATGATCTGAACTTGTACCAGGTTGACAGGAGAACTAACACACCCCATACGGAAAGGTAAAAAGGACATAACAGCTCTTACTCAGGAGTTGTGAGAAGTCTTACAGCTCCTGGTACGTGATAGGTGACTTATATAGGTGCATTTGTTCCTCTGATAGTCCTACGGGGGGGGGAATAGTTTTCTTTCTTTCTTTCCTTCCTTCCTTCCTCCCTCCCTCCCTCCCCTCATCCCTCCCTCCCCTCCTCTCTCCATCCCTCCCTCCCTCCGTCCCTCCCTTCCTCCCTCTTTCCTTTCCTTTCCTTCATTCCTTTCTTTGAGACAGGGTCTCACCATGTAACTCAGACTGGCCTGGAAATCGATACATAGATCCAGCTGGCTTCCAGCTCTCGGAGGCCCACCTGCCTCTGTCTGCTGAGCGTTGAGATGAAAGACGCACACCACCACACTCAGCTAGATGTATTTATTTATGTAGTGCTATTGAAGAGAGGGCTCACGCTCAATATCAGCATAAACATACATACATATTTACTTTACCAAATGATCAAGCATTGTCTCTGAGTCAAAATCCTGCTGTGTGGGAGAAACACTATTTGAAGTCAAAGGAGCTGGTTTGGTTCCTTTTGTGACCTTTTCTTCTGAAAAGAGACATGTGCTCTATGTACAGCTATTCGTTGTGTCCAAAGCCATCTGCTCTCCCTTGTCCTGAGTACGGATCCTCAGTTACTGCCTCCTTTTCTTCCGCTTGCGTTTGGTCCTGAGCACACTCTGCTGTCTTACAGTAACAGGATTGAGTGCAGAGCTGCTCAGGTCCCCGTGGAATCCAGGATCTCTTTCAGCAGAGCAACAGTGACATCCATTGGCCTGTTTACTAGAAAGGCACGCTGTTTGACTGTGGGACCTCTGGATACAAAAATATGAAGACTATTTGGTAGCCCCGGGGGCAGCAGGGGATTTAAGGACACCAAGCTGGTGGCCAGCACAGTCTCTGGTCCTCTCAGCCTGTGCTGGTTTCAGGACCCTTTCCCAGTGATGTGATATTAAGACAAGTGCCACCTGTCTTCTCTCTGGTCATGTCAGAGGTTGTCCTTTCTGTGAACTTCAGTCCCTTACTGGGTTGCAGGCAGCCGTTGGTGTGGGATCCACATACCTAACACACTAACAAGGGTAATTCTCTTTCCTTCTGAATCTTTCTACAGTGATCAGATTGATGCCAATACTTGCTTTCATGGCTATCAATGGCTTTTCCATACAACTTCAATAAATCCCCACAATCCTATAAACACTGTTGTGGGGGTTTAGCATCCATCAAACTCAGGACAGGAAGTAGAGCGCCAAATGACAGAGCTCGGTAACTTACGTTCACTGTCCCAGACAGAAGGAACTCAGTCATCACAGACACGTGGGCAACATTTCTAGAGGTGCCCCGAGGAGAAGACGCAACGATGAGATCAGGGGGAAGAGAAGACTTCGTGCGTGGAGATGACCCAGCAGTGAGCACGGGCTCTCAGGTCTCAGGTAGACCATGAGGTTGCTGGTTTCCATCTCCATAGAGACCACAACAGAAAAGACCAAGACTAAAATTATTTCTTTTTACCTAGTCAGCATTGGGTTACTCAAGAAAGCCAGAACAGATGCTGGAGAGATGGCTCAGCAGTTAAGAGTACGTTCAATTCCCAGCACTTAATGTCAGGAGGCTCACAACGGCCAGTACCTCCAATCCCGGGGGATTCGACACCCTCTGGTCTCCACGGACACCCAGACACACACCTCTCTCTCTCTCTCTCTCTCTCTCTCTCTCTCTCTCTCTCTCTCTCAAACACACACACATTTTAAAAACAATTTTAAAATAAAAGATTAGCAACAAGCAAGACAAAGCGTGTCCTAAAACTCTGGTTTAATAAGGGCTACAGAGTGGAGCAGTAACTTCTAGCCATACATTGTTACGAGTGGTTGTTCCTGCAGGAAGACGCAGAACAACCTTCTTATTCCTCCTCATTATGGTGTGTGTGTGTGTGTGTGCGCGCGCGCGCGCCCACGTGTTAGGGTCCCAGTAATAGCTAGACACGGACACCCCCAGGGTGAAAAGACCAAGTAAATGGTCTCAGTTCAACTCAGTCAAATTATCAAGCATCTCTGCATTTCGAAACCAGGCATGTGGCAATACTGACGCATCCGACACACCACATTTATATATGGAAACAGGACGGAAGGATTCAATTTCACATGCCATCATTTCGTGATGAACCTTTTTTTGGAAAGGATTAGAGAATTTGTAACAACTAATAATTTGTAACTATTTGTGATGCATGCAGCCAGGCCCATAACTGACTCATCTAATAAAGCCTTTTTGGATGATCCTTGGGGTTAAACAGCAATAAGTGACTCAGCCAGGGAGAGCTCATTTGCATTCTCTTCCTCCTGGCTGCCACCTAACAGGGGACTTTTCCCACCTCGCCTTTGCCTCTGTATTCCACTGTCTGTTTTCCTTGTAGATACCCACACATCCTGCAGCCTCGCCTCCTTTCCTGGTGACTGCATGCCTAGGTAAACTCACAGGAGAGGGTCCCGTGCTCCACTCCCTGTGCATAAGAAGCCTTCTGAGGACAGTGTTTAATAGGTGGTCCAAGACTTCCTTCCTGCCATGCAACTGTTTGGGCTCCTTCTGGGAACCTGGAGCCCACATTTGAAACCTCACTCGTCACAGCGGTGGTTGTTTTGGTTTAGAAACTGTCGGATTAGATAAGTGGAGTTTAACCCGAGGTTCTTGACTGTGTTTAGGATTCTTACAGAAACACCTGAGTAGAAACCTAAGGAATCCTGGGAAGCTGTTATGGGCTTTGGGAAGCCTCTTACAGTGTGAGAAAAGATTAAGTTCGGGGCTAGCCAGAAAGTGGGTGTTTCTGCATGTGAGAGGCTAGAATATATGCTGTTGAATTCCTTTTCCAATTTATTTAGAACTAGTTCTATTGGCAGGTAATTTGCAGTCTGAAATGTTTATACCTTAGTCCTGACAGATAAATACCTGCCCGTCTGTGTCGTCTGACCACTGGCAAGATGTAGACCACGTTCATCACCCCAGATGGATGCCAAAGGCGCCCATTGTCCTCATTCATTTTTCCCTAGAAATACAAAACAAAAAAAGGGGGGGTAATAAAGGCATAAAAAACAAAACAGTATCAATTTGTAGACCATAAACAACCCATCAAAAAATATGTTACTGGCTGGGAAGATAGCTCAGCAGGTAAGAGTGCTTGCTGGGCAAGAAGGAAGACCTGAGTTCAAATCCCATGAACCTACTTAGAAAGCTGGGCATAGTCATGAGCGTGTTCATAACCCCAGCACTGGGGAAGTGCGTGCAACAGAAATAGGAAGATACAGGGGCTCAGTGTCTGCCAGCGCACATTTGCCTACTCACATGAATCTTACTGTAAAAAAACGGCAACCTGTAAGAAGGTCATTAAAAAAAAAACCAAATGAAGCCAGTGCACACCTTTACTCCCAGCATTAGGGAGGCAGAGGCAGGAGGATCTCTGTGAGTTCAAGGCTGCAAGCCTGTGTTGGAGGAGGGATCTGCTTGTTCGTTTCCAGCTGCCCAGACCTGAAATAATCACACAGAAACTGTATTAATTAAATCACTGCTTGGCCCATTAGCTCTAGCTTCTTATTTGCTAACTCTTATATCTTAATTTAACCCATTTCTATTAATCTGTGTATTGCCATGTGGCAGTGGCTTACCAGGTAAAGTTCCCAGGGTCTGTCTCTGGAAGGGGCTACATGGCTTCTCCCTGACTCCACCCTCCTTTCTCCCAGCATTCAGCTTAGTTTCTCCCAGCTAGCTCTGTTCCCCTATAGCTCTGCTATAGGCCCAAAGCAGTTCCTTTATCAATGGTAATCACAGCACACAGAAGGAAATCCCACATCAAGCCTGGTCTACATAGTGAGCTCCAGGATAGCCAGGACTATATAGAGAGACCCTGGATAACACAGTAAAATGTACGCTGTGCAAAGTTATGAGCAAGAGAACATAAAAAGGGAAAACATATGTGGTATGGTGGTGATTCTGTGGGAGACTTTCCTTTACAGCTCATTTTGTTCCTTGTTGACATGTTGCCTGCACTAAAACCAGAAAACAATAAGCAGAAAACATAATGCCAAATTAGACAGAATGCCTCCTACCCTAGCCCTCCCTCTGTGATATTTTCCAATTCCGATGTCCAGCTTCTGTCTAAGAAGTTGGGGCCACAGTTTCCATGGGCGACGGTCCTTGGAAGGCCTCCCTGGACAGGATGAAGACATTCCAGTGAACCGTCACCCCCTGGCTTGTTTCTGCCCTGTGGCTCCTTTTGCTCTGTAGTTCCCTCCTGTGCTGATTTGAGACACCTTGCTGGCTGTCCAAACAGCTTCTTATCTGACCTATGTACCCAAGCATGCTTGGCTCCCATTTCCTGGCAGTTGGAGATAGCAAGCCAGGTTTACACAGTGGGTGAGCTGCATGGGATTCCTGTGGTTATCAGCATTCCTAAAACTGTGGAGAATACCCTTTTTCTCATGAACTAGTTTATTTAAAAATGTATGGATTTTTAAAATGTATTCTTGTTATTGTGTGTATTTCTGAGGTGTGTGGGTATGGGCATTTTGTGGGGTCAGAGGACAAATTTATCCTTTTATTTTTTGGGGGGCGTTTTCTTTAAGACAGGGTTTCTCTGTAAAACCTTGGCTGTCCTAAAACTAGCTCTGTAGAACAGGTTGGCCTTGAACTAACAGAGCTCCGCCTGCCTCTGCCTCCCCAGTGCTGGGATTAAAGGTGGGTACCATCATGGCTCAGCTCAGAGGACAACTTGTGGGCATCAGTTCTGCCCTTTCTCGTGGGTTCTGACCAAACACAGGCTGCCAGGCTTACCTGGTAAACACTTTGGACTACTGGGCCATCTTGCCAGCTCAGAAGGTTAAGAATTTAAGGAAAGCCGGGCGGTGGTGACGCACGCCTTTAATCCCAGCACTCGGAAGGCAGAGGCAGGCGGATCTCTGTGAGTTCGAGACCAGCCTGGTCTACAAGAGCTAGTTCCAGGACAGGCTCCAAAACCACAGAGAAACCCTGTCTCGAAAAACCAAAAAAAAAAAAAAAAAAAAAAGAATTTAAGGAAAGAAAACATTTTGTATTTGTAAAGTCAGGTTAGTTCCCATCTAAAGAGCTGAGTGAGCCACACATTGCCAGAACCTTTATGTCATTTCCGTGTGCTTGTTTCTGATTGGTGACTCTTCTTTGGCTTATGTAGCCGGAACGTATAGATGGCTGATAGTGTGACTCTCAATCAAACAATCTTATTTTTATTTTAACGCACTTTATTGATTTTATTTTTATGTGTATGGGTGTTTTGTCTGCATGTATGTAAGTGACCACATACCTAGTACCTGCAAAAGCCGGAGGAGGACATGGGATTCCATGGAACTGGAGTTAGAGGTAGCTGTGAGCCTCCCCGTGAGTGCTGAGATGTGAACCCAGGTCCTCTGTAAGAGCAGTCAGTGCTTGTAGCCTTCAAGCTGCCTCTCCAGCCTCAAGAATCTGATTCCTTTTCTTCCATGTGAGGAGGTGAGCAGAGCTTTCAAAGGCAACACCGTCTGTGCTATTATTAAATGATTATTGGCAGCGGTGGTGCTAGAATCCATTCCCAGGAATTATAATTCATTTGACTTGGAGTCATTGCTCAGCCTCTGTGATCTTTGTTTTTGATTGTTTAATTGTGGTTAAAGCAGCTACATGAATAAATATACATAATACTAGTTACTAACCTAGCCAGTTAGTTTTAAGTGGACGGTTCAGTATTGTCAAGTATTTTTTTAAATATTTTTGTGGTTTATTTAACTTTATTTTATGTGCATTGGTGTGAAGGTGTCAGATCCCCTGGAACTAGATCTTCAGACAGTTGTGAGCTGCCATGTGAGTCCTGGGAATTGAACCCAGGTCCTCTGGAAGAGCAGTCAGTGCTTTTAACCACCGAGCCATCTCTCCAGACCCTATTGTCAAGTATTTTTGAACATTTACCTAGTCTGTGTAAGACCTTGGGCTCCATCCCATTGTCGAAAGCAAAGTATATTCACATTGGTGTGCCTTAGGAATTGCTCTCCAACACCCACCTTACAAAACTGAAACTTCATGCAGAACAAAAAGCAACTCTGGCTCTCTACAGACAATACAGTCTTCCCACTTTCCCAGCCCCAGGGCCCTGACTAAGTCTTGGTTTATAGGCTGTTTGCTAGGTGATTCAAATGAGCCCAAACTGAAGACCATTGACTTGTGTCCCACCCTAAGCAGGCTCTAGGCTTTTACAGTTGTTATTTTGTTACTGTAGTTGCCAATGCCATCAAAATTAGGCGGGATAAATTTATTGCTCACATAATAACACAGGACTGGACATGTTCTTGAGCAATAACAGTCTTCTACCCTGGGTCGTGAATGGAGGAATCGCTTGGCAGCCATCCTACCTGAGAGGTGTTTATCCATTGCCACACTCAGCCAGTGTAACCAGGTGGGCATCCAGGCGAGGTCGGTTCGATTTCCTATCTCCCTACCTTTGATAGCTTATGTTTAATTTCTTGACCCACCTTCCATACCAGTTACAGGTGTGGCATCTGGGCAGGTGTACCAGGAAGCTGTGACATTCCTGGAGCACCCTGGACCTATGTATGGTCCCTGCCAGGAGAGCCAGCCACTTGGAGGAGAGAAGGTGCTGGAAGGTACATTGCTCTCCCAGGAGTGGCGAACCTTGCCTGGATGTCCTATGGACTTCCTGTTTTGTGCCATTACAGCAGTTCAGCTGGTGTTTGCTGGTGTTTATGGCTATTGAAACTTGCCGAGGTTATTATCTTAATTCCTGCCATGTGCTATAAATCTTCCTGAGTCTGATAGAATAGATGCATTGCCCTGTTCTGGTATTTTCCCAAGAACTGTCTGTTTTGTCCGCGTGTGAAAAGGAGCAGGTTGTTTTTGCTTGTTTGTTTTGTTTTTGAGATACTTGGACTTTACTTACACCCTTCCTCTGTAACGCAAAATCCAAAACTTCTCCCTGCGCCTTGCTGGGGTAGTCTTTCTCTTTGCCATCAGGTGTGACAGCCTGACCCCATGTCATCCCTTCAATCTCTGATAAGTGCTGTCCTGAAATCCTGCAGTATCAGCTCCGACCTGCCTGACCCTGCATATTACAGAAAACTTGAAGTGCGCCGTGAAGTTCCAGCTAGACATTTTTATCACAAAACCAAACAGAACCAGGTCACAGCATGACCCTCTGGATTAAGGGGAAAGAAGAGAATTTCCCCCGAGGAAATGTTTGGGCTGAAGTATTCAGTGATTTAAAGGGATATGTCCAAAGGCCTCCAAAAATGTGCCGCTTTCTATATTGTATGTGTAGCATTCGAGAATTTTGTGGTACCCAGTGTTTCTTAAAGTTAGAGAGAGTTCTGGGTTCACTCGGTGCAGCTCTAGATTTATGTGATTGTTTATTATAAAAGCAGTTTATGTATTTCAGCTTGCCTGAGTTCTGTCAGAATGGTGTTGACCGAGGGACAGCCCTTTGGATGGACTTGATGCCACTGAACTGTGGTTTGGGTACACTTGGTTACTTACACCTACCACGGTTTCTGAAAAGGAAATGCTGTGTACATAGCAGATGTTATAACTGCCAAGTGATCCAAAATGATCATTTAGTGGGAAGTTCTATCAATTTCTTCTGTGGTGAGATTAATAGAGAGAGGAGACTGTCACAGGCCATGGCTATGATTATGCCCCAGGAGGGAATCTCAAGGTGGGATTGGCTGCTCAAAATAGTGGCCTAAGTTTGTCAGGTGTTTTGAGGAAGCTAACAGAAGGTCCCAAGACCACACTAGCACCGCTGGCTGTCCCACCCACACGTCGCAGGTAGCTTATGTCAAACTGATGTCCCTCTCCCCATCACCGCTCTCCCTCTGTTGCACCCAGCTCCATGAATTTGGTATTAGCACACATCCTGTTGCTCAAGCTAAAAGTCTGGGCATCTTCCTTGACCTTTTCTCTGTTCTTAGTCAAATTTAACAGACTCTTACTCTGCCTGGCCACTCCCAGACAAGCACATAAATGTAAAAGGCGGCAGTATTCACAATGCACAAAAGATGGGGACAGCCAAGCCATATATCAGTTGGTAAATAAATAAACCCAATGTTGTACAGCTATACAATGGGACACGATTCAACAATAAAGAGGAACAAGCTATTGACACTCGCTATAACATGGATGAGTCTCAAAGACATAGTGACAGAAAGCCAGCCACTTAAAAGCCTCTATTGTGTGGTTCTGTTTATTTGAAATACCCAGGAAACACAAATCCATGAAGCTGAAGGGAGGAGGTTCATTGATAGCCTAGGGCTGAAGGTGCAAGCAGGGATGGGGATGAGAGAAATTTCAGGGTGATGAAAATATCCTAAAACTGGAATATGGTGATGGCTGCAAAATGCTATAAATTTATGGGGAAAGAAATCAATTCATATTCTTTTAAGAAGAGCATTTTATCCAGAAAAGATTTTTGATACTTCATATTGAACCATACAGACACATCTTAAGGACGGGAATGCCAAGGGGCATGACTGTTTAAATGGATAAGGCTCTGTCCTTTGTGCCTCCCTACCTTTTTTTCCTCTTCTATAGCAATCTTTTAATCCCTGGCCTCAGTCAAGCTCAACCATATGACTGTTCTTGTTTGTTCAGCAAATATTTGAGAGGCGCCTGGTGTGCCAGGTACCTAGCGCTAGAAGCCTAGCATAAGTCAAGTGTGGAAGCCATACACAAGCGACAAAAGTTGACACCAGATGAGCGATGTTGGCCTAGTGGAGCTTACATTCCAAGCGCAAGGCCATCACCACCTCCAGGCTGTATGATGGAGGCTGCCTCCCTTCCTGACCCCTGGCCTTGCTCCTCTCCACCCGTGGCCTCTACAAAGTAGCCCTGTTCCTCTGCTTAAAGACTTCCAATGGCTTCCACTTGCCTTTGGATAAACTTCTGACTCCTAACTAGGACCTGGCAGGACCTTCACATTCAGGGCATGTGTGTCGGCGCACTCATAGCTGTGTGGTGCACATGGAGGCCACAGGAGGACATATAGGAGTCGCTGGAACTAGAGCGTGAATGGTTGTAAAACTGCCAAGTGGGTGCTGGAAACTGAACCCAGTTCCTCGGCAAGAGCAGCCAGTGCTCTTAACTGCTAAGTCGCCCCTCCAAGCCCTGGTTTCATTAGTCTTCTCAAGGGAGTGGATTTCAGTGTATGGAGAAGAGTATCCTTGGCATGAAGAGGCTCTTGTCTCATACCTCGAGAATATCACCTTCATCCTAGAATTCACAGAGTTAAAGGAAGCATTCGTTACAATATTTGCTGCTTGTCCTTTCAACCATCTTCAAAGAAAAGTGACTCCAAATTGCGTCAGACCGATCAACAAACCCTTCTCTGCTTTCTGGAGAAGGCTGAGGGAGGCACGGAACTGGAATCCTTGCTCCACTTGGGCTTGTTGAAATGGCCATCCTCCCTGGATCATTGGTAGACTTTTAAGTTGGAATCACATAGGAGGGATGGAGTATAGACTAATATCTCAGTTTTCAGAAACTTCCTCCGTTCTGCATGAGTAATGTTAAAAATAGCCTGCTGGCTGGGGTTGAGCAACAAGACTCCCAAGGGGACGACTGTCAGCTCTCCCTTCTGGTTCTGCAAACTTCTGTCTGTTTCCCTGCTTTGTCTCCTTATAAAGACGGAGATTTAATCAGAACCACTATGCGCCAGGCTAGACGGCTGGCGGTTGGGTGGGTTTACTTAGCAGTCCAGGAGCGGGTTCTCATGAAGAAGTAAGACTATTTCCTTTCTCTTCATTTCTTGTTCTTCGCTTTTCAAGATGAGAATAATTCTAATTGTGGTAAAGCATATAAAACATAAAAATTGCAGCTGAACAGCTCAGTTGCATTAGGACAAAGTGTAAAACAGATCAAGATTCTCTATTCACTCTGTCTGATTTAGTGTACAATTAGTTTAAAAGATAGACTTTCAAAGTCTGTATAATGTCCTCAACTTCTTGTGTGTCGGGAAGTAAAGATTTTTAAATATGGAGGGGGAATGGATGGATGTGTATGTGTGTGGATGGGAAGTGAGTATGTCGGGGGGTGGGGGAGTGAGTGGGGGAGTGTGTATGTGTGTGGGTGTGCGCGCGTGTATGTGTGTGCGCGTGTGTGTATGGTGGATAGGTGACTATATATATATATATGTGTAGGAAGATACCTATTTCCAACAACGTTGATTTCTTACTATATTTCTCTAGGTTAGGGTTTTGTTTTCCTGTTTGTTTGTTGTCTCCTGCATATTTTCAGATATTGAGGGAGGCTGAAATCCAGTCTCTCTTTCACATAGCCCTGTATGGAAGTGTCTGCTAACTGTGGGGAAGCAGAACCATCTTACTTAGCTAGAGCACCTACGAGGATTCCAGAACAATTTCCTTCCCGCCCCACCTCCACCCCACACCGAGCCCTCCCAGTGGTCTGCTCTAGGCAACTGTTACACACTGGTCTCTGGCTCACACGGGCTGCAGGGGGTGAGGAGGGTGGGGGTATGTATGCCGGCCCAGGCGGGTTGGCTCCAGCTTCCTGAAGTCTGGCAGTCAGTTAACAAGGAAACCAAGGCTGTAAATCACTGGCTCGGACAGTTCCTTCTGGGAAGTTTCAAGGCCTGTCACGGTTTTTCATTCCTGCACGTGGGAAAGAGCCCAGTGCTCCCTGAGACACAGACGTGACTGTGGACAGAAGCAGGCTCTTCAGACACAAGCATGGCCCGAGATGAGCGTGGTGGGTACAGGCAGGGAACGGGAGGGAAGCACCAAGCACGCTGAGTCTGGGATGAGGCCATTCCAGAAAGAGTCGGAATCTCATGCTGGACTAAACAGAGATACTCACAATCTGCAGCTGCTGAGTAGATGGGAGAAGAGTTCCCAACTGACAATTAGTGATATAAACGGAATTTAAAGCAGTATTTGTCTGGTGAAGTTGGTAGTTTTAAATCTCCAATAGAACGCTTGGTGGGCTTCCATGCTTGCTAAGGAGCACACGTGGGCTCACTATGACGGTGTCAAGACCATGGGGGCATGCTGCAGTAGAGCAGGCAGACAGGACAGGCCGAGGAACAGGGTTAGAGAGGCTCTTGAGGCTCTTTGGTGTCAAGAAGAGATCAGGACCAACGAGACGACTCATCAGGCAAAGGCACCGATGACCCGAGCGTGGAAAGAGATCCAAGTCCCTGGCATTTCCCTGACCTCCACATGCATGCTGTGACAGACATGCATGTGTGCCCCCTCCCCTCAAAACGTTGAAAACGAAAGGGCTGAATAAGAAAGGTAGAGATTGAGACCCTGCTGAAAATATTTGAGAGTCTTTCTTAGTACACTGAATAAGAACACCTTTCAGACAGATTGGGTTCTGTAGTGGATCTGATTGGGAACACAGGACAGCCATATGTGATCCACGGCAGTTGATGGCAAGTGCCAAAAGCTTTGGTTCACAATTCAGGGGAAAAAATGGCAAGAGCACGCAAGGACAGACAATGAGAGAATGGGGCTTCTTTAACTAAAGGGATCAAGGACAACCTGGGCTCACAGAAGTGAGGTGACAGGCCTTTGTTTCGTGATGTGGGAGGCTTTTTTAAAGACAGACCTCAGACTGGCTTCTAACAAAGAGTTCTATGCTTTGTTTTGTTTTGCTGTGCTGTGCTGGGAATCAAACCCAGGGCCTAAGCTTGCTAGGTAATTGTAATCTTATTGAGCTGTTCTTCTGGCCTGGCCTGTAGGAACGTAATTCAACTATATCTACATGTGCTGTGTGTCCACTGCAGGACATCCGAGATGGATGAGGTGGATTCCCTGGTTTTGGAACACTGTTAGCCTATAAGGGGAGACACACACACATATTACAACTATTTTACCAGTATGGGTATTTTGTCTGTGTTGAATCCTCTGGAACTGTCGTTACAGACAGTGTGCTTAAGGCCTGAGCCATTGCCGAACCCCAAGAGACTTTTGTTTTAATTGTATCAGTATGTTAAGCGAGGGGAAATGTGCTAGAGTCTGTAGTAGATGGCGGACGTCTTTCTGAACATCCAGAGGTTTTCCAGTAAGGGCCGCAGAAGTGCCTCTGAGAAAGGAATACACACAGATCTAGGAAATTGACTAGGATTTTCATAGTGGAGACGGGGGTGAAGGGAGAGACCGAAACCCAGACAAAGGAAAATGTGAGTCAGGTACACAATCCAGAAACCAGGGAATGCTGGCAAATTCTAACCATCTGAGTCATTACAGGTGCCTTGAACGCAGTCCCCTATAGCTGCGCTAACGTAGGTGGAATTGGGCACAGTGCCCTGCACTTGGCAGGAGGCATGCTGCTTAAGAGGAATGTATTAGGGGCTCTACTCATCTCCCGTTGGTAAATTGGTTTATATATAGCTTTCTTTTGATGCTCTCAATAGCTGTGGTCTTTGCCTACAGAGAAAGGCCTTCCTTTCTCCTCCCTCTAGGAGATGGACACACTCTGGCCACTTGTTGAGATAATTTCACTGACAGTCTCTCTTGAGTTCTTTGGTTACCCAGGCTGGTGTGGGGAAAGCCTGTATTTGGAACCAGCATTCCTGTTCTCCCCTCTTCAGTGATGGACCTCCAAGTTATTTTAAGCTGGCCTTTGTTTTCTTCTGTGACTGGTCGTGGCTACCTTTAGGTATTGTTGTACAGACTGAAAGTCAGGTATACAAAGCCTGCGCTGTGTGCAAACCCGGGCAGTCAGTCGCCTGTTTCTGGGCAAGACTGTTGTCCTGATTTCTCCCATGAGGCAATGGCAATCAAGAGCCAGTTAGATCTGCTCAAGTGTTTGTGACCTTTTTGACTTTAGCCAACATAAACAACCTTTGGATGCCTCCCAAATGTGCTGGCTACAAGAACTTAAAAAAAAATTCTATCCCATTTTATCTTCTGGTTCCTAGGCAAGAAGCTAAGGTATGTAGAATAACAGGGACATCCGGCTTGGAGGGGAACAGTTTCCTGGACACCTACAAGGAAGGAGAAAGTCCCGCTTAAGAGCAAATAAGCTGGAAACTGAGACAGACTGGGGCTAGAATCTGCACATGAAAGTGTAAACCGTGATGTGAGGCAGCCGAGGAGGCAGACCAGAGGAGAGGGACCACAGGAGATGGCTCTAGGAAGAGTCAGCACCAGGGCCTGCCGAAATCTCTTTTAGAGGCTCACGGTCTGCGGTGTTGACCGCATAATAAGGGGCAGTGCCTTGGCTCCTTAAGGTTAGGAATGAAACTGAGCCGCCAAAAGGGCCGCCATATCTGGTTCTTCTGTTTTGCTTTGAAAGCCAAAGCAGCGCGCCCTTTAAGACTGTCAGCTTGCTGGTGGAAGCGTTTTATTTTGAAGCACAAATACTAGGATTTACAGGTGATGGTGGGTGGTGGAAAACTGATTCTGCCCCTTTAGGGGCACATTCCACTCCGCACCTCAGTTGTGAGCAGTCATCAGAGTCACCTGCATCTCTAAAGTCCCAATTTGCTTTACCCCAGACGCTTTCCTTTTTAGTAAAAACCTCTCTCTTGAAGTTACTTTTCCTCACTGTGGAGACATTTGAATGGCCATGCTGCGGCCTTTAAGTTTAAAGTATTTCTATGTAGCCAAGACTTCACACATGGGAGTAAGAAAGAAAGCATAAGAGGATATCATTGGTGCTAAGAAAAGTAGCAACAGGTTTTTCATGAAAGGCCAGAGCCCCGGCAGGATGGGAGGGTATGAAATGACAACTCTCTGACCACGTTTCTGTTAAAAAGTAGCAGGCAGGCACACTGTTGTCTTCTGGGTAGCTCTGCAGTAACTGCTGGTGTCTTTGATGAGTCAGGGAAGCAGCGAGTCATAGGTCCTGCAGCCCTGGGGAAACACGATACTTTTAGTCATCGGGACAGATAGCAACAGGTCATTTTGTTATTTATCATGCCAGTTCACCAAAGAATCACCTGCCTCCGCGCTCTCCTTAGGTATCAAACGAGATTAGACTCAGATACTCCAGCTTGGATTTAAACCTTGTCCCCACGGCTGGCGAGCCCAGCTGGTTTCCATTGCAGGGCGCCTCCTGGCCCAGGTTTCTTTCTGTCACTCAGCTTTTCTCGTGGACTGTCTCCCATCTAGCTATCCGGCAGGTGCTCACACAGGAACACAGAACAGTTGGTCTCCACAGGAGCCAACCGGAATCAGACCCATGATGTACTAAGGTTATACACAAAGATTACGCAACTTACCCAGGGGCTTGAATATCCACAGTTCCAGACTGGCAGAGGGGTGGGAACAGGAGAAACCTGTCCTCAGAGATACCAAGTGACAACCATACCTGTTAAAAGACAAGTCAAAAACCAAAGACAGTAGCCACAGTTATCCTATGTCTAAGTCAACATGTTGCCCTCCCTTCCCAAACCTATCTGCGTCTTTATCTATGTCCTAAGAAACGTGAATATTTTTATGGGGAAAAAAAAATCAGAGAGAAGGGGCTGGAGAAATAGCTCAGCAGTTAAGAGCGCTGGCAGCTCTTCCAGAGGTCCTGAGTTCAAGTCCCAGCAACCAAACAGTGGCTCACAACCATCTATAATGGGATCTGGTTCCCTCTTCTGGCCTGCAGGCATACATGCAGGCAGAACAAAATAAATAAATCAGAGGGGGGGGGGAGGGCGCTCAGTGGTTAAGAGCACTGGTTGCTCTTCCAGAGGACCCAGGTTCAAGTCCCAGTACCCACATGGCAGCTCACACCATTCTGTAACTCCAGTTCCAGGGCTTCTGGCAGCCTCAGGAAGACATACGTGCAAGCACAACACCAGTGAACATAAAATAAAATAAATTCTGTATTTTAAAAATCAAAAAATATTACAGTCCCCATGAAAACATTTCAGTCTTCGTGTCTTCCAGATGTGATCAGTTAAAATCCCTACTGGCAGGGCCAGCTGGGGCTCTGAATATAGTCCGGCTCGAGACTGTTCAGCCCTACACACTCCTCCACGCGCCACCCGGTGCACACTCTCTGCCAACAAGGACAGAACAGGAGTTGAATGCACTCCAGTTGAACCCACGCTGTTAAGGGCCTGTCACTGATGGAGTCTTAACCGTGCAAGGTCTTGGGCAGCAGCACTTGTCACCTAGGTCACATGCCTTTCCGGAGTCAGTGCCCTTCACACACCAAGCGTGTGGCAGTCGTGAATGGTTCTCGTCAGCCCTGCTCAGAGCTTCAAGGTTGAAAAGAACACTTTCTCTGGCCCAGACTAGCAGATTCAGCACGAGCTGGCGAGAGGGAGTTGTCAGAATTGCAGCTAGACTTTTCTGCCTCTGGCTAGTGACAGAACACAGTGGGTTTTCTTTCCTGAGAGTTTTTACATGGGGTATGAATGTTTATGTGAATGCCGTGAGTCGAATATAGTAAGAACACAATCATCATTCTCTCCCCATAAGAACACAGTGACTTTAAATGCCAGTAGGAGCTAAGATTCAAACATGCATTTGCTTTATAGCAAGAAACGCTCTAAGTACTTTCCGGCGACCTAGTGGATTTAAGATGCCGACAGCTGTGTGGTTCGGATCAGCGCTAAGCTCCTGCTTCACAGTTGAGTCCAGCTGTTTCCTTCACTTCACTTGAGGGAAGTGACGAGTCCAAGGACACCTAGCAAGGGCTGCAGCCAGGGCTCCAATTGTCTGTGCTGTTTCCAGAGTCTGAGCTGGCCCTGCTGGATTGATTCTACCAAGGTGGCAAAAGCCTACGGCCAAGGTCAGGGAGCCCAGCATCCCCTGTTTGGCCTGTCCCCCATATGCAGCAATGGGACTTCAACCACAGCAAGCTGTGATGCTGAGGCAAAGGTTTTAGTGACTTCTCCTAGCCTACACCAGATGATCTGAATCCCGCTGTGGCAAGGAGACCATCAATGCCCACCAACTGCCTCTCTGATTATGCTAATTATTTGCCCTTTCTCTAGTTACTTATACTATCCCATTGACCCGTGCTTTTGATGCTCTGGGACCTCGAGGCCCCTCCCCTGAATTACTCCTTCCCTCCTCTTGCTCATCCTGTAGGGCCTTTCTTAACAGCCATGGGAATACTTCCCAGACACATTCTCTCCAACTTAACTACCGCACACAGAGCTGTAAGGCAAGATAACCACAGCTATGTTTTTGAACTCGTAGAGATGCCAGATGTACTGGGAAGCCCTTTGATTGTTTGCTGGGTACAAATTATGAGCCACGGACATATCAGGAGAGAGAGGGGACTGTTTCTTTTCTAAAACCTGAGCAGTTTGCTTTGGGAGATCTCATTTAGGCAGGAGACAGAAACTTAGCAGCAGCCAACTGGTCTAGCCACTAGCAACTCCTTAAAAAGGAACCAGGAGAAAGTCTAGATGTCTTTGTCTCTCTCCCTCTCACCCTGACCCTGTGTGTGTGTGTGTGTGTGTGTGTGTGTGTGTGTGTGTGTGTGTGTGTGTGTGTGCGTGCGCATGTGTGGACTTGTGGTACATGGAGAATAAGCAGTCTCTGGGCTGCTGTCTCCCCATGCGCATGCTCCCAGCTGGGATCGTGGTGTCTGCTACCTCCTCATACTGACCAGGACTCTGCTCATTTGACTTCTGCAGAATCCTTGTGCCTGTTCTAAGTCACTGGGCAGTTGGTTAGTGGAAAGGGCCAGCTCTCTCCAGCCCAGGCACACTTCTTCCTGACTTCCACGCATGTTCACCAGAATCTCCATCCAGGACTCAACTCTCCCAGTGTCCCTGTGTTCCCTGAGGCTCTCCTCGCCCTCCCGCTTTAGTTCTAAAGAGTTGTAATGTCTCCTATGGGAGAAAAATGCCTCTGGCTGGAGCAGTGACTCTCAACCTTCCTAACACTGCAACCCTTTAGTACACTTCCTTGTGTTGTGGCGATCCCCCCACCACAAAATAATTTTTGTTGCTACTTCATAACTGTAGTTTGCTACTATTATGAATAATAATGTAAGCATCTGATCAGCGATCCCTGTGAAAGGGTCATTCGACCCCCAAAGGGGTCGTGACCCACAGGTCAACAGCTGCTGAACCAGAGAATTCTTCTAAAGCATCTATGGGTTATGATGACTCGTTCTTGCCTTGCCAGAGAAAGGCACCAGTTGGGAGGAAGGTGGAGTCACCAGGAATCCAACAGAGGGAATCTGAACAACCTAGTCCCTTCCCCTAAACGCATACACTCAATGATTACCCACTATGATCTTCATCATCACCCGTGGGAGGTTTAATTACTCCTGTTTCACACAGGAAAGGCTGAGCTTTGGTGAGAAGAGCTAACCTTGCCCTCCGCTGGCGAGCTCCTGAAGCTGCTGACCGTTCTCCGTGCTCAAACCGCTCCATCAGTTTTTCTCTCAGGAAACTGAGCACGGAGATTTATCCTCCCTCCCGTTTCATACAGTTTCAGCTGTGAAGGCCAGCCTGGCCTCACTTTGAAAGCTTCAGCCTCCTGTGTGCTGGGATCATGGACCCGTACCGTCACCCACAGCTTTGAAGAACTGTCTTTAGAGACTGGAATCTGCTCCTGAGCGGCAGAAAGCTTCCTGAAGTGACAGCTAGGCCTCCAGCCATCTAGTGCCCCGAGTGGGGACTTTGTAGGTAGATCCCGAATTGCAGTAGCCGAGGAAAGAGAATGAGGATGAATGTGGTAATTCTTCATCGTAAGCTATTCTGAAGCTTCCTAAATTCTGCCAACTACAATATAAGTAGAAATGAAACTTGAGTATTTGACTCATGTCTCGAACTCAGCTGTCCCTAGCTTGTCAGATTATTTTAGGCACTGAAGTTAGTTTCTTTCATTTATTTTTATTTTATGTGCATTGGTGTTTTGCCATGGGTGTCAGGTCACCTGGAACTGGAATTACAGACACTTGGGAGCTGATGAGTGCTGGCAATTGAACCTGGGTCCTCTGGAAAAGCAGTCAGTGCCCTTAACTGAAGTGTGTAGTGTGGTTGGTGACACAGAAGTGCTAACTCAGCCCGAGTGTGCCGGTGTCAGCCACTGTCATTCTATTGGGATTTTATTTGCTTTCTAGACATTGTCATCCAAAATAATCGAGGAATGGATATAAACCCCCAAGCTGCCGGGCGATGGTGGCCTTTAATCCCAGCACTCTGGAGGCAGAGGCAGGCGGATCTCTGTGAGTTCGAGGCCAGCCTGGTGTACCACGAGAATTCCAGGACAGACACAGAGAAACCTTGTCTTGAAAACTTAAAAAAAAAAAAAGAAGAAAGAAAGAAAAGAAAGGAAAAAAAGTAACCCCCCCCCAAAAAAAACCCCAAACTTTCAGAATTCCACATAAACACCACATATAACAAGTAAATATTTAGGCTGTGCCTATCAGTGAAATGTAGAGGTCTTAAGCTGTGATCTGCCTGCCTGCCTGTCTCTCTCTGTTTATACAACTTTTTAAATTTTTGAGGTAGGGCTTCACGTATTCTTGGCGGTCCTCGAACTTGTAACGTAGTTGAAGATGACCTTGAGTTTCTGATCCTTCTTCCTCCATCACCTGAGTGCTGGGAGGACAGGCACATGTGAACTACATGCCCAGCCCTCAACTTCTTTGTTTTCCAGTGTTATGCTTACTTCTTGATTTATATTTTAAACAAATATTCAGGTTGCTTTCCATTTCTAAAATTCAAATCTTTCAACCAAGACATCCCAGAAGGCATGTTTTCAATTGGTGTCTCCTTAGCAACTTGGGACGCTGACCTGGGTGACTGTGACTTATTAACAGCCTTCATAATGTTGACAATGACCTGGCACTTCGATGAGGACAAGAACCATCCTTACCTGAAACTGTCCCTTCCTCCAGTGTCACTGTTTTGTCCTTTCCTTTGGTTCTGTTTAAAGCAGAGTGGGTTTTACACAGGGTCCCCTCTCTGCTCCAGCTAACCATGCTTGCTGCAGGGGACTGCTGCAGTAACATGTTTTCTGCAGCCGCAGTGATGAATGAACCTTGTCTACCTAGTCCTTGCCCCCTTCTCTTCTGAAGGTTCTGACCCCTACAAGAGCCTGTGTAGCTTTCTGGGTAACAGCCAGGCTGCATAAAGGCCTTTATGTAGGCCCTTGTTCCTGGGGCTCCAAAGAACAGAACACCTGGAGGTTCCTTTGTAAACAGGATTTAGCCGGCTGGAGTTGAAGATGCCTTAAACAAGGGGAGAGAATGAAGGAAGGAGTGGGCTCAGAGGGTTTTGGCTTGAGCATTATGTGCAATGCTAGCAGGACTTGGAGGAGGGGGAAGGACAAAGAGACTCTTGGAAGTTGTAAATGTGATTAGGTTTCCCCCTTTACATCACTTCCTATAAAATAAGCCATTTCTTGGATTTGGAGTGGCCAGGGATGAATTTCCTTGGTTTAAGCTTGCATTTCAAAACCCCCGCCCCCACTGGACTAGCTGTTCGCTTTTCACATTTTGCTGTCTCTCAAAAACTTAAAATATATTTATGAGAGTGACTGTTGCACCAAAACTTGTAGAATGCTCCCACGAAGCCCAGACATCATTTCAAAAAGCAGCGCGTCCTCATCTTCCTAACGTTTTCTCTGTGAAGCAGTAAATTCGTATTTTGAATCCTCTTTCTTGGTTTTATGCTGTTTACATTAACTCTTACATAGTCCCCAAAATATTCAGCAGATATGGTTATTGTTTTCCTAAAGTGTCAATATTCAAGAGTGTGCAGATGAACCAAGGAATTCGTTGTATTCCTTGTATATACATGGGACCGCTGTGGCAAGAGAAAGGTTCTATTTTATGTGTGTAAAAGGTATGCTTAAATATATTTCTCACATAATAATAATTCTTATTTGGAAAAAATAGAGGGAAAAAGCCACTGAGTTCCTAAGAACTAATGACAGCCTACTTGTAAGTAAAATTTGGCTTAATATTTTCAAGGCACAACATATATTATAAAAACATACATTGTGGCTGGTGGGATGGAGAGTTAGCCCAGCGTCTCTGGCCTTTAATCTACACCAAAGCTTTTGAGGAGGGGAGAGTGCAAAAAGTAACTTTCTAAGGTTCTATTTCTTCATTAATATTCTTTTCCAATAAAAGTCTTTGAATCCTAATGTAAAACATACCTTCGAAAGGCACGTTTAATGCAGGCACTAAAGCCTAGTGTGGCTTCACAGGGAACATTTTTAGTCAGCCACTGGGAATTCACACATGCACACACTGGGCACAGGCTGGTTCCCGCCCCCTTGCTGCACACACTGGGCACAGGCTGGTTCCCGCCCCCTTGCTCACTCCGCTCTGCTGCAGGCAAGGGCAAACCACTGCAGAAGAGGCACCAGGTCAGAGAACTTACCCACAGTGTATGCAGACAGACACCAACATGATTCTGTATTGTGCCTGGGATTTCATCATTTCATGTCTCATCTTGGGTCCCACGAGACAGGTTGCTTTCCTTCCATCTCTAAAAATAACCCAGGTCTCTAAATTGCAGACATAAGACAAGTATTGTTCTAGGACCTCTGGTATAATAGAAGCGCAGGGACCTCTGGTCATAGAGATGAATTACATGGTACTGTACAGGCCATATGGGAGGTAAGATCTGGACCCAAACTGTGCTGCTGCACTGTGGATTTAAAGTGGTGTTTCACAAAGTATAGGGGTCTGTTCCACCCTTAGGAAAGTTCCCCTGAGCCAGGCGGGGTGACACAGGCCTTTATTCTCAGCACTGGAGAAGCAGAGACAGGCGGATCTCTGAGTTCGAGGCCAGCCTGATCTACCGAGTGAGTTCCAGGACAAACAGGGCTACACAGAGAAATCCTGTCTCAAACAAAACAAAACAAAACCAAAATCAAGCCAAACCAAACAATTAAGAAAACAACAACAAAAGGATAGTTCCTAAGCCCCTGAGGACTTAGCAGAGTTAATCAGGTACAAAGTCAAGGGAGGATTTTGAGGGACTGGCTGAGTTCATTTCCCCAGTGCTATAAGCTGTAAGGACTACCTCTTCTGCAACCTTGAGTTCTTGGAGGCCCTTTCTAATCTTTTAAACTTTTAATTTTTTTTTATAATTTATTTCACTTTATTTTCCTTGCATTGGTGTCAAGGTGTCAAATCCCCTGGAACTGGAGCTGCCATGTGGGTTTTGGGAATTGAACCTGGGTCCTTTGGAAAAGCAGTCAGTGCTCTTAACCGCTGAGCCATCTCTCAGGCCCTGGAGGCCCCTTTCTAACACTGGATTCCCATAAAGTCATTAGAACACGAAACAGCAACATCAGCTGCCTGCCTGCCTCCGATGCCTAGCAACAGTGTGGACACCCTGTGACCATGTGGTAGTAAGTACTTGTGATAGATACCACATGTAAAAGAAAATACTGTTTTAACAGAGATAATACCTTTGGAGTTAGGGGCAGGCTGTCCATGTTTTCAAAAGAGGTCTGTGGCTGCTAACACCCCTGCAGCCGGTAAAGATACAACAAACAGTTCAGCTAAGCACAGCCAAATTACCAGCTGGGCAGTAACTAAGGCTCCCAGCTGCCGCCTACCTAGTTAGACATCTTGTGTGTATGCAGCATATTGCTATAGATATGGAACCTGGAAATTTAGCAATAGGGACTCTGCTTGAGTGTGAATAAAGCCAATCAATTGCAAACTGTACTGTTATGATAACCTATGGAGAAGACATATGAAAGCAATTAAACGTAATGGGCGCGGGGTGGGGGGTGGTGGTGGTGGTGGTGGTGGAGGGAATCTTAGCTTCCATTGAAAGAGGCTGGGATAGCCTTTGAAGAAAGACGAAACTGAAAATAACACCAGGCTTTCCTTACTTTTAACGGAGCAACCATGCCATAAGTACAGAACCAATGGAAACGTACATGATTAAAAGCTTATAAAATGTATGCATATAATAATTTAAAACGTATACAATGTTTACAACGTATACAATGTTAAAAATGTGAAAAGCTGAACATAAATCTCCTTAATATATGGTTGAAATCATCTTCCCTTGACCTGGGGTGATGCTCAAGGAAACTAAAAGGGGCTTGGGCGGGGGTGCGGCAGCAGCTGGACCCCATCACCAACAACCCGAATCTGTCTGGTTGACCCGCTGAAAAGAGGACCCACCGAGGGAAGAAAAAAAAGGTGGTTATTTTCCTTGTAATGTGAGCTTTTTAAAAAGCTGTGAACTTTTTACCTTGCTTCATCATGCTTCATTTGGTCAATTACTAACTGGATGGCCCCCAGACAGCGAGAGCGGGCTCCTGGAGGTTGCTATTTGTTTGTGGCTTGTGCAAAGAAGACACCGCGGGGTGCGAACTGATAGGGAGAGAAGGTGCGCGCGTAGGTCGCCTCACTTTAAAACCACGAGGATCGCGGGGGAGTGCCACCACCGTGCGCTCCGGGTCTTCCAGCCTCCGGGCGGCCGCGCTCGGTGCCATTGACATGCAAATACAACGCTGAGCGCGGGCCAATCGCGGGCGCTTCCTGGAGGATTACCTGGTGGCTGCGCGCCGCGAGCGCGGTCCCGTGCGTGCGCGACCCCGGCCAGGAGGCGTGGCGGTGCAGCACCCCGCTGGGACGGACGGGCCCGCTCGCCCGGGACCCGCGGTGGCCGTAGCCGCCACATCCGGAGCAGGAACCGCAGCTCGAGCCGCGCGTCCGGGCGCAGGGCGCGGCCGCCGCCCGTTGCTGAGCGCGCGCAGCCCCTGGCGATGCTCCGCGCGCCTTGGCCGCGGAGTTTGAACTTGGCGGCGGCCAGAAGCCCCGCGGGGCCGGGAGGCGATGGTGAGTGCCGGGCGCGGAGACTCGGGCAGGGGCGGTCGGGAGACTTCCAGAAGCCCGAGCTGGAGAAGGTCTCCCGGGGGACCCAGCCAGCCTGCTGCGGGCAGGTGGCGCGCTCCGAGGGGCTCCTGACACTCCAGGCCTGGACTTTCTCACCCGGGCTAGGGGCGGGGGTGGCGGGGGGTGGGAAGGGTACGCTGGGCTGCCACTCCAACAGGATTGCTGGTGACTGACAGCGTGAAAACGCTTCAGGAGAAATGATCTGTGAAATATTTTAATTTTGATAAATTACTTCCCACCAGGGCCCCTGCGGAGTTTAGACCGCCTTGCCTTTCTTAATGTTACTGGATTGGTCCCTAGCGGGGAGGCCCCAAAGTACTTGGAGGGGCGCGCGTGCCCCTCCCCCACCGACTCCAGCGCCAAGGCAATGATTTCCAGGAGGGTGTTCAGCTGTCAGGTAGCATGGAAATGAAATTGCACCTGACGTTTGCTTTGCTCTGTGTTGCCAGAGAGCTAGCTAAAACTTCCTCGCCGTGGGGGCGGGGTGTAGTCCTCTCTTTCTCTAAAGCCTTTGGCGTTATCCCCCAGCCCCCACCCACCCAATCTCAGTGTTGCCGCGCACAGATGTAGGACACGTTGCTTTCGGCTGAGCACCACATCCGTGTAATTCCCATGGGGAGATTGTTGTGAGCTGTCTGGGTGCGTGGGCTTCCAAAGACCCGTGCTTTTTCTCTTCTCTAATAGTTTTTAAAGGCTAGTGGGATTACAGTCCCATTGAAAACACCTTCTCTTCAAGTAATTTAATCAGAAGCTGGCCTAGATTTCAATTAATTTCAGGGGCTCCTTTAGAAAAGTACTTTTTCCTGTGCTTTGTTTCTCTCTCATCACAGAAGTCTTCCCTCTTTTAAAATTTCTTTTTCCAGTCTTTAAAAGCGTTCTATGATTGTTGTGAAGAAGGAGATAGAGGGAGAAAGAAGCAAATGCAAAGTTTCCTAAGACCTGGTTTTTTATAGCCACCTAATCAGTTGAGAACTTCAGAGCTGCAGAATTTTACCTCCCATTCCTAATCTGTTTAGAAACAGTAGGAATTGACAAGGAAATAAATTTACTTAAAATGCTGTAACCAACAGTAACTCCTGCACATAGTGTCCAGGTTGAAATGGAGTTTATGGTGGCAATTTCTCTTGAATCAACTTCCCACATCTGCCCCTGGTAAATGGCTTCTGTTTGTACAGCCTGTTTTGTAAATACATCCCTTCACCAATACGGCAAAATGCCAAACACATGCCCTTTCCAGAGCTTGTAGCTAGGCTCATAAAGTTAATATTTTTATTGGTTTCTTCATCAGGACTTCCTTACCAAACCCTTGATAAAACCCTAGAGAAGGTTACCAAGGGATGCTGTAGAGAATTTACTTCCCTGGAGACTTTAAGAATAGGATAAACATCCATCTGCCTAGGATGGCTTCAGTGTGGTACTGTCTGAATAAGACAGGTCACTCACCTCTCCCAAACTCACGGTTGAAGAATTCTAAGCAAATTTCCATTTGCAGTGACCTGGGAACAAAGGACACTGAGCCAAAAATACTTGAGCATAGCTGAGGTGATGCCATTTTCTGAAACAAGGCTATTTTGCTGAGAATGATTTTAGATCATGCTGAGACTTCCCAAAGCTTTTCCGTGGTGTCCAGAAAGTCCACCAATGATTTGATTCTAAAGAGTTGTAGGTTGAATAAGGAGTCAACTCTGTGGTTTCAAGGAAGGATTGATCTATGGGAAAGAGAAGTTTTTCCTTAAATGCAGGAAGAGTACGTGTCATCTTGTGTAGTGAACCTCTAAGGAAGACATGGCTGGAATCGTTCTTATTCTCCCCACCTCACCCTACCCCCCCTTCCTTCCCCCCTCCCTTCCTGTTATCTATGCTGGCCTTGGATCCTGGCCTCAAAGCCACGCTCTTTCCTCAACTTTCCAGTAGCTGGGAGTTGGTACAGCTGAACACCCAATGCCGGCTGCGCAGTCTTCATTTTTAAGTCAGTTATTCTTTATATGACTTACATCTGGCTACAGTTTTAAGTTACCAGTTTTGACCAATGTGTTAAAGTTGTACATACTTATGGGGTGTCGTGTGATATTTTGATACTTGTATATACTGTATAATGTTCAAATCTATTCAGAAAATTATTTCCTTGTAGTTAAATTTTTAAGCCGGGTGGTGGTGAGACACGCTTTAATCTCAGCGCTCAGGAGGCAGAGGCAAGCTGATCTACAGAGTGAGTTCCAGGGCAGCCAGGGATATATGCAGAGAACCACCCCCCCCCCCAAAAAAAAATTAAAACACCACCATTTCCTTCTCAAAAGTTATTCCTGCTTTGCATGTTCACGTGGCGCTCATGGTACATTAACCAAAACCAAGTGGGCCTATAATGAGTGTTGGGGGACCCCAGCAGTGTTTCGGCTTTGTTGGTTCCTCCCAGAAGGTAGAATTTCATGACTCGCTTCTCCCTGCGCCTGCCTGTTTGACAGAAGTGTGTAATTCTAACCACTGTGTGACCTCAGCTGCAGTGACACCTTCCTCCCTTTCCTGAGTATCACTTGTCCAGGAGCTGCCCTAGTCTTCCTGGAAGGTCACAGAAGGGCTCGCGATCTGGGAGAGGTCAGAGCAAAAAGAAGCAGAGCTACGTCTCTGGCCAGACAGTGTTTCGCCTTCCTGAGGGAGCAGCACCCCACCCCCACCCCGCCACTCCACTGCCTTCTGTTTGTTGTCGGGTTTTTTTTCCTTGTGTGCCCCAAACTAGTTTTCTTAGGCTATCATAACATCAAATAAGATTAGGAACAGAGGACATTTGTTTATTTAGCTAACATTTACCATGTGGGAGGCATCCTAGAAATTGGGGATGGGCTCCCTGCCTTCAGGCATACTCATCATATAGGAAAAATAAAACATGTTAATAAGTTACTGACGCCCTATGGGAGTAGAGTTCAGGGGTTAAGAACTTAAGTTGTAAAGTTAAATATATACCAACCTGTGACCCAATATATTCATGCCCAGGTATTTATTCAAGATAGGTGAAAAAAATGTCTATTAAAAAAAAAAAGTCTTGTTTAACAGTATCCATAGCGACTTGACCATGGTTGTCTACAACTGGAAATAATCATTTCTCCACAAACAAGAAGGCAGATACACTGTGGCACACCCGCACAATGGAGTACTACTCAGCAAGCAACAGAAATGAGCGGCGGCTGCTCAGCTCTTGACGAATCTCGGAAGCTTTGTGCTGACTGAAGTCAGTTTATACATCAGCTTATTTGCCTGCTGTATTGTGACTTGAAACCTGAGCCTTTCACGTCCGGGACAAGCACTCTACCCCCTGCTGTTGCTAGTCCTAACCACCGAACTAATCAGTTACAGTAGAAGTCGGTGGTTGCCCAGGAGATGGACTGGAAGGAGAACTTTCGGTGCTGATGGGAGGCTTTGTGTCCTCCTCTCAGAGTCACATAGATGTTTGCGGTTACTGAACCCTGTCGAACTGGACACAGCGTTAGGGAAACCAGGAGGGGGACTCCCTCCCTCCACCCCTGCCTTTAAGGGTGTCTGACGTTACTTTGGGCAAGTTATGATTTGCCTGGGGACATTGGACAGTACCTGCTCATGTCCTTAGGTGTAAAAGTAGCTTGGTCTGAGCTCAGTGCCTTGTTCATCTGTCTGTGCGCTGTGGTGACGTGTGATTTAAAGTAAGAGTGACTTGAAAACCGCTTCATTGTCTTGGGGTAGGAAGGTTGTGTGGCAAAGTCCCTGCCACCCCCGGCATGATAAGCCTCTCATTTTAGTGACGGTCTCTTTTTGCGTCTGTTGGGGATGCCACTGCAACGTTCTTGCCTTTCTGACCAGCAGATCACAGGGGTCCACCCCTAACCAAGATGCTATTTGTAATCGATAGCCAGTGGCAAAGAGAAAATTCATTTTGAAGTGTCACTGGGTATATCAGCCACACACCAGGTGGACCCCATGTCTAGGAATTGTTGGCCAAACCAGAACAAACTTCATGCTTTTGGGGGGTTTTGGGTTTTTTTGTCTCAGTTTTGGTGAGTTTTGTTTTTGAACTTTTGGAGTTTCTCTGGGTAGCCCTGATTGTCCTGGGACTCAGTCTGTAGACCCGGCTAGCCTTGAACCAAGGGGTTCATTGAATGCTTGTGATTGATGGCGTGCACCACCACCATCCATTGGAAAATTTTCTTAATAAAATGGAAAAAAAAATAACAGGGATTTGTCTTTAAAGTTACATCAACGAGAAGAAGTGTCTGTTAGGCAAACCCCACTTTTGAAGACTGGTTTCATGATAGTAATTCAAGGTGAATTCTTTCTGGGTTGAGGCTCAAACGCATCTTCCCAGAAGCGCCTTCCATGATCTATCTAGAAATGCAGGTGGAAAAAGGAAGTTTCTAGGTGCTGTATCAAATTGATACTTTGTTTCATTTTTTTAGCCTGGTCTACAAAGCAGGTTCCAGGACAACCAGAGCTACACTAACCCTGAGGTGGTGGCACAGGCTTTTAATCACAGAGGCAGAGGCAGAGGCAGAGGCAGGAGGATCTCTGTGAGTTTGAGGTCAGCCTGGTCTACAGAGCAAGTTCCAGGATAACCAGGGCTACATAGGATGGCTTATTTAACTTGAATTTTCAGTGAAAAAGCTTTTGAAAGAAGGACAACAGTTAAACCTATTGAGTTTCCATTGTTTCTTTGAATCCAAGTGTTTGGGAAAGATAGTCACTGCTTTGCCAATTCCAGAGAGGAATTTTGTTATTGGTTCGGTTTAACTCATTTAGTAAACATTTCTCAAACATGGCCTGGGAAGTCACCAGGCCCCAGGAACACTGGTGAATAGCTGGGCATTGTGCTGTGGGGCTTGTAGCTATTCTGAGCCGGGCTTGATCACGGGTCTGGTTCTGTGGGGCTGTTTCTCCGAATCGAGAGCATTGTCTTGGGAGAGTCTAGTTTTTCACGTATTGTGTTTTGTTTACAAAAGCCTCCAGCTAACACTGAAGAGTTAAGATCCTGGTCGTGTTATTTCTTCAAACATTGGCTCTCACTCTGGTATTCCTTTATTATTCCTTACTAAAAATAGCCACAAAACAGTCTTGCATAAAGGCAACTGTGCAAACAGAACAGTCTAGGCTTGAATCCGAGCAGGGATGCCTCCTGGTGGCTGGGGAGCCCATTTCCACCTCCACTTCTGCATGTGTGAAGCTGAGATGGTGATGCCCAGAGAGCAGCATACATGTCAGAATCACCAGGCAGCCACCTGGCGGGCGTTAACTGCAAGCCTCTCCTTGCCAATGCTCAGTTACCAAGGCTCAGCCCGTTTGAAACTGCCGTTCTCTTGACCAATTTCATCTTCCTCGCATTCTTCTAAGGTAGGCGGTATTATTTCCCTTTAAAAGTGAGGAAACCCAAGACACAGAAGAGATCTAATAGCTTGTAGAGTGCATGGAGGTGTCGGAGTTAGAGCCAAACCCACCCTTTCCCTTAGCTGATGAAGTTCGTAAGAGACATTGGCGAGCTTTCCCATTAAGGCAGTATTTTTGAGATTCAGTTATCCCAGGAAGAGAGTAACATCAATAATAGATGACCCCTGTGTTAACCTTACGTCCTGCTTGCGGATGAATACGGAGGAGGAGAAACTGTCTGAGTCCCCGTTGTTGGTTCTCTCAATCTCAATCTCACTCTCTGTCTCTCTCTCTGTCTCTCTCTCTGTCTCTCTCTCTCTCTGTCTCTCTCTCTCTCTGTCTCTCTCTCTCTCTCTCTCTCTCTCTCTCTCTCTCTCGGATACAGTCTCGGTGTACAGTCTCCATCTCCTGTCTTATCCTCTCAAATGCTGGGACTACAGACGTGCCCCACCACACCTGGCTCTGTGAGCTTTGAACCCCCGAAGGATCTTCCCCCAGGTTGTGGGGGAAAGGGTTAGGTTCCTTCTTCAAGCCCTGGTGTCTGTCTGTGAGAGATTCTGATGGTGTTCCCCACACTTTAGCAGAGGAACTCCAGCAGCTTAGGAACTAAAATCGTAGGGATTCGGCCTGGACTTTGTGACAGCTGTGGAGAGACTGACGTTAGAGGCCACAATCAGCTCTCATTCTGCAGAAGAATGGGACGGCAAGTCGCGTTCCTCAGTGGTGTGGTAGGAGGAGCAGCCAGCTAGCGACATGATATTCTTGTAAACCACTTATTCCCATTGACTTCTCCTCGGCTTCCAGAGGGTAAAGAACCTTGACCTAAAACCTCAGATAAAAGTAAATCAGTAGTAGGTTGAAAACCCTGCTGATGAAGACGAGGGGAAGATGTAGATCAATACCGTGGAGACATCTCCTAGTTACTGCTGCTGTGATGAACACTGACCAAAACCAGCTGGAAAGGGAAAGGGAAGTCCTGATCACAGTCCATTATCGAGGAAGTCAGGGCAGGAACCGTGGAGGAAGGCTGCTTACTGGCTTGCTCTCAGTGGCTTGCTCAGCTTGCTTTCTTACACATCCCCAGGATCATCCGCCCAGGAGTGGCCCCTCCCACAACAGGCTAGACCCGCCCACATCTATCCTCCATCATGCATGTGTCCCAGAGACTTGACCACAGGCCATGAAATCTGACAGAGGCATTTCCTCGGTTGAGGTTCCTTCTTCCTTGGCGATGCTACTTTGTGTTAAATTGACAAAAAAAACTAACCAGCACCGAACCAAACTGTTACCACCCCCGAACCGAACTGTTACCACCCCTCCACACACACACACCCTGATTGTGGAGTTAGATACACGGAATTACTGTTTCTCCTTAATAAGGTGGAATTCCCTGGATATCTGGAATCACAGGGCCACTTCCTCAACCACCTAAGAGGTCTCCACAGAAGCCACCAGAATGCAGAGTGGGTAGCTCTGGTCACAGACACGCTGGGCAAAAGCTGAGTGTTGAAGGGAGGGACCCTTTACAAAGTGTAGTCTGTGGCTCCCTATTGGCAAGAATGTCACCGTGTGTCATCTCTGGCCATCCGAATGAGCTGTATTGTCTCGGTGCAGGTGATTTCTATCAACTGGCCAGCACAGTGTAAGACACCACACTCTGAAAGGAGAACTAGAAGTGTTGAGGAAGACCCGATAGGATTAGCAGCAGCCTGGCTGCCCCGACAGCCCTGAGGCCTTGTGCCAGCAGGCAGCTTAGCCGTGGGCAGCCCCTGATCCAGCTTCTTACAGTAGGCATGACTGCAGTTAGGAGAGTGTAAGATGTGAGCCCCTCCAGCCTCTTTGCCATCGCCTCGGGCCTTTCCTCTAACATTCAGCCCTTTGTGTTGGTTCCCATGGTTACCTCCTCACCACCAGCAGCTGGAATGTGTGGTGTGAGGGGGCTGTCTCCCCTACGGAGCCAGGTCCGGCTGGGGCGGAGGCCAGTGCTCCACAGCTGGATTCGTGAAGTGGGGTCACAGTCCAGTACCTCCCCTTTGTCCCGGACTCTGTACTTTTCCCAGACCTGACACGTCAGGGTTGCAGAGGGAGGAGCCCCATGGGCTGATGGACAGCTCCCAGGGTGTTTCTTGCCCCAGCCCTGCCTGTCTCTACTGTCACTGACATGTCTGACTTTAGTCTAGGGTGATGCCTTCTGTGTGTTAGTGCCTAGAAAGCACTGTTCTGCCCAGCCAATCTTTTCCCTGACTGCTTTCTTGTAGACTTTTACCCCAAAACTGTCTGTTAGTTGACCCTGATAAGACCAGGAACTGGTATCAAAGGCATATTTTGCTTCCAACCTGGAAGACCAGGCAGGTAGGTCCTGGGAACCCACAAGAGTGTGGCAGCTGGCAGCGACAAGTGGCAGCAAAAGTAGCCGCGGGCATGTCCCTAAGCTCTCTCGGAACCCTGTTCGGAAGGCTCTTCGGCCACTTGTCTTGGAGCCCCATGTTGTCTCCTGTTGGAGGTTAGGCTGTCTGGTGGTAAGGGGAGGAAAGTGGTCCCCTACCACATCTGCTGTGCTGAGGAAGGTGCCCCTGGAGGAACCCTCAGGCTCACCTAGAATGAGACAATCTTCTAGAGAACCTTCCACCCTAGAGATACCTAAAGGAGCCCTTAGGCGGTGGCCCTGCGGCAGAGGGTGGCCCCGGGGGAGAGAGTGGCCAAGGCATCCTTGGAGGCTTACTGTAGCTTAGGTTTTCTGCCTTCCCATCCCAGCCCATGTCACACTATCCACAGCAATGAAAGGATAGGCGGAGACAGACTGCAGACACAGTCCCACCTCGGCATGTCTGCTGTACACTGGTCAGCTCTCTGCACTCTGGCTGCTTCTTGACTCTTCCCCTGCCCCTCCAGTGCTTCTTCCACAGAATTAAAGCTTAGCAGGGGAGAGAAGTGTGCCCAGGAGAAGCCTGGCCAATAGCAAGGTGGGGAACCTTTAGGCTTGCTAATTTTCGATATTGAAATAGCGTGGGATGCTTATTCCTGTCCAGAAAATGGAATGAATCTTGGAAACAGATGCATTTGCCGTGGGCTTAAGAACTGTGCATGTGAACTCCTTCCTAAAGCCCAGTAATCCTCTTGGGCAAAGTGAGGATTAGACTCCACTGCAAACAAGGCAGTGAGTTTGCTTTTGCTACGATTCCTCGCCGATGCCGAATTTAGCAAGGGGTCTATTTCCTCTCAATGAATGACAACCTCCATTAACATGTAAAAGTTTTTATTATTTTATGTGTGTGTGTATGCGTGCATGTGTCTGAGTGGAAGTATGTACACCACATTGCAAACTATTAGATACATATTTGCTGGGTATTATGGCTAGAAAGGAAAAGAACCCCAGGTAGGATTAAGACTTTTACGTGGTGGTCAAGATCATAGACCTTGCCGTCAGCCAGCCTCGAGTTCTAACACTAGGAGTGATAAAGACAGCTGTCGTGTCTTGAAGGATGGCTATGCTAGGAAGAGTATAGTGCCCGGCTTGTCTCAAAGCACTCCATAAAGTGGTTACAGCTTCTGCGACAATTGCTTTGCCACATTCTCCGTGTGACGGGTGGGTGCGGTCATCTACATAGACAGCGAGGAGCAGGTTCGCCCACGATCCCCTGCACTGTATTCCTACAGCACTCATCGGGGTTCTAAGTGAATAATTGAAGAGTTATTTGCACAGAGGGGTCATATCTGTTTGCTTCCATTGCAAGTATAATACCTGTTTCAATATACATTCTGTGGTTGACCCTTAGTGGCTGAATGGATGCTTGGACCAGGCAGCCAGGCTCTTGTCTCAGAATGAACCAGCTGTCTTCCTACATGTTGGGTTATTTTCAGCGATGTGCCTAGTGTTAGGAAGTATTCTAAGGGCAGGAATGCAACCTGGGTGCCGAGGGTGGGAGTGAGGGAGCCCTTTTGATGCTGGCCTTAGTTTTTCAAGTGTAGGAACATTTGGCCTTGGGAGATAGGAGCCCCATTTGAAAACTCCCCTTTCTCCTCCCCGAGTTTTCCCTGCAGAGAAGCTTTGGGTTATTAACCCCCTTCACAGGACGTTTAGGGGTGTCATGTTCAAAGGCAGCCTAAGCTAGGAGATTCCAAGGTGAAATGCACGGAAACGAGCTAAGGACCCAGCTACGCCAGCTGCACAGCTTACAAGGTGTGATCTGGAGCAAGTATCTGCTCCTCCACCATGTTGTGGCTGGGGATCAATAAGTCCTGTTGCGCGAGGCCCAATAGAAGGAGGTTTGGAAGAGCGCTTCCTGCGCTGTGTTGGTATCTGTGTAAGTATGCACAGCTTGCTGCAGAGACTCGAGTGTGTCCCAGCCACTGGTAGAGAGTAAAGGCTGGAGAAGGAAGGCCTTCATTTTCTCAGGAGGCTTTCCCCCTCCCCCAGAAGCACTGCTTCATTTCCACGTATTTTCAGTGGTTATTGAATCTTTTGAAGTCACTGTGCCCCTTGGGGTACTGTAGGAAGTGGGTGAGAGCCTGAAGAAGTGAGATCCAGTAAGAGGTCAGCAGCCCTTTGGGGACGTACCCTCGAAAGACATAGTGGGACCAAAGCCCCTTTCTCTTTTTTTCCCTCTCCCTTGCTGTCCTTGGACTGGGGTGTTTTACAGTACCACGTGTTGCTGCCGTGGCATGCCCTGGGAGACCCAAACAACAGAGCCAAACCTGTGAGCCAAAATAAAGCCTTTTAAAACTGCAGGCTGATTACCTCGGCTGTAGTGACGGAAGGCTAACACGCCGTGCACCTGACACACGTGGGTCTCTGAAGGTAGTCTTTGTGGGCAGGTGTCAGTCAAAGCACTTGATGCGTGTAAGACTTAATAGTTCCGCTCAGAGGCTGTCGTCCTCCCTGTTTTGTAGGGGAGGACAGTGAGACACTAAGGCAAGCGTCCTGCCCCAGGGCAAAGACCTACCGGGTTATAGAGTCAGGCTGAGGACCCGAGCAGCTGGCTCTGGAATCCTGATTGTCCACACACACTACCCAGGGTTGTTCCAGGTCCTAGGTTCTGAGTATTTTAAGCTAAAAGGTGCAGACCCTAGCAGAGGTCTCATCAATTTAATTGTAAGCCCCTGAGCAGGGTCCCTTGGTTGTCTTCAGCCTTTGCTTAAGTAAGGCTTGGTGTGCCAGAGGCCTTGCTGAATAGAAAGAGTGAAGTCAAGGGCTTGAGAGGTGACCCATTGGTAAAGGTGCCTGTTGCCAAGCTCGATGACCTGAGTTCAAATCCCTGGACCCACATGGTAGCAGGAAATAATGGACTCCCACAGGTTGCCCTCTGAGCTCAACACACATCACCCACACCATGGTACACAGTTATGTGCGCACACACACACACACACACACAAACACTTCAGAAAAGAAAGATTGAAGCAGATTGATAGTTTTAGGAGGTTAAAAGATTGGGCTGGTCATTTGATTTTTTTTCCCCCCTGTTCATCCCTTTGCCATCTTTATACAAGGTTGACATCTAGAAACGGATAAGCTTATAGATGAGAAATGCTAAATGCCAAGGATATCGATTGTAGGCGTGGGTCAGGGCAGTCAGAGAAAGCAGCCCAAGCAAGTGCGAGTGGACCCAGGCCTGAGGGATTATGTGTGGCCCTGCCGTCACTAACCAAGCCTTGGGAGCTGGGTGGGTGAGCAGAAAGATGAGGACTTTTTAAGAGCATGCCAGCACCATGCCTGTGATTAAAAGTGCCCAGATAGACCACAGCCAGCATACAGTCAAGGGGGTGCAGGCTGAGCTGCCTGGATCCTAAGGAATGATTCGAAAAGCGAAAAGGAGAGTAGCGAAGAGACAGTGACCCAGAGGGTTAAGCCTCAATAGATGAGTAGCCAAGGGTCAGTAGTAAGAGCAAGGGGGCCTTTGGAGAAAGGGCAGTGCATTGAGAATGTCTCGGGAACTTTTGACCTGTGGTCACATGGTTAGTAGCCAGAAACTGACGAGTAGCTATGTTTAAGAACAGAAGTCTGTAAAGGCCAGAAGTTTCCTTAAAGCGTCTTTCAGGCACTGAAGAGTCCAGGCCTTGTCAGCCCCCTGGAGACTCTGGGAGAGGGGAAGGAGGTACATCCTGGGGAGCCCATTACATTGATGAGAACTCGCTAGCCCACGACACAGGGCAAATGGTCAGAGAGACATGGAGAAGCAGAAAGTGACTTGGAACATCAAGAATGTGGCTTCTAGGAAGGAAGGCATATTGTCATGAAGCAAGTATGCATACCCACCCAGCGTAAACCCAGAGGAAATTCTCTGGGTTCTGAGGACAGACGTAGCCCTGCATAAACATACACGGCCCACTTAATTACGAAAAGCTTTCTGGTTGCTCCCAAACAAAGATAACAAACTGCACCGAAGCATGCCAGCCTTGTGTCAGAGGTTTGGGCCAGTTTCCAGCCATGCCCCTGCACTCTCGAAGCCTGCGCCAAAAGTTAGGGCTCATGGCCTAAGTAGAAATTGACAAAAAGAAAGGAAGAGCCTGCCTGTCCGAAAAAATGTCACAAACAAGCAATGCCTTAGAGGCACAGCACAGAACCGCATTTGGGAAGTCCAGATGCATCGACAGAGGCCTCCTACTGAGCTCTTAGTGCTCATCTTGGGTGGTTCTGGTTCAGAAGAACATAGTGAAGGGCAGAGCAGGAGGACCTGGGTGGGGTCAGGGTTTGGTGATATTCAAAATTCAAAAGGTCGAAGGATGGCCAGGAGTTGGCTCCTTGCGTCTGGTTTAGGAGCCTTTCCTGAATGCACCATAGAAATCAGGAGATGGCACTGTCCACTCTGTGTAAAGGTGATGCTGGCTACTGCATAGACACTAGATTAGAGGCATTGGTGGGGGTGGGGGTGGGGGAAGTGGCTGGTCTTACCAGGTAAACGGAGCCTGTCCTTTGGTTGTAATGGTCCATGTCCTGAGGCACGAATCTTCCTTTTGCCACTGTTTTTCCCATTTAAGGACGAAATAGGAAAAGTAAACTCAGTGGGCCTGGAGAGGCCATTGGAATAGGCTCAGGTCCCTGTGTCCTCTACAGCCTCCGCCATCCTCCTGTAGTTTTTACAGTGTTCAAACAGCCTTGGGAACAGAATGATCCGGAACCTTATCTTGTATTGGCCGAAACTCGGTCCAGAAAGTACTTAATGGATGCTATTAAAATACCTCACAGTAAAGCAGTTATTGTGTGATCAGGAGTTAGGGGTAATAAGGGGCAGAATGTACCCATCTTAGGGAGTAGAAAGAGATGGGTGGTTGACCTGCATCTCCTGTTTCTGAAGTATGAGGAAGAAGGATGTTATGACGGCTCACTGCCATTGTAGATCACAATAGGTTTTAGCCCCGCTCACCCTTCTCCGGTTGGCTTAGCTCCTACTTTATCACTCACGGTTGTGATACTGAGACCAGAGGATAGGAAGAGACAGCAAACATTCGACAGTCCCCAGAAGTATCTGACTCATTAGTGCGCAGCACACTAACTTGGGTTGGGTTACAGGATGGTGAATGTTTAGCGGTTCTTCATCCACCCAACAAATATCAGCTGATTGTACCAGCATTCCTCACAGGGCTACTTGTCTTAGATGTACGCACTACCGTCAAAGAGGGACCTACAAAAGCAGGCAGGTGGAAACCCTGTAATCATTCCCCGACATGCACATCCAGGGGCTAGCCTGCTGCTCTGTGCTTTGGGAGGGGAGGGGACTCAGCCCACTTTACCCCCACTGTGTGGGTGGGGAAAGGCATCCTGCAGGAAGTGGTTATCCAAGCTGAAGGAGGAAGGGGAGGCACCAGCCAGTGGGGAATTGGCTTTCAGGGACTTGGCCGGGAGAGGCGGGACAGCCACATGGCTTCTTTCAGTACTTTCACTTGAAGATGTTTTGCTGATTCCAGGAGCTTCTACAGTGTATTTTAAGTAAAAATACTTCCATCTGATAACTTTAAATTAGTGGGCTTATCACCATTCTCATCTAAGTTAGTAATCTGAAGGCCTAAAATTCGGTGGCATAAACAAAGCTTTGAAAGTGCTGAGTTTCTAGGAGGGAGAGTGAGTAGTTGTCTGGGGTTTTACTCTGCAGTGAGTATAATTCTGTGTGTGGTCTGAGCCAAGACACGCAGCTTCTGGGTCTTAGTGTATTCTGGAAAATGAGTCTTAGAAGAAAAAAAATCACCTCGCTCATTGTTTCTTTCATACGGAGTTTTGGTAATAGCTCACACCATATGGGGAAAGATGGACACCCCTTTGTAGGAAAGACTTGGGTCAGTCTGCCTGAGGCCTGTGGTACCCCATTAGGAGATCAAAGTGCCTGCAGATGTCAGTTACTGCAGTGGGTGGAGCCAGCAGAGAAGTCTGCCACAGGTGGGGAGGCTGGCCATTGTGGAGGCAGCATGAGGTTAAAGCCCAGACAGAGGCTCACTGTGCTGCTAAGTGGGTCCATGTACAGATAAGACAGAGAGACACAAAATGATAAATCCGGGGTGTTGAGTTGATAGGCCTCCCAAAGTTCATTCCAGAACTGTCTACCATCTAGAGTCACTGTAGAATTCCTTTTCATTAGAACATAGGAATTTAAAACTGTTTGTTGTCTAGATTATCCCAGAAGAGTTTAAGGCAGGAGTGTGGGTGCAGGCAAATGCTTCCTGTACCTTCTAGTCTGATTTCTGATGGTGTCTCCAGCTCACCCACTCTTCTTCTTGGACCTCCCTGTCCGGTCCCCTGCACCAGCCTAGGGCAGAAGTGTCAGGCTTAGCCGGTAGGCTGCTGTGGCGTCTCCTGGAATTGCAGTCACACGCTCAGATGGCTTCCTTAGCCTTGCACCCAGCTGCCCTGGTCCTCTGAGATGACAAGTGGCTGTAGTGCCATGGCTTCGGAGGGCAGTGCTGAGATGCTGGTCTCGCACCAGAAAAATCCTCAAAGATGAGATGCTCACACGTGCCCCAGGCTTGCGTCTTTCTCACGTTGGCTTGTTCTTCTTGCCCAGCCATGGCCTGCAACACCCATAACCTGTGGCTCTGTCCCCCTACGTGTGTCTAGGATGGGGAATGGGAGAAAGAACAAAGAACGGCACTTCGGAGGCTCAGCCACCGTACAGAAAGGACTGAGCCGATGTCTGCGGTTTGAGTAAAAAATGAGGAAGTTATTAAATGCCACAAAGGCTTTCTGAAAGGCCTGCCTGTGGTTGTTTTTCTTCAGTAGAAGAGACTAAGGTCTAGGGGACACCTGGAAAGGACAAGGCTAAACCTTTGTGGCTGAGTGGATGATGTCAGTGGGTGGTCTTGAAGGGTGCTTTGTGTTTGAAATCACGGGTACTTGTGAGGAGGAGAACAGGGGATGGCTCCCCTCCTACGTCTGTGTCTTGGAAATGGAACTCAGGTCATCAGACCCAGCAGCAAACTCTCCTCTCTCTTGCCCGCTGTCGGAGTGGCCTTCTGCCTTCATCAAATCTTTACATTAGGGGGTTGAACAGGGAGATCCCTTTGAGTCTGCTTCGCACCTCGACTTAAGCCAAATGTCTGTCTGTCTGGTGTTGCTAGGGTCGTGCGGGAATTTCTGAGTGAGGGCGGCGTGAGTGTTGTAGGAGGTTTTGGCCTGTGAGCGCTCACTGGCCAAGGCTCTTCTATCCTCCCTGTAGAAACAAGGCTTTTTTTTAAACTGCAGCTCTTTGTGTAACCATTGAAAGAAGCTCTAAAATGAAGGTATTATATTAAGACAGGAATGAGAACAGTAGGGTTATTAGGCACATACCACGCGTGGGCAGTATGCTAGACAGTTTATACATTATCTAGAACTTTTGGAACAACTCTGCAAGACAGGCCTTATGATAATAATGGCTAACTTGCTAAGTGCTTACTATGCCCTGGGGTCTGCTCCAGGTACTTTACCCGTGTTACAGAAGAGTCTCCACACCCTATGCAAAGAGTGGCCCTGTGGTTCCATTTTATTGACTACAGAGCAGAGGCGTAGAGAGGACAATGTCACCTAGCTGGTCAGGGCTCATGTTCCAGAAATGTGTTTTTAGCCCTTGTGCACAGTCCCTTATTTTGTCTCTCCTACAGCTGAGGAGCCTGAGGCCCAGAGTTCCCTGGCCCAGTGCCATTAATGTCCTAGGTGACTTAACCTCAAGCAGGCCTCAAAGGTCAAGTTTAGAATTCTCTTGACTAAATAGAAAGAAGCGAGACTACAGAGATGTAACGAATTGTGGGATCCCTTCAGCGTTTCTATAATGGAACACCTAAGGCAGGCTAGCTTGACAGTTTTATTAAGTTCCCAGTTCTGGAGGCTGAAAGTCCAGGTGGGGCAGGCTTCTTGGTTTGGTCTCTGGTGAGAGCCGTCAAGGCTGCACCGTATCCTGTTGGATTGCATCCTGACTGGGAGCACAGATCAAGAAAAAAAGGCTACCATGAAAAATGGGAAGGCAGGCGATGATTCAAGGTTCGGGTTTATCTGTATACAGCCCACTCCTCCAAGGGAGGGCTATTAATGCCCCCACCATACGCTGCCACCTCTTAAAGGTCCTACCACTCTGCAGAGCCCCTAAGTCCTTGAGAGACACCTTCAGAACCAATCCAGGCCACAGCTAAGGTAAACAGAAACATTGCCCCTTAAGAATAGAAAACCTCAGGGCTGGAGAGATAGCTCAGAGGTTGAGAACACTGACTTCCAGAGGACCTTGATTCAATTCCCAGCACCCACATGGCCTCTCGTGGCTGTCTGTAACTCCAGTTCCTGGGGACCTGACAGCCATACCCCAAACACCAATGCACATAAAATAAAAATAAATAAATCTAAAAAGAATAGGAAGCCTCAGCTGAGCCCCTGAGCCCCTCCCCAGTACCCTGGAATAAAAAGTTCTTTTTATTTGTCTCAGGGTTTGAGAAAGAACGTTCGTTGACTTCATTCTGTGCTCTGAAAAATAGGAAGCCAGATGGACAGGCTTAATCTCGGCAGCTGCTTGGTAATCCTTGCCTTCTGGCCAAGGCATATGCAGAGGCAGGGCAGCCTGACCGTGCCTCCCATAGGTCCAGCAGTTGGATCTCAGAGGCTGAGAAAAACCCTGGAAGACAAATACCACTGGGAGGAACCCACTTCTGTGGGGATGGCGAGATGGCTCAGTGGGTGAAAGTGCTCAGACCTGCCAACTGTTGGGTTCCAGGAATCCATATACAAGTTCAGATGTAGGGGTGCATATCTGTAACCCCATCACGCCTGTGGGGCAGCAACCCGGGGGTCTCTGGGGCTAGGTAGCCTGGAACACACAGCACGGTAGGAACAAGAGACCGTGGCAGGCAGGCAGGAGTTGTCCTCTGGCCCCGGGTGCCATGGCACTCACGTGCCCACACCACATACAATAATAATATAAAATACAAATGTAAAATTAGTTCCAAGCTTGAAGCAGGGCCAGTGCGATTAAAGAGACGACTTCGAGGGTGTTTGGAAATTCTAGACCTGAGTCTCTGGAGGGGAAATATGTCTGTTCCCATGGCAGAAGGCTCTAGCAATGCGGGGCTTCACATTCTTCCCGACTCCCTGGGAGTGTGGAGGAGAGGAGTTACAGGGATGGTGTTGAGGACCGTGGATGGGAGGCAGGATTGAAAGGGGTGCACAAAAGGCTGGCTCCCCAACCCGATAGAATCTAAACAGTCTGAAATAGTAGTGCCTCAGGCACTGTTATGTTTCCTCCTGATCTGCCACCCACTGATCGGGGCACAGGCCATTTCTTGCACTTAGAGATTGTGCTCCTCCTATGGAAACTGAGAAACGACTTGGTTTCAGGGAAGCAGTGTGATGATTTGGATCATTGAGTTCAAGTTTCAATTGGTCAGCGTCGAGTCCCAGCAGTTAAGGTGGCTAGGTGTGGCTCGGCAGGAGCCAGCATTTGTTCAGCATTCACAGAGCCCTGAGGTAACCCCGAGGACCGCAGTGCTGGGCCCTGTGCATGCTAGGTGAGTGCTCGGTCTCTAAATTGCACCAAAGTCCCAGAACTACAAAACATAAAAGATAGTTTCAGAGAAATGTAGAAATATACTTAGCCACAGAGTCATAGGCAGGAAGGGTGGAAGACCCTCTGTAGATTTGTGCTCCTCCCTGTAGAGCCTGCCATACTCAGCTCTTCATTCTCTTGTTTTTAACAGAGACGTCTGTGCAGACTTGGGCCATGCAGACCCTGGTGCCTCTAACTCCCTCAGCTCAGAGCTGCTCACCGGCGGTCCCCAGCACCGGAAAGCAACATGGTCAGGAGGAGTGAAACTTCGGCTAAAGCAGAGGTAGGAGGCATGGAGGCTGAGGCCAAACACCTCAGGGGAGGGCACTGGGGGCGGCTAAGATGGTCAAAGACACAGGCTGGTGGGAGAGAAAGGGCTGATCAAGGGGATCACATAGGTCAAAGTTCAGAAGGATGATAATCTTGTTTATTTTAGGCCTGGGGATTGAACCCATGGTCTTGAAGCACAGTAGTAAATGCCCCACCACTGTGCTGTTAGACATTAGAAATTAATTTTGTACTCGTTTAGTGACATATGCCTTTAATCCTAGTACTTGGGAGGGAGGCAGGTGAATCTATGAGTTGAAGGCCAACCTGGTCTACATAGCAAGTTCTAAGGTAGACAGGGCTACATAGTGAGACCCTGGAAAGAGAGAGAGAGAGAGAGAGAGAGAGAGAGAGAGAGAGAGAGAGAGAGAGAGAGAGAGAGAAGGAAATTGAATCTGTGCCAACCTAAATTTGATTGTTTGGATTTTCCATGTTTAAGATACACAAATATGCAATCAAGTGTCTGTTATGTTTGATGTAGTAAAACAACACTTGTATTTGATATTTACATTGAGAGTCTTTATTATATTCCATTTTAAGAAAGATACTCGAAAGTAGTTTGAACATGCCAGGGGGCCAGAGAAGCTAGCTGCCTGGTGAGTGGGGGTAAGCCAGGCCTAGGCTGAGCTTCTCAGAACCATCAGGCAGGCTTGCTCCCAGCAACAGGTGGAGGCGGAAGCTCTGAGGCTGACACCGCTCCAGTTGGTCACCTCACATCACCTACTGGACTGTGTAGGTGAACCTCACGTCACTGGCAGAGCCTCGAGGTCATGAAGTTGTCATTTGTACAGCAGCTGCTCTCATCTGGGAAGAAAATGACCGAGCTCCTGAACGGAGTCCATGCTGATGGGACCCGAGATGACACAGACTCAAGATGGATTAAGGACGCAGAGTTAATAGCAGACAAGAGTATGGGAAAGGAGAAGGACAGTTCAAGAGTGGTTTCCAGGGACACTGCTGTGGAGTGTAGAAGTTAGCTCGATTTGGGAAATAACCAGGCTAGCTAGAAGATAAAACAATTATACTTTTATTTATATAAGAGGAAAACTCACAAAAACAGGAACAAGAAGTCCAAGCTCAGCTGTGCCATGAGGGAACCACAGAGAGTGCACCCTTTTTTCTCCGGGTCCCAGCAAGCCACACCCTAACTTGGTCCCACCTCTTAAAGATAATTAGTTAACCAAGCGTCCCCCTTTTGTCTAAATAAGAACAATCCAAAACCCAGTACAAAATTATATACAATAGGAACAGATATCAAGTATAGAATTACAACCAACATAAACAATATTAAGCAAGGAACACATGATAAATGTTTTAATAAACATTGTATTCCAAAGAGTCTAAGCCTTGCAACAGAAATAAGCTTGGCTAAATCATAAGAGGAAGGCAACTATGACTGTCTAATCTTCAACCCCATGGAAGGCCTGAGAAGGGAGATATTATTTGAATAGGCAGGAAATGCAATCAAGCAGTTTCCAAAGCGAGCAGTATATGACAGAGACAACTGGCTGCCTGAGCAATCACCTAAACTCTCATTTGCAATGTTGAAACAACCAACTTTGACTAAGGCCTAGAGTAACTGACAGAGCATTTTCAGAGGCAGGGAATTTTTCAGAATCATCTTACCCTGTTTTGGCAAGGTTTCGCAGTCCTTTTCCTTGTGTCCTGCTTATCCTATCCAGATACCATGTATTTTGTCAGTGGTTGAGACATGGGCCTTGCCTAAAGGCCAATTATGCCAAAAAGAAAACAAACTCCAAGTGGACTGTCTTCCGTGCTCAACTTTCTCTCGGTAATAGATTGGTGCTGTCAGGAGCAATCATGTGTCAGGTCAATAGACCTAAGTTGTTTAAATGCCATGTTCTACAGATCCTTGAAGTGGTTGAAGATTACCTATCTAGGCAGAATACAATCTCTATGTTTCTAAAGAGCTTAATTAATCTGACTATGTATATAACAAATGTGAACAACTATTGACCTATAATGTTTAATACCTGTATAACTTAAAGACTAAGACCTCATATCAGAATATTAAATAATCTGTAAACAAATGTGCAGCAAATGAGAACAATGACCTCAATATAAACAGTGTATAAGTATCTTGATCAGAGGTAAGAATAATATATAATGCAACATAAAAATATATCCTAAAAGTTGCATTAGTATACAAAATGTCCTAAACAGAGGTAGGAACATGCATGTATACAGTCTGACAGAATAAGTTTGCATAGGTACACAAATATTGTAAACAGAAATAACAAATATAATTTGGACTTGTACCAGTATACAAGAAACTATACCAATGTAAATTGTCCATAAATAATAGCTTACAAGTGTTCACTCTATTACCCACTACTATTATCCCTTTTTATTTTTATTTTTGAACCTACATAGTTTTCACCCCAACACCAACCCTCTACCTTATACAAGTAATAATCAACAACTCCTAAACAGTGTTCCCAACCCTGAGGACAAACTTTTTTGGGAGAGGAGACTCGTTCTCCAGAATTGCTTCCTGCTGTCATGGGGGCCAGTGGTGGGGGTGGAGGCGGAACTCATTTGTTGGGGTGCCTGCCTAACCTGATGGAGCCTGGGTCTTATCCCGAGCACCATATAAGCTGGGCACGGTGGTGTCCTAAATCCCAGCACTGAGGAGGCGGAGGCAGAGGCAGGAGGATCAGAAGTTCAGAGGCATCCTCCGCCTCATAGAGAACTCGAGGCCAGCCTGAGATACGTGGCATCTATCTTAAACAAAATCAGTCTTGATTCGATTGGGTGTTACACGTATCACCACTGTTCTGCATTTGCCCAGACTTGTGTATGTGTGTCCTTTGTCTCCATAACTATAGTTAGAGGGCTTTGTGGTCACGCTTCCTAATTCTCTCCTGTCCTCCAAGGTCATCGGGCTGTGTTAGCTACTGTTGCAAAACACCTGCCAGAGCAGCCTCAGGAAGAAAAGCTTGTTTTGGCTCACTGTCTGGACGCAGCCCCATGGTGGGGGAGGTGGCAGTGAGGGGAGAAGTGAAGGACCCTGCTCAGCTCTCCTCCTTTTTCCTGTTTTCTTTTTTGTTTTTTTCTAGGCAGGTTTTCTCTGTAGCTTTGGAGCCCATCCTGGAACTAGCTCTTGTAGACCAGACTGGCCTCGAACTCACAGAGATCCACCCACCTCAACCTCCAGAGTGCTGGGATTAAAGGCAGGCACCACCACTGCCCAGCTGACCTTGATATTGGGAATTGGCCACTTACTGTGTAGAATGCCTTCGATTTGGAGGTATCTGTGTTTCTCATGATGAAATCAAGGTTTAGGCATTCGGGGCAGGAACCTCACTCAAATGGTGTGTGTCTTTCCTAGAGCCTTGCATCAAGGCTCATGTGATGCTGACGTTTCAACACTGCTGAGGGCAACTTTGGCAACTAGGTTATGGTGAGTTCCCCTTGTTTCTCCACTGTGAGGGGCACTCTTTGTTCCTTTGCAATTCATAATTCTATTGGAGAGTAACGTTGAGACTGTGCGTAATGCCGTTTCTCTTCAGACTTTATTTTCACTACTCTAAAATCTGTTGGTTATTATCTGTGACAATAGGAATGTTCTAGAAGCTATTCCATATTTCCTTCATTCCTTCTACGTTTATTCACTGGAATTCTTCTGCAGGGAAATAAATGCTTCTTTCCCCCTCTCCCATCTGTTTTTCCAGTGATTGATTTATCTCACTGAGGACTTCATACTTATTTCATCTCCTAGGTGATAATTCTGCACTTGTGTTATTTATTTTGTTGCTTCAGATTATCTCTGTGTTGGCCGTTTGAAGTGATTTCCGCCGGGCCCCGGGTCTAAATCCTAGTCTGAACATACAGCGGTGTGAAGTACCGTTATTTTGTTTGTACTGGTACAGAATTCATGATGTACTTATCTGTGGAGTCAAACAGGTGTTGAGGCAGGAGGCTAGCAGTGGTTATTTCATGGACGTCAATACTGTTATTATTTTGAAAATTGGAAACTTCTAGGGTCACCTTGTGGACCAAATACAAGAGGACAGAATTCTATCCAGATCCTTCTTCAGTTAGTAACCCAACCTTCCTTCCCCAGTGTGCAACAGCAATCCTGTTCCCCAGTGTGCAACAGTAGAAACCCTATTCCCCAGTGTGCAACAGTAGAAACCCTATTCCCCAGTGTGTAACAGCAATCCCATTCCCCAGTGTACAACAGTAGAAGCCCTATTCTCCAGTGTGCAACAGCAATCCCATTCCCCAGTGTGCAACAGTAGGAGCCCTATTCTCCAGTGTGCAACAGCAATCCTCTTTCCCAGTGTGCAACAGCAATCCCTTTCCCCAGTGTGCAACAGTAGAAGCCCTATTCCCCAGTGTGCAACAGCAATCCTATTCCACAGTGTGCATTAGCAATCCTATTCTCCAGCGTGCAACAGAAATCCTAACACTTGGAGGCTGAGCCTGGAGAATTTTGAGTTCAAAGCCACCTCACGCTACATCCGGAGACCATGCTGCAGGGAGAGCCAGGAGGAAAGTGTTTTTGCATTTGTTTGCTTGCTTGCTTGCTTGAAGTAGGGTCTTAGTATGTACCCTAGGTCAACTTAGAACTTTAGATCCCCCTGCCTCTGCTGTGATTTCAAGCGTGAGCCACCATACCCAGTGGGAGGAAAGAGAATCTTTATGATCTCACCCATGTTGGCGATACGTTTCCCTAAAACTCTGTGGAGCTCTGGACTAGGGTAACGAGTTGGTAATGGAGACAGTTACTCTAGCTTACAACCAAGGATTTTCCCACTCCTGTGCCCCCTCGGCCCTCACCAGCCACCACCGCCATTAGAATAACTATCCGGGATCAAATACTACAAACATTCTCTGTGAGAAAGAACAAACGGCCAGAGTCGGGCTCCCTTTGAGCTCCCGTGCCAGGGCTTCTGCACCTCCTAGTTCTCTCAGTGGGGCATCCTGTCCCCAGCTGCCTTCTGCCTGCTCTCCAGATAATGTGTCTCAGAGAAACCCTGGTGAGCCGCTGTAGGAGCTGCCGCTTCAGAAGCCGAAACAGGCACTTCACAAACCGTGTGTCCCTCGGGGAGGAGGCTTCCTGCTTTCGCATTGGACGCGTTCCATTCCAAAGGGATGTGCTGCTGGCCAAACGCTAGTTTTTCCCAGGAAAAGTACTTAGGGCCACGCGTTCTTCTTCTCTCATGTCCAGGAGTTGGATTTTAATTGGTCCATTTACATAGGTGACCGGGAGGTAGAGTCCCAGCTCCCTGAGCTTCAGTGGTTCCTGCCCTTTAACTGCCAGCTCACCTGCCCGGGTAGGGATCGCTGTGGAGCCCCACCCCTGTGGGCGGAGCTGAAGCCCAGCCGGGATGACTTAGCTCTCTGCCCTGCTCCTGAATAGGTACCAGATTGGCCTGGGGTTGCTCTATGCGAAAGTTTCTGTTTGCCACAAGGTAAGTGTGAAATGAGATTCAGGGTCTTTCATGGCAGGGTTCTAACTCAAGAGCCTTTTTTTCTGATGTCATTTTGATAGCGTTGTATCTATTTTTTTCTTGCCTCTTTTTTTTTTTTAAGTTTTTTGTTGTTCTTTGGTTGGCTAGCTCTTTGGTATTTTGTTTGTTTTTGCTTTATTTTTTCCCCTGAGGCTCTGACCAGGTTGACCTGTAACTCACTATGTAGGCCCGGCTGGCCTCAGACTCGGAATAATCATGCTACTTTTAGCTTCTCAAGAATATGTTTTTAAAGAACAATAAGCAACTACGTGTTAAGCTTCAGCCTACTTTGCTCATTCTTATCAGACTTACCACAGGCTCCATCCCGTATTCTGGCAGGGCGTCTAACCGGGGATTTCCAGCCTCGCTTATCTACCTAGACTGTCCTTTATCTCATTCAGATCAGCAGGGTTCTGTTCCTCCTTCAAGTCCCCGGAGCTGCCTCCAGGAGGAGGGGCTGGGCCAGGGGACTAGTTGCTAAGTCCTCTCAATGCTCTGTTGCCAGGCTGTGTATAAAGTAAAGGACATTTTTAAATTTCAAATTTCATTTTGCCCTCCTTACTGGTTCTTTGATTTTTCTTTTAAGCTCAAGTTTCCGATCTACAAAACTTTTGTCTTTCCCGATGACAATGTCTGTTTTCTGAAAGTGACCACTTTTGACTTTGGTAGAAGGGCCAGCCTTGTTACTGTGTAGTGCAGGATGGCCCCTCACATCCACCCCCCCCCCCCCAGTGCTGGCATTGCAGGTGTGTGCCACCGTACTTTCTCCTTCACGGAGTCTCATGTAACCCAGCCTGGCTTCGAACTCAAACTCTGTGTAGCCAGAGTGTGACCATACACCTGTTTCTCTGTCTCCGTCTCCCAAGTGCTGGGATTATGGGAGTGGGCCACCACACTTGGCGTCTCCTTCACTCTTGTAGGTGGGCCACACAGTACAGCATTCTAGGCTGCTAAGTTGTTCTCTGAACTCTGTCTTTTACATTTCTTTTACAGTTTTTATTATGTGCTTATAGAACATACAGAAAATGGGATTATTAGGGCATTTTCATACGTGTCCGTCATCATACATTGCTCACCCCCCCCCCCCGTCTTCCCCCTCAGCGATCAATACCTCACCCTGACCCCTTTTTACATGTATCTGTGGGATGTTGTATGTGATTCTTATCCTTGCTCTTCCATGGGCGGATTCTCTCCTAGGCTTCTCTCAGATGTGCTGATTTAAAAAATTAATCTTACGGTTGCTTTTGTCCTCTGTGACTACATTTCAAAGCACGTACGATGCATTTTGATCACATGATCCCCTTTATCCTCTCCTTCCCTTAAAGCCCACTCTTACTTCCGTGCCTTTCTCTTTTACATATCCCTGGCCACTGCATTCAGTTGGGGTTCCCCGCCTGAGTATGGATGCCGGCCTTGGTCAACCTTTTTCTATTTGGTTTTTTGTCATGTGGAAGTGTCTGCTTCTGTTTAGCCTTTTTGAGGCTCTCCTGCTTGGGTCCCCCCGAGCCTCCCGGACTAGTTGTTGTGCCCTGATGTGTGTTTGGGGGGAATTTCTCATAATTTCAGATTCCTGGAGTTCCCCTTTGTTTTTCTTCTAAGCTCTAAGATCCCACACCTCTTGGGTCTCACGCTCCTAGGATGCTCTGTTCTGCTCCTGGTTGGGATATTCCTTCCCCTCCCTTAGGTCTTTTCTCCTTCCTTTAGGCTTTCGGGGTCCTATTAAGATGCCCACAAGTTGGAAGTTCTTTCTTAAGCCAGGTCCAGCCTGTCTGGGAAGTCCCTCTTCCCCTTTCTTAAACCGGGAGGGAAGGAACCTCTGAGTATCAATTTTAAGGACAAGATGTAGCCCTCTCTTCAAGCTCTGAAGTCACCCTTTGTCCATGAAAGGACATGTGTGCCTGGCTGTGCTTGACACAGCTGAGAGCTGTGCACACTTCCTTTTCCTTTCCTCAGACTTTCGGATTTTGTTTTTGGACTCGCTTGTATAATTGTGATTTTTTAATTCTGTCAATCACACTTGATACAGTATCTGTCCAGGGATTTGGCTCATCCAGTATGCCGTGGAAAAGGATAGGTGAATAAAATTACATGGGTAACTTGACTATTGATTTTTATTATGATCACTATTCATTGCTATGCCACATAAATGGTGAGAGAAAAATATGAAGTACGCATATTCAGAAATGCCCTTGATGCCAGAGACCACAGGGCTGGTTTTTCAGGTTTTAGCTGGCATTCTGTTCTCTGAAAGTGAATGAGAGAGAGAACACTCTATTATCCTCCTGAGTGGCAGGTTCTGTGTTAGCCAGCTGTAGCACTGAAACTCCTCCCTATTGTAAAGTTTATTATGGAAATATTGGTGGGAGGGAAGGAATGGGAGCTGGTATTCTAGAAGGTTCCTTTTTTCAGCTGCTCTGCCCTCAAACCTAGACTCCTCTTCTTTTTATTTGTGTTCTGGTTATGTTAATAAACTTTTTTCCAGTATAATTTTTAAATAGATTCTTTTAACCATTTTTAAATTGGTATTTACCTTTTAAAAAAAACTCTTCAGTTTCTTATTTGTATTTTCTTCTCTCGTCTCTTAAACAGGGGGGAGAGAGAGAGAAACAGGGACAAAAAGCACCAGCACCGTACATTGCGCATTGGATTACTCTGCAAAGGAATTTCGCTTCTTCAGTGTTAGGGGTTTCAGAGATATTGTTTTTTCTCTGTGTGTCTCTCTCTGCCTCTCTGTCTCTTTCTGTCTTACACACGCAGATGGAACTGGACATCTGTAAAGCATTAACCTTGATTTTGAAATATTTGGTTGATATTTGGGCTCCATCAAACTTCCAGACTGGGTTTGTACTCGAGGTTTCCAACGGTGGTAACAGAGGGGCTACCCGACCCAACCCTGCCGGCCCCTGGATGGAGGGGGAGAACCCAGTCTTCCATTTGTCCCACCAAGCTGCTCTTGCTTTGACTGGGAAGGAGCCAGGAGAACTCAAAAGGGGACACAATTCTTTACCGCTACCTCAGCCTCTCCGAGTCCGTAAGAATTTGCTTGTGGTGTCTGTGTGTCTGCTTGACTGATAGTAACCCAGCATCTTAGTTAATTCTTCCTGTCAAAGCTCTTGCATAACAGGGAAGAAGATTCTGAAGTCTTTACCTCTGATGCCTGGAAAAGTTGATAAAAACCAGCCCCCTTTCCTTTCTTCCACAGAGAGAATACTGCCCTAGTCCGTGTTCAGGGTTGAGGTAGAGAGACTAGTAAAGTTCATGCTGGTTCCTATCCCATCGCAGCTGCCTTTGAAAGGCCATCGGTGGCAAAGGTGAACGCTACTGTAGTTATAGATATTGCAGTGTTTGTATCCGGTTGTCATGACTTAGACGTGAACCTTACACATAGGAAGGTCAGTGCTCTGGTCTGTGTGTGTGTGTGTGTCTGAGACAGAGAGACAGAGAGAGAGTTGGGGGCAGGGAACAGGATTGAAATATTGAGAAATAGAACATTTTGGCATCACTTCCCGTTGACTTAAAAAAGAAAAGACAAACCCATTACTAACTCCTCTCTCTTACTATAAATTTTTTTAGTCCATAAGCACGTTTCAGAATGGAGGGTGAGGAAAATAAACTGCATAGGAGGAAAAAGATACGAAGCTAGGTGTGGGTTCGCGCGCACGGGACAGGATAAGGGTCTTGCCTTTCCTCCTAATTTGCGGTGTCAGTCATCTGCTGGCTGTTAGCAGACTTCATGCTTACGATCCAGTCAGCAAAGCCAAAAGTCTCCAGGGTACATTGTGAGTGTGACATTTAAAAAGAATGTCCCTTTTCAGAAAGGACTGTATGTTACTCTGAGATTGTATTACCTTACAAATACTGTTCTTCCCACAAGTCCACCTCTCTGGTTGTTGTGGTGTTTGGAGTGGAATCCTGGGCTCTCTGCGCCCTAGACAAGCTCTGTACCAGAGGGCCAACGCACACACCTTATGTAGGCTTGTGTTGACGTAGTGGGATGCTGGGGAAGGAGACCTATTGCTGTAGCAGTTAGCACCGAGGGAGAGAAGTGGGTCTGGAGGACAAGGCTGCACATTGGTTTTTATTTGTTTCTTAATCATGTGATTTATTGTCTATTCGAAAGAATACTTTGAATATGAGGAAATGCTAATTATTTGTTAAGTTTAGCTATAAATCTTACGGGTTTATGGTCGGTCTTGTTGATTCTGTGATGTTAGCAGTCTGAGTCTTGCTTGTGTTCTGTGTGTGTGACTTGTGTGTTGCTGATAGCCGGCCTGTGCGTCTGGAGGCTGTGCAGCCCAGTCCCAGCGGCTCGTGGAGAGAAGCAGACGCCCCCCAGTGCTCATTTCCTGAGTCGCCATTGTCACCTCCATTTATCCAACACCCAACAACCCCGCTCCACCTCGGAGTGTTGGCTCCAGACCCCATTCAAGTAAGCTTCTGATGCTTGTGTCCAGAATGCCCTCAGAACTCCACGTGTGATCTGAACCCACACCATTGACTCCTATGTCTGGGGCCGTGGCCACACTCTTGTTTTGAATGTTCCAAACCTATTCTCACCTCAAGGATTTGGCATTCTTTATTCTTTCTTGTTAAACATCTCTCTGTTTCTCCTTCACACACACACTCATGCATACATGCAAGCATGCACATACACAAACACACTCACACATACATGCATGTACACCACACCAATTCTATCCAAGTGGTTATTGAGGGTGAAGATTCTTCTGCCTGCATGACTTTAAAGACTTTTTTTTTTTTTGAGACAGGGTTTCTCTGTTGCTTTGGAGCCTGTCCTGGAACTAGCTCTGTAGACCTGCCTGGCCTCGGACTTTAAAGATCTTTAATTCCTCCAAGTTTGTTACCACCATCTTAGTCCCAGACCCTCATCATCTCTTATCCCGGCTGGTAAAATTCATTCACTCTGCTACTGGCAGTATCTTCCTAAAACTTATGTGTATTTAAAAAACCCAAAGCTCACTGGGCGGTGGTAGCACCCGCCTTTAATCCCAGCCAGCACCCAGAAGTTAGAGGCAGGCGGATCTCTGTGAGTTCGAGGCCAGTCTGGTCTACAAGAGGTAGTTCCAGGACAGGCTCCAAATCTACAGAGAAGCCCTGCCTTGAAAACCAAAACCAAACCAAAACAAACAACAACAACAAAACCCAAAGCTCAAAACTAGTGGTATCTGGTTTAGAAACTAGATTAGAACTCAAGTTTCCCTTGGGTTAATGGGATGAAGGAGAAAACTACAAGGGACCAAGAAAAGAGCAAGTATATCTCGGTCGCTCTGTGCCTCTCTTGTACCCCGAGGGCCTGTCTTGGAGAGCTGTAGGGTAGCACAGCACCTCAGCACTTGGCACTCTTGCTCCTAAGCTTCCTTGGACCTTGGACATCAAGTTCCCCAGAAAACAGGCTGCGGCCTCAGCTCAACTCCTCGAGGGTAGCTTGGCTGATTCCTCTAGTTCACCGCAGAGTTCCTCTGGTTATTATGTGGATTCCAGGCAGGCAGGCAGGCAGGCAGTTCTGCTGCTTGGCCTCTGTTTACCCTTCTGCTTTCAGGCCACAGTCAGGGCCATAGCGGCTCCCTGCCTTGCCACCATGGCCACACCCTGTTTGCTTTGACCACAGTTAACTTTGAGACCAGTCTCTGTGTAATCACTTTTCACATTTTTAAAAAATAGTTACTTGTGTGGTCCTCGTAGGAGGGGGCACATATGGCTCAGTCAAAGGTCAGAGGGTAACTCTGTGGAGTTCGTTCTCTCCTCCACCTTCATGTGGGCTCCAGGGACCAAACTCAGATGGTCAGGCTTGTGCAGAAGTGTTTGCCAGCTGAGCCATCTGGCTGGTCTCCTATATGTAATTATCGACTCTTAATATTTCATAAACAATCTTAGAGCTGGAAAAGCTGCCGCGTCAGTATCTCCTCCTGCCCATTCCCATAGTTGCCCTCATCCACCCTCAACTTCTTTCTCCCTGTTTTTGCCCTTCCTTTTAGGTAGGTCTGTCTAACAAGCTGTCTGCATGGCTTCTATTCTATCAATTCATTAACAGCAAATAAGTTATATCATAATAATACTCAATATTTTTTGATATTTTACTATGGACCAGCTATATTATATAACTTTAGTCTCAAAAATCAGATTAAAATGAGATGAGTTGAGCTTCTGACTATTTTCTTCAGGTTTTAGGTGTGCAGAGGCTTAGGAACAGGAAGTGACTCCCACAATTGGTTAACAACAAAGTCTGGCTGAGGACTAAAGTCTCCAGGCTCCTGGTCTAGTATGTTCTGGTATGCCTAACAAATGGAAGTTCACTGGCATCACCAGGTTGGGTTTTCCTTTACGTTACAGAAGCAATTTATTTTTCAGAGAGGAGAAATGACTAAGTTTTAGGGATCAAAGGAAAGTATGAGGGGTTGGGATAAGTTACATCTATTATTTTCATCCTATCAAGTGGGTTCCTGTATCCCAAAGTGTTTCTAAACTACAGAAACTACATAGTTCAGAGGTTTTCAGCATGAGATGCCTGATGGATCACCCCATTCTTCTGCCAAAAATGCGACACAGCAACTGTCCCATGACTCTGACTTTCTGCAGTCCCAGCTGCTCCTTGAACTCGCGTTCACTCTGAAGGACACCCACATTTTCTCTTCGCTCCATCAGATCTTTGTGTTTTTAAGGGCAGGATGCTTAAAAGTTGAAGTCACCGACTTAGAAAATGAGAGTCTTTTGGAGAACACTTTGTTCTCTAGGCTGTGGTGTGGAACATTCATTGTCAGCGCAGGGCAGCCTCTGGCTTCCATACAGTTCTTAGCAAGACCGTGAGCAGCAGCAGCAGCATCCTCCTCCCAGGCCCTGACAGAGGACTGAAAATGCCCAGCAAGCTTTCACTACGCATCTACACAGGTCCCTTGGGAAATAGGAATTATGATGTTCCTGATTTTCTTTAAATCTGGAGGCAACCATGTCCTTACGTTCAGAAAGCATAAAATGCCAACATGTAGGAAGTCTAAATGAAGTTATACTGCCTTTGCAACATCCCTCTGTGGTCTGAAGTGATAGGAGAATAGGAAGTAAATTGGAATATTTGTTGAGCCCAGGACACAGTGATTGCATCTGTGGTCTCTGGGCCTCTGAGCCACCTTGCTTCATGAGGGGACTCGGAGGGAAACTACTGATGCTCAAGGGTCCACTCCTGTGTCTCCACAGGTGCACTGAATCTGTTGCTCGCCCTCACTCGTGGCATACAACCAAATTTGGAGAGAACCATCCTGATGCCAGCATGATGCAGATATCTCAGGGCACGATGGGCCCTCCTTGGCACCAAAGCTACCATTCCAGGTGAGTGGCCACGGCTGGCATCCAAGGGTTTCTCTCTTTCAAAGGTCATGTCCCCCCGTTGTCTTTTTTCTCATCCTCTTAAAATGCTGGGCAGGTGACTCATCCTTCTCTCATATCCTGAGCTGGATTGTTGAGGGGAGGCTAGAAATAGTTTGGTTATGGCTGGTCATTTGAGATATTTCTGGACCCCATTCCCAGGCAGCTATTTCTCCATACCTATTATAATCCCATATCTGAAAATTTGACAGGTTTCTTTCCTGGGTGCTTCTCTGTTCTGTCTTCACTATTCAGAATTATATATTTTTTTGAGATGAATTGATGGTATGCCTATATTTAAATGTTCTACTTGGTTTTTCTCCTCTGTCAAAGCAATTTATCTTCCTTGGCCCTGCAGCAGAAACAGCTAAGATGGAGAGTTTCTAAGAGATACGTGGTTTCACCAGGTCCCTTCGTTTCCCTCTTCTGCATGCAGTACTATTTTAAAGACTATAGAAGCTGCGGGCAGTGGTGGAACAAGTCTTTAATCCCAGCACTTGGGAGGCAGAGGCAGGCGGATCTCTGTGAGTTTGAGGTCAACCTGCTCTACAGAGCTAGTTCCAAAACAGCCTGGACAGAGCTACACAGAGAAACTCTGTTTCGAACCTCCGCCCCGCCCCCCAAAAGAAGAATAGAGAAGTTTACTCCATTTTGCAGTGTTAACAAGAAGTTAACGTATGGACAAATTGGTCTGTCTGAGTCTGGACAGCTGATCGGTGTGTGAGCAGAGACAGATCTGAGCAGGGCCTGTGGTTTTCGTATGTAGTTTACTAGGTTATACTTGTACTCTAGCCTGGAGCTCGCTCTGTAGACCAGGCTGGCCTCGAACTCACAAAGATCATCTGCCTCCTGAGTGCTGGGATTAAAGGCATGTACCACCACACCTGGTGTCCTCCCACTCTCTTAAGGGGACCAGTTCACACCACCTGAGCCATGTGTTCCGGAAAATGGGTTCCCTCACAGTACACCTGTGCCCACACAGGACACTTCATTTACAGGGCTGTACGTGTCAGGGTTTTGTAAAGTGTGGGCACCTGACGGCTTGAGGGAGGAAGAGCAGAGTTGCTCCAGGTATGACCTGACCTGCTCATGAGCGCGAGCACCCTTTGATCTTGGCTTCTCTTTCTCTAAAATGAAACTAATGATGCCTATGTTACTGGGTCATAGTGAGCATTAAATAAAGGAATACATGCAACTCCTAGGATGCAGAAAACATCCCATGCTGAAGACAGGGGTCCAGTGAAACCTGCTAAAGAAAGCAGAACACACGAACACCACTGAATGGCGGAGTCCTTTACAACCTCCCAGCCCGAAATCTGACGTCATAATGTGACCTAAAGAATATACTCACCCTTTAGCAGAAATCAGACCCTTGGAGTCAATGTGCAGTGACTGTGGTCGACTCCACAGGCCTCAGGAGCCGTGGCCACGCTGCCCCTCTTCCCTCATCCTAGCCTCCAGTCTGCGGTCCTCTCCTCCTCGGTCCGGCACACCTCTGCAGCTCTCACAGGACGTCCCTCCCTCTGCTCATAGTCCCACAGCAGCAGCTGCAGCTGGAGAAGGACTAATGGTGTGTCCCTAGATCTGTGGCATCTGCCGATCTAGTGTGCCAGGTTGGTTGGCTGGCTCCGCTTTGATGGAAGTTCAAACCCACTTCTACATCTAAAGTCATGAAAAAGGAGAGTGAGGGGATGGGGAGGAGCAGGGGGGACAGAGAGAGCGAGGGCAGTCAGCTGTAACTGTCTTGTGAGCTCACTTGGATTTGGAATTGCTCTGAAGCTTGACCCTAGCTGTTTTCTGCCGTCTTATGGAAATACCACCAAGTGGTTCTAAAGAAGAGACTGCCAGGACGCAGTCTCTCTGAGAAGAGGCTAAAGTAGCGTTATCAAAACGCTATTATCAAAACGCTAACGTACAGGACTCACTGAGACCCATTCACCTGGCAAATGCGAGCACCCCGTGTCTCAGATGGTCTTAGTGATGGGCACGCTCCCGGAAGAAGATCCCAAACGCTTCACCGTATAAAACTGTTTCCCCCCAGAGTCTTCCATGAAATGAAAGTCCATTAAGTGTTCCTTGGCAGAAAGTTTCTGGAGTCAAATAAGTTTAGAAAACTTTGCTTCGTGTCTTCCCCTTTGGAACCACAGAAGGACAATAGTTTATGGAAGACCCAGAAGTCTGGCGGGAAACAAGCTGGTTTAACTTTAGCCCAGTGTTTTGCGAACAGATCTGATCATTTTAAGGAACTAAGGCTCTGTGAGTACACACCAGGAAAGTTTTCTTGTACTCGTTTTGTGCTTTTCACGATGTTTCAAGCATTTAAAAATGACTTTTCTTGAGGACTGTTTTGTGGGTACAAGTGTTTTGCCTGTATGCATGTATGTGTTCCACATGTATGCCTGGTGCCCTTGGAGCCCCTGGAACTGGAGTTTTGGTGGGTGTGAGTCACCAGGTGGGTGTTTGGGAACCACCCTCTGCAATATCAACAAGGGCTCTTAACTGCTGAGCTATCTCTCAAGCCTCTAAAAATTAGTTTTACATACACAAAACACAGCCAATGTGTTTGTGTTTTCATTCTTCAGACATTGTGGAGAGAACCGAATTGCTTTCACATAACCAAAGCCATGCTAGCATGTCAAGTAGAGTATGTGCTATGTGGAAACTAGAAACAGCTTTATACGGCGTGAGGAGAACACCAAGGAGATAATTAGTTTTGGAAAGTTTCCGAAATAGAGACCTGAGCAAGGGAAGGGAATGAGCCAGGTGAAGGGCACTCCAGGTGGTAGCACAGCAAACACAAACCTCTGCAACCCTGGCAGAGATGGTGTAGCTATCCCGTGTGTCTGAGTCATTGCCAGGAGGGGCTGGGGCTGGGATGCAGCGAGCGAGGACAGCAGTGGACAGTGAGGCTGGAGAAGGAGCCAGCACACAGTGGGGACTCTGACTGACTGAAGGTGCAGTCCTTGACAGTAAGGTTGCCCTGTTAGCACTGAAACAGACAGGACTGTTGTTACTCATCCAGGCTCCATTGAGGAGAAGCAGGAACAGCAGAGCTAATAGCAATGAGTATCTCCAGGTAACAGTGGGAAAGACTTGTTCCCAGAGGCCAGCATCGGACCCCCATCCCCAGGCAGCCTGAGAACGGACCAATGGCCGGACCACTGAGGGACAGAGCAACCCCCGGGGTAGGAGAGTAGCCCTTATAAAGTCTTCAGGTGGTGCTGTTCTCTTGAGGTCTGCTACAGGAAGTGGCCTCCTAGACACTTGTCTGGCGAGAGATAGGTGTGACCTCTTCCTAGACGCCACCTGTATTTTGAGACACACGGGGGCTGGCATTTTCCCTGCTCAGTGGTGTTTCAGTCGGCTCAGTTGCTTATGTGTATGTTCCCAAGTTAGAGCTGAACCAGCCCTTCAGTAGCCGGCTGCAAGGCTTCTAGCAGTCAGGAGGGGACTAGGTAGCGTTTCCTCCTTGCATGGACCTGGTGGGTGAAGCAGCTCCCACGAGGCCAGCTGCCTCCACTTCCCTTGCAAGGGTCACCTCTGTACCGTGTCTGCAGGAAGTTAAAGGATGACAGCCGGCCAAATGGGGCTGGCTTTAATGGCTCCCCCATGCTATCACAATAAGCCTCCTGCTTTAGAGGGAAGCTGTTAATGTGGGAGGCAGGGCTCAGTAAAATTCAGCCATGACATGCGTCATGCCATGGACGGCAGGTCGATTTTTGCTGACCTGGAAGGCTCACCAACTGTTTCCTTCATTTCTTAAATTTATCCTGGCTTTCCCAAAGCAGGATACTTCGTTTAGTAGGTTGACTTTTCCTGAGAAGAAAAATTAGATTCTGTTGAGGTAAAATGCTGAGCGTGTGGTCTTGCTGACAGCGGAATGTTTCGTTGGTTTCTCTCAAGTTTCAGCTCTGAGCATTGCCCTTTGAATCTCTTCATACATTCTCTGGAGACATTGCAGCTTAAAACATTGGCATGCACTTGGTACAGAGTCATTATATTTGCTCTCATGAGATCTAGAAATATATAATATATATTGCAGATGCTCTTGAGTGTCTGCTTATCTAAAAATGAAGCGCCTAGGTCAGCGCTCCTGATTTACCTTTCTTTAGAGAATAGTGAATCACAATGGTTAATATAAGGCGACTGCTAATTGATTTTTGTTAATTCTAATATGGCTTCTCCATAGGTATATAATGTCTATTTATTTATGTAGGTTCTTCACATATGCTAGGCAAGGGCTCTACCACCAAGCTATACTCCAGCCCAAATAAATTTCATAGCAAATTGGTATTTGATGTGTGTAGGTGTTTTGTCTGCATGTATATCTGTGTACCTCATACATACCTAGTGGCTGCCGAGGCCAGAAGACAGAGTCAGATTTCTTGGGATTGGAGTTAGAGACAGGTGTGAGCCACCATGTGGGTTCTGAGAATCGAATACAACCAGTGCTGTTAACTTCTGAGCCATCTTTCCAGCCCCTTATAGTCAATCATTAGAGCAGTTTTAAGCTTTTAGCAAAATTGAATGGGAGCTACAAACTCCCCAGTCCCCACACATGCATGTTACTCTGATTGGAGGCAGCTTTCTGGGGTTCAGAGGTCCAGTATTGAGACCCTGTCCCTCTCCCCAATTCCCAGGAGCTTAGAAATTCAAAGGTCTTGCTCTCCTGAGTGCACACTGAGGCTGGCTTTAGGGTTGGAAGCCCAGCCTAACCGACTTCCTTCCCAGCTTCCCTTTCTCCCCTGCCCTCTCCTCTCTCATTGGGCTTTTCTGACTTGAACGTCTCCCCATGTATTTCTCCTTTCAGCTTGGTGTTTAGCTTTTCCCTGCAAACAAATTGTCCCTACCAGTGTTGAGACTCAGGAAGGTTGCCAGGGCCTAGCTTTCGACTCCTTAAAAAGGAAAGATGAACCCAAATCGTACGCTGTGCTTCCCAAGTCCCCGACCCTTCACACGCCTGTCTGCTTCCTAAGCTTTGCTCGATTTCCCCAAGGGTCTACAACAGACAGACAATGCTCTCCCGTCCTCCTTCCTTCCCTTCAGTTCCTCCCGCTCACCTCCTTCACTTCTGGGCATGTGCAAAATGTCACCTACAGTGCAGCGAGTCCCACCAGCATGCTGCCTGTGCCTAAGACCACCCCTTTCTTCTAGTAAGCCAGAGTGATTAATTAGAGGCTCATAAGGCTGCAGCATTGGGCAGTTAATCCTAGTGACGACACGGGGATCGGAACAAGCCCCAAATAAGGCCCTTTTGACCCATCCTTCCGAAAACGGAACGTCTTGCATAAGAGTGAATTTATAAGCTGAGCCCCGTGTCTTAAACTCCACTGAGCTCCTCAGCCGACTGACTGCTTTGTCTCCCGTTCTCCCAGCTCTTCTACAAGTGACCTCTCCAACTATGACCATTCTTATCTGAGGCGGAGCCCCGACCGGTGCAGCTCCCAGGGGAGTATGGAAAGCCTGGAGCCTAGTGGTGGATACCCAGCCTGCCATCTCCTTTCTCCTGCCAAGTCCACGAGCAGCATCGACCAGCTCGGCCACCTCCATAACAAAAGAGACTCGGCGTATAGCTCTTTCTCCACAAGTTCTAGCATCCTGGAGTACCCACCCCCTGGTGGCCCTGGCCAAGAACGGTCAGGCTCCATGGACACGATTTCTGCTCGCGGCGGCCTCCTAGAAGGGATGAGGCAAGCAGACATTCGCTATGTCAAGACAGTCTACGATAGTCGGAGGGGAGTATCGTCGGAGTATGAGGTGAGCCCTTCAGCTCTGCTCGGTAGGGATGCCCACGCATCGGCAGGGCTCCAGGGCTGTGCTAAGTGGCATAGTGTTCCCCGGGGCAAGGGGGCCCCATCCCCATCGTGGAGCCAGCAGTACTCAGATACTGCCACTGACAGCCTGGCCCAGAAAGTGGGTGCACCCACGCCCCCTACTCGGAGTGACAGCTATGCTGCCTTCCGGCAGCGCGAGCGTCCCAGCTCCTGGTCCAGCCTCGATCAGAAGAGGTTCTGCCGGCCTCAGACAAACTCCTCAGGCTCCTTGAAAACCCCCCTCATAGAGGAACAGCTGCACACCGTTGTAGAGCGGAGTCCAGAGAGCAGCCCCCCAGTGAAGCCCAAGCACAGTTACACCCAGAAGGCGCAGCCTGGCCAACCCCTCCTGCCCACTGGCATCTACCCGGTACCTTCTCCAGAGCCACACTTTGCCCAGGTGCCTCAGCCTTCCGTGGGTAGTAATGGCACTGTCTACCCTGCCCTGGTCAAAGAGAGTGGATATACGGCTGCTCAGGGAGCCTGTAACAAGGTGGACACCTTGGATGAGAACGGGAACCAAAATGAAGCTAGCAGGCCCGGGTTTGCCTTCTGCCAGCCCCTAGAACATGACTCGGTGACCCCAGTGGAGAGAAATCCAGAACCCACAGCCAAACATGTCTCCTACAAAGTCCATTTTTCTTCAGTGCCTGAAAATGAAGATTCCTCCCTGAAGAAACAGGGCACACCTCTCCGAGGCACCAGCCCATCGTATCCCAGCGAGAGAAAGAACGCCCCTGGCAGCAGGCCGTGTTCTAATCACGTGGGCAGGCCCCCTCAGCCCTGGGAGGGTGACTTACAGGAAGATCACAATGCCAACCTCAGGCAGAAACAGGAGAGGGAAGGCCAAGGGCAGAGCCAGCCAGGCAACTTTGGCAGGACCAAGTCGACCTTCTCATCTCTCCAGAACATTCCAGAGAGCCTAAGAAGACAGAGCAATGTAGAGTTCGGAGGAGATGCCCAGGAGGATTACCCCGGTGGCAGGCCCACCTGTGCCCTCAACACCAACGTGGAAGAGCATGGAAGGAAAGCTGGGCCCGATAGCAGAAGCTACGAGGACAGGTCTGTTTCCTATCCAAGGCCGGAGGGGAAAATGAACACCATAGACTCTTTCCAGGGTGCAGACCCAAGGTATGAAGAGCTCCCGGCCCCAGCACTCCAGCAGACACCCGGCCTGAGCCAGAGGAGACTGAGCTCCTGTAGTGCCTCAGCCCTGCAGTACAGGAAGCCCCACTGTTCGGTACTGGAGAAGGTCTCCAAGATAGAAGAGCGCGAGCAAGGGCGCCACAGACTCCCCAGCGTGGGCAGCTCCTCCTACGGCCTCAACTATAGGCCCAACAGGGCCGGGCCGGCTTCCAGTACTTCTGCCAGTGACTTTGAGGACCCCAAAGCCAGCATCCATTTCTCTGAGGACCCCAAAGCCAGCATCCATTTCTCCGAGGCTGCGGAGCCCCTGCGCAATGGGGAGCCGCCCTTGAGAAACGGGGAGTCCAGGCTCGAAGAGGCTTCCTGGCAGCCCTGCAGCCAGCCGCTGCGGAGGGCTGGGGATGGCCGTGGCCCCCCTGCCCGAGGCGGTGAGCCCCCCAGGCCCGATGCCCGCCTGCTCCGCAGCCAGAGCACCTTCCAGCTCTTCAGCGAGACGGAGAGGGAAGCGCCGTGGCCAGAGGACAGGCCCGGCACCCCCGAGTCGCCCCCGCTGGACGCGTTCTTCAGCCGCGCCTACAGAAACAGCATCAAGGACGCCCAGTCCCGCGTCCTGGGGGCCACCTCGTTTCGTCGCCGAGACCTGGAGCCGGGCACCCCTGCCGCCTCCGCAGCCGCCGCCACCTCGAGGCCCTGGAGGCCCCGTCCCGCCTCTGCGCACGTGGGGATGCGCAGCCCCGAGGCCGCGGCCCCCTCGTCCTCCCCGCACACCCCTCGGGAGCGGCACAGCGTGACCCCGGCCGCCCCCCAGGCTGCTCCCCGCCGCGGTGCCCGCCGGCGCCTCACACCCGAGCAGAAGAAGCGCTCCTACTCGGAGCCCGAGAAGATGAACGAGGTGGGGGTGTCGGAGGAGGCTGAGCCCGCGGCCTGCGGCCCCACGAGGCCGGCGCCGCGCTTCTCGGAGAGCACCGTGGCCGACCGGCGCCGCCTCTTCGAGCGGGACGGCAAGGCCTGCTCCACCCTCAGCCTGTCGGGGCCCGAGCTGAAGCAGTTCCAGCAGAGCGCCCTGGCCGACTACATCCAGCGCAAGACCGGCAAGCGGCCCGCCTCCGCCTGCCCCCCGGAGCCCGGGCCGCGCGAGCGCGCCCAGAGTGCCTACCTTCATGCCGGCCCAGCCACCGCGGCCCCCGACGGCCCTGGCCTGGCCTCAGCCTGCAGCCTGAGCTCTCTGCGGGAGCCCGACGTGCCGCTGTCCCGCCAGGAGCACCCTCACCTGGCCACCAACGCCCCTCACGCGCCCCGAGATCGTAGCAGCTCCTTCGCCAGCGGACGCCTAGGCGGGGAGCGACGGCGCTGGGACCCTCAGCCCCCCAGGCAGCCGCTCAACGGAGCAAATTGCGGACCTAGGGCCACCCAGAGACCGGACAGGACCCCTGGTGGCGGGCCGCCTTCTTGGAGCATGGTGGCCACCAACGCTGGCAAGTCCAAGTCGGCCGAGGATCTGCTGGAACGCTCCGACACCCTGGCGGTCCCTGTGCACGTGAGGTCCAGGTCGTCCCCCACCTCGGACAAGAAAGGCCAGGTAGGTGCAGCCGGCCCTCCAACTCTTGGCATCTTTAGGGGGTAGGGGGGCTCACCTATATTCAGGGGTTTTTTTTCTTTTAGATGTAGGAATCTTCTGATCCGTAGTCAGACGCGTTATCCATTGCGCCACTGTTTCTTTCCTGCAATTTTCTCAGGCTACCTTACTCGATTTCCCTACAGATAGATATAGATACAGATATAGATATATAGTTCTTTTTTAGATATATAGTAGTTTTATGGTTGTTTGTGGTACTGGCAGTTGAACACTGCATGCCAAGCCAAGAACTGTAACCACGGAGCTATACCCACCCAGCCTCTTCTACTTTTTCTTAAGAGATAGGGTCTCACTAAGTTGTCTAGGCTGGCCTTGAACTTTTCAGTCCCATCAGTCTCAGAAAACCTTTGCCACCGGGTCTGTTTTTTTCTTATTTCATGTAGGTCTGTGCATATGTGTAAGATTTTAGGAAGCAGCCCATCTGCCGGTGTACTGAAACTCGTGTGCTACACACACCCACTCAGACACATCCTGTGAGAGTCAGTGCTGTGTCCCTCTGGGTAGTTTCTGCCCAGAACTGTCCAGGAGTATTCTCTCCCACTTAAAAAAAAAAAAATCCGTAGAGGCAATCAAAGTTGGCTGTGCTTCTTTCTTCCCTACAGGTAAAATCCATGGGAACATAGGAACAAGATTTTTCAGCTGATTTTACAGCAGTAGTTTACTACATAGAAGTCCAAACAGTTTGTTCTTCTCTCCCAGTACTGCAAAGACTATATGATTATTAAAAAAAAAATCCAGGTGTGGTAGCAAACACTTTTATTACCAGCACTCAAGAGGCAGATGTATCTCTGTGAGTTCAAGTCTAGCCTGATCTACATAATGGATTTTAGGATAGCCAAGGCTATGTAATGAGACCCTGTCTCAAAAAACCAAAAAGATAAAAAAAATAGACAAAAAATAATCTTCCTTGTGTTTAAATGTCATTATTCTGCCTTGGGGAACTGGCTGGATGACTGAATGCTTTGTGGCCTGTTCCCTGCACTCCCCAATATTTCATAAGCTGGTCACTTGGACATAGACGTCAAGTGAACTTTTAGTTTGTTTTGGAGAAGTGGTAAGGTTTCTTCAAGTCCCAATCAAGTACTCTGTGTTATTTGCGAAACTGTTTTTAGAAAGGTAACTGAACACAGAACAGCACGTAGGTGTTCCTCTAGTGAGGGGCACCACCCGTAATTGTTAATGGAGGACTAAGCAGCCGCAGCCGAGGGGGAGCACACAGGATGAGAGACCTGCTTTGTGCTGCTCCGAGTCAGCGCTCATTCCTGAGCTGCTTCCCGGCCCAGCAGCTAGTCCCGGCCTGACTAGGGATGCGTGGGGTAACTTCGTGCATGCTCTTCATCTTTAACCTTATTTGAACTTAAAACGGAGCAAGGGGCCTTAGGATATAGCTTGGCAAGAGAAGGCCAGCAGGTACAAGGCCCTGGTTGGTCAACACTGGAAGGGGGGGGGCAGAGAAAAGAAACAAAATTATTCTTACTGCATAATACTTGGGTTATAGAGTCAAGGTGAATTATGATTTTTATAGCTATGTACGTTTTTAGTAAAGGTTCAGTTAATAAAGGATTTTTCTTCTAGCTTCAGTGAACTCAAGCAAGGTGAGTAACCGAATACATACAGACTGAGTTAAAACCAAGGCTCTGTGGAGTTTAATTCTGGCACTGAGTTTATGACACTTGGAAAACCCGATTTGTTCTTACTAATCAGATGCTGGTGTGGAAGATTTTATAACCTTTAGTGTGTGTGTGAGTGTGCATTTCTGCGTGCTCACATACTGGGGAATTAAACAACTCTATTAACATCTGACAGCCCTCAGAATTCTGTCAGTCGGGTACTTTCTGTCCCCAAAACAAGTCATCATGAAACCAGTTCCCTTGACTTCTGTGGTGATGATCCAGAGGCCTGAAATAATAACGCAGAGGCCACTGTGTTGAACTGTAAATAGCCTGAGAGCTACTTGAAAACTGGACAAGAAGGGGCCCGCTCCCTCCTTCCTTGGTATTTTCTCTGAAACATAGAACACCCATTCCCTTTTCTTCCTGCATTCCTCTTCATTTGAAGAGAGCAGCTGCAGCACCAGTGACTGCTACAGATGGAGCCTCCCTCTCATTAGACTCTCGCTCCTTCCCACTGACATCAGCGAGACCTTGGCCAACACCAGCATCTTAGTGCTGGGCCCTGCAGAGCTGCAACAACAGCCAGGCAGAATCTTACATGTCTTCACTGCGTAGGTTAAAATACAGCAGTCTCTCAGGGCTGGTTAAGAGCACTTACTGCAAAGATGGGGCTTCAGGACTCAGCAGCCGCATGACAGCTCCCTGCCGTCTGTAACTCCAGTTCCAGGGTACCCAACACCTTCTGGCCTCTACAGACACCATATATTCAGTAGTGCACAGGCATACGTGCAGACAAAACCCTTACACATACAAAAAATTAAAATCTTTAAAATATAGAGGAGCCTATTTTTAAAATAAACTCTGGTTAACTTAGTTCTGAGGCAGGGGCTTCTCTGGTCCATCTGGACTGCATCTTCAAAGCCCTCCACCTTCGTGGTGAGGTGGGGTGACACTCAGTAAGTTGCCGAGGACCTTAGTGGCTCACACCGTAATGTTGGTTGTAGGCTTGATTCTTTGGGATAGCCAGTAAGTCGTTTGTAGCAGCAGATAGTAAGCACCATTGAGACCTGAGCATAATTAAGAGACTTGACTTTCTGTGAGTTGTAGAATCACAGATAACCAACACTGATCGAGTTTTTACTCTGTGCCAGTCATTGTATGTTGTGTAACTGTAAAGTTAGTCTTTGTCTGTGCAGCGAGGTTGATACTATTACTGTTACATTAAAGAGAGGTAACTGGTGCCTAGAAAGAGTTCAAAATCCGCCCACGGTAGCAGAGAATCATGTTTGAGCAACACTGCCTTGCTCTAGTCTTAAAGTCATTAAGCCATGCTGTTTCCTTGAATAAACAGACTGGCATGCGGAAAAGATGGCAAGACATCTTCTGTCTGAGAACATCAGGTGGTAAAGTGATTCCATTTGAGTATTTATCAGTTATTACTTACATTAAAAAATCTAATTTCCCATGTGGATTCCTAATTCATTTTAGTAGATATTAGAAACTAATATCCTAAAGCAGAAAACTATTGCAATCTCTGTATTTTGGTAGTCACAGATATTAAACTTGGAACCCCTCAAGAAGAGTCAGGATTGGGATTTTATCCACTTCAGGTTACAGTCTTGGGTGTGCTGAGAGCTAGCAGATTGGTTTAGATTCCCTTGCTTTTGTTTGGTTGAACTCACAGAGCTCTGTCTGCCTCTTTAAGTCGGTTCTGAAATAATTACCTGTAGTAATAGGAGGAGCGGCGGCGGGGCTACGTCCCCAAAACCCCAGCCGCCTGCCCGGCTAGCTTATGCCCTGAAATAATTACACGGACACTGTATTCATTTAAAGACTGCTTTGGCCCATTCCTATCTAGCCTCTTCTAGGCTAACTCTCGCACCTGAGAGGAGAGCTGTGGAGTCTGAGCTCACTTCCTCTTCCTCCCAGCGTTTTGTTCTGTCTACTCCTCCCACCTATCTTCTAACCAATGAAATGGGCCGAGGCAGTTCCTTTTTATTTAACCAATGACCTTCCTCCATCAATTACCAAAAATTAGTTGTTTACCAGGTTAGTATCTTGTCTGTGGCTGTGTTCTTCTACAGCCAGTGCTTTTCTCTGTTGCCCTCATCCATTCTTTACACATACCAGTTTATAGAAAGTCAAGATTCTCTGACAGTGAAAACACACGAGGACATCCACCTCGGGTAAATACTAGGCTGGGAAGACATTTTCCTTCCCTCTGTCCAAATGATATTTGGGGATATGGCTCAGTGGCAAAGAGCTTGCCTGGCGTGTTCAAGGCCCAGTGCTTTGAGGGAGGGGTATCTTGATTACCAGGAAGGTTGATAAATTCTCTCATAGCTGATTATTGGATTTAGCGCCACCCCCCTTGGGAATGCATACCCACATAAACATCCTTTCCAGGGCCAAATCAGGAGGTTATCTTCTTTCACGTACCGCAACCCCAAGGACGTAATTGAATGTGAAGATATGATTAACTTTACTGTGCCAGGAGCTCACATGGATTCTAGGCACTTCAGCTTAACTGTTGGCAAAAACTGGCTCAGGGAGGGTGGTAGGTGAGGCTTAAAGGACTGTAGGGGTCCTGAAAACAGGAGCTTCTGTCCTGCAGCGATAATGCGTCAGTGCGTGGACTTCATCTGCAAATGCTTAGACCTGTTCGCATCTACCAGCTGCATTTAACGCATTTCAATTCCACAGAAAGATCTTGGGCTTTGAAGAGGGCTTGAATCCTAGTTCCTCTGTTGGTTCCACTGTAAGCAGTATTTCTGAGCTGTAGTCACATACTTGATCATGTATGTACATGTGTACTTATGCATGCACATATGCATGCAAATTTTAATGGAAATGTCAAATAGATAATATTTTATGTAAAATCTTTAACACAGTGTCTGGCACACAGTAATATACCTGATAAGGGTAAGGTGCAGTTATTAACGTCTGGGCATTTGCTTCTTCTGCCTGTGACCTTGGACTTTCTGGGAGCAGCAGTGGAGGGGAGAGACAGTACTGAGAATTGAGCCTAGGTCCTCATGCATGCTAGGCAAGCATTCTACCATTGGACTATATCTCCATCCAATCTTTTGACTGTTTGGTTTACACGTGTATGTGTTTGCAGGACATGTGTACATGTGTGTTTGTGTGTGCGTGCGTGGAGGCCTAAGGTTGACATTGAAAATCTTTCTATGATTTTTGTTTTTTTCTGGGCTGGTGGTAGTGAGACAGCATCTGGGTCTCTCAGTTGAACTCAGAGCTCATGAGTGTAACTAATCTAGCTAGCCAACTTGCTCTGGGGACCCCCTGTCTCTGGAGTGCTAGATCTCAGGTAGTCCACTATGACCGCCAGCATTTATGTGAGTTCTAAGAATTGGACTCCAGCTCCTACTAAGCACTATGTCCACTTGTTAGCTCCCTAGCCAGCAACATTTGAGTCTTAATTGACTATGAGTTTCCTCTTCCACCCAGTCAAAGTCATGGATAAGGAAGTAAAAGGCAGTTATCCCATTAGACGAGTTAATAGTGAATAAGTTACTAAAATTAGGTTCAGAGTGTAATGTCCCGTTACTGTAAATAATAGAGAACTGATTACATTATCGTCCATAGCAACAGTCTCCTCTTCACCATGACCAGATCGCATGGGATGGATTTTACACCATCAGTGTTGAAGTATTAACCCTTCCAAGACACCAACATCTACTCACGTAAAAATAAAAACTACCCTGAGAGTACTGATCTCCACAATGGGGAGACTTGGGGGAGTTTACTGTTGCCCAGTTACAAATTAGATTCCTATTCAGAATACTTGAAAGTTTGCAAAATTGTAACTTTCCCCGTTGTCTTTCCTATTTCCCATCACCCCTTGTTTCCATTTCAAAAGTTTGCCCCATTGAATTTATGTCATTATCATCATAATTAAGTATTGCAGCAATTGTGAGCTCCAAAATAACCCTTATCAGACGCCTCTTCCTTGACAGAGGTTCTTGGGGGGGGGGGATGCCTGCAGCAATCAGAGGAGGTTCTCACATTGACTCCCACTTCTGACCTTGGGCCTGTCTCCTCCCCAGTGCCCGCTGTCAGCAATCTTCCGGGAGCTCTGAGGAGTCAACGGGAGCATCCGTACCGCAGGAGGTCAGGATGCAGGTTCCTGCTCTTTCCTTCCTGCACTCAGTGTTGCTCTTTCTTGTGCTTCCAGGATGTGCTGCTGAGGGACGACAGTAGCTTTGGTTTTGTGAAGGACCCATGTTGTTTGGCTGGCCCTGGATCTAGGTATGTATGTGTGTGTGGCAATAGAGGGTGAGAGGTCCGAACCCTGTGCACTGTGGGAATGTAAGGTGGTGGCAGTACAGAAAGAGCTTGGAGGTTCCTAAAAGCGTTACAAACGGAGCTAGCATCGGATCCAACAGTAGCAGTCCCGAGCATATATCCAGAGAATGGAAAGCCGAGTCAGAGAGGCTCGCACGCGAAGTTCATAGCGACACTGTTTACTATTGACAGTAGTCAGAGATCGTCAAGGACTCAAGTCTCCGTCGGGGAATGGCTGTGTAAACAGATCGTGGTGGAGACAGCGAGAAGAAATCTGTCATATATGAACCTGGATTATGTTAGCTAAATGAACGAAGGTGCTTTGTTTTTACCCTAAAATCCTTTCTGAGAAACAGAAACAGTCACTGTGAAGAAGCTCAACCAAATGAAACATTTAACTTAAATCCTGCTTCCAAAGGGACTTAATGTTAGTATGGTGAGCGAGGCCAAACAAACTAAAAGAGGCTAAGTTTTGAATTGTCTTCTTACTGGGTATTGTATCATTTTGTGTTTATGATGTATGTCTAGAGGCTTTTAAAGGGGACATCATAAACACAGACTAATACAACACCCATTAAGCAGCCAGTCTAATTCTTAGACACTCACCGTATTAACATTAAATTTCTGAAAGCAGGCGAGGTGGCCCCTAGAGGATGCTAAGTCTTGTTTGTTTGTTTGTTTTGAAAAATTCTCTCCCTATAGTCTAGGAATTTGCTAGCTACCCCAAAAAGCTTGCCTGGAACTTTGAATCCTGCCTCAGTCTCCTTAGTGCTGGGAGCTATAGGTGTAAACCCACACCCAGCTACGATGCTAAATGTAAAACAGCTCCTGTCCTCCAGTCTGGACAATGACTGGGCAGAAGACACACCTTTCTTTTCGTCAGACCTGCACCGACAGGGCACCTTCTGCTAGGTGCTAGGGATGCCAAACTTCCCGAACAGAAGGAAGACGCATACGCAGAGGAGCTGCCTCGGTCCACTAGATGTGCAGAACAGCCCAGGGGTGTAGCAGGGTCCCTGGAGAAGGTCTGTCATGGGGATGGAGAGAGGCTACATCTGAGCAGGAGAAGCTCCGAGAAGCTCTTCACTCAGGCATCCGTACCTAACAAAAGTAAAGGCACGCGCATGGCTGTGATTCTCCGGCCAACTGCTGCGGGGATGTATGAGAGAGCCGCAGCTCCATCCGGGGTCTCAGGTGGGCTAAATGAAAGATGTCATCTCCTCCCCAGGTTCCCTGCCACAGCCAGCTGGGAACTGCAGATACAGAACTCACAAATGACAGGGTTTGCTAGAGCTTGTCTTCTTAATCCACACATTAGCTGCCACATCACAGGTCCAGGGTGCAGTACTCCAGACTTTCTCCCTTCTCCTCCCCTGTACTCTCTCCTCTCCTCACCTCTTCCCTCCACCTCTGTACACACGTGTGTGGTTGTGTGTGTGTGTGTCTGTCTGTCTGTCTCCGATTTCAGTAGCAAAGGTGGCAGTTGTTGGTTGTTGGGTTTCCTTGGTGACTACAGACACTTGCTCTAGGCACCATGTAGGGACTTGCTCACTGTTAGTCTCCTGCAGAGAATTAGCTCCTTAGGGGGCATCTCCCTCCTTTTTATTGATTTATCCCTCTTTGTCGTAGGAAATGAGGGTACTAAGAGACTTAGAGAACAGAGAATGCTATAATCAAAGCTTCAGACTCAGAAGCCACATGTGTGTCCTGGAGGAGCCTGGGCTGTGCGGGAGGGTTAGTAAAAGAAGGGCCGCACTGGTACTGCCTGAGGGAGCTCTGGCTGTCTGCCCTGTTTAACTTGGTTCAGGAAGAGTATTCGGCTTCTGGGGTGAGGGCCTCACCCTGTTTCTGACACTCGGTGTTTGCCCTTTGTGTAGAGCTCTAACCCTTGGTCTGTGCCTCGTTCCAGGTCTGCCAATTGCTCAGACAGAGGCCAGAACGAGCCGGCGTTGCCCCTACACCATCCTACCCCTTGCTGGAATGGCTCAGGCTGCAAATCCACTGTTGGTTCCTCAGCCCCTACTGAATGTTCTGGAATCCCAGACCACCCGAAACAGCTTAGAACACCTTGCTCTAGGCCACTTTCAGCAGGAATGCAAGGCCACTTTCTAGATGCCAGAGCTGCCTCCGTAGCCCCACCCAGCTCCCCTCTGCCACCACCTGTCCCCTCCAGTTCCCGGTCACAGCTTACCATCGATCAGCAGACCGAAAGGAGCGGTCAGCCTGGACGACAGCCACTTCCGCCCTCTGCCCCTGCAGTGACCCACAGAAACGATGGCCAGAGTCTGACCCAGCCTCCCATCCCAAAATACCATGAGCTCAGTAGCCCAGAGCATGGGCTGGAAGAGGGGATGTGGAAGAGGGCCTCCCTGCCTCAGCGCCCCCCTCCATCTTGGACAAAGTGGGCCCCTGCAGTCAGGGAAGATGACCTTTCAGAGGACGCCTCGGCGCCTGGGTTTGCAGACCTGAAGCACTATAAAAACCAGAGTCTGCCAAGCTCCTGCAGCACTGTGGACCCAGACACTCCAGGGAGGATCTCTCTCCGGATATCCGAGTCAGCCCTGCAGGCTTCCCCACCACCCCGGGGGGACTATGAGGACGAAGTATTTGTGAAGGACTTGCACCCCAGGGCTACTTCAAGCCCCACATTTGAAGCTCTTCCCCCACCTCCACCTCTACCTCCTCCACTGAGCCAGGAAACCCTAGTGAACAGCTCAGAGGACTTTCCTCCACCTCCTCCCCAAGTCATGTATGAGGCAGTGCTGGACAGTGAAGCATACAAGGAAGCCGGCAGCAGGTGAGTGCGCAGCCGCTCCAGGCCAGCCTTTGAACAGGGTGGGGTGTCGTCCTTCATTCACAGGTGTCCACAGCCAGGGTGCCCAGGGAGCCCCATTCTTTATGCTGGCTCATCTCATGAAGCCAGCACCACCATCCGTTTGCTTGCCTTGCGGGGCTAATGTGTATTGAGAAGTGAGGCTTTCAAGAGCCAAGACCCAACTCCTCTTGCCTGACTGAGTTTGGATCAGTTAAAGAAATAAAAATTAGAATTCAGAAACACAGTTTTATTGCTGGCAGGACAGACATGGGAGAACATGACTTCTGTCTGGCTGTAAGGGTCTCCTGGTCCAGCGGCTGCACTGGACACACACACCCTGGGGGCAGCCTCTCAAAGAGGAGGCTGAGCTGTGAGGGTCACCTTCTGTCTATGGGCACTCCATATCCACAGAGATACAGGATGGAGCTACGGTCAGTAGTGTTAGTTAGTTAGTTAGTTAGTTAGTTAGTTAGTTAGTTAGTTGGAGGAAGTGACAGAAGCCAAGCTAACGAGGAACAAGCATTTCTCAACAGTCTGAGCCTGGTGATTGCTCACAGAATTCCCTTTGAAGTTCAGCAAGATGACTCAGTTGGTAAGCTCGCCCCCAAGCCTGATGACCCGCGTTTGTTCCCAAGACCCACATGGTGAGAGGAGAGAACCTGTCCTCTGCCTTTCACATACATATACTACAGCACACATGCGCCCCGAATAAATACATGTAAAAATAAAATAAATGTCAAAAAAAAAAAAAAGCAAGAAATCACTCTATGGGGCCAGGCATTTAATCCCAGTGCTGAGGAGGCAGGAGCAGGTGGATCTCTGTGAGGTCCAGGACAGCCTGACCTATATAGAGAGACTCTGTCTCAAAAACAAACATAAACAAAATGTCTATGGGGTAGCATCTTCTGATTGCCACAAAGGTCACCACCACTATTTTCTGTCCATCTGTACCTTAAAGAAAGTTCCAGAGCCCAATAGCAACATTTGTCAAACTGAATTGCTAGTGTGTCTGGGTAGACCAGCCCTGGGCTCAGGAGAAGGCCCCTAGAGCTCATGGTTTGGAGAGCACCGCAGATGTGCCTGCAGATGTGTCTCCTCACACCACTCCTGGTCTGGGAAGCTGGAGCCCTGATGAGAGTCCCTTCCTCGCAGTTTCTCTGTTCTCGCCTTCAGCTTCTGTTGACTCTTCCCTTTAACCACAGTCTTTTCTTTCCCCAGTAGTTCCTGCCAATTTCCCATGGTGACAGTCTCAAAGGACAGGCACGAGCCTGGTGCGGTCCATTCCGAAGGTGGTCACTTGATGACTCCCAAACCACCCCAGGTTCCAGCCGCAGGTTCAGAAGCCGAGCCCAGCACAGCCGCCGACGTGAATGCTCAGCCGCAGCTCACCGCTTCTCTCGGCGGCGAGCAGGCCTCTCCCAGCCAGACCCAAAGCCTCATCCATGAGCCTGTCGCTAGAACTCAGGATCTAGGAAAGAAAATCCATGCCGAGCCCCAGAAGACCTCGGAAGATATCCGAACAGAAGCTCTTGCCAAGGAGATTGTCCATCAAGACAAATCTCTGGCAGACATTTTGGACCCGGACTCCAGAATGAAGACGACAATGGACCTGATGGAGGGCTTGTTCCCCAGAGATGCCGATGTGCTGAGGGAGAGTGGTACAAAGAGGAAAGCCTTGGAGACAGCCGCCAGACAGACAGGCTGTGAAGCCAGGAGGTAAGTTCTCACAGCTGAAGTCCTGTGGGCTCGGGGCTTTTGGAGTACTTGAGTGACATTCTCACTTCCACAGGTCACTGACCAAGTACGATGCTCCATCCAAGCTTAGGGGCGTGCTCTCGGGATACATGCCCAACAGCAAAGAGGAGAGCAGTAGGGAGTCCTCGTTAGATAGATTCAGCAGTAAGCAATTCCAGACGAAATACAAACAGAACGTTTCACCCAGATACGGGTTTGCAGTCTAGAAACTTCCAGCTGATTCTCACTGAATCAGTAGCAAGAATGTTGTGCTTTGTTGGGTGGGAGGGAGAAAAGAGCTACGTTCTCAGCACTCTTCTAACTCAAGGCCTTGTGGCCACCTCGTCTGCCTCTCCAGTTTCAGATTTGGAGAGCGGAGGCTACCTTAGGTGCGGTAGGTGTGGTCCCTTCTCCGCAGAGACACTGTAGCAATCATCACTGAATACCTGCACTGTGCAGGTGGCCCACTGGGCACCACAAGGGCTCCAGGATGGGTCTGCCATGCAGCTCACTGTGGTATAAGTGGTCGCGCTGTTACCTGGCTACTTGCTGCACGAAGACCCAAGTCATTTCACAGTGTAGTCTAAGAAAAACGTTGTCTTTGAGAGTTTATGTTCCCTGGTGAATTTGGTGGTGAAACCTTCAGAAAGAAGGCATGCGCCACCTTCTGGTGGAAGTGAGCAAAGTCCTGCTGTGACAAGACTGTGCATTGTGACGGTAGATTTGTGAGTGGCCTATGGCACAGGAACGCATCTTTGAAGGCTTTGTCCAGTTTCCTAATCAGCTGGCTTACATGTAGATCAGCCGCTGAGAGGAAATGGTAAAATGTTTGTCTGCGTGGTTCTTTATTCTTGAGTGAGATCACAGGGTCAGAGTTAAATAATAGCACGTGATCGAAGAGTTAAGATTTCTCTCCAGGAGAACCCAGCTTACTTCCGCGAGCCGTTTATTCATCAGGTGGTGTCCGGACTGTAATCTGAGCTGAGGTTGTAACAGTAGAACACTTGCTGAGCATGCATGAGGACCTAGATTCCATCCCCAACTCCTCAAAAAAGTGAATTAGACTATGAAAAAACTCAGTTATGGTAAAACAAATAGCATGAGAGGCCATGTTTCTCAGTTCCCAGGTTTTTTGGACGCCTTGAGCCCGCCGCCTGTTTTACTCTAATTCCTTTTCTCCCTCTGCCTCTTTCTCCTCCTCCTCTCCTCCTCCTCCTTTTCTCTTGAAATGCAGAAATGCAGTAGCCTTGGCTGCTTTCAAATTCTTTTTTTAAAAAAATATTTATTATGTGTACAGCATTCCTTCCATGTGTGCCCGAAGGCCAGAAGGGGGCACCAGGTCTCATTATAGATGGCTGTGGTTGCTGGGAATTGAACTCAGGACCTCTGGAAGAGTAGTCAGTGCTCTTAACCACTGAACCATCTCTCCAGCCCTGCTTTCAAAATCTTGATCCTCCTGCCTCCACCTCTCAAGTACTGAGATTACAGACAGGCACCGCCATACCCGACTGAGGACTAGGTTTTGTATTAGTTCACTGTTAAAAACCCAGCAGGCTCCAGATTTCACAGGCTTGTAGTGTGGTATGCTATGAGGCTTGCTGAAGATGAAAATGTATGTATTCAAGCATCAGAGACATTCTGGAGAAGGGGGGATAGGAAGGGCCGGTAGTCTGGGGTTGTGCCATACCTTGGGCGTCTTTCCCATCAGTCCACATTGTCTTTCTGTGAAGTAAGTCAGTGTCTTACTTCACAGTGACACTGTGGAGTGTCAGGGTCGTTACCACAAAAGAATCATAAAGAGAAGCTGCATGACTTGTAGCTCCGATTCCCACTTATGTCCGTAGCCCTGGGTTTCCAACCTGGGTTTTTCTGGCTTTAGGGGCCAGCACATCATAATCGCTCATCGATAAATAATTTGCCATCAGCTATCATTCCTGGGAAGAGCTTCAGTAGAAGTTGTTGCACATTCTGAAGGGCCAGATGCGGAAAAGCTGCTCTGACCTTGTGCCGTGTGTTTCAGGAGCGATGACAGGAAAGCCGCCGTGGGCATGCTGGTCAGCTGCCCTGCCTACTACAGTGTGTCCGCAGCCAAGGCGGAGCTGCTGAACAAAATCAAAGACATGCCAGAGGCGGAGCCTGAGGAGGAGGAGCAGGAGGACGTCAACGAGAAGAAGGTAGAGTGGACTTGTTCTGCTGTTTCCCCGAAGGTAGTGAAGGTCCTTGTAAGGGGCACGGTTACCAGCCCCTAAGGCAGGGGGCGAACCTGTCCCACCTGATGGCATGTGAGAGTTCTCAGAGGTCTCCTGTGAGTGGACGGGACAGGTAAGTTACTGTCATTCTAATCTTGCAAATGATGAAAGAAAGCTTAGAAAGGCTGAGTTAGTTATTAAAGATCTCCCAGCTGGAACTGGACCCCAGGTTCCTGGCACCACACAATCCAGGGATTCTGATGCTGTTCTCAGCCACTGGTCGGAGTTCATTCACGAGGAAAACTAGAGGCTCTTACATTTTGATTAGGGAAAGAAGCCAGACCCTTGGAGGAAAGATAAGACTGACCTTCGTACATCCCCGCAGCTTTCACAGTACCTCAAAGACCTTTAAAGTGCAGGGTTGAAATGTAATTGTTAGCGTTTGGTACTTTACAGAAACTTTAAATATTGGACATTTTTAAATGACCCTGCTGTTGGCACAGTCTCCCCACAAACCGTGGAGACATGGGCAGGCTGTGTCTGCAGGACAGAGCCCGTCTGCTTTGCCCACAGCCCTCCACAGGTCCAGGCATGCCCCCTGCTTCAGTGAGCCTGGGATGTGCGCTCTTGTGTCGTTGATGCCGGGGAACACTCATGTGTGAGCCTACTTAGTGCATAGAACATGCCTCGTCCTGGTGTGCTGGCTGAAACCACAGCATGTAGACGCCCCCCTCCAAAATGGAGAGACTTAAGGGGCACCCCACCCCCAGAAATAGAGACACGAGGGCACCCTACCAGATTCAGCATTGTGAGTTCAGGGCTGTGTGTTGCAACAGCCATTACAACACAGTTTTCAACCAGAGGTTTCTCATTCAGATCCCACTGACTGCCCATTTTGTGGGTCTGACACCGTCCCATGTGCTGTGCCGTCGAGACATCTTCAACTGAGTGTTGTCCTCTGTCCTGTTGTCCTGCACGTAGACCTCTGCATTATAGTAGCAAAGAAGAAAGTACACAGCGCTTTTGCTCATCTTCATTTTTTATAAAGACTTATTTTATGTGTATAGGTGTTTTGGCTGTGTAAGTTATGTATGTATGTATGGACATCACATACATGCCTGGTGCTATGGCGGTCAAGTTCACTTTCCTGTCTTTATTCTGCCGGTGGTCTTTTTGTTTTGTGTTTTTGGATATTGTTGTTGTTAGTTTTGTTTTTTTGTTGAGACAGACTTTTTTCTGTATAGCCCTGACTGTCCTGGAACTCACTGTGTAGACATCCGCCTGTCTCTGCCTCCCGACTTTTAGGATTGAAGGCGTGCACCATCACTGTCCGGTTCCCTTAGAGCTTCAGCTTGGGTCTTGAGCAGCATTTCTGGCGCAGTACAGTTCTCGGAGCCTTTGCTCTGCTCTGTTTCTCCATGTGCAGCGTAAAGGGGAGCCCAGAGGCACCGTGAGTTCATGTCTAGAGGTTCAAGCATCTGGTCCAGCTCCCAGGGACCCCTAGTCTTGTCCTCTAGCTGGAAAGACAGGTTCTCCCTCACAGCAGCCTGTGCAGCTGTGCGTTCCTTAATGAGAAGAAGGAAATTATAGTGGATCCTCATACTCTACACCCAGGGTTGCTCCCTCCAGCTCCCAGGAAGGGTTCTGGGGTGCCTTGCGACCACTGTGTGGTGGGCATCCCAGAGTGGGGCCACACTGGACACAGCTGGGAGAGGAGAGAGAGAAAGCAGGTCCCCCCTCCCTTCGGGCTCTACAGACAAGCTTTCCTAGTTTACCCTGGACTGTCAGGGTGTGAAAAGCGGGAGGCTCACCCATGTGGGGTGTTGGTGTACACCTCAGTCTGCTGCCAAGGCCAGCATCCCTGATGCCCTCCAGAAATTTGGGCTTTAATTATAACATGCAGAAGAGGGAAACTGCAGTGAGTTAGTCACAACATGCTACCCTCTGGGACTTGGCAGAAGGTAGGACAGATTGGCGATCAGAAAAGTCTCTCCAGAGCAGGTGGGAGCAGGCGCAGTCGCTGGAAGGTGGTGCAGCCATGACACAACATCCAGGGAGCCATTGGGAATATCGTGTTTTTAATGAAATAGGCAGGAGCTCATGGTGGATTAGTGTAGAGTGTGGAAGAGAAAGGGTGATCAGATGACCCCCAGCTCCAGGCCGCTGTGCTGACGGGGACAGCTAAAGATGACCCCCAGCTCCAGGCTGCTGTGCTGACGGGGACAGCTAAGGATGACCCCCAGCTCCAGGCCGCTGTGCTGACGGGGACAGCTAAGGATGACCCCAGCTCCAGACCGCTGTGCTGACAGGGACAGCTAGGACAGTGTCTGGGAAGATAGTTGACCTTGCAGATTCGTAACTGGCACCGAGGGACCATCTCAAGTAGATACGATGACATTCCAGTCATCAGGCTCCTGGAGGAGAAATGGAGAAGGATTCCTGGCAGAGAATGTGCTGGAGAAGTTTGACATTGCCATCAGGCCCCATGACCTCTGCAGGTCAGGTAGAGTGGGATGGAGGTTTGGCCTCATAAGTCAGAAACTGCCTTGACTTTCTAAAGCTCAGCCAAGACAGTAACACGCAGTGTCCCGGATCTTGGATTTACAACCAGAGAAAGAAGCCTGAATTCCACCTGTCCCAGCCACTTGGCCAGTGGTGCATGAGTTTTTCTTGATGAAAACAGCCATCAGAAGGCTCTTGTTCTGTAAGGTACAGGCTCTCAGAGCAGGAGGCCAGCAGTTCTGCCACACAGGGAAGCTGGGTACTGCCCTCCAGGCATCTACTTTCTTCATACTATGGCCTGGCCTTGTGATCGCACAGAAAGCAAGCTGTGTCTGGTATTTGTTTTCCAGTGTGCTCGCACAAGCTCTATTTCACCTGAACCTCAGAGCATCCCTGGGGGAGGTATCTGAAAGTAGTCAGTGAAAGTCTGCACCCTGGAGCCAGACTACCTGGGTTTAAGCCTGGCTCTGCCACTTACTGTATGAGCATGTTCTGTCCCCTCCACCCCCTCCCTGTACTTATTTATCGGTGACACTGGGGTCACCAATACCTGTGCTGTTGGGTTTCCGAAGCAGTGGTTGAGCAGTGAGATGCTTGTTCCGCCTGGCACAGAGTATGACCTATGACCTCAGTAATGAGAACATGGCTGCAGGCTTTGGGCAGGCGGTGTGGGTAGCTGATGGCCCAGGCCAGGTGACTATCTGGCAGTGATCATGTCAGAGCCGGTCCCTGACTCAGTCTGTTCATCTGGGAGAGAGGCCCAGCAGGATATTCGTGTGCAGATGGTGAGATGGGAGGGAGGCTGTGTTGAACTATGTTTAGAAAAAGAACCCATATAAATAGCATCTCACACAGCCAGAGTTAGCAGTTTGTCAGACGAGAAGCCAAGTGGGTAAATGTCAGAGGTTTACAAATTTAGTAGCTCCCGTGAGAGACTGGTGTGTTTGTAAGAATCTCTCGGGCTGGGGAGAGGGCTGAGGTTAAGAGCACCTGTTGGTTTTGCATGACCAAAGTTCGGTTCTCTGAGCGCATACAGTGTGTCTGGCAGCTACCTGTAACTCCAGCTCTTGGGGTCTGACAGTCTCTGCCCAAGGGCACCTGCACATACACGGTGCACATACCTAAAGCAGGTACACACTTAAATAATGTTTGAAAAAGTCCTTCCCTCCTCCCTTTTCCTGCCCTAAGTGAGAGTTCTTGTGAAGTCAGCTTTTTGTTGTTTTTAAAAAGATCTTTCTGGCAAAAAAAAAAAATGGCTGCAGCACGGCCAGCTTTCCCTTGACTCCGTAGTTACTCAGACCTTCTTCCCTGCGTTCACAAACCCAAGTCTCCGTAATTAAAGACTTGGGGGAGTGAGGGAGGAAAACATTGCCATGAGGCAGGAGGGACTGGGGTGCCTGCTCAGTAGTCCATGCAGAGAGCGTTCATAGGCTTCTGTGGTGTCTACTTGTGGCTCTCTCCAGCGTCCATGCCTCTGAAAACCAGGGCTGGGTCTGGACAGAAAGACCCAGCAGACTAGATTTGTACGCGGGTTGCTAGTCCTGCTTGGGCAGCCCCTTAACCTGATACGCTGTCTCGCTGACTTTATATTTTCTCTTTAAAACTATTACAGTACTTGTTTGTGTATAACATATTTGCTCAACAGTACATACATTGGAGACCAACTGACAACCTGAGCGAATCTGTTCTCTTCTCCAACTCAGGGCGGGGGCAGTGTATTAGTCAGGCTTGGTGGCGAGCACCCCCATCTGCTGGGACAGCTTGACCGCCTTGATTTTTTTAATTTCATTTTTCTTTTCTGAGAGAAGGTTTTGCTGTGCAGTCATAGCCTACCTGGAGCTTGAACTTGCAGCCGTCCTCTGCCTCTCCCTTCCAAGCGCTGGGATTGCAGGAGTTTACGAACATGCCTGGCTAGATGCCGTGTTGGCTGGCAGCAGAGTGGCTGGCAGCTGCGCTCTGCAGGGTTAGAATCACCAGGGCTGCCGTCTCATGGCTGGCAGCCATTCTCGTGCCGTAGTGACATCTGTCTGCTGCCCGCTGTAGTGTGGAGGAGCTCTCTTCACGGGAGCGAGGTCACCCCAGTTCAGCATTCCCTAGGAGGCAGTTCTGGAGTTACAAAGGTGCTTTTCGGGCTGGGGCAGTAGAGAAGATGATTATCCTTAGGTAATGTTCCCTCCCCTGTGTTTCCTGGGCTCAGCCTTCAGCTGAGAAGAGAAATGCATAGACACTGCGCAGCTTTTCCACTAAAAAGGCAACCCTAGTCGTGGGGATCAGGAAAGTTGGGGACAACAGGATGTCACTGTTCACGCCAGAGTGTGGCATTTCAAGGCTACATGAGCCGCTGACACCAGGAGCTGTGACGTGCTGGCTCCTGGGTGGAGGTCGTAGAGTGCCGTTTCCCTGGGAGCGTGTTCCTCACCCTGACTGCGGTTCAGAGCAAAGCCTTAGTTTCTCCAGTCCCTTGTGTTCTAAGGCTGGGCATAGCGTTGATGCCCATAATCCCAGCACTGGATAGGCTGAGGCACAAGTTCCCAGCCGTACTGTCTACATAGTATCTTTGAAGCCAAGCTGGGATACATAGTAAGACCCCCCAGAGGCTATAATCAACAAAATGGAGAGATATCTTTGTGTAGCCTCCTTTTTATAAGTACAAAATATTGGAATTGGGTGCTTAAATTACACAACCATGGTAACTAAATCCAAATATAGTTTAAAAGAAAAACGGACTTTATCAGAAAGTTGTGGCCTCAGAATTGTAATGATTGTGTGAGGATAGCCCCTCTGACGATGGATGCGCTTGCCTTAGGAGGCTCCTCCCGGAGCCTCTCGCTCCCCTGCTGTATGTGCTGGACTAGCATCCGTGAGCTGGGGGAGACTGGTCTGTGTGACATAGCACACAGTAATTGTATGTGCTGGACTAGCATCCGTGAGCTGGGGGAGGCTGGTCTGTGTGACATAGCACACAGTAATTGTGCACAAAGGTCAGCTAATACTCCGCTCTCAGCCCACAGGTGATTCCCTTCACTCTGTTTGGTGGCTTTCTGCCCCTGCCTTCCAACTCCTGCTATTGTACCCAGTAAGAAATGTCACGAAAGGGCCGTGAATGAGAAGTTAACAAGCCCATGAGACAGTGGGGAAGCATGACCAGGCAATGTGTAATCAGGTGCTGTCCTCTGGACGCTGAATGGGCTCAGGGAATGGCAGGTGTAGACAGGCATTCGGGGAAAGGCCAGAAAAATGTTCTGATGTTGAGTCACTGGTCCTTGTGGAGTAGGGGAGCTTTTAGCTGAGCCTTGAAGGCAGGATGGGGCTGGGGGTGTCAGTCACCTGACGTGGGTGACTCCTGTTGTTCCAGGCTGAGCTCATCGGAAGCCTCACCCACAAGCTGGAGACCCTCCAGGAAGCAAAGGGAAGCCTGCTCATGGACATCAAGCTGAACAATGCCCTGGGCGAAGAGGTCGAGGCCCTCATCAGTGAGCTCTGCAAACCCAACGAGTTTGACAAGTACAAGATGTTCATCGGGGACTTGGACAAGGTGGTCAACCTGCTGCTCTCGCTCTCCGGACGCCTCGCCCGGGTGGAGAACGTCCTCAGTGGCCTCGGTGAAGATGCCAGTACAGAAGAAAGGGTATGTGCCAGTTTGTGCTTCGTGTGTCCTGTCCTGCATCTTTACCATTGCTGCAGCATGGTTAGCCTCTGAGAAACTAGAAGATTCAGTAGGGAAAAGAGAAAAGGTGACCCAGTAAGTCCCCACCTCCAGCGTGTCCATCCACAGGGGCTGGTACAGGGTGGGGAGGAATGGCCGTGAAGCTTCAGTCTCCAGCTGTCAATCCAAGTCCCAGGCAGGAAGTGTATGGCTTTAATTCAACGTCCAGACTGTATTACGTCTTTTCTGATTGGGGAAAGAACTGTGAAAATGGAGATATTTATAAAATTCCGATTTTTTTGTTTGTTTTTGTTCTTTGAGACAGGGTCTCACTGTTGCATAGCCCACGATTGCACCCTTTGACTCTAGACTGTTCCTAGGCAGTCTCATAGAAATCTTCCTAAAAGCTGTCTGGGCGTGGTGTTGCTGGCACACACCTTTTATCCCTCGGAGAGGGCGAGGCAGGCAGGCAGATTGCTGAGTTCAAGGCCAGCCTGGGTACTTGCTAAATTCCAGGCCAGCCAGAGGTACAGTGAGACCCGTCTCAAATTTGGGAAATTTGGGGCAGAGTCACCTGAGTCTTTAATAATCCTAAATAAGGAAATTTAAGTCACTGTACTTCATGATTGAATTCTATTTTACATTTTTTCAGTCATTTTAGCCTGACAAGTCTGAAAAACTATTTAAAATTTTTTAAAAAGTACTTACATGTGGGGCTGGAGAGATGGCTCAATGGATAAGAGCACTGCCTACTCTTCCAGAGGTCCTGAGTTCAGTTCCCAGCAACCACATGGTGGCTCACAGCCATCTGTAATGAGATCTGGCGCCCTCTTCTGGCCTGCAGACACAATACTGTATACTAAATAAATAAATAAATAAATAAATAAATAAATAAATAAATAAATAGTTCTACTCATATCCTTTAAAAAAATGTACTTACATGTGTTGACCCGGCGGATGCAAGACGGTGAAGCGCCTCTAGAAACAGTGCTGAGGAGACAAGACTGCTCGCCACTGGATGGGAGTCAGCACCCTTGATGAAGGGCTTTAATTCATGACTAGAGGCCCAAGGCAGCCTGGGCTGGTGGGGTGACTCTTTAGAGAAGGGAATGGGTTCCTGTTGTTACAGTGGGGGCAAGGAGGGGCTCAAACCTTCTACAGTTGTTTGTTAAAGACTCACCGGGCGGTCCTGTTGAAACACAGATTTCAGGGCCTTCCTGCAGAGGTTTAAGATGTTGAGCTTAATTTTGCCTGTTTATGTCTGCATGACTCATGCATTTCCTGAAGAGAGCATGGCGATGCCCTGTCACTGCCATGTGGGTGCTGGGAATCGAACCCATGTCCTCTCGAAGAGCAGTCGGTGCTCAGAACCACTGCATCATCTCTCCAGCCCCTGCAGAGTTTTTGATTCAGTAGCTAGAGAAGTGGCTGAGAATCTTTCTGGTGTCCCTAGGGGGACACACAGTACTCAAGAGAACTTGAGAATTAAGTCTAAGTGTAGACATGAAAGGGTCGGACAGTCCCCATGGCCACTTCAGCACACAGTGTCAGCAGAAGGAGAATAGCTTTAAAGCCCCACCCTTACGCTGTTGGTAGAGAGGGGTCTGCAGTCCTGTCAGAGGTTGCATGCCCAGAGCCTGGACCATCTTCTGTGTTCTGACTGACTGCCCTTTTGCTCTACCCTGGCAGCGTTCTCTGAACGAGAAGAGGAAGATCCTGGCTGGGCAGCATGAGGATGCGCGGGAGCTCAAGGAGAACCTGGACCGGAGGGAGCGTGTGGTGCTGGCCATCCTGGCCAATTACCTGTCCCCTGAGCAGCTCCAGGACTACCAGCATTTTGTGAAAATGAAGTCCACACTCCTTATCGAGCAGCGGAAGCTGGATGACAAGATAAAACTGGGCCAGGAGCAGGTCAAGTGTCTGCTGGAGTCTCTTCCCTCGGACTTCAGGCCCAAGGCAGGGGCCATCTCCCTGCCCCCGGCTCTCTCCAGCCCTGTGGCTCCTGTGGGGGGCTCTGCAGGGGGCTCCATGCTCAGTGGCGGTTTCCCATCGTTGACCTCTCCACTTTAACCTCTCCTGAAAGACTCAACCAAGAGATGCCGTGCTAATACTATTTAATCTAAAGATGTCTCGCTGCGACTGCAGTTTGAACTGTGGGTTACTGGGGGCTTCCGGGGTAAAAGGAAGGGACTGTATCCCGGAAGAAGCCCGTCTTTCCTCTCTTGCCTTTCATGGTTGGTCTTCTGAGCTCGCGTGCTGCCGGGACCTTCCCACTCTGCATGCCCAGAAGGAAAGTTAATGACTCTAGCCTGGTGGAGGGCGTTTGACCGTGCAGGTTTTCACAGGCTGGAGCAGCACAGACACTGTGTGCCACCTCAGGAATGGATCCGCAGTGGCCTTCCCTGCTCATGACAGGGCGCAAGCACCAGACTGCGCCCCAAAGCCTTACAAAGACACACGTTCAGAAAACTGCAAAACCTTGAACATTTTTGTTATTTATATTTTGAAAAATGAAACAGATCGTTGTTTGTGTGCTAACCACTCATTTGATTCTGTTTTGTGGTGCATGTAGAGCTTTCTGTGAGCTTTGTATTTTGTGGAAACCTAATGAAGAATCCAAAGATAGTCAAATTGAATATGGAGATTCTTGTGGGTTTTTTAAAAATCTATTTCGTGTGTATATATTTGTATATAAACATGCTGTGTGTGGTCAGTGACATGTGGGTTGATGTGATTGTCTCGGTGTTCGTGTAGAAGTTAGACACTTAGTGGGCTCTGAGGATGAACTTGGTCATCAGACTGCATCACAGGTGCCTTTTACTTGCTGAGCCCTCTGTCCAGCCTCTGGTGTTTATAAAGACCAGTGGCCACCTACATGTGTGCTAGCTGGGTGAGCGATCCCGCTTTCCACGATGCTCAGGTCTTACCACGTCTCTCCTGTATCAAACACCGCTTTCCCCAGGAGGAAGGCTCTGTGCGGCCCTGTGATGATTCCTCCGGCTGCATGTCATCTTCACCAGTTTATTAACGGAGACAACAGTTCTCAAACCTGTGAGAAATAAGTCCAGAGTCTAAGCCAGTTCAAAACAACCCGTGCTGCTATCCCATGCAGGCCGTGGGCTAATCGTGCTTACTTAGTGAGCTACATAATCTGGATGTTTAATATTTTTTAAAAGTTGGTTTTCCGAATGTAAACCTGGCGATTATGAGGAGCTGATTTCTACTGTCATGTTTCAGTGAGAGCTCGTGAGTGGCCCAAGTCTATCAAAGCCTGAACGGTGACCTCAGTGACAGCGGGTACGGGGTTCCGTGGCCTGAGGTCTGAGTCTATTCAAACAAATCAGGATGAGACTGGCGTTAGGGCCAGGAGCCAGGCTGTGCATAGCGGCTGGAGAAGGTGATACACCACAAACTGTTTTTGCTTGCTGGTAATGTAGAGGCCACCGAAGCTATTGCTTTGTGCTGTGGCGCTTGTCTACGGTGCTCGTGCAACGATCAAGGAGGCCAGCATTTTCCCAGGGTTGTGTTTAAATGCTTCTCTCTCCTTCCAAAGGGACCATTATGACTCAAGAAGCCAGAGAGCGTATTCACCAGCCACACTACACTGCACGGTTATTTTGAAGTTAATGTAGTACCGCCCGGCTGACATTTTCTCAGAACTAAAAGCTTCTCAGCAAATGTCCACAGATGTCCTCAGTAAAAGCCTTGGGGGAAATTCTGGAGCTCCCAGGAGCCAACACAGGGATGGTGAGGTAGCTCAGCAGGGCAAGGTGCTTGCTGTCAGGCCTGACAGCCTTGGGCTCTGTCCCTAGAACCCGCACACTGGACATAGAGACCAACGCCTGCAGGTCGTCCCCTGAGCACTACACGTATGCCATAGCACATGGGTATGCGCACATGTGCAGTAAATAAATGCAAGAAAACATGCTTGCCTTGCAGGCAGAAGTTCAAACTCCAGAATCCACTAAAAGCAACAGGACATTGGAGCATGGTCCCTGGGGATCCCAGCTGGCCTAGCTTATTTGGTGGTTTCAGGCCAGTGAGAGACCCTGTTCCAAAATACAGAGTGTACAGCGCCCGAGAAGCACCTAGGGTTGTCCTCAGGCCTCCGTGTGGTCAAATACAAACACTGCAAGCTTCGACTGGTGTCGGTCCACACACTGATGGCTTCTGTTTTAGACATTTAACTTCACAGCATGGCAACTGTCCTCTTGCTGCAATCAGCATCCTTCCCCTGTCACAAGGAAGTGAGCGAGGTACCCAGTGGGACTTAGAAATCTGATTCTTAGGGGGACGTGGCCTTCACTGATGTCGGACTTGCTGCCCTGTGCATTGAAGAAACCCCAGCTAGAAACCCTGTGCTTTCTACCCTTACAGCAATCACTTACTGTAGAAGCTTCCCGCAGGGTCCCGGGTGGAGGCAGTGAGAGCCCAGTCACAGTCACGCCACCCCTTGGGGCTTCAGAGGCGCATGTGTCACGGTGTTCTCTCGACGCACTTCCCGCTCACACCAGGTGCGGTTGTGTCACAGGGCCCTGAGAGTGCACCAGAAACCTGTACGTTCCAGGAAAGGATGTGACCTGTGACCGGGGGTGTTCCGGCCTGTTGCTGCAAGCCAGCTGACTCAGCCTTCTGGTTCACCGAAAGAGTTGGGGAGGGGCCTCGGAGTCATGGAAGACATCAAGCAGGGTTTCCTTTGCTCTGGGAGATGCTTAGGTTTCAGTTTGTACAGCTGGTTTCCAAACAGGAAAAATAGCCAGCTCGGGCCGCATCAGTCGCTGCCATTGAGGAGAGGAAGCCGAGCTGGTTTCTGCTCGTTTTCTTATTTGTCTTCTTCATATCTGATCAAAACACGTAGTTGAAAAGGACATCTGTGCCTTGAACGCTGCGTACTTAACATTAACAGATCTGTTTTAAAGTATCTATTGTTCAAGAATTACATATATGTAAATTATATTTTTAAATTTTATTCTCCCACTCCCTGCCTCCAGCTCTCCCTGGATTCTCTCCATATAATCCCCTTTCATAAATTCTGTGTCCCTTTAAAAAATAAGAATAATAATCCACTAGCTCCAATTAGTGCTGCCCATGTGTGCATGGGCATGGGGCAGCCTACCACTGGCCACACCCTCAAAAAATGACTGCCCCCCTGCCCCTGCCACCACCAACAGCTAATAACTCCTCAGGATTAAATTACTGGTTTTGTCTTTCTGGATACTTAAAAAAATACTGCGTTTTTATTCTTGTGTTTCCAAATTCTCTGCTCTCTAGTTTTCCTTTCCTTGAGACTACTTAGCATTGGCATGCTAATTCAGAATTTTACTATTATTATTTTTTGGAGAAACGGGATTCATTCACATTATTACCAGAAAGAAGAAACGCTGTCTGAAGTCACTTCTTCATTTCCAGCAGGTCTGAAGTGACCAGGGGTACGCCAAGACCTTGCCACACAGAAATCAGTGGCGAAGGACATAGCTGCCTTAACTCTGAGGTGGAACATCAGATAGACAATCACCATTTTCATACCATAACAGGATACAGGAACTTTTACTTACTCTGATTTTAGATAAAACCTTACAGGAGCCCGTGCCAACTCATGGTTTCTCAAAATATATCATGATCCCCTGGGATGCTATTGCCAAGGCACCAGGCAGGCTGGGCCCTGGGTTTAAAACCATCTCCAGCTCATCCTGGTGTGCCCTAACTTGTAAGAGCCTCTGCTATGACCGTTTGCACAGTTTCTTTCGGTAGGATCACAAGGCCATCATGAACTGTGAAGTCCCAGATTTTAAAAATAAAAATCACAGAGGTTCAAAGCAATGCATACTTGCTCAGCTTAGCTATGTTACTTCTATTACTGTTATTGTCTCCCCCTGCTTTGACAAAACCCCGAGCAATGACAGGGCTCCCTGCTCCCCATGCCCTCCAGGTGTGTTTTACATTTAATCAAACTAAGCCGATGGGCTAGCTGACGCACATGCGCGCGCGCGCGCGCACACACACACACACACACACACACACACACACGCACGCACGCGCGCGCACACACACACACACACACACACACACACACCCCACAAGAATACCTTGTCCTGGACGAATGGGTGGTCGCTTCCTCTCAAGTCTGTACCACATGAGTTATGACAGTCTAGCTATTGAAGCAGAGTGTCCGTCCCCTTTGAGAAGTGAAAAAAGTCTTAAAGCCAGGGAGGAAAACCAGCCACTGACTCAACTGGTGCTGCACTTTAAAAATTCCGCTCTCTAAATGGGAAGGCAGCCGTGCATCCAGGAAAGCATCAGCATTGCTGTCAACTCACACAGTGGCGGAAAGGAGAAACGTAGCATAGGGACAAAGTAACGAGACAAGTGGCCACGGCATAGCAGGAGATGGTGTGAGCACCCTCAAACTAAAGAAGACCCAGGGAAAGACAGACCTGAAGAGATGTCCCTCCCCGTAAAGGATGCTCAGACCTTAGAGAATTGGACTTGCCTCACACAGCAGGGAGGTGGAGCTAGCTCACTTGCATGACCGGGATCACACTCCCCACAGACTAGCGGGAAGCGACCCTCCGCAGTGCAGACAAATGCAGTCTGCCAGCACAGATAACGGCACACGGAAAAGCAGGCCACTCTGGGAACCCGCTGGATTTCAGACAAGCAGAATCTGCCAGAGCTTGCAGTCAGGAAGCCCAGGAAAAGGTCACGACCAGGCTGAGGCTACAGGGTAGCAGGGGATAACCCACATTATGGGATATAGTGGGAACTGAAAACTCCATTAGATGTCCTCACGGCCACCACGCTCACCGTGAGGCAGAGGTGAGGATAGCAACGCACAGGCTCCAACTTACATGGCAGTTCGGTTTATAATTTTCCAGCCTTATAATGGTACAAAATGCATTCGCTCAACTATTCTGCTTCTTACCTCCAGTATAAACTTCGTGAGCTGAACACTTATGAAGTAGGGACTGTTAGATGATTTTTGCTCCAAAGCAGGCTACTGTTAAGTTTTCTGAGCATGGTGAAGGTAGACTAGGCTGAGATGGTAGTCCATGTTAGGGGCATCAGATATATTTCAACTTAACCACGTTTTCCATTGTGACCCGTTTACTAGAACATCTCCCCGTTCTAATAGGGGAGTATCTGCATCTGCAGTCCACCCAGCTCACCGCTCTAGCGCCCTCTACTGAGAAAGCTGAGTATCACGCCCAAACTGGCACAAATACAGTTTCCTGCATTAGTCCCTTGACTTTATCGTCTGAAGTCATACAATTTTGTACCTTTTGATCCCTAAGAACCATTTCCCAGACAATAAGGAGCACAGCAAGGCTTATCAGGTAGACGCCGTGTTTGTTGAAAGAGCAAGGGTCACAAACAAAGCAGTTTCCTCTCTATGTTCTTTTCAGATGAGCTTTATACGTCTAAAGTGCTCAAAATCTTTATACAATCCACAGTACTCAAAATATATGATCTACAGTACTCAAAATCTTTAAAGACATCAGATTCAGACTGAGGATTATTACAAGTATGTATTGTATGTCTGTCAATCTTTGTCTCTCAGCTGACCCATGTCTATGTGTGTGTCTGTGTGTGTGTGTATGTGTGTGTGTATATGTGTGTGTATATGTGTGTATATGTGTGTGTATATGTGTATATGTGTGTGTATATGTGTGTGTATATGTGTATGTGTGTATATGTGTGTGTGTGTATAAGTGTGTATGTGTATATGTGTGTGTGTATATGTGTGTGTGTGTATGCCTTGTCTTTGTCTCTCTGCATTTTTCCCTATTTCTTTTTCTATGCTGGCCATCTTCTTGTTCTTTAATTCCCAGAATGATGGTGATTTTCTCTCCAGAAGCATGCTAACATATGTCGGGAGACTTTTCATGATCCATAATGCTGGCTGCTATCGTGGTCCTTATTGTTGGCCATGTTTCATGTCCCTACTTAAAACTCTGAGGAAACTTTTCCCACACCAAGGCATCCCTGCCTTCTGTGGTTCAAACCCTTCAGGAGGTGTTTACTTTCATACTGAGAATCACAAATCCTTTTCTTTCACTTTTCCCTTTGGCTTCCTTTTAAATCGTATTCCCAGAGTCTTGTCTACACACCCCACCAAACACTCCTTGTTTTGAATACAAAATATTGAAGAAGATGTAACAGGGTTTATAAAGAAATTGTAAGCCAGGCATGGTGCCACACATCCGTAATTACAGCCCTCAAAAATAAACAAAAATAAAAATAAAGGCGAATTGTAGAAGCTTCTTGCAAATGTTAGTTCTTAGCAGAGAAAGACTTCCTCTGAGAAGAGAAAGGCAAGATAGAATATCATCAGCATGAGGCCTTCTCTAAGGGAAAGACAAACAGAGCTCTTCAAGCTGAAAAAGAAGGTGTTAGTTACAACAGGAAAGCGCATGGAAGCTTTAAAGGGCTGCTGAAGTTAGCTTGTCAAGTCCAAAGCATTAATCAAAATCAACAAGCATGAGGCATGGGGAAAGACAGCCCTTCCAATAAATACCGTCGAGAGAGCTAGATTCTCACTCGCGAGCTAGAAAACTACTAGGAAAAAATAAAGGTAGCCTCCATGACACGTGGGAGTGATTTCTTAGCTATGACCCCCAAAACAGACAGTGGAAACAAATAGAGAATGGGATGAGTCCCCCACAGAACCGCTCAGCAAAGGAAACAGAGCCAAGGGATGACCCGAGAGTGGAGAAATAGCTGCAGCTCCTATACTGGATAAACAAGGACCCCAAGTAACTCAATGATCAGAGAGCCAACGGCTCTATTCAAAGTGGGCAATGGACTCGAATAGACATTTCACAAAATAGACATAAAAATGGCCAACAGACACATTAAAATGCTCAACTTTTTTAATCATATGAAGTATACGACTAGCAAGGTGGCTTGGATATTAAAGTGTCTGCCACACAAACGTAAGGTCTGGACTTCAGAGCCCCAGGATTTAAATAAAGACTGGGCAGGTGTGACGTTCAACAGAGACAGGGTATCCCCAGGCAAGTCAGCTAGGTAGACTAGCTGCATAGGTCGAGATCCCAGCTTACCAAAAGGTCCTTCCTTTGGTAACTAAAGTACAGAGCAATAGAGAAAGACATCCGACATCAACCTCAGGTGTGCGCACACACAAAGCATGTACTTGTACTGCATATACATACACACACACACACACACAAGTGCACATGTGCGCATTTGTAAGCAAAAACAGAAATTCAAATTGCAGTGAGGTATTTCCTAACACTTGTTAGTCTGGCTAGTTAAAGACTTATCTAAAAAATGGGGGGCTGGAGAGATGGCTCAGTGGTTAAGAGCATTGCTTGCTCTTCCAAAGGTCCTGAGTTCAATTCCTAGCAAGCACATGGTGGCTCACAACCATCTGCAATGAGGTCTGGTGCCCTCTTCTGGCATTACAGGCATATACACAGATAGAATGTATAACAATTTTTTTTTTTTTAAAGAAAAGATGGGAAAGCCAGCATGGTGGCTCAGGCCTGTGATTCCAGACAGGCTGAAGCAGGGAGTCTGTCTGTCTGAAGTCATCTTGCACTGTGACCTACTTCCCGGGAAGGCCGGAGAACTGTTTCAGGGCCTGCTTCAGGGGAGCATGTCAAGAGAAAGTCAGAGTTCTGCTTCTGGTCCCAAATGCCAAGGAGCTTTATTTAGGGAGAGTTGCATATGTTACAAGTAAATAGATAAAAGCTGCATTTTAAGTTACTGATAAATGTAAATCCGCAATGAAAAGAAAACAATTTTAAGAGCTTAGACAAAAAATTAAATGACCGTTTCTCACAGGGAGCTATGAGCCGTCGAGTACACAAAGGTGAACAACCATTTAAATGACCAGGGAAGGCAGCATTTAAATGTCAGTGAGATTCTGTTTTACTTGCTAGGATGGCTAATATCAGCTTTGGGGAGTAAGCAGGGGAAATGGGGTTCTGCGTTGCTGGGGAGCATGCAGTGGTCTGAAGAACTGTTTAGTAGTTTGTTAGAAAAATGCAACATTTACGCATGATCTGGCAACCACACTTTTAGGGGTTTATCGCAGAGAAAATGGGCACACGGCACTCTCAACTTAATGACTTAGTGATTCACGTGACTTCGTGATAAACATTCAGGAGAAGCTGTACTCCAGACTCCGGTCTCTTCCCAGCCCACTGCTATCCTTGGAGGACACTGGGCAGTGACAGTGACCCACCACCCCCATCACACTCTGACCGTGGGCTCACCTCTTATCTGGTGGGTCCTCAGAAAGTCAAGCATATCAAATCTATTTTTTGCTGACATTTTCCACCTTGCAGTGTGTCTTTTTTTAGGCTACAATCCCCTTGTAAGCTAAGGAGCAAGAGCTTCACAGCAGCTTAACCACAAGAGTAAAAAAGAAAAAAATTGAAAAACTGAAGGGGTAGGGCAGTGGTTCCAACCTGGGGGTCAAATGACCCTTTCACGGGGTCGCATATCAGATATTTACACTATGGCTCATTACAGTATCAAAATTACAAAGTTGCAACGAGAATAATTTTATGGTTGGGGTCACCACAGCATGAGAACTATATTAAAGGGCCTGAGTGTTTGGAAGGTCGAGAACCACTGAGCTAGAGGGATGGCCCTGCATTCCCAGCATCCATAAGGTGGCTCTCAACCAGCCCCAGAGAAGCTGGTGCCCTCTTCTGGCCTCCACGGGCACTGCATGCACAAATCAAAAGGCCCACAGATGGCTCAGTGAGTGGCAATACTTTCACACAGGACTGACAACCTGCATTCAACCACTGGATCCCAGAAAACGACAGGAGAAAACCAACTCTTGAGAGTTGTTTTTTGGCTTCCACTGTGCCTGTGCATGTAGCCCAGGCTAGTCTCACATAGCCCAGGCTAGTCTCAAGCCTTCTATGAAGGTGGGGATGCAACTCCTTTGCCTCCTAAGCCAATGGAAAGTGATGCGTGCCCAAAAAAGAAAAGAACAAGAGCGCGTACCCCGAGTCACACACACCACTTTTCGTTGGCTTAGGCCAGACTTGGACAATGTCACCTCTGTGTGTATGAACATGTGTGCAGTTACAATTGTGTGGGAGGTCCCAGGCCAAACATCACAAAGTAATAGCATAGACGAGTCCTCCATGCTTCCCCACGGTACCACTATAAACGGTGACAAACACACAGAGAATACCACTTGACAAAGAAGATCTAGGACGGCATCAAAAGCTGGACAGAAGACTTTCAGGTGATAGTTTTGATTTGTAAAACTGTGTCCTGGGCTTGGGGAGATGGTTCTGCAGTTAAAGCTCTGGCTGCTCTTGCAGCAGACTTAAGATTTGATCCCCAGCATCCACATAGCAGCTCACAACCATTTGGACTTTGGTCCCGGGGGATCCAGCGTCCTCTTCTGGCCACAACAGGCACTACATGCACGTAGCGTACAGACATACGTGTAAGCGGAAACACCCGTACACATAAAAATAAAACAAAGGAAATTTTTAAAAAGAAAAAAGAAACCAAAACCAACTTATTTCCTGAGGGCAGGATATAGGCAGCATCTTGAGAGGCAGCTGGCGATCTGTGGGAAAATCCACCATCCTCCTGGCCAGAAGAGAAACCATGAGGGCCTGAAGTGAAAGATAGCATCAGAGAGAGCTACCGAAGCGAATCACAAAAACCCTGGGTTTCAGCTCTGCCCAAATCTCTTGACCCCAAAACAAAGGACCATCTGTAGGGAAGATCACCTAAAACTACTGCACTCTAGGCTGATGGGGCGGCTCAGCCAGTAAAGGGTGCGTGCCGTGCAAACCTGGAAACCAAGGGTCCATCCCCGAACTCAGGACAAAGTGGAAGGATGAAACTGATTCCACAAAGTGTCCTCCCTCTTAGACACGTGAGTCACCGCACGGGTTCCCACACACATCCCGCATACACACAATAAATCTTTAGAGAGTATACCACAGCTGAACCGAGCGTTGACTGTTGCTTGAGAAATGACTGGTTAGATGTGGGGAGCAGCACTCACGGTCTTAATGGCTTACACAACATTCACACCACTCGGAGAAAAGCACCCCCACTTTCTTCTGCAATAGCTCCAAAGAACTATCTAGTAGCCTCAAAAGTCTTCGGGATATAATATCCTCAAAAATATATATGCATCAGATTATAAACTCCCCCTACACGGGAAGCAGCAAAAACACGAAAACCAATAGCAAAGACCATGACTGGGGACAGCATAGAAGTTGGAATTGACCCAGGAAGACTTGAAGGCAGCTGTCCTATGTGCACTCCATAAGGTAAAAACAAAAAACAACCAAGAAGAGTTCAGAATAAGAGCACAAAACGAATAAAAAGACAGGAAAACTCCAAAGAATGAACTATGCAAAGGAAACATGAAAATTTATAAAAGTGAAAAATATCTCCAAAATGAAAAAATTCCAACAGAAAGGATGTAAAAGCAAACCAGAGAGGAAGAAAAAAAGCCGGCAAACTCGATAGAAACCATCCGGTCTGGCAAAACACAGTAAGGGCTTTCTGATATGATCCACGATCGAGGGTCTGACCTTGCAATCTCTCCGCCAAACGTTAAATACGGAATGTTACAGATACAACATGGGTTTATCACTTAAGTAGGAATTTGATAAAATATCCAACAACCCCAAAGGAAACAGTGAAAACAGAAAGTGAAAAGCAGAGGAGGCAAACAAACCACACAGCAGCCCCTAAGTCCAGCCTTGTAAGAGAATAATTACACTAAATTAGAAAAAAATTAGTTATCTTGCCACCACATATGAACGTGTACTGCTTTCAGAAGGCCAGAAGAGGGTGCCAGGACCCCTAGAACTGCAGTTAGAGATGTCTGAACACCAGGTGGGTGCTGGGAACTGATCTGGGTCCTCTGCAAGAGCATCAAGTGCTTTTAACCACTGAGCCATCTCTCCAGGTTTCAAAGAAGTTTGTTTAGATTTTTTTTTTTGTTTTGATTTTTTTGGTCAGGGTCTTGTGTACCCCAGGTGTTTGCTGAACATCACCTTCCGTGTCCTTAGACTTTGATTCTTCCTCTTGGCCTCCTGCGTGCTGGGCTTACAGGCGTGGGTCACCAGACTGACCTGTATGCACAGGGCTTCTCCCGCGAGCTTCATGCTGGCTAGGCAAGCACTGTCAACTGAGCTACAACCCTCACCCATTGCACTACATTCTGATGACAGGTTTTCTGAATGAATTAAGAGGCAAGACCTAACTCTGTTTTCCATGATCTGTTCAAATAGGTATATATAAACTAACAGATTGAAAGGGACTAAATGTACAAAGATAAATTGTGCTATCAATAAATATAACACTGCCGAGACTATGATAATGTTAGAAAAACTAAACTTCTGGGTAAAAATATTACCATAACGATGAAGGTGTTGATTCAGCAGAAACTCATATGTATGGACTGACTTAAATAGTGAAAAAATACACAATTTTTTAAAAGAGCCACAAAATTCTATGATCTTATCTTTCTCTTTCACTAGACCAGAACAAACCAGCCATACCTCAGTAAGGACACACAGGACCTGAACTGACCAACCACCTCGACCTAAATGATACTTACATAACACGATACCTAACAACTGAAGGAGGTGACTCTCCTGGTGGCATGTGACCGTAATCCCAGCACTTGGGAGTCTAAGGCAGGGGACTGCCAGTTCAAGGCTAGCCTGAGCTACTTAGTAAGCCTCCATCTCAAAAGAGCTGACCTAAGTTGATGAGATGGCCCCGTGAGTAAAGCTGGTCAGTGCCAAGCCTGAACACTTGAGTTCAATACCAGGCTCCACAGGTAGAGGGAGAGAAGGAACTCCTGCAAGCTGTCCTGACCGCCACACACATGCCATTGCGCATGCGTCCTGTATGCACACACACGCTCTCTCTGGCTCACAAGAAGTAAATGGTTATTTTAAAAAAAAAACCCACCTGAATGAATGAATGAATGAATGAATGGATGGATTCCATGGATGTGTAGGGCTGGGGTACAGCTCAGTGGAATAACGCTTGCCTCCCAAAGCGCAGAGCTGGTGACTATGGGCTTAAACCCAAAGACCAACAGATAGTTTTGTCATCTCGTTGGTCTCACTGCGGAAGCAGGAGGTCGAGGGACTGTCACCATTTGGGGTGCGTTATACCAAGATGTCCACATTGTGCCCCCTTCTGAGTCTGCCTGTCACTTCCCTTCCAATCCCGAGAAAAAGGAGACGCGGAATGTCAAGGCCAAGCAGCGACATGGCGTGCTGCCACGAAGGACCAAATGCCACAAGCATATTTGTGAAAGGCGCAGCCTAGACCCAAGAGAGCAGCTTGGCTGTCTCTAGCTCACGTTGCCAGCTCCAATGGTTACTCACACAGTAAAGGGTCTGCTTTCCAAAAAGTTTTCATTACAGGTTCATGAAACAGACAAGAACTCAGAAATAGGCCAATACTGCGATACTCATTTGCTTTTCCAAAAGGGTACCAAAAGCAATTAAACAGGAGGAAAGGTTTTATATATAAATAAAGCTGTAAAAACAATGTCCATACAAAGAAAAAGTAAATCGGTCCTTCTTGATACCATTCACCAACGTAATTTTGAATGAATCATAGATACAAACAAATGCTATAGTCATATGGTGCTTTAATGGAAAACACGAGAGAATGTGTTTGTAACTCAGGCATAGGAAAGGTTTTATAAACTGGTTGCAGAAAATAATTGTTAAATTTCATCAAAATGTAACATCTCTGCTCATCCCTGGCTACCATTAAAATAATGATGGGGGGGGACACCGGTCGGAGACCACGTGCACCAAGTTACATCTATGACAAATAAGAATGCCTATAACTGAGACAAGCGCTCTTCCATGAGGGCAGATACGCAAATACAGTCACCAAGCAAACAATGCTCCCCGTGGTTAATGATCAGAGAAATGAAAATTTAAAGTGCAATGAGTCATTGCTACAACTGTGGAAATGGCTAACATTAAAATCACTGTCTTCTGTGGTCCGGGTTGAGTCATGGGACCCTGACTAGGGGTGGGGAGGGACTGAAGGAAGGACAGACAATAGAGGTGGAATCAGGTGGGAGTTTCCTAACCTGCCACAACCTGAAACCCCACTGAGTTTATTATGTGCAGCCCAGGGGAGGGGCTGGCTAGTCTCTGGAGGCCTCTGGAGGTCTCTGGGGGTGAGTACTCTCCAGGTGTAAGCAGCTGGGAGGAGGAAGCTGCCCTTGCTAGTCTTTGCTGGCGTCAAGTTCCTGGACACTGATTCAGACTCCCAAGGAAAGCTTGGGCATTTCTCTTGAGCCGAGGCCATACAGGCAATGGCCTTGCCAATTTCCCTCAGTTCCAAGGCCTCGGTGTCCTTGACATGGCCTTGCCCCTGCCAGCAATGCAGTCACTAAGGACTTCACTCCCTATTACAGAACGCAGTGCTGGGTTAATGGGAATATAAGCTCCATATTTATATCACACATAAGGGACCATATGCTCTGTGTTCATATTGCACATTCATATTCTACTGTGTCTCTCCAAGGTATTTACCCACGGAAAATAAGAACACACATCCACAAGAGAGATTTACCGAAGAGCATTTTAAGAACCTATACTGTGACATCAGTGTCTGCTAGAGTCACGGGATCCACGGAATTAATGATGTGTTCTTTTGAGTGTGTCTGGGAAGGCATTTCCGTGGACAGGTAGACCTTGAGAGCTCCGAACTAACAAATGCTTCCCGCCCTTGATGGAGTCCAAAGATGATGGCGTTGTTCGGAATAATATGTGAAAAGGCAGGCGGTGGGGCCCAGCGGAAGGCTGCAGGTCACTACATCCTGGCATCTTCCTGCCCACAATGAAGAACCCCACAATCATGGTGTTCAGCTCCACAATGGGCCCAAACCGTGGAGCTGAGATGCCATGGACTGGACTCTTAGGAACCAAGAGACAAAATGGCCATTTTCTCTCTCACTTCTGCCAGATGTCTGGTCATGAGCATAGAAAAGTAACACAAGCCCCAAACTGGGAAACATCCCAGGGCTGCACCAAGACTAGGAAAATCCTTTAGTCCATCCTATCATGGAGTCTGACTCAACAATAACAAGACATAAGGGTTGGGGTTCTTGCTCAGGGGCAGAGAACTTGCCCCATATATGGGAGGCCCTGGCTTAAATTCCCAAGACGGCAAGGACAAAAGAAAAAAAAAAGGAAAAAAAAGACATAGGTACTGATTCAGACAAGAATGAACCTCAAAGATATGAAAGAGAGGATTTCACACAGAGTACAGAGACTATACGATTTCATTTGTAAATCAAATGTATAGTAGAAAAAAATGGAATTGTCTCTGGGGCAACCAGGCAGGAAAAGTGTGGGAAACTCCACAGGGGTGTGGGGTGTGGGAATGGGACGGATAATGTTCTGCACCTTGGAAGGGGCTTGAGTTACACAGGTTTGTGTATTCATCAGAACTCACCAAGGGGTTGGAGTGCAGTCAATGGGAGACCAAGTCTTTTCCACATCGGCGCTCTGAGTTCAAATCCCACCAACAACTATCCCAGGGAACATAAGGTGTGCCTTTGACTATCACACGTGAGAATGCTACACCATGTGAAGGAAAAGTATAAGCAAATGTCTCTAGTGCTGTGCACGCTGAAGTGTTTACCAGAAATAAAGCTTTTGAACTGTCTAAAAAGTTAAATGGACAGAGGAATGGAAGGGTAGCATAGTAAATATTAAAAAAATGTATAGGGTAATATCTGTATTGTGATTGATACAGTAGTTTGTTGTAAAATTCTTCCAACTTCATGCATATATGAAAATTTTTTAAAGTAATATTTTTGGGGGAAATTTAGTATATACACCCAAGATGTGTGCTTTTTAATTTAAATGTTATGCGAAAGTGAAAAGAAAAACCAAACCCTAAACAAACTCTGAACTCTGGTTAACGGCAGGCTCCTGGAGAACTTAGGAAATAGTCTGCATTTCCTTGAAAAGCATCAATAATTGAGAAGGGTTGACAGCTGAGAAGAAGGATGGGAGCTGCATTTATGATCAAACAGGAGCAATGAGGTGTTGGGGAAGAATCCTGGTGCTGAGTATATGTGTTTTTAATACAAAAGTCTTTTACCTCTCTCATGTTTGTGATATGTTGTGGGAACCTCAGCAAGTGTGAAGGGCCTCTACTTCTGCACAGAAAGTGGAAAAATAGATCCTGGGAACAATTAACAGCCGACCTCATTGAGCAATGTCTACTTGGCAATAGAGGTTACTCTCTCTCCTCTCCCACTTTCCCTCTGAGTTGAATTCCATTTTTTAAAACATTTATGTGGACGAGTGTTTTGCCTGCATGTATGCATGTGCACTGGGTGCATGCTTGATTCCCCCTCAAAAGCCAGAAGAGGATAACAGATCCTTTGGAGTTAGGGTGGTTGCCAGCTGCCGTGTGTGGGTGCTGGAACCCAGGTCCTCTGCAAGAGCAGCAAATGCTCTTTCCTGCTGAGCCATCTCACCAGCCTGTGCATCCGTGTATGGGAGCGCGACTTGCGGGGTTGAGTTCTTCCCTACCTTGACTCCCGAGGAATCGAACTCGGGCGGTCAGGCTTAGCTGCAAGCGCCTTCCTTGCTGACCCACTTTCAGCTTCTAAATCCCATCCTTGGAGGGTCATTCCTTTAACTCTGAGTCATGGTGAAACTCAGGTTGTTGGTTACTCTTGCTGTTTCTTTTGGTTTCTCCTCCAGTCCCCGGCACTCCGTGTAATTCTGTTCTCTCCCCTCACTCAGGTGCTCATGGCTTGTGCTGTAGGTGGCTCACAAAGCCAGCCCTAACTTAGCTCACAGATCTCTTCACACACACCTAGCTGACCCAGTGTCTGGGCACCAGGCCCGTGCCATGCGAGATTAATTTCAGATTGCTACTTTCCCTTGCCAAGACCCGCCATTCTTCCCCAAGGTGCAGCCTCCCTTCCTGCCACACAGCTCCTGGTCTGAACTTTGAAACACCTCTGCCGAATGTGCTTAAAGAAAACAAACATCATTTTTGCTCATTCCAGTCTACAGTTTGTTACAATCTACTTCCTTCTGCCCTTTCTTCCTTTCCATATTTAGTCCTGACCCGACCTCTCACACCCAGCACCAACACAGAGCAGTTCCAGGTGCTTAGCAATCAACGCTAAGAAGGACGGACACACAGTTATCACTGGGGTTACCACAGAGACACCAAACCCTCATGTTTCCATGGCCTCTTCAGGCCCAGCAGCGTGACATTGCTGTGTTCTCTTCTGAGCCCTTTCCCGGGGCTGCCTCTGTGCCTGGGATAGTACTGTCACATACCTGTTTGTCCCTGTTGTCCCTTCTATCGCTCTGATTCTGATGAAACACTGCAGCCACAGGCGACTTGGGGAGGAAAGGGTTTATTTAGTTTACACTTCCACATCACTGGTTGTTGTAGAAGGGAGTAGGACAGGGACTCAAGCAGGGCAGGAGCCTTGAGGCAGGAGCTGATGCAGAGGTCACAGAGGATTGCTGTTAACTGGCTTGTTCCCTTGCTCAGCCTGCTTTCTTATAGAACCCATAACCACCTGCCCAGGTGTGGCACCACCCAGTGAGCTGGGCCCTCTCCCTTCAATGCACCACATACAGGCTGGCCCACAGTCCTACCTGCTGGGGGCTCAATTGAGGGGCTTCCCCTTTCTACATGACTCTAGGTTGTGTCAAGTTGACATAATACTAGCCAGCATGCCCAGCACAGTGGCTCATGCCTTTAATCCCAACACTTGGGAGGCAAAGGCAGGCAGATCTCAGTGAGTTTGAGGCCCACCTAGTCTACACAGTAAGTTTCAGGATGGCCAGAACTGTTACACAGAGAAATCCTGTCTCAAAAAAACCAAACAAAGAAGCAAACAAAAAAACTAGCCAGCATAACACTATAATGATCAAGGATGCTCTCTTTCCTGAATGATGTAAGAGTTAGCCAATAAGACCTAAAAAATAACTTCAAGAGAATGTTTGAAATTCTTAAAGATGAAATGAGAAATTTTCCTTAAAGAAATTGAGGAAAAGACAAACAAAAAATTGGAAGATATCAGCAAATCACTTAAAGAAAACCAAGAAAAAGAAATCAAACATATAAAGGAAACTATCCATGACTTAAAAACTGAAATAGAAACAATAAAGAAAACAAAAACCAAGGGAATTATAAAAACAGAAATCATGAGAAAAAGATCAGGAACCACAAACACAAGCATGAACAACAGAATACAAGAGATAATAGAGAGAATCTCAAGTGCTGAAGATACAATAGAGGAAATAGACTCATCAATTAAAGAAAACATTAAATCTAATAAAAGCTTAACCCAAAATATCCAGGAAATATGGGACACCATGAAAAGGCCAAATCTTAGAATAATAGGTATAGAAGAAGGAGAAAAAGTTCAACTCAAAGGCACAGAAAATTTATTTAACAAAATAATAGAAGAAAACTTTCCCTACCTAAAGAAAATTATGCCTCTGAAGATATAAGAAGCTTACAGAACACCAAATAGACTGGATCCGAAAAAAGTCCTCTCACCACATAATAATCAAAACACTAAACATACAGAGTAAAGAAAGAATATTAAGAGCTGTACAGGAAAAAGACCAAGTAACATATAAAGGTAGACCTATCAGAATTACACCTGACTTCTCAGTGGAGACAATGAAAGCCAGAAGGTCATGGTCAAGCATTATGCAGACATTAAGAGACCACGGATGCCAGGCCAGACTACTATACCCAGCAAAACTGTCAATCACCATAGAAAGATAAAACAAGATATTCCATGACAAATCTAGATTTCACCAATACCTAGCCACAAACCCAGCCCTATACAAAATACCAGAAGTAAAACTCCAACCCAAGGAAGATGGCTACACAAAAAAAAAAAATCCATAGACAATTGATGATCTATTACAGCAAATCCCAAAGAAGAAGAAAAAGCACAAATTAACATCACCAATGATGAAAACTAAATTAACAGGAGATAGCAACCACTGGTCATTAATATCTTTTAATGTAAATGGACTCAACTTACCTATAAAAAGGCACAGGCTAACAGATTGAATATGAAAACAGAATCCATCCCTCTTCTGCATATAAGAAATGTATCTCAACCTCAAAGACAGACATCATCTCAGAGTAAAGGGTTGGGAAAAAAATATATCAATCATATGGACCTAAAAACCAAGCAGGTTTAGCTATCCTAATAGCTAACAAAATAGACTTCAAGCTAAAATCAGTCAAAAGAGACAAAGAAGGTCATTTCATATTAGTCACAGGAAAAATCCATCAAGAGGAAATTTCAATACTGAATATCTCTGCCCCAAATACAAGGACATCCTCATATGTCAAAGAAACACTTCTAAAGCTTAAATCATACATTAAACCCCACACACTAATAGTGGGAGACTTCAACACTCCCTTCTCACCACTGTACAGGTCAATCAGACAAAAAATGAACAGGGAACTAAGAGAACTAACAGATGTTATGACTCAAATGGACTTGACAGACATTTATAGAATATTCCATCCAAACAGAAAAGAATATACCTTCTTCTCAGCACCTCATGTAACCTTCTCAAAAATTGATCACATACTCGGTAACAAAACAAACCTCAACAAATACAAAAAAATTGGAATAACCCAATGTACCTTATCAGATCACCATGGCTTAAAACTAAAACTCAATAGCAATAGTAATTCCAGAAAACCCACAAACACATGGAAATTAAAACAATGTTCACATGATCACCAATGGGTCAAGGAAGAATAAAGGAGAAAATTAAAGACTTCCTAAAAATTCAATGAAAATGACCACACAACATACCCAAATTTATGGGACACAATGAAAGCAGTGTTAAGAGGAAAGTTCATAGCACTAAATGCCTACATAAAGAAGCTGGAAAAATCCCACACTAGTGAATTAACAGAACATTTGAAAACTTTAGAACAAAAAGAAGCAAACTCACCTAAGAGAACTAGACAGCATGAAATAATCAAATTAAGAACTGAAATCAACAAAATAAAAACAAAGAAAACAATACAAAGAATCAATGAGACAAAGAGTTGGTTTTTTGAGAAGATTAACAAAATAGACAAACCTTTATCCAAACTAACCAAAAGGCAGAGAAAAAATAGCCAAATTAACAAAAATAAGAAATGAAAAGGAGGACATAACAGGCATGGAGGAAATACAGAGAATCATCAGATCATATTTCAAAAACCTGTACTCCACAAAATTAGAAAACTTAAAGGAAATGGACAACTTTCTGGATAAATATCACTTACCAAAATTAAATCAAGACCAGATAAGCAAATTAAACAGACCTATAACTGCTGAAGGAATAGAAACAGTCATCAAAAGCATCCCAACCAAAAAAACCCCAGGACCAAATGGTTTCAGCTGAGAATTCTACAAGACTTTCAAAGAAAAACTAATACCAATACTCCTCAAATTATTCTATACAATAGAAACAGAAGGAACATTGCCAAACACTTTTTATGAGGCTACAATTACCCTGATACCCAAACCCCAGAAAGACATTACTAAGAAAGAGAATTACAGACCAATCTCACTCATGAACATTGGTGCAAAAATACTAAATAAAATGCTGGCAAATCAAAACCAAGAACACATCAGAACCGTCATCCACCATGATCAAGTCAGCTTCATCCCATAGATACAGGAATGGTTCAACATATGAAAATCTGTCAACATAATCCACCATATAAACGAGCTGAAAAATAAAAATCACATGATCATCTCATTAGATACCAAACAAGCTTTTGACAAAATACAACATCCCTTCATGATAAAGGTCTTGGAGAGAGCAGGGATACAAGGAACATACCTAAACATAATTAAGGCAATATGTAGCAAGCCAACAGCTGATGGAGGAAGGTCATTGGTTAAAAAAATAAAGAAATGCTTGGCTGGCCCTCATAGGTTAGAACATAGGTGGGTGGAGTAAGCAGAACAGAATGCTGGGAGGAAGAGGAAGTGAGTTCAGACTCGACAGCTCTCCTCTCGGGAGCAGATGCCTTAGAGAGACGCCATGCTCCTGGGCAGACACGCAATGAAGCTCTGACCCAGGATTGATGTAGGCTAGAATCTTCCAGGTAAGCGCACCTAGCTGTGCTACATAGAATATTAGACATGGGCTAGTCCAGGTGCGAGAGTTAGCCTAGAAGAGGCTAGATAGAAATGGGCTAAGCAGTGTTTAAATGAATACAGTTTGTGTGTTGTTATTTCGGGCATAAGCTAGCCATGTGGGTGGCCGGGTGCCAGGGGGGACACAGCCCTGCCACTCCTATTACTACAAACAGCTAACATCAAATTAAATGAAGAGAAACTCCCAGCGATTCCACTGAAATCAGGAACAAGACAAGGTAACACACTCTCTCCATGTCTATTCAATATAGTTCTTGAGGTCCTAGCTAGAGCAATAAGACACCAAAGGGAGATCAAGGGGATACAAACTGGAAAAGAAGAAGTCAAACTCTCACTGTTTGCTGATGATATGATAGTTTACATAAGTGATCCCCAAAACTCTACCAAGGAACTTCTACAACTCAAACACTTCTGCAATGTGGCAGGATACAAGATAAATTCAAATAATTCAGTAGCTCTCCTATACACAGATGATGAAAAAGCTGGGGAAGAAATCAGAGAATCAACACCCTTCACAATAGCCACAAATAGCATAAAATATCTCAGAGTAACTCTAACCAAACAAGTGGAAGACTTGTATGACAAGAACTTTAAATCTTTGAAGAAAGAAATTGAAGAAGACACCAGAAAGTGGAAAGATAGTCCATGCTTTTGGGAAGGCAGAATTAACATAGTAAAAATGACAATCTTACCAGAAGCAATCTACAGATTCAGCGCAATGCCCATCAAAATCCCAGCAAAATTCTTCAAAGACCTCGAAAGAATGGCACTCAACTTCATATAGAAAAGCAAAAAACCCAGGATAGCCAAAAGAATCCTACACAACAAAAGAACTTCTGGAGGCATCACAATCCCTGACTTCAAACTCTACTACAGAGCTACAGTACTGAAAACAGCCTGGTATGGCATAAGAATAGACAGGAGGACCAATGGAAACAAATAGAAGACCTGGATATCAATCCAAACATCTTCGAACACCTGATCTTTAATAAAGAAGCAAAATATATCAAATGGAAAAAAGAAAGCATATTTAACAAGTGGTGCTGGCATAACTGCATATCAACATGTAGAAGAATGAAAATAGACCCATATCTATTACCATGCACAAAACTCAAGTCCAAATGGATCAAAGACCTCAACGTAAAGCCAGCCACACTGAACCTTATAGAAGAGAAAGTGGGAAGTACGCTTAAATGCATTGGGCACAGGGAACCACTTCCTAAATATAACCCCAGCAGCACAGACACTGAGAGAAACAATCAATAAAGGAGACCTCCTGAAACTGAAAAGCTCCTGTAAAGCAAAGAACACGGTCAACAAGACAAAACAACAGCCTACATAATGGGAAAAGATCTTCACCAACCCCACATCAGACAGAGGTCTGATCTCCAAAACATACAAAGAACTCAAAAAATTGGACACCAGAAGATCACATAATCCAATTTAAAAAAAAATGGAGTACAGACCTAAACAGATAACTCTCAACAGAGGAATCTAAAATGGCTGAAAGACAGACACTTAAGGAAATGTTCAACATCCTTAGCCATCAGAGAAATGCATATCAAAACAACCCTGAGATTCCATCTTACACCTGGAAGAATAGCCAAGATCAAGAACACTGAAGACAACTTATGCTGGAGAGGTTGTGGGGGGAAGGGAACACTGGTGGGAATGCAAGCTGGTACAACCCCTTTGGATGTCAGTGGGGCGATTTCTCAGAAAATTAGGAAACAACCTTCCTCAAGACCCAGTAATAACCACTTTTGGGTATATAAAAACTTTTGTGGCTCAATCATGCCACAAAGACATGTGCTCAACTATGTTCATAGCAGCTTTGTTTGTCATAGCCAGAACCTGGAAACAACCTAAATGCCCCTCAACCGAAGAATGGGTAAGGAAAATGTGGTACATTTACACAATGGAGTACTACACAGTAGAAAAAAATAACGACAGCTTGAATTTTGCAGGAAAATGGATGGAGCTAGAAAACATTTTGAGTGAGGTAACCCAGACCCAGGAAGACAATTATCACTTGTACTCACTCATAGTTGGTTTTTAAACATAAAGCAAAGAAAGCCAGCCTACAAACCACAATCCCAGAGAACTTAGACAACAATGAGGCCACTAAGAGAGACTTACATAGATCTAACCTACATGGGAAGTAGAAAGTAAAAAAAGACAAGATCTCCTGAGTAAACTGGGATCACAGGGACCTTGGAGGAGGATTGAAAGGGGAAAGGAGATGCAAGGAGGTGAGCAGAGAAAAATGTAGAGCTCAATAAAAATCAATAAAAAAAATTCTAAAAAAAAACAACCAAAAACCCCAAAACCAAAAAGAAAAAAACTGAAACAACTGGGTATTAGAAGACAGTGCAGAGAGCTGGGTATAGTGACACACACTTGTCGTCCCAGAGTTTGGGAGCTTTAAGTAGAAGAGTCACTTGACCTCAGAAATCCAAAACAAGCCTGGGCAACATCGTGAGAGAAGTTCCCATCACCCACCCTCTTATAATGAAGCAGTGCCTTCAACGTTGAGTAGGAAGATGATACAAAAAAAAAATTCATACAGAGGGGAATCCCACATCAGCATGATGCTAGGGAAGTAACAGAGTTCTAGGTCTGGATTCACAGCATCAGGAAGAGAGACTCTGGGTTCCGTATGGGCTTTTTGAAACCTCAAAGCCCACCCCTAGTGACACACCCTCCAGTAGTACCACTCCCTGGTGCCCAAGCATTCAAATATGAGCCCATGCGGGCCATTCTTATTCAAATCACCGGCAGGTGACTCTAGTTTGTGTCACATTGACAAAAACCAGCACTTCCCTCTTGGTCCCCGCCTGCTGGCTGGCCTGCACCTCGTTGGTACACCTGGGCCTCTGACTATATCCCTGGCAGCAACAGAAGGGAATGATGATGTCATTGATCTGCTGTGGTGGTGGCCTAGGCTGGACACCTACCCCAAGCCATCTGACTCCTCCATTCTTCATATGCTAAAGTCCCTTCCCCAAGCCTACGGTCAATCCTTGCAGGTTTTGAACCCATCTCCTCCCTATTAGCTGACTCTCAGGAGACAAAAGCTGACGAGCAAAACACCACGCGAGGTCTCAGCTGTGGCCCTCTCAAACCTTTCCTCATTTTCTTTATCCCAGGCTATAAATGTGCAAGGATAGGAGAGGAAGTGGCCTGGCAGGCGTGGGCACGGCAGCTGAAGAGAACCGAGCCTACTTATAGCACATAGTGAGGTCTAAAGTGCTGTAGATGCCAGGGCTTCTGGATCCCATTTTAGATCCTCGCCCTCACGCCTCACCGCCTGCCTATGGGCTGAGCCGTGCTGAAAGAGGACATAAGGAGAACAGAGACAAAAATAGTCCCGGCAAGGAGGCAGCCAGGGGTACAGAAAGCAGGAGGGATTATTAACTAAGCCCTAAGATGTTTCTTACATCCCATCCTCCCCTTCTTGCCTCCTGCTCCCCCATCTCTCTGGAGCAAAAACTCTTTAACAACAGTCAGCAAGTGGGTCAAGGTACTTGCTGACAAGTCCGTCAACTTGAGTTCGATTGCGAGACCCACATGGTAGAAGGTGGGAAGTGACCCTGAAAGGTTGGTTGTCCCCTGACCTCCACACGTGGGCTGTGGCACACAGACATATATAAATAAATAGTGTTAAAGTTAGCAAAAGCTGAGCATACTGATATGTGATTGTAATCCCAGGTTTCAGAGGGCTGAGACAAAAGGATTGCCACAGATCAGCTGGCCAGCCTGGGCTACAAAATGAGTACCAGACCGACCAGGACTATATAGCAAGAAAGACCTGCTTTGGAAAAATATTTTTAAAAATTAAAAGTAAGCTGGATACAGTGGCACTGGACTTTAACCCCAGTGCTCAGAAGGCAGAGGCAGACATATCTCTGAGTTTAAGGCCAGTCATTGCTACACAGAGAAACCCTGTCTCATAAAACAAAACAAAACAAAAAAATTAAAAAGGCTTTTGGCTAAAAACATGCTCCATGCCAAGCTACTAGCTTCAGTGTTTCCTGTGTTCAGTACCTAGTCAAACCTTGGAAGTCCATGCCACATCCACAGTTCCACGTGGCCTCCCTTCCTTCACGCATAAATTTAACATGGAAAGAACATAGCCTGTTCCATAAGCTCAGTCTGCAGCCTGGCATTCTCCTCTCTCCCGCCATGAGGAACACATGTTTATGTGTTACAAAGATTTCTAGGAAACCAAAACCAATCAAAGCAAGACAAAAATAGCTTAGAGAGGCCATTGATGATTATATCTGTAAGCTGTGACAAAATCACTTTATTTTTAGATATCTGTGTAATGCGTTTCTGATGTATTGTCATTGCTCAGACTCACTAAATTCACTACAAAAGCCCCGCCCCCCCATCTCCAGTTACAAAACCCCATGCCCTCTACATCTCCAGCACGCGCTCCAGGGTGCCTCAGATTCAGAGGAAATCATCATGATTGCATATTGTGTAGCTGGCTGGTCTTCAGTTCTAAAGCTGCTCTTGAGTCACAGAGGTGCCTGTAGGGATGAGCTCATCCAGCAACCCAGAGGGTGGCTTCTCAGGGTTGTTACCCAACAGTCTCTGGACATCGACCTTCTTTGTGTCCCCTTTCCCCCTGGAGAAGTCCCAAGGTCAAGCAGTCTGGAGAGTCATTCCAAGCATCCAGCTGAGCCCGCACAGCGCACAAGGCCACCCTCTTTCAAGGACCCTGAATCTCTGCAGTGTCCCGGGCTCCTTCGGAGGGAGCAATTCTTTCTGACCTTGCTTCTCCCGGTTAGTGAACCTGGTGGGAAACGCTGAATTCTTCTTTGTCCGGCTGTGATAAAGCGAACAGTCGGGTAGTGGGTAGCTGGGAAGCCCGCTGTGGTGTTTCCAGGAGCTTCTGGATGAGAGCTGTCTGCAGGAGGGGGTTGGAGAGGCGGCGCAGCTCCAAACCCTAGGTTTCAGTTTTTCCTGGAAGAGACAGCTATCTGCTGTCTCTCACGAGCCCTGCTGTGCCTCTGAGTCTCTGCAGCAGGCATCTTGGAATCTGCTAGCCAGATTTAAATCTTTAACCACCAAGAATCTGGCTTTTTGTGCCTGATTTCCCCGCCCTCCGAAAGTGAATTATTTATATTAAATTCCAGATTTCTTTCTGTGGTTTCAAGAGAATATCCTGCCAGCGCTTCCCTAGGCTCCACACAGGAGCTGTTCCTATAAGGTGGGGAGAACAGCCTTGTGTGGCGCCCACCCCCAACAGAAGCTTCCGAGGTCAAGACATCTCAGGTCTCTGCCATTTGCTGAAGCTTCGAAAATGGTTGTTTTTTAATTTATTTATTTGTATTTTATGTTCATAAGTGTTTTGCTTGAATGTATGTCTAGGTGAGGGTGTCAGATCTCAGAGTTACAGACAGTTGTGAGCTGCCATGTGGGTGCTGTGAACCGAACCCAGGGACCTCTGGAAAAGCAGTCAGTGCTCCTAACTACTGAGCCATTTCTCCAGCCCCTAAGTAGATTTTTTTAAAATTTGAAAAATGTGGATATCTCAGTCAGTAAAGTGCTTGCCTTGCAAACATACGGACCCGAATTAAAGCGACAGTACGTACATTTTGAAAGCCTCTGTAGTGCCGATGCTGCAGAGCCAGAAATGGGAATATTGCTGGGGCTCACTGGTCATCTCACTAGTCTAATTGGTGAGCTCCAGGGGCTGGCCCTTGAGGGTTAGAGCCCAGAGCCACATCCAGCCAAGTTCTTCCTGACTCTGGTTCTGACCAGCCATGATCCCTCTACCCATGGTTCCCCACCACAATGGACTGTCCCTTCTCAGACTGTGAACCCAAACACATTCTTCCTCCCTCAAGTTGCTTCTGCCAGAGATCATGTCACAGAGACAAGAAAAACAGCATGTCGCCATTCGGCAAATGGTGTCTTAGCATACACTAGCAATACAATTGGACTGCTACAGATGCTATCTAAAGTCTAGATGGGATCCTACCCTGTCCCCTACTCCTTGAAGAACTTCACGACTACATCTCCTTTCTCTCCTTACCTGGCTCTCAGACAACAGATATTTGCAAAACCAGGCAGTGAGGCAGAAATGATGGGTTAAACCCTTTCTGTGCTCAAGGACATGAGCCCACATTATCCTTCCCCTGTCTGTGTTGTGACGGAAAATCTCACTATACCCTGCAGGCTGACTCTGTAGCCTCGATCTCTCTGTCTCAGCCTTCTGAGTGCTGGGACCTCAGGCAAATGCTACCACCTCCAGTGAAGATCTAAGTTCTCAATGAGGACCCGGACTCCAGCCTTTGCAGGTAACTGATGAGGGGGCCGGCTTGTTTTGCTTTTAAATCAGTGACTGGTGTTTCAACCTCCACACAATGTTTAACAATGTTTAAAGCTGTTCTTAAATTACTGAGAGTGTTGTAGCGTCTGTACCATTTGAAAACAAGTCGAACCTTGGTGTCTCGGTGGCTGATGGTTGATTACCCCAGGATCTCTCTGCTAACCTTCTGCTACCAGGTTGGTTTGCACTTTCCATGATAAAATTGAAGCACAAATAAATGGTCCTTGAATCTATATTTACTTTCAGTGGTAGGATAGAGAATAAAATATTCTGAATTTTTCTTTATAAGTTGAGAAAACAACCCTTTCACCCCCTTCTACTTCTAAAAAAAAAGTCTCACTTGGTATGCGTGTTTGAGGATTGTTTGTTGAGTCAAATCTGAGCTACGAGACCCATATTACCACTAAATTATTGTTTTTGCCTTCAAAGTATTGCTTTGAATCAGTTGACATCACTGGGGGCGGGGGGAAACATTTGTAATTGAGACTATTAAATGCCTCGCTGAAGCCTTGGAAAAGGAGATGTGAGAGAGAGCTGCGGACTAGCTGCTACGTTTAGAGTTAGTGATGCACCAGGGACCACATCCCCCAGCCCAGGGGAGAGGGAGCAGAGCAGGCTCTCAGGAGCCAACTCCTGTGCTGACCCTAGAAGAACGAGACAGGTTCCACTAGGGGGGAAGCGGGAGGGGGCAGAGATATTCCAAGAGGGAAAGTGTAACCTGATCCCTTGTATGTAGAGCTGAGTGTTCAGCATATGAATGTGGTATGTACACTCCCGTGGGGGACACTTTGGGGAGCTGGATGACCCGCCCAAGGTGAAGCAGTAAGGAGGGAACCTGTAAGCCATAGGCTGTGGTCTGAATGTGATGGTGCTGAGAGGTGAGGCCTTTTGGCAAATGAGGCTCCACCCTCCTAAATGGGGTATGAGAGACCCCAGTGAGCGTGGGACTCCTTCTACCACCCCAGGACACTCAAGATGTCGCCTGCGAGACTGAACTCCCACCAGACACCAAATCAGCTGGCATTTTGGTCCTAGACTTCCCAGGCTCCCAGGACCGTAAGCGTTTACAAAGTGCCCCAGTCCAGGGTACCTTTTATAGCGCATGAGACACCATGCTAAGGGCTGACTTTTACCTTTGGACCGGTGTGTGTGGGTTGGCCGGGGTTGTGGGTTCAGTGGGTTCCTTATGTCTGCAGTTCAGAAATCTGTCATTGTGCTCAGAGAAAAACGGACCGGAGTTATAGTTTCAGCTCTGCTTTGTCTTGAGTGAGTGACTTTGGGCAAGTCACATGATATGTCTTAGTTCCTTTATACAAAATTTGGATAAAGTGCCAAAGGGCACATATTTATAGAATGCCAGGTATAGTTCTACATGTGAAGTACCAGCCAAACGGAAACCCTGACCTACCTCAACATACAATGAATGTGGGTTACAAAGACTTACTAGGGACAGTGGGTGTGTTTATGTATATTACTAGGGACACTGGGTGTGGTTATGCAAATTACTAGGAACTGTGGGTGTGGTTATACAGATCACTAGGGACTGTGGGTGTGGTCATGCAGATTACTAGGGACAGTGGGTGTGTTTATGCAGATCACTAGGGGCTGTGGGTGTGTTTATGTCTATTACTAGGGATTGTGGGTATGGTTATGCAGATCACTAGGGGCTGTGTGTGTGGTTGTGCAGATTATGCACTGAACTACAATATCACATCTAGGAAGGTGCCATTCATAGTTTAGAAATCTTAGGTGTATGAACTTATAATTCTTTTGGCAGATGACAAACTTCTTACTCTAACGAGACTATAACAAGCTTCAGCCAATGGGAACAAAGTACCTTGAGACGGAATGCAGGGTGTCACATTCATAATGGTCCTAATGGATCCTATATCCTGGTGTGCATGCCTGTGCCCCGCTGACTCTGAACTTGGCTTCAGTCATTTTCCATATAAGCAGCTGTGACAGTGTGACATACATATGCACACCATCCCCTAGTTGTCAAAGCCAGGGTCTCTGTGGGGTTTTTGGACTTTGCCTCATTGTCTAAAGATAGCTGCTGGTGATCCAACACCCATGTTCAAGTAGGAAGAGGAGGGAGGACAAAGGCATGATCCCCCAGCAACATTCCAGCAGCCTGCCCTTGAGATCTCATTGACGCAAACCATATGGCTATTGTTAGTGGAAAGGAGTCTGGGACATGGAATGTTTAGCTTTTCCAGTCTCTGAGATACGGTGTATCAATATTTGGGGGGGGAGGGGCAAAAACAGTGTTTGCCATAGAACTTATTTTTTATGTGTGAGTGCTTGCCTGCATGTATATATAGCACATGTATACCTGGTGCCTATGGAGTCCAGAAGAGGGCATGGGATCCCCTGGAATGAGGTTAGAGGTGATTTTAGCTGCCATGTTAGTACTGCGAATGGAATCCAGGTCCCCTGCAAGAGCAGCAAGTGCTCCTGCCTGCAGAGCCATCCTGGCCTCTTGCTATAGAACCCTAACCACAGACCCTGTTCTAGGAATACCAGAAAGGCACGTAGCATGCAGACTGTCAGCTAATAACCAACTTCCGGGCAGAGATGACCTCCAAGGTGCTAACTTATTCAACAAATTACAATACAGTAAGCTGGACTCTGGTATTATCTGAGTTGCAGGAATAGAGGAGCAGCGATCTAGCCTGCCATGGACCCGAAGAAGGAAGACATTGAGCAACACCGGGACCAGGTTACAGCTCTGAGGGGAAGCTATCCTGACAGCTGGGAGTCAAGGAATACCACAAGGTGACACCGCACAACAAACCTCACACAGACTTATTGGGAAAGACACAGAAGGTGGCTGCCTCTGCTCTGAAGAAACACAGCAAAGAACTAAGGAGGTAGGCTTATATGGGATTTATTGGAGGTGGTATGTTGTCGGGGGGGTTGGTGGTGGGAGAATTTGCAGGGTGGGGATTGGTGGGATTGTTAAGCTCAGAGATGGGTGCATTTTCAAAACTCAGAAATGAATTCAGACTTTTCACCCTACAGACTAAATAGCAAGGCTCTGTCTAAAGAAAATAAAACAAACAAACAAAAAACCAAGCACACATACACATACATACATACATACATATACACACACACACACACACAAAGCTCTAAAGCAAACAAAAACCTAAAACAAGTCACAAAACTGGTTCAGATATCTGAGATGTAGAAACAGAGTCCACTTCACTACAGGAAAAGTCACCCTGGAGGGGAAGAGGGTGGGAGACTGAGGGTTTGCCGCCATCTGTCAAACTCCCAACCTTCCGTTCTTCTGCTCCCTGGTTCTGGTACCATAAACATTTGTTGACCTGGTTATCAAGCTTTCTGAGGCCGGGTGCAATTGACTTTTATCAAACCTCTGTACTTCAAGTCAAAAGTAACTTCTCATGGTGGGGGAGGGAGACTCAGGAGAGAGTTATTATCTGTCAACTCCCAAACCAATGGCTGTTAAAACCTAAAGACTGGAGACATTAATTTTCCATCACCCAGAAAGTGATACCTAGCCTTACTACACAATTGATTCTGTTTTCTATTATGTTTGACATAATTTGTTTTTGTTTTTGTTGCTTTGTATTTGGTATTTTGGAGACATGGTTTCTCTGTGTAGCCCTGGCTGTTCTGGAACTCCCTCAGTAGACCAGGCTGGTCTCGAACTCACAGAGATCTGCCAACTTGTGCCTGTGCTGGTGCTAAAGGTGTGTGCTACCATTGCCCAGAAAGGTAAATGTTTTAAGAAGAGTTGTGTCAAGCAGCTTCACTTCGCTGTGACAAAATGCCCCAGACCAACCAGGTTGAAGAAGATTAGTCCCAAACAACACAAGAAAATCAACAGAAGAGGAAAATTAATTCAGGTTTACAATTTTGGAAATCTAGTCCATAGTTAGTTGGCCTTTGCCTGTGACCTGTGGTGAGGCAGAGCATCGTGGTGGAGGCCTGTGGAGGAGATAGTTCACTTCGTAGCAGCCAGGATGCAAAGGAAGAGTCAGGAGGGGCTGGGACACACCTCCACTTCTTCTCATGAGACCCTGACTCCCTCGTCTCATCCCAGGATGAGATGATGATCCCAGGAACCAGATCTTCAATACATGGGTGTCTGAGGCACATTCAAGATCTCACCGAGTTACATCAGTGCTCACTGACGAATGTCTGGAGGCCAGAGAGTTCCGTTTTGCTGGTATGTTCCCTAAGGTATTGGGGGTTGGCTAGCAGATTGTACTTGCTAAGCATGCTCTCCCAACTTAGCACCACGCTTAGCCCTTTATTTTGTTCCTGACTGATATGTGCCTATTTGTAAGGCACAGACATTGTATCTGGCTTGACACCTGCTTATAGTTGGCAGACCTGGCTCTTTCATCAGATTTAAGTCTACACCTTTGGATCAAACTTGCATTGCTGTACCCTCTCCAGTTTGATGCTCGTTAGTCTCTGGGGATCACTACACTGTCCCCTACTGCAACCAGATCATATTATTTTTAGATTCTACAAATGAGTGTCATCAGGCAATAGTTGACCTCTTCCGGGTTCAACCAGTGCTGTGGTAAATGACAGCCCATTATGGTTATGGGCAAATCCCTTGTGTCTAGATGGCTCACGTCTCCATGCATCTGCCCAGGGCACTTTTCTATGCAAAAGCAATAGCGGTGCAAAGAGCCTGAGCCCGGAGCTTGGAGAACCCAGTGGCTGCCATGGCTGGGGCCTTCGGATGGGAGAAGGGATGGGGAGCACAGGCAAGGGCCTGTGGGGAAGGCCCGGGAGAGCAACTCCAGCAGAAGTTCTGGTGTTTTCTAAGCAATCTATTTTCCTAAACATCTTCTTCCAATCTCATGTCCAGCCCAGGATGATTCCAGAACTAATCTTTTTGAAAGTCTAAAACAAGTCCGAAGTACTTTGAAGCCCCACCCACTATGGAAGACATTCTCACTCTTCCCTTTCCAGAGCTCCTCTGGAGAGCAGAGCCCAGCACAAACACTAAGTTGAAAAAGCCTCCTTCTGTCAGCCCCTGTGTTCATATCATCCCTTCAGCACTAAGGACCACCACACGAGCATGTGTGCATGTGCTTGCGCGCACGCACACACGCACGCACACACGTTAACCAGACTGCCCTCCTGACCCAGAGGTGGCTTGGGGCTTTTCTGATTTCCATACCCACAGCTCTGAGTTTTGGTGACCTGGAGCAGGCCTCCTCTCAGTGAGAGTGTCCATCTCTGCTGGGACATCTTCAGTGACTGCTGTGGAGACTGTCACAGGTGGTCACACACTAAAAAACAAGTCTGTAAAGCTGTGTAGCAGAGGCCAGCAGAGTTCCTAGAGCCTGGACCTCCTTCTTGGTCTATCCCCCCAGGAGATGAATCCCAGCTGCTTTTTTCTGGAGACTTCCTCTTCTCCCCTCCCCCTTTCCTGGCTCTCTCTGGCCATTCACAGAAGGGGAACTGCTCCTCCTCAAGGAACAGAGCACAGGCAGGGTCTGTCACCTTGTCTGCTGTGCCAGGGTAAAGCAAACACTCCTCTGGCCACCCCATACCCCCCTCCTACCATCCCTCACTTCCCTTTCCCACAGGACTGACTGGCCTGAGACTTTTCTCTCATTTCCTTAGTAATTTTCAGACACGTTCACAACCTGGATAAAGATGCTTTTGCAAAGGGGGTGTAACAGGGTTGGGAGAGAAGGGATGCATTCATACGCTAGGAGCAGCCACCATGGTGGCGCACGCTTTTAATCCCAGCACTCTGGAGGCAGAGGCAGGTAAGTTTGAGGCCAGCCTGGTCTACAGAATGAGTTCCAGGCCCACCTCTTCCCCTCTGCATCATGTGGATTAAGGCTGTCTTCTGTTTTCACCTCTCACTGTCTGTTAACTCATCTGTAAAATAGTTACATTTCTTTCTACTTCTCAAGTGGGGACCTTTCTCCTTTTGAGGTGCTGGGGAACCAACCCCAGGCATTGTGCACGGTTAGTAAGCACCCCATCACTAAGCCCCACCCCCAGGGCTGGTGTTCTTGTGATGAAGTCCTAGAGTGGGTTAGAGATCTCAAGATGGCATTGAGCTTTACTTACACACACACACACACACGCTTCAACCTCCATAGTACTGGTATTACAGGCATGGGTCTCAATGCTTTGTCCAAATGAGACTCTCAATACACTTCTTATGTACCGCAGTAAATCTTGATAAATGATAGTGTTGTTATAATGAACAGTCCAATAGATTGTGAAGACAGGATCTGGTAAGTGCTTTCCAAGAAAAGAAAAGCCATGGATATCATGGAATGGTTTTGCAAATAGGAGTATCGTGTTAATAGCACCCATCTTAATAAATCAGATTTGCTAGCTTCCCAGGAGTCACCTCCGTGTCAGGCAGGATTTTTTTTTTAATTTTTTATTTATTTTTTTTGGTTTTTCAAGACGGGGTGTCTCTGCAGCTTTGGAGCCTGTCCTGGAACTAGCTCTTGTAGGCCAGGCTGATCTCAAACTCACAGTGATTTGCCTGCCTCTGCCTCCTGAGTGCTGGGATTAAAGGCGTGCGCCACCACTGCTCAGCTTCAGGCAGGATCTTTGTGTGTAAAGTGGAGAAGATGTGTGGATCACACTGTCTGCATTTCACAGATGAAGGAACTAAGCTCCTGGAGGAGCTGAGAGCCAATGTTAAACTTCATACATCGCAACATTGCACAAAACAAACAAACAAGCACGCACAAGACGGTCGCTGGGGTTTTGTGTCACAGACCCGAGAAGCAATGGGTCACCACCAAACCTAACCCTCCAGTGCCTAGTCCACTGTGTTTCCCAAGAAGAAAGAACACAAACGGTAGTCTGTGGAGACTCCTGTCCTGAGCAGGCAGGAGGAGGAAGGCCTTAGGTGTGAGCCTGGCAATCTATGGGTACATCCTCCAGCCTCAGGGAGCTGAGATAGGGAGCCCGCTGATGAGGCTAAAGCCAGACCCTGCCGAGTAGTATCTGAAAACTGCAGCAGCCCAGATAATAGATTTAGAATGGGGGAGAAGCCAAACATCTAAAACCAAATCAACAAAGTATCTCTCCAGTTGCAATCCTCCTGAAGGCAGAGCAGAACTTACAAACCAAGAGGCCATTCTCAACAGCATGAAGGCTGGGGTTGTATTCTATAACCTTCTACAGCAGTGTTTCTCAGCCTTCCTCATCATATGAGCCGCTAATACAGTTCCTCATGTTACGGTGACCTCCAAGGACAAAATTATGTTCGTCGCTACTTCAGAACTGTAATTTTGCTACTGTTATGAATTGTAATGTAATCACCTGTGTTTTTATGGTCTTCAATCACCCCAGTGAAAGGGTCATTTGACCCCCCAAAGGGTCGGGACCCACAGGTGTCCTGCCGCTAAAGCGTCTTCTTTCCTTCAAGCCCTGGAGATGATGGCTTGGCTTCCTACCAGAAAGAACAAGTTGCTGGTTCTGGGTCCCAATCAGTGGTTCCCTAAATAAGACCGGAGAGGAGCAAGCCAAGTGTGGGCTCCTTGAGGAACATAAACAGGAAGTGGGCAGTGCACGGGGAGCAGCCACGATTACGCAAGTGCCCCATCTGGTCCTATACACTCTTTAGAAGGCTGAAGAGCAAGTCCTTAAAAAAAATACCTCAATCTGCTTTCCTTGTCACTCCTTCTGAGTCTTTGAATAAAATTAAAGCTGATATTTTCTTTAGGATAACTGGCTGCTTAGCTATATCTCAGGCCCCTTTGACTCAGCAGATCTGAAAATAGGAAGCTGAATTCATCATCTCCATGCAGGCTCTTTCAGCCTCCGCCAACCCACGTATCAGCTGACGGAGCTCGGCCCTCAAACCCGAAACCCGGGTTTCGGTTCTTTGAATGCAGATCCTTTTCGTCACTCTTTGGGTCACTGAGTGCAACTGTGTGCAGCCTAAACTGGTTTCAAGTCCCTACCAGTTCTCTCGCCAAGACAGCTACGTAATAGCTATGGATTCTCCAGGCCCCCATTACTGGACCCTAGACTGCCTGCTCTTTGTCCGATCCAGACCTTAGCAGCCAGCATGGCTTACAGCACTCAGCAGTGAGCCAGAATTGTGTCCAGTGGATTGGGAGAGATGGCTAGACACTTAGGAGAGGCCATGACCCTCCTAGTTAACAAGCCCAGCTGATGTGATCTTCCGTGAGAAGATCCGGCCAAACTCCTGAAGACGGCAGCAGTGTGACCCAGAGGAGAGTCTGCGCAATCACGCTTCTTCTCAACTGTGGCACGAGTCAGAACCCCGTTCCTCCGGAAGGCTGTAGAGCATTCTATTGCATGTGCACACAATTTGCCCAGCCATGCTCCTTCAAGCACTTGGGTTGTTTCTACATTAGGCTAGGATGAGCAATTTTATTATAAACATTGGTTTACAAATCTGAGTGTCCGTCTTTCATTTCTTTGGAGGTAATATACCCAGAAACAGTGATCCTGGGTCATCCGGAATAATTATTGTTTAACTTCTTGTCTTTTCGGCTACGCTGTGAACTCTCAAGAGACAGAGAGTGAGTCTTGCCATAAATATTTGCTAGATAACTAATATTAGCTCAGTGGAAAGGACTCCACGAGAGACAGAAAGCTGGAGACAAGGGCTGGGGAAAAGAAAGAGACTCCAGCCCTCAAGAGGCTTGGCTTCTGACAAGCTCGCAGAACTGTGATCAAGATCTTGAGAAAGGAAAGGTCAGTTGGAAGGCTCCACGCACAGGCTCCATCTTGTAGGACCACCCTTGCGCAAGCTCACAGGCTTCGAGGGGCCGACCGCGGACAAGCACAGGGAGTTAGTGTTTAACAGGTGTAGAGCTTGGGTTTTTGACACTATCAACTGGAAAGTAAATCATTATTCTAAGTATGACTAAGAAAGAGAGAATGCTGCCAATAAAACTATGCATACCATGGACTTGAAGATATGTCTTTACTTTGGAGATGTTAAAATGTCATTAATGCCTCTCTTGGAGTCCTAATAATATATGTTTTAACATGTTACAGCATAGGGAAGTCTTGAAAACAACCGTGCTAAGTGAAAGAAGCCAGCCACTACTGGTCATACATGATTTCATTTATATAAAGTATCCTAAATACATTAATCTACAGATAGTAGATTTATGGTTACTCAGATCTGGGAAGATTAAAATATCACTGGATGGGAGCTAAGCAATATAAGGCTGCCTCATAGGACAATGCGAATATTCTAGAATTGATTGTGGGGATGATTTTATAACTCTGAGGTGATACTAAAAGCCAGTGAATGGTTCACATAAATGGTGTCTTAAATGGGTAGATATGTCTCGATCTAACTGTAACCCACAAAAATGATGGTTCTTAGAATACAGAATAGCTAAGCTTTGCACACCGGCAGTGCAGGGGTTAAAAGAGAAATTAGGTCCTCTAGAGGAGGATCTAGAATGCTTTTGGACTACACATAAATGCTGTGGTTATAGGCAGAAATGGAGTCAGATACACACAAGCAAGGGGGCAGGAAAGACGGTCGTCTGTGGCAGCGGCCAGGAGATGGCAGGGCTGAGTGGAGCTAAAGAGAGCAGCCAGGGTAGGAGAAAAGCGTTAAAGGGCAGGCTGGCACATGGATACGGCTCTTTGAACACACAGTGGGAAATCGCGCAAGTTTCTCCAAAGGGCTGTCTTTAAAACCCCGTCAACTCCGTTCGCAACGGAAACATACTACTAAGGCACCTTCTAGCTCCAGGACTCGGAGGAGCCGACAGCCAGTACAGTCCCCTGTGGAACTTAAAGCCAGATGACCAAAAGGTTACAAAAGCAAAGGGCACTGCCCCCGGAAACACTGCCTTTACCCAGAGGCTGGGAAGGGCTGGCGTTTCTGACAGGAAGCCAAGACATTCCAGAAGTCTATCTGCGGAGCCAGGAAGCAGAAGGAACCGAGCCCCACACCACACCGGAAGAATCAGTCATGGGGCTACTCCAAGGGGATTGAAAACTGACAGCAAAAAACGCCACAAGGAGGAAAACTGCCTGCCCAGAAAGGGAGTGGAGAGGTGCCAAGGGAAAACAGGAATAACATCCCAGGCAAGGAGCAGCCAAACCTAACAACAGCCCCAAATCCTGTAAATTCACAGCTGGCCACAGTAGCACACATCTGGACCCTGCTAGACTCTTGAGAGGCTGAAGCTGGAGGATCAGGAGTTCTAAGTCAGTCAGGGCTGCCGAGAGATCTAGTTTAAAGTTACTCTAGACCACGTGATGAATTAAGTAAAATCACTTGGTTAGCTAAAGACCTAATCTGCCTATCCTCGGGCAAGCTGCTTGAGGCTGGACTGTGGAAAAAAAATGGGACACAAAGGAGGCCCAACTTGATTTCCCAGGCCTAGACACGGCACCCCAGGCAGTCCAACCCTGTACCTGGGCTCTGGTAGTTGCTGACCCTTCAAGGATCCTTATTTTAGGCAGAGGACTTTAGGTAGCTCAGCTGAGGAGGAAGGTTAGAACAGACAGCAGACAGCACCCCAGCGAGAAGCCAGTTTATCTGCCTCCAGGCAAGAGGATTCTTCACTGATAACTGAAAAGATGTCGCCTCAGCCTCCTGGGGTCCCTTCTGCCTCCAAGGCAACTCTTCAGTTTCCCCTAGCCTTGCGGAAGTTTTAAAGGAGCCAATCAAATGAGTAAAATGATCAGCAGACTCCATTGTCATCATTCCTGAAAGTTCTGACTCAGTTCCCCTAGCTGTGCTCAGGCCAAGAATTCATTTTCAGTAACAGTGGCTGTGATGCCCAGGGCAGAGCATGGTGGTAAGGAATAAACAAACAAATAAGAAGTCCTGATCTTTGTAGGTTAAATCAAACCCAAGTGTTTGTTTATTTACCTGGAATGTAAACCCACACAGTGCTACCGAGGCTCAGGGCCCCACCCCACCGTGCCTGTTACTTGGAAATTACTTGGTGCCAGATGTCACGCAGTCTGTCTTCTTCCAAATAGAACTAGGGACCCTCTCCTGGTTTCTGTCATCTCCTCATAAAACGTAGCTCAGGGAGAGCTGTCCTGGTGACTGTGGGGATCCGGAGGAACTCCAGTGTGCTATCTTCCTTACTGCCGGAGGAAGCTGTACCTCGCCCCCTTTCTGGATCCACACTCAGCAATGCTCTTCTCAACCCAGGAGCAGGGACTTCTGGGCTCAGATTCCAGCCCAGGCTGGAAGGGAAAGGGGCGGTGCAGAAGGCCTCAGTCTGGAAGGGTCCTGGGGCTTTAAGTAATGTAAAACTGCATAGCCGAGCTGACCACGGGCCTGGCTTAGCCTGAGAAAGAACGCACAATGGCTTGTTCCTCAGATACCCCATTCTGTAGGACCAGGGCAGAAGCCCAGAGGCCGGAAAGCATCCTGGACCACTCTTAAAAAGATACACGCTCTGAGGGACTGTCGAGCTCTAGAAACCCAGCTATGCGCCCCTCCTACTCTACCTTATACGCTGCCCAAAGCTCCCTCGCGTCCACCGCCCAACCTGACACTACTGTTGCTCCCTCTTTCCCACGTGACCCAAGGCAAGCACCAAGCATCCCAGCCTGGTCTCAAACTTTTAATCCTCCTGAGTCAGCCTCCTGAGTGCCTGGGGCTATAGGGGAAGTGCTAACCACAAACAGCTCTGTCTTTTCCAAATCACAGAGATTTGCCAGAGCTGTGGCTGTGGCCCTTTATCTCCACCCACAAAACCCTTCCTGCTCTTCAAGGCTCTCAGGCCCTGAGGTGTCTGTCTGTTTTCAGTCACGGGGACTCCCCCTTCCTCCAGACTCAGATAAGTCCCATCTCTACACTATTCCCTCAGGCTTAGCATACTCCCTGCCGAGGTTATTTGAATACATGTACAGTCTCTTAGAACCAGTTCCTGCATGGCAGAGGTCATACAACATAGCAGCCTTGACATCGGCTCTGGTCATATGTGAAATAACAGGAGTTTGTCCACTACGTTCTCCCAAAGACTTGGAGACGGGAGAAATAAAGTTGCCTCTCCAGCAGTTTCCAAAGGGTCTATCTCCATGGACTTTGCAGACCTTCTCTGGCAGCAGTAACACCGTTTCACACACCCTCTCAATCCACACACAAAAGCCAGAGCCCACAAACAGTGGTTATCTTCGAGGTCTAAACAAAGCGTGTGTTCTGTCTCCCTCCGAACATGACTCACCCAGGAAGGGGATAAACTGAGCAGTGCCGATGATAGCTCACTGTGGAAGGTTTTCCTGTAGTGTCGGTAAAAAGAACTCTGTTATAACTGGGCTCGGAACCGGGAAGATGAACAGCAGAGCCAGCAGCAGCCAGCACGCAGCAGGAGAAAGCCGGAAATGAAGAGCAGCAAGCCCATGAGACTAGGCTAGGTCAGTGACACAGAATCTTTAGATCCAGCTACGACAGAAATGTCACCCGTTCTGAGCCGCATCGCCCATCCCTTGTAGTCAAGAAACTGCTTCCACACGAATCTCCTGACATTCCAATTGACCATGAAAGAAGCAAGTGCGAGGAGCCATTTCATTCCAGTGAGCCACAAAAGAACAGACAATGCCCAAGCATGCACGGTGAACAAGAGGCGATCTCTAAGAAGTCAGAACTAGAACACCACGGCATTTTAGAAAATAAAAATGTCACAGATTATATAGTGGCCCTGAACATTGGCCTGATGTGTGAACAGAAATTTGATGGGAAACCAAAGCATGAAGTTGGCACCGCCCCCTTGAGCTCAGGTGGGGAGAATAAGCTTTCAAATACAGGCCATGATAACTGATGGGTGTGCAAGGAGAAGTAGACACACGCGCAATTATGGTTAGTGATTTTAATGATCTTCATGATTTATAAAGAACGTAGATTTGAAAGATACTATCCACTATGACCTAGTGGGCATAAATAAGATGCTACACCGAACAGGCAGAATATGTATTATTTCCAAGGATACATAGAACGCTTACCCAAAGAAATCATACAGTCATTTATAAAATGTTATAATAAATTTTAAAAGAATAGTTTTTCTGATAATAAGATTAAATTTTAAAAAATGTGCCTTGAAATTCTCTAAGCATTTGGAAGTTAAGACATTTCTAAGAAATGCATAGCCGAAAAAACAAAATTGTGAGAAAAGCTTGAAAATATTGGAGTGAATGGTAATGAAAATATAAAATAGAAGAATATGAGAGATTCAATGCTTAGAGAGAAATTTAGATCTTCAAATGGTTTCCTTGGAAACAAGGCTCTTAGAGCAACATCTAGACCCCTAAGAGCTAAAGGGGAAGGAACTAAGCTTGAAGTAGCAGCAGGTAGGAAATGATAGAGTTGAGGCAGAAATCAGTGGTACAAAAATAAGCAAAACTCGGAAAACCAGCAGAAACAAAAATTGGTTTACTTTTAAAGTTCGATGAGATTGACTTCTAGCTGGACCAAAAGAAAATTGGGAAATGTAGGTCACTTCTGTTAAAAAGGAAGCAAGAGCTGTCACTCCACACGAAAAGTGTTTATTACAAAATATTTGACAACTTCCATGCAACTGAGAAAATGAAAAGACCAAGAAGCAGCAAGACATGGAGTTTAATATTCAGAGCCGGGTGACTGTGCACCCCTTTACCGTACAAGCTGTGTGAATTTGGGCAAACCCTTTCTCTGCACCCCTTTACCGTACAAGCTGTGTGAATTTGGGCAAACCCTTTCTCTGCACCCCTTTACCGTACAAGCTGTGTGAATTTGGGCAAACCCTTTCTCTGTACCTTGCTTCCTTTAGAGTGCCAGAGCACTAGGGTTTCTGACGTAAATGAATCATTTTGAGAAGAACCCTCCTGCGCTCCCCTCGGCACCGGCACATACACTGAAATACAGACACTGAAGCTGGACCGATACAGAGATTAGCACGGCTTCTAGGCAAGGACCGCACACAAACTCATGAAACATTCCACAATTTTTGTAAAAGAGATCTACACGTTAGTATTTTGTTATTTCTTCTATCTTAATTTGCTTTTTTTAGGGATTGGCACGTGTTCCTTAATACTGGGCTAATAAAATGCCTTCCTGCCTTCCTTCCTGTGTGACTATGGCTGTCCTGGAACAGAGATCCGCCGGCCTCTGGTCCCAAGCGCTGGGGTTAAGATGTGCGTCACCACCACGCAGCTCACACCCTTTTTTGCTTCATTCATATGGGGGTCCCCAGTCACCTTTCCAGTAAACTGGAAACCACTCAAGCCTTAAACCACCACAGCTTTGCTTTTTACCCCCCTGCTTGCCGGGCACCGCGCCCCCCGTGAGCTTTTACCCAGTTGGCGAGCTTCGGGCAAGGGGGCTGGAGGTTAAAATACACAGACACACACAGACAGAGAGACAGCGACACGGGTCATCCTTGAATTCCCCAAAAATGCCCCCTTTATTGTGTTCAGGGGCAGTTTATATAGAGATAGCCAAGCCCCAGCCAAACCCACCAGAAACCACTCTCCTGCCATCAGGAACTCCTGAAGGTCTCGTGCTCAGAGCAGCTGTAGGCACTCAGATCAGGTGAAAACAAGTTGTTTACTAGAAATTCAGGATCTGGGGTCTTACTGCTCCCAACACCTGCTGTCATGTTTTATAGCACATGGTCCGTCATAACTGCCTCCATCAGTTTAAACTGGAACATGCCACTTAACCCAAGCTATAGCCAGTCTGTGATTGACCTATGACATCCCAAGGTCAGCCAGTCTGATTGACCTATGACATCCCAAGGTCAGCCAGTCTGATTGACCTATGACATCTCAAGGCCAGCCAGTCTGATTGACCTATGACATACCAAGGCCAGCCAGTTCGTGATTAACCTATGACACGCCTTTCCTGACCTAGTTTTAAAGACCATTCTGATAAGTATCCAGAGCAGCAGGCTCGGGGTTTTCAGCCGAGAAAAGACACAGCAAGGCTGATTAAAGGGTGGACTCCTTGGCTTCTGGCTATGGCCCCTGACTCAGCACGCAGACCGTCGATTCAGGAGCTGGATAGCCCTGCGCACTCATTGGTTTTGTGAATCAAGAGAGCCATAGTGACTTTCCTTCTGCTGTGATGAATTATGCCGACAAAAACCACTTAAGGAAACACACAGGTCTCACATGGCAGGAAGGTCACAAAAGCAGGAGCTTGGGAAAGGCTGGTCACATGACATCAGCAGTCAGGCAGAGGGTGAGGAATGCAGGCGTCCAGCTCATTTATCCTGTTTATTCAGACTAAGACCCCCCAGCCCATGGAATGGAGCCGCCCACAGTGGGGGTCGGTTCTTCCCACCTCAGTCTAAGCCAGAAAAATCTCTCATGCATGCTAAGAGGCTTGTCTCCTCTAGGGGACTCGAGAACCTGTCAGGTGGACAATGTTAACCATCACGAACTATACATTGGCACTGGGTGTGCCAGGAGGCCAGGTGAGCTGCTGCCCCTTTGGGAAAGGCTTGGGAGACCCCAGGTCTGAAAGAAGCAGTGATTTTCCAGCTTAGGTGACCAGTCCAATTACCTGGATCACTGCAGATCCTGGGTCTGGCCTGTGGCCCAATAACCAGCATTTCATTCCCCTAGACAATTGACATGTCTGTTTAGGTTGGAGAAGAGCCAAACAGATAATTTTATGCTGGCTTGATTCCCGCCCATCCAAGAATGGGATTCTTTTATGAAAAATAAGCAACAGTGTAAGGGCATTTCCAGAGAGTGAGTCACTCGGCGACAGCAGATACACACAGTAGGACACTTTGGGGATAGGTCTGGAACACAAGGCTGATCCAAATTCTCCGCCACTGAGTGTGTTACTGAAGGACTGAATCCGGCGGCCACTAACCACAGGGCACCGTAAGTGCCTGTAAGCCGCAGCGTGGCCTCCATCTTGGCAAAGATAATAAACAGCACCCTTAGAAGTGTCAAGGTCTGGGATCTCCCCCTCAGCATCACACCAGGTTGAGATCGTGATGCCCCTTTCCAGCAAGGTACTCACCCTTCCTGTCAGGTTCCAGCATCTGTTTTCCCAGAAGGCCCTGGTGCAGTACGCTGCTTTCCTTCCTGGCAGGGATCTGGGCATCTGTGCCAGCTTCCCCAAGAGAAGGGGGTTTCTTCATGTCTCCTGTGAGAGAGCGTGCTTTGGTCATTTTCAGAATTTACAAGGAGTAAGACAGGATGTGAGGGTGCGTGCCTACATGAGCACTTGAGATGCTGAGGCAGGAGAATGGAGAGTTGGTAGCCAGCCTGGGCTACATACCCTATCTCAGAAAAGGAGAAAGGAAGAATGTCCTGGCGTCCCTCAATCCAGTGGCCACCTTTTGGGTCTAGATCTACCTCTTGTAAGCTGTTTGTTTCTGGCCAGATGAGGGACAGCAGGGTACTGTGGCTTGGGGAGGGGAGAGGTGGGTCCTAAGGTCCAAGGTTAGAGGAAGAATGTTATCTAGGGAAACAAGAGGCACCAAAGGCAGAGGGACAATCTTAACTGAAGTCTAATGCAGAACAGCTTCAGGACCCTGACCCTGGGGAAAACAAACTATAGAACACAAGAGTCCAAGAGGCAAGAATAAGGGTAGAACCCAGAGCCAAGGCTAAAGGTCAGAGGTTGAGAAGGGGGGAGGGTGCCAAGTTCTGCTTCCTGTATCCCCCCCCCAGTAAATTTAAAAACTGCTATGGAATTGGGGTGTGGAGGTTCATGTCTCTAATCCCAGTACTCAGTATGCTGGGGCAGGGAGGATTATCAGGAATGCAAATCCAGCCTGGGCTATAGTACAGAGTGAATTTCAGGTCAGCCTGGGCTACCAAGAAAGAGCCTGCCTCAAAAAAGAAAAGGAAAAAAAAAACCTTATAATAAATGTTCTGCTTGTTTAATGGACATCAAGGAGTAGTAATTATTGACACTGGGTAATAATGTGGAAGCTTCTAGGTGATCCGAAGGAGATGAAATTCAAGACCCTTGTGCGCCTTGATCTTCGTGCACAGAACCAGACAGACTCATAGCCTCTGCAAAGCCTCCTTTGAGTCTCATGGGCCTTTTACACGTTTGCCTTCTATCTGGAAACATCACGGCTCACAGGAAAGTGGCAGAAGACTCTCTCTAGATCAGCTTCCCCAAATGCTAACTCCTCCCACGTGTTGTCTCTTTCCCAGTATGCTTTCCCCGGGACTGCCTGAATGTTCCCTGTGTATTAAACCATGACCACCCTGCTGTGTGATGTTTCACTCTTTTGGCTTTTTGGGGGCCCATCACCCAGTTCCCAGATAAATCACACACCGAGTCTCATTCTTAGTTATGAATGCTTGACCTTAGCTTGGTTTGTTTCTTGCTAGTTCTTAACTTAAATTATCTCACCTACCTTTGGCCTTGGGGCTTTTATCTTTCTCTATTTCTGCACACCTTTTCTTTCCTTCTTTCTCCGTGTCCAGCTGTGTAGCTGGGCGGCTGGGTGGCTGGGCGGCTGACCCCTGAAGTTCTCCTCCTTTCTGGTTCTCAGATCTCCCCCTTTTCCCCAGAGTTCCCTCATATTTATCCTCTCTGCCTGCCAGCCCCGCCTATCCTTCCTCCTGCCTTGCTATTGGCTGTTCAGTGCTTTATTAGCCCATCAGGTGTTTTAGACAGGCACAGTAACACAGCTTCACAGAGTTTAACAAATGCAGCATAAACAAAAGTCACACATCTGAAAATAATATTCCCCAACAGCACCCTACACTTCCCATGTCCATTTCACAAAAGCAAGGACTTGACTCTCATAAAACAAGGGAGATTATTAAAATCAAGAAATGAGCACGGACCGACTGGTATATTTTTTTTAATATTTATTTATTATGTATACAATATTCTGTCTGTGTATGCCTGAAAGCCAGAAGAGGGCACCAGACCTCATTACAGATGGTTGTGAGCCACCATGTGGTTGCTGGGAATTGAACTCAGGACCTCTGGAAGAGCAGGCGATGCTCTTAACCTCTGAGCCATCTCTCCAGCCCCTATATGTTTTATTTTTATTTTACGTACTTTGGGGCTTTGCCTGCATGTGTGCCTGTGTGAGGGTGTTGGCTCCCCTGGAATTGGCATTACAGACAGCTGTGAGCCACCATATGGTAGGAATTGAACTCTGGTCCTCTAGAAGAGCAGCCAGTGCTCTGAACCTCTGAGCCATCTCTCCTGCCCCCTGACTCGTATCTGTTAATCAACAGCTCTCCCTCAGAGCTTAGCCCTTGTCCCATTAATGTCCTCTGGCGCATTCTGTGGGAGGCAGGGCAGGGCTCCAAACCCCAGCTGTGCAGTTTATGTGGGAGCGCAGGGTGTGGTGGGTCTGGACAGCTGGGGCTGTCAGTCATGCAGCGAGAGATGCAACTGCTGCGTTTTCATGGTTCTCAGGACCAAGCAAGAGCAGGCGAGGGAGTTGCAGAGGGGATGGAGAGATGGCTCAGAGGTTAAGAGCACACATAGTGATATTTCATTTATTTTAATAAATAAAGTTGCCTAGGATCGCCATTTCGGACTGAGGTAGAGGTAAGAGGCAGTGGCTGGCTGTTTTGCTTTTCTGACCTTCAGGATGAACCCCTCTATCAGTCTCTGGGTTTTTATTAATCATGCTACAAGCACATGCCTCTCTTTCAGAGGACCCAGGTTCCGTTCCCAGAACCCACAGGGTTGCTCCTAACTGCCTGTAACTTGAGCTCTAAAGAATAGAATGCCCTCATCTGGCCTCCCCAGGCTCTGCATGTATGTGACACACATGGACTAACATGAACATATTAGAAAATCAAAACCTTTTCAAAAAAGAAAAGAATGGCAGAGGTCCATTTAGAGCAAGTTGGGCTGTAGAGCCAGCCAGCAGCTCTCCACCTCCTGACCTCCTGGAAGGTCAGAAACATAAACCGCCATTTATCTGGGCTCCTGGAAGTTGGCTTCCTGTTAACAATGGCCAGAAACGTCTCTGGCCTAACCCTCTAAAAACAGAATGCCAGCTCTTTGTACCCATGCATGTGTGTGCCCACACAGACATATTCAAACTGTTCTCACCAAAACAAAAAGAAAGAAAACAAGACTTTTCCCCAGCGATTCAATCTATTTTTATCACTTTCCTTTATTTGGGTGATTTTTAATAGACATAGCACCTCCCTTTAACAACCCGCACAGGATCACAGAGTTTTAGAGCTGCAGGAAATGTGAGAGAGATGAGCTCATCGAGCCCCCTCACACGCATGTGTGAATGGTGTTTGCACGTAATAGAGGTAACCATGTGTAGTAAGAAGGTTCCTGGCCGCTTAGCCCTGAAATAACCAAACAGATACTGTATCAATTAAATCACTGCTTGGCCCATTAGCTCTAGCTAATCTCTTACATATGAATTTAACACATTTCTAGTAATCTGTGTATTACCACACGGCTGTGGCTTACCAGCAAGGTTCCGGCATGTCTGTTCCCAGAGGCGGATCCATGGCATCTCCCTGACTCCGCCTTTCTCCCAGCATTCAGTTTGGTTTTCCCCACCTACCTCTATTCTGCCCTGCCAGGCCCAAGACAGATTCTTTATTCATTAACTAATAAAGCAACACATAAACAGAAGGACTTCCCACATCAACCATGTGAAGGAAAAGGGTGGTTTATGGAAGAGGAGGCAGATGTACTTCAGTACCTCCCATCAAACAATCCAAACAGGCGGCCACTGAGGTGCCCAGGAAATAATACTTCCTACAGTACTTCCAACAGTCACTGTCATCAAACTGTGTATGAGAGAATGTGTGTGTGTGTGTGTGTGTGTGTGTGTGTGTGTGAGAGAGAGAGAGAGAGAGAGAGAGAGAGAGAGAGAGAGAGAGAGCGCATATATATGTGTCGGTGTGTGTGTGAAGGAGAGACAGAGACAGAATGTATGTGAGCATGTGTTTATGTGTGAGTGTCAGTGTGTGTGTGTGAGAGAGAGAGAAGGACAGAGACACAGTGTGTGTGCATGTATGAGTGTCAGTGTGTGTGTGTGTGAGAGGGAGAGAGAGAAGGACAGAGACACAGTGTGTGTGCATGTATGAGTGTCAGTGTGTGTGTGTGTGTGAGAGAGAGAGAGAGGGACAGAGACACAAAGTGTGTGTGCATCTGTGAGTGTGTCTCTGTGTGTGTGTGTGTGTGTGTGAGGGAGAGAAGGACAGAGACACAGAGTGTGTGTACATGTATGAGTGTCAGTGTGTGTGTGTGAGGGAGAGAGAGAGGGACAGAGACACAGTGTGTGAGCATGTGTTTATGTGTGAGTGTCAGTGTGTGTGTGTGTGTGTGTGTGTGTGTGTGTGTGAGAGAGAGAGAGAGAGAGAGAGAGAGAGAGAGAGAGAGAGAGGGACAGAGACACAGTGTGTGTGTGTGTGTATGAGACAGAGTGTGTGTGCATGTATGTGTGCCAGTGTGTGTGTGTGTGTGTGTATGAGACAGAGTGTGTGTGCATGTATGTGTGCCAGTGTGTGTGTGTATCTGTCTATGAGAGACACAGAGTGTGTGTGCATGTGTGTTTCTGGGCATCTCTTCTCTTCTCAAGGCCAGCACTATCATTAAGCTCCACTCCCAGCCCTCCTCTTTCTTACAGGCAATGCAATAACAAAGCTTAAGAGAGGTTTACACTTGATGTCAGACTACACATTGAAGCGGGAAGCAGCAAGTTCTTCAGTCTCAGTCTCCGTCAGTTTTATTATAGGTCGCCCCCTGCTAAGGGTGGAAGCCCTTTTGCTTGCTCTTTGGAGTTTTGTTCCTTTGATTTTTTTTTCTCGGATCCTTTGATGCATTCTCTCCTTGATTCCTCCTTCTTTGCAGTGATAAGGTCTGAACCCCAGATCTCTCACTTTTCTGTGTTCAACCCGAGGGGCCTCCCAGTCTGTGATCTGCTCTTTCTTTACCTTAGTTCTCTCTGTATGGCAGGCAGCACACACCTGCAACCTGAGCATTTGGGAGGTGGAGGCAAGAGGATGGAAGTTCCGGGTCCTCCTTAGTGAAGGCGAATCCTTAGCTATGTAATGAATTTGAGCACAGCCTGGAGTATGAGACCCTGCCTTTAAAACAAGCAAGCAAGCAACATGCAAAGCCAGGCATGGTGGTGCACCTCCTTAATCATAGCACTGGGGAGGCAGAAGCAGAGGCAGCCTGCTCTACGCAGTGAGTTCAAGGACAGCTATGGCTATGTAGAGAGAACCTGTCTTTAAAAAGCAAGCAAGCACACAAACAGAAAGTACAAATGATGCCAGGCAGTGGTGGTGCACACCTTTAATCCCAGTACTTGGAAAGCAGAGGCAGGCGAATTTCTGGGAGTTCAGAGCTAGCCTGGTCTACAGAGTGAGTTCCAGGACATTCAGAGCTACATAGAGAAACCTTGTCTTGAAAAACTAAAAAATACAAACAAACAAAAAATGTACAAAGAAAATAAGAGCGCTTCTAGGAGTCTCTACCTCTTAAGGGGCTTGTGACAACACTGCTACTGTTATTACAGGTCACAATTATTAAGGCGGGTCACATGCATTGGGTACACCATATGAGGAAATGTGGTGAGCTTAAACTGCTCTTGTGGGCCTTGGGCACCCAAGGGTTAAAGAACTTTGCACTCTGCGTTTTCCCTGAGTCTGGCTGGGCGCCAGCTTGCATACCTTCCCATGACAGGCAGAGGAGGCCTCAGATCTTTGGGGACCTTTGAACCTACAATTGCGACAAAGGCATGGCAATTTACTCAAAGGCTTTATCTGTGTTGCCACAGAAACTGACCCTTCCCGCAGCCTTCTGTTTGGAGTTACTGCGTCTCAGCAGATTCTGATGGTGGGGGCCCCCTTGAGCACCTCACACTCCCAGATCAGGGCCTGGCCCTCTCTGTGAAGCCCTCATGTCAATCTCTGCAGCAGAGCTCTTCCCTAAGGCTTATGTAAACAAGAGGAAGGACTCTGTGTCTTAAAGGGGGGAGCTTTTTTGGGTCTGCACCCAGCTGAGATGTTCCAGGCAGGAAGCAACAGAAATGAATTCCAGCGATCCAAGAGCCCAGAAAAACCTACCACAGAGGAGCTGTTGCTGAAGGACTCATTCCAGAGTCCAGAGGGATTGCTCAGTGGCAGAGTGAGTGCTAACTTACTAAGCACAAGGCTCTGGGTTCAAGTCCTAGTATTATGAATGAATGAATGAATGAATGAATGAATGAATGAATGAATGATAACTTACCCCAAGGAACACTCAGCAATGGGAATCAACTCAGCAGTGGAAAAGTTATGGTATGAGTAGCCCTCAAGGTCAACACTGAAACCAACCAATAAGTCACTCTCCCAATCTCGGCTCACACTAGTCCCCGGAGTAACTATGCATGAATTATCCGATCTATGTGCTGGTGAACATGATAGGTTGAAAGGACACAGCACTAGCGATCTTTGGAGACAGTGGAATAGGGTTCTGCAGAATTTCCTGGTCCATTCTAGAACAGAGCTTCATTTGTGTCTGCAGTCTACACTAAGCCAATTATTCTGGTTACTTTTTGTCCACTTGCTACAAAGTAGAGTTCCCAGGAAAAAGGTGCTTTCATCTAGGAATCGCTCCCATCAGATTGGCCTGTGGTACATTTTCTGGATTAATGAAGGGTGTGAGAGGTCTTGGCCCAGTGGAGGAAGTGCCGTCCCCAGGAAAGAGGTCCTAGGTTGTGTAAGTAAACAAACCGAGTCAGGGAGAGCAAGTCAGAAAGCAGCACTCCTCCGTGGCCTCTGCTTCAGGCACTGCCTGGAGTCCCAGCCCCGGCTTCCCTCTACTGTGGACTCTGACCTACAAGTGGCACAAACTCTTCCCCAGGTTGCTCTTGGTCGGGGTTTATCACAGCAGCAGAAAGCAAGCCAGGACCAGAAGTGTAAACAGGATGTTTCCTGAAATCAAACAAGTTCCTACTTTGTGTTTACTAAGTGGGGATTAATAATGCCTCAATTCTAGATTAAGTGTACTTCTCACTGTGTAAAAACGACACACATTAATGAAAAACATGTTGCTGCCATGGGCTCTCTTTGAGTCCCCCTTCCTGGCCCTCAGACACCAAATGACAAAGAGCAAATACTAGGCAGGAATCAGCTCTGCCTCCGTAAATTATCAGCTGTGTAATCTTAGACAAGTGACCTTTGTGCTCTTCCCTTAGATCCTTGATTTATCTGCATTCTTCAGGAAAGGGAGAAAGGGGAGCAAGGGGAGTCGGTCCATAGCTTGATCTTAGTGAGGGAAGGGGCACTCGGGAATTCGGGCTTCTGAAGTGTAGGCAGTGTATACATCCTTCTTCTTTCTTTCTTTCTTTCTTTCTTTCTTTCTTTCTTTCTTTCTTTCTTTCTTTCTTTCTTCTTCTTCTTCTTCTTCTTCTTCTTCTTCTTCTTCTTCTTCTTCTTCTTCTTCTTCTTCTTCTTCTTCTTCTTCTCCTTTATCCTCCTCTTCCTTCTCCTCCTCCTCTTCTTCTCCTCCTCCTCCTCCACCTCCTCCTCCTTTTTTCTCTTCTTCTTTTGTTGTTTGAGACAGGGTTTCACTGTAGCTTTGGAGCCTGTCCCGGAACTAGCTCTTGTAGACCAGGCTGGTCTCAAACTCACAGAGATCCCCCTGCTTTTGCTTCCCGAGTGCTGGGATTAAAGGCATGCGCCACCACTGCCCAGCTGACGGTGTGTACTTTCACAAACAACGGGATGGAGAGACACTGTGGAATAGGCCAAAGAACCAGGCCAGATCTGGGAGAAGTGAAGGGGTCCAGCCTCCCCCAGATAGGCAGAGCCACGGCAGCTGTACAACGTGTGGCTCCACGCGTGTGTGATGTCATATGCACAGTTGTGGCTCCACGCGTGTGTGATGTCATATGCACAGTTGTGGCTCCACACGTGTGTGTGATGTCATATGCACAGTTGTGGCTCTATGTTGTGGGATGTGATATGCACAGTTGTGGCTCCACGCGTGTGTGATGTCATATGCACAGTTGTGGCTCCACGCGTGTGTGATGTCATATGCACAGTTGTGGCTCCACGCGTGTGTGATGTCATATGCACAGTTGTGGCTCCATGTGTGTGTGATGTCCTATGCACAGTTGTGGCTCCGTGTGTGTGTGATGTCATATGCACAGTTGTGGCTCCACGCGTGTGTGATGTCATATGCACAGTTGTGGCTCCGTGTGTGTATGATGTCATATGCACAGTTGTGGCTCCACGCGTGTGTGATGTCATATGCACAGTTGTGGCTCCACGCGTGTGTGATGTCATATGCACAGTTGTGGCTCCACGCGTGTGTGATGTCATATGCACAGTTGTGGCTCCATGTGTGTATGATGTCCTATGCACAGTTGTGGCTCCGTGTGTGTGTGATGTCATATGCACAGTTGTGGCTCCACGCGTGTGTGATGTCATATGCACAGTTGTGGCTCCGTGTGTGTGTGATGTCATATGCACAGTTGTGGCTCCACGCGTGTGTGATGTCATATGCACAGTTGTGGCTCTATGTGTGTGGGATGTGATATGCACAGTTCCTGGAGAAATGCTTATTAGCTCCAGTTTTTCCCCAAATGGAGTGACAGACAGACACTCAGGGGTATTAATTTGCTCATATGAAGCAAGAGGTGATGTGGGAGTTAAAAAGCATGAGAAACATTGGTCAAAATGTCACAACTAAGCCAGGCGGTGGTGGCACACGCCTTTAATCCCAGCACTCGGGAGGCAGGCGGATCTCTGGGAGTTCGAGGCCAGCCTGGTCTACAAGAGCTAGTTCCGGGACAGGCACCAAAGCTACAGAGAAACCCTGTCTCAAAAAACCAAAAAAAGACCACTGGCCGCGAGTTACTAGCGAATAAACCTGATGTTTAAACCGCAAAAAAAAAAAAAAAAAAAAAAAAAAAAAACCGCAAAAAAAAAAAAGTCACAACTGACCAGTCAGAACTCTGGGAATCTACCAAAGAGGAGTTTAAAAACCTGAATTTCCATACCCACTTTGTGACACTTTTGCTGGCCCCCTTTCTGTGCCTTCTGCCCAGCACGAGCTGCAATCCTGGGGATATCAGCCAATAGAAGGAGCAAAATGAGTTTGGGAGCCCCAAAAGGACACTTTTCAGAGAACTGTCATTTGATGAACCATGAAAATCCCCAGAGAACTGTGCTCTAAACCCTTGTCTTTGAGTTGACTCAAAGCAGCCTGTCCCCAGGAGTGTTGTCAAGAACAATTCATAGCGCAGCTGGCTGAGGCAGCCACTGCAGCCAGAAGCTGACCAGGAAGAGAAACTGGGGAAGGAAGCATTGAGGAGGCCTGCGACACTCACGCGTTTCTGGAAATCTATGGGCTACAAGTGATAGACCTGTGTATGTGCCCAGACAAGGCCTCAATAAGTAGAAAGTTGTTCTGCATTCACGTGTAGTAGTACTAAGATGATGTTTCCCAGCTGGCAGCGGGTTCAAGGCCACCCCTACCCAAATCGCACGCCCTTATTCTTAAGTCCAGTCTATGATGCATAGGGAAGTATAGTGGACCCTGGAGATCCAAGGCATTTTTGAAAAAAAAATAGTGAAATTTGAAGTACATTTCCCAGTTTCAAATACACTGTGATACCAACTTAAGAACAGACAGGCCAATGGAATCCAACAGTCTAGAAGTGAACTGTTAAAATTTTGGTAACTGATTTCTGAATACTGAGACAAGTCAGCGGGCAAAAGAATGGCTTTTTCTGGCATGTTGCTCAGGAAGGATGGTTCAGTCCTGTAATCCTAGAGCACAGGCAGCGGGGGAGGATTAGCCGTTCAAGGTCGTTCTCAGGTCTCTGGGAGTTTGAAGCTAGCCTGGGCTACTTGAGGGCCTATTTCAAAAACTAAATCCCACAAATCGGGCAGGAGAGATGGATCACTGTTTAACTGTACTTGCTGCTCTTACAGAGGACATGGGTTGGGTTCCTAGCACCCTCGTGTCAGCCACAACTGTCTGCAACTCTAGTTCCAGGTGATTTTAAGTCATCGTTGAGTGTCTGAAGAACCCCAGGCATGCATGTGGTACACATACATACATACATACATACGGGGACACATCCCTTTGAAATCACCCAGACTGAGGGGTCTACACTAGATCCTACCTGCAAAAGGATTTCTTCCCCTGAAAATCATTCAATAGAATTTGACCTGACTCATCTTTATTATGGTCAGTTATTCCCGGGTCATAATTGAATTGGGGGTGGGGAGGCAGGAAACACTCCCCAGTTAACTTTCTTGAGTAGTTAGTTAGGTTCCACAAAGAAACCAAGTGTCGGGTTGTCACAGTCCTGAACTGATTGATAAGCGAACAAAATAAGTCCTGTTGCTCTGCCCTTCCTGTGTAATAGGATCACCGGGAAACCACACGCTCAGGTCAAATGCACAACAGCTCCAACAGCTTCGGTTGACCTCGGGGTGGGGTCGAACTACCCAGCATCATTTTTATGAAACTTGGAGACCTGGCTGGATCCCCGAGTCACTTCATTCCTGCCCCCAACCCCACCCCCTACCCATTTGCATTCACATGTCTTGGGCTTTCTTGCAAACTCAGAGCTTCCTGGAATTTCTCACAGGTGCTGAGCCTTTACCAGAAAGTCCCCTCATCCCCAAGTTCAAAGAATAGGAAGCCGAGTACAGTGGCGTCTGTCTGTGGCTCAAACACTTAAGAGGTAGGGACTGGAGGGTCAGAAACTCAGGGTCATCCTGGGCTACGTAGCAAGTTTGGTGCATCCTGGGCTACAAGAGGCCATGCCTCAAAAATGAAACAAAAAAAAGCTAATCTTGCCATTTAAAAGGTGTGATTCATAGCAATGTATGCTTACGGCCCCTCATTAACTCTACAACATAGCCATCACTCTGTAACAATGCTACACTCATTGGCAGTCGCTCCCAATTCTTCTCTTTCTCTATCTCCCAACAACCCTGGTCTTTGCCTTCCTGGAATTATCTATTTCATAAAAATGAAAATGTGTCTTTTATGTTCAACTTTTCTTTTGACACTATTTTAAAGCTCTGCCTGTGATAGTGTGTATCAGTGGTCCATTGCTCTTCCAGCTGAGTAATGCATTCCTTCATAGGGACACACATTTGTTTATCCAGTTATCAAATGGTAGGCTTCACATTATCCCCACTTTTTTGGATATTATGAACAATGGTGTTATGAGCATTTGGTTACAAATTTTGTGTGTGAGAATGTTTTCAATTTTTTGGCTTTGTGTTGGTTATTTTTCACGACTGGGACAAACAAAGATGAATTGGTTTTATTTGGACTCTCAGTTTGAGAGGCTTCAATCCTTAATCCACTCACCTTGCTTTATCTGACATGTTCACTGTGAAAAGGAGCATGATGAAGGGGAGCCGAGCAACTTAACCTCTGGGAGATAGGAGGGATCAGGGACAGAGCTATACAGCAAAGCCTCGCTACCAACGTGACCTTCCCTCCAACCAGGCCCACTATCTAATGAACCGCTCATGGACTGGCCTACTGACAATGTTAGCAACCCCATGGTCCAAACACTTTTTAAAAGCTCACTTAACAATTCCACACCTATATATAATGTGTTTTGATCATATTCACCCCTGCAACCCACCCTCAGCTTCCCCCCAAAATATCTCTCTCCGAACTTCATGTGCCTTTAAAAAATCTTTTAATCAAAGAACTCTCAACAGACAAATCTCAAATGGCTGAAAGACACTTAAGGAAATGCTCAACATCCTTAGCCATCAGAGAAATGCAAATCAAAATGACTCTGAGATTCCATTTTACACCTGTAAGAATGGCCAAGATCAAAAACATTGGTGACAGCTTATGCTGGAGAGGATGGGGGTAAGGAGAACACAGCTCCATTGATGGTGGGAATGCAAGCTGGTACACTTGCTTTGGAAATCAGTATGGTGATTTCTCAGAAAATTAGGAGACAATAAACCTCAAGATCCAACAATACCATTGTTGGGTATATACCCAAAGGATCCTCAATCATACCACAAGGACATGGGCTCATCTATGTTCGTAGCAGCATTATTTGTCATAGCCAGAACCTGGAAACAACTTAGATGCCTCTCAACTAAAGAATGAATAAAGAAAATGTGGTACATTTACACAATAGTAAAAAAATAATGACATCTGGAAATTTGCAGACAAATGGATGGATCTAGAAAAAAGCATATTAAGTGAGGTAATTCAGACTCTGAAAGACAAACACAGTATGTACTCACTCATAAGAGGCTTCTAGATATAAAGCAAAGTAAAAAAAAACCCTACAATTCACAACCCCAGAGAACCTAGGCAACAAAGAGGACCCTAAGAAACATATATAGATCTACATAGAAAGGAGAAAAAGAAAAGATCTCCTGAGTAAATTGGGAGCATGGGGGTCATGGGAGAGGGTATTAGGAGAGGGGGAGGGAGGGGAGAGGAGAAAAATGTATGGCTCAATAAAAACAATAACAATAACAACAACTTTTTTTAGTGTTCAGTGATGAATCTGGGGACCACTTACTTTGTCAGGATGGAAACTAACTTCATACATAAATAGCTGAGGCTTGTCTTGAAATCCTCCTGCCTCATCATCTTATGTTCTAGGATTACAGGCCTGTACTATCATCCCGGCTCATTTCCTAAATTTTAAGTGTGATTGTATTACAACTTAGAAAAGCATACAAAACACTGAAATCAACAACATGAAATGGTTCTTAAAGTCTACATGACTGAAGTGGAGATCTCTGATTTCCTTGTCTTCAAGACCAAACCATGTCTAACTCACAAGGGGCCGCTGTAGAGAATGCTGCTTATAGAAGACACTTTCTGAAAATTTGACCATCCTATGGCCCACCAGCCAAGTCGGGAGTTTTATAGAGTACTTCACAATAGTTTGACTGTCTTTAAGGAAAAATAAAGACAGAAAATGCTTCTTTCAATTTTCAAAAGTTTTATGTATTTATATATGGGTTTCTTGCCTGTATGCATATCTGTATACCACATGCATGCCTGGTGCCTTTGGAGGCCAGAAGTCATGTGATTTCCTGGAACTGGAGTTACAGATGGTTATGAGTTACCATGTGGGAACTAGGAAGTAAACCCTGGCCTCCAGAAGAACACCCAGTGCTCTTGACCACTGAGCCATCTCTCCAGCCCCTGGGCTTTGTGTTTGTCTTGTCACCTTGGGACATCATGCAAGAGATGAGGACTATCACTTGTTGCCTTTGAAAGTTGCCTGTTTGGTAGCTCTATTGAAAACACAAACTAACATAGAGCTGCTTTAAACTTTAATTCCAAGAGCCTGATGACTTGTTTGGTCCCTGTTTGGACAGAGGCTTCGGATAAGCAATAATAATCTCACGGGCATGGCAGCGTCATTTTGCCAACTAAGAGCTTGTAGATTTCCACCAGAGTCACCCTGTCTGTCAGGGAGTCATCTCCCAGGGATGTCCAGGGTTGAGAAAGTGGGACACACACACATTCCACATGATCACAGCCCCAGCAGTGCCAAACATAGGAGAAGTTGCCTTGGATTCTAGGCTGGAAGGACAGGAAATCTGGACTGGAAGACGACGTGCGTCTGCTTCTAACGGGCACTGCCACTGCACTTGTAGTGGGTGCCAGGTTCAGCTTCTCTGGTGGTCATCTGGGTACCACGGTTCCTTAATAAATCCCAAGTCTGTAAAAGGAGACTGCACATTGGTTTCCCAGCCACCTAGACCCAAATAATCACGTGAAACTATATTAATTACAACACTGTTTGGCCCGTAGTTCAGACATATTCCTAGCTAGCTCTTATATCTTAAATTAACCCATTTCTACTCATCTGTGTGTTACTGTGAGGCTGGGGCCTACCAGTGTCTTTCTCCTTCAGCAACTACGTGGTGTCTCTTTGACTCTGCCTTCTCTCTCCTTGCATTCAATTTAGTTTTCCCACCTAACTCTATTCTGCCATAGACCAAAGCAACTGCTTTATTAACCAATGGTAATAAAACATGTTCACAAGCATACAGAAAGGAATCCCACATCACAAGTCTCCAAAGAAAGCCTAGTCAGAAGAAACAAATTTCCCACCGTCTGCACTTCACATAGCTCCCTACTCCGGCCTCTCCCTCGCTTCCTTCTACACTCCTGTGTATCCCTTTTCCTTCCTCGCTGCTTCCTTTCCCCACTTCCTTTCCGCCTTTTCTTTCCCCAGAGGGCAGCTCTCACAAGTGAGTATAGAAGGGTTATGGTTAGGACAGGACACCATAAGCAAGAGCTTGTGGGGAAAGCAGGGCCCTCGGGAAGTACAAGCAGGGAGGGCAGAGGCAGACAGACATCATGGATGGCAGTCACTCCTCTATGTACCAGACTAGCAAACCGTCAGCCCCAGGCCATCTCTGATCATCTGTCCCTGTTCTGGTAACCAGAGCCTGGATTCTGCCTGGGAACAGGGCATTTAAGGGTGCCATTGACAATTGCCTCAGTATCACAAATAATAAACCTTCACAGACATTTAGATTGGATGTAGCCCAAGAAATGGATAGTTTGTTACTTAAAAAAACAAAACAAAACAAAACAACAACAAAAACCAAAACTAGAAAAGCTTCCTACTTGAAATCACTTCCAAGCTTTCAGTAGTTTACAAAGCACCTGTTTACCCTTGAGTTCCGTTTCTCAAACGTTAATATTTCACCATCTTTCCCCTGTATTTCCCTTCCTATCTCTTTCATTTACTAATAGACACTGACCACCCCATGCCGAGGATGGGACCCAGGGCTTAGAACATGGTAGACAAGATACGAAAGCTTGTGGTTACCTCTGAGCTATATCAAGACCTTATTAATAGACATTTTAAGGATGCTTGAGGTTAACTGAAAAATCACTATTATTATATAGTTCAGATATACCCACAGCCACCCACACAGGGTTCCCCCATCTTCTATCATCATACATTAATTTATTTGCTGTAGTTAATCAGCCAATATAAATGCACTATTATTAACTAAAGTCCTTAATTTACTCAACTTTCCTTACTTTTTGCCTAATGCCCTTTCTTCTTTCAAGACCCCATCCGGGATATATTACATGCAGTTATCATTTCTTTTTAGGGTCCTCTAACTGTGACAGTTTCTCCGAATTTGCTCACTTGTTTCTGGGTTTCTCCAGATAGGGTTTCTCTTTGTAGCCTGGAACTCGCTCTGTAGACAAGGCTGATCTTGAACTCAGAGATCTGCCCACCACTGTCTCCCAAGTGCTGGGATTGGGGATGTGTGCCACCACCGCCCAGCTGACACTGCTCACTTTTGGTAATCCTGACCCCTCTGGGGAGTGTTGGGCAGACATGCGGTAGGTCCCCTCTACAGGGATATATCAAATATTTTCATCATGATTAGACTTGGTCTATGTGTCCGTGGGAGGAAGGCTGCCGAGGTCAGGTGCCATTCTCCTTGGGTCACACCAAGGCACACATGATCAGTGACTCACCGTCCCTGATAGGAGTGTTGACTAAGTCTTCCCACTGTAGCCTCCTCCTCTTTTCCTCCGTCTACGAGGCAGCCACACAGCCAGCTCACACTGAAGGAGGAGCCTGTCTTCCACTGTATGAATAAACAGCTTGGGATTCTACACGAAATCTGTCTCATTGCTCACATTTTATGACTGCTTCATGCTTTGAGTCAGAATCCATTTGACTTGGATTTTGCTTTTGCTTGCTCAACCTGTTTTAGGATAATTATTAATTCATAAAAAATTAGTCTGATAATCTAAGATGTGAAAGCTAAAAACACTTTCCCTTCTGGGCACTAGTTAAAGTATAACTTGTGGTTATACAGAATTCTTTGCTTTAAATTAAAATTTTTAAAACTAGCTTGAAGATTCAAGACTCAAAAAGGGAAGAGGTGTTCAGAAGTCTCTTGGCTGAGGAAATGCCATTGTGGGGAAATGTCCTTGCTGCCACTGCCAACCCTGATGACCTTAGAACACCTACATGATGAAAGGGGAGAACTGGCTCCCACTGACTGTCTTCTGACCTCCACATGTGTGCCGTGGCATGTGTGCACCCCAACCCCACACCCCCACACAGACACCCATGTTAAGTGTGTGGTGGCTTTGAAATCTGTTTACAGGTCTATGGTAGTCCTCACTTTAGGAGCTAGACCCCCTCCTCTCACCTACAGTTATCTCGACTGAATGACTCTTCCAAACAGAATCTGATAGAAGTATCTGCGGGTGGCTCCCAAGACTGGCATCATGGAAGACCTCACGGCCTTCTTCACGTCTGCCATGGAGTACTCGCTCTGAAGGAAGCTAGCTGCCCACACCTACACTACACTTGTGAGGCTCCTCAGACTACTCTCTGGAGAGGGAACAGAGTTCCTGTCAACAGCAGCAGGGACTGAGGTCTTCGCCCAAAGCCGAGTGACCACTAGAGATAGAGTCACTATCTCCCACGCATGGTCAAGCCTGCAGCCCTGGATGGTGTCCTGGCTAGGTCCTATGAGCTTCCCTGAGCCTTAAACTACCCAGCCAAACTCTCTTCAAGGTACCAAAATGTGGACTAGTACATGCTTGATTATTTTTTTAGTTGCTCAATCTTGGGGTAACTTGTTATATGGCAACATATAAGTCATAAATTATAATATCACATTTATGGTATCTAGCAGTGAGACCCTTAGAAAGATCCAACAAACAGTTTGCTAGAAAGAGAAGATGTAACCCATGTAAAAGTTGTTTTCCTGCGCATTACAGTGAGTAAATAAATTAAAACTGTGAAGTCCACTGTCAGCAGGGCTCCGGGGAGGTAGATGGTGAATGGTGCTTTACTTGACATGATCCAGTGCCTCTGAAGCTGGCAGGTGAGACAAATGCTATTCAGCTATACCCGGGGCAAGAGCCAGAGATTAAAGAGCCCCACACTGATTTCCACAGTGACATTCCTATCAGCACCGTTTGTACTAACGAGAAAAGACTCTGAAACCCAGAAGTGATGGAATAGCCAAGTGTGTCTGGGTACGGTGCCTGTGTCCTCACTGATAGTTAGGTAAACAGTCGGAGTAGAATCCCCAGCACGTCAATGAATAAATGAGTAAAATGTAAGCAGAAAAACTTGTGTATTCATATATGCGTACGTGTGTATGTCAGCATGTGCATTCTATAGCATGCACATTCTACAAGCATGCGCATTCTACAGCACACGCATTCTATAGCACGCGCATTCTGCAGCAAGCGCATTCTACAGCACGCGGATTCTCCAGCACGCGCATCATTCTCCAGCACGCGCATTCTACAGCGCGCGCATTCTACAGCACGCGCATTCTACAGCACGCGCATTCTACAGCACGCGCATTCTACAGCACGCGGATTCTGCAGCAAGCGCATTCTACAGCATGTGGATTCTGCAGCACGCGCATCATTCTACAGCACGCGCATTCTACAGCACGTGCATTCTACAGCACGCGCATTCTACAGCACGCGCATTCTACAGCACGCGCATTCTACAGCACGCGCATTCTACAGCACGCGCATTCTACAGCACGCGCATTCTACAGCACGCGCATTCTACAGCACGCGCATTCTACAGCACGCGCATTCTACAGCACGTGCATTCTACAGTACGTGCATTCTACAGCACGTGCATTCTACAGTACGTGCATTCTACAAGCATGCACATTCTACAGCATGCGGATTCTACAGCACGCGGATTCTGCAGCACGCGGATTCTGCAGCACGCGCATCTACAGCATGCGCATTCTACAAGCATGCGCATTCTACAGCACGCGCATTCTACAGCATGCGCATTCTACAGCACATCCGGGCCAGAGAACAACTTTCTGCCGTCAATCCTCTCCTCCTACCATGCGGGTCCCAGGGACTGAACTCAGGTCACTAGGCTTGGTGGCAAGTGCCTTTACCAACTGAGCCATCTCACTGAGCCCAGATAATTCTTAAAGAGCTGGGAGTGGTGGTTCACACCTAGAACTCCAGTGCCTGCAGGCAGAGACAGGAGAATTACCAAAAGTTCAAGCCAATCTAGCTTGCCCATCAAGACCTGGTCTCAGAAACAGAACAGAACAAAACAAAAACAGAGTTGTGTGATCATATGTGCAGATAGGTATGTTTGTATATACATAGATAGATAGACAGGCAGACAGACAGACAGACAGATAGATAGATCTCTTTCCCCACCCTTACATTTCATGACAAAGTGGCTATAAAATATTCTCCCTAGGGAAAAAAGATAAAACCCCACCCAGCAATACTGGAAGACCTGGCCCATTTTAAACTGTCACCAAGCAAAGTCCTCCTCCTACCTGCCTCCTTACCTCCACTGCCCCATAAGCAAACAGAAAGACTCAAATAGTTACTCAGAGAGTTCCCTTCTTTTGCTTCCTGCTGGTTGCAGCAAGCAGCCAGTTTCCTGGAGGAGGAGCCTTCTGCCTGGTAAATCCCAGACCCAGAACACTGTGGCAAAGAAGCTGGTTAAAAACCAAAGAAAACTGTTGTTCCCAGCACAGGAATGCGAAGGCTAACTGACGGGGGAGCACATGCCAGAAAGCAAGTTCGGCATGTGTGAGACCTGGGTTTGGTCTCTGGAACCCCCACCCCCCACCTGCCCCACCATACCAGCCCATACCAGCTTAGCACATTAGGGAGTAGCCCTGGGGTGAGAGAGAAGGAAAATGACAATGAAGCCCAAGCTGCCCTACCAACCCCTCAGCTACCCCACTCTCCGTTATCTGAAGACAGAAACACACAATGCTCTATACCTGGCTCCAAAGCGACATCCAGCTCAAGTGGAATATGATAGCGATGAATTGGCCAAATAAAGCTGGCGTGTAGCACATAGAATGGGTGTCACCTTTGTTATAGATGTAGGACTGGCACACACCAAAATGTTATCAGCGACTGGCTCGTGCTGGTGAAATCAGAAGCTGTTTGTGTTTTTTGTTGTTGTTATGGATCTTTCTATATGTAAAAACAGTTATTATTTCTATTTTTTTAAATATAAAGGTAGCTGTAAAGCCAGGCCTGACAGCACTTACCTATACCCTAAGCTGAGACACAAGCCAGAGAATCAGTTGGGCTCACAAATTCAAGACCACCCTGAGCAGCATGGTGAGAGCCTGTCATTGGCATGGATAGAGATGTAGCTCAATGGTAAAGTATTTGCCTAGCATGCCTAAGGTCCTAGGTTCAATGCCCAGCACAAAACAAAATAACAAAAGCTAAAGTACAATGTATAAAACACAACCTTTTGTTTACTTATTTAGTTTTTTTCAAGACAGGGTTTTTCTATGTAGCTTTGGAGCCTGTCCTGGGGCTCTCTTTGTAGACCAGGTTGGCCTTGAATTCACAGAGATCTGCCTGCCTCTGCCTCTTGAGTGCTGGGATCAAAATTGTGCACTATCACTCTCTGCACGACGTTTTATTAATCATGCAATTTTGAAAAATTCTTTTCTTCAGAAAGTGAGTAAAGACATAGGAAGTGCTTCAAAATCCTCTACTGTTTTTTAAATAAGCCATTACTGTTTGCTTCATTTAAATATTTTGTATATATTGTGTATATGCCCATGTGAGTGTGGGAACACACACATGTGAGTGCAGATACATATGTGAGTGTGTGTACATGTGAGTGCGTGCGTGTGTACGTGTGAGTGCGAGTGCACGTAAATGCGTGTGCATGTGAATGTGTGTGCACGCGAGTGTGGGTGCAGGTGGATGCAGGTGCACCTATGAGTGCAGAACGTAAATGCATGTGAATGTGTGTGCACGCGAGTGTGGGTGCAGGTGGATGCAGGTGCACCTATGAGTGCAGAACGTAAATGCGTGTGCATGTGAATGTGTGTGCACGCGAGTGTGGGTACAGGTGGATGCAGGTGCACCTATGAGTGCAGATACGTATGTGAGTGCGTGTGTGTACATGAGTGCATGTGCCCCTGTGAGCGCGGATGCCCGTGTGAGTGTGGCCTACGTGTGAGCGCATGTGGAGGCCAGCAGACAACCTTAAGCCTAAGCCGTTAGCCGCCCTGTGTTTTTGAGACAGGATCTCTCACAGACTCTCACTAGCCTAGCTGGCAGAGAGCCCCAGCAACCCACCTTCTGTGACACCACAGCTCTGGGTTTATGAACGTGTCCTGTCACATTCAGTTTTATGATGTGGGTTGTGAGGGTGAAACCCAGGTCCTCTCGCTTGCACAGTGGGCACTTTACTGACTGAGCCCATCTCCCCAGGCCTCCAGATTAAATGTAGGTTTTTGATGTTTTAAAGATGTCACCATGTAAATAATATATAAGAAATCCCTATTAACTAGAATAATTTATTTATCAAAATGACCCACTGGGACGAGGCAGGATGGCCCCAAATTTGAGACAACCTGGGCTATATAGTGAGTTAGAGGCCAGCTTGGGCCATCCAACAAGATCCTGCTTTAAAAACAAAGCAAAAATAAAAAAAACAATTACCACACAACAACAACAACAACAAATCCGAACCCAGCAGGTAACAGAATATTTGCTATGGTGCTTTCCATTACTCAGATTCCTTCCCTGGGGAAGCTTAAACAATGGCTGCCCCCCTCCTAAGGTCCAGCACCAAAACCAGATACATTCTAGGTTTGCTCTGGAGATCCAGGGAAAGCCAGTGCGCTTTGGGCTTTCTTACAGAGCTGTGGGTGAGGGCTTACAGCCAGGAGCATGCGTGGCTTAAAGCAGCCACACGGGGAGGTCTACACCTAGCATAAACGATGACTGCATAGATGCGCAATATCCCTAATCCTTCCTAACTTATATACTTCTGACGCCTCCCTGAAGCCATGAAGGAAGAAAGCGGCGCTTTGTCTGAGAGAATAATCCTGTCTGACACCTTCCCCCATCACCTTCAAGTTTCCCACACACATCTTCCATTTTCTTTCCGGAACACCAACTGTTTATAACTTCACAGCCATTTTTCCATCATGCTGTAGATTTAAATTCTGAAGAGATGGGGTTTTATTTTCTCTACCTAGAAACATAAGTAAAGACATGTGGAGTTTTGAACCTGAGAAAGGCCACACAAAGACCTCCAAACTGACTTTGAGTCAATGGTGCCCATAGTAACAGAGAGGGCACAGCACCAGACCAGGTATCCAGGATGCTGAGAGCGGGAGGTGATGCCGCTCCACCTGCCTCTGATCTTCCAGGTGGTTCTGGGGCAGCTTATAGAAGGAAACACACACCTGGACCCACAAGCCCCTGGAGGTGTAAGGTGACACACAGGTGGGGGTATAGGGTTTTGGTCAGGTGGCACCCAAGGCAACTTAGGCTGCAGATGTCTTTGTCCCATGTGCCCCGATAATCACTCCTTTACCCTCCTCAAAGGATTCTAGGCTGTTCCAGGGGGGAGGAACTTCTGTGGCTATGGAGCCAGCTGCCTCACACCTTCCTTCCTAAAAAGCCAAGAGACTGTCGTAAGTAAACACAGTAAATCTTCTGGCGGAAGAACAGAGACACCATCAATTTGGTGTCCTATTATCCACGCTATAGGATATGCGTGCCAAGGATATGGTGATAAAAAACACTGCACACAGAAACCTCAACTCTATCAAAACCTTTAACCAGTAGCAAACTGTCTGGAGTTTCAAGCTCTCCCTCTCTGAATTCCTAATTCTGCAATTAGGAATAAAGACCAGAAAAGAAAAACACTGAGAAGAGATCATCCGCACTGGAACTCTGCTTCTGAGAGGACCATGCACCCGCGCAGGAAACAGTTTCAGCACCCAGCCATCCATGGCTTAGGTCAGGTCTCGGCAGTCACACTGGAGGAACCAGGATGCTATTTTTGTGATAAATGCACAGAAAGATGGTCCATCAGTGACACGCTACTCCAAGGTGCTGATTAGCTCGGAGACCCCTTAGGGACAGAGTTTAAAGGACTGTTATGTGAATAGGTGGCCCCAGGAGAAAGCAGCCAGTCTCTGGGTTACCATACATTTGTGGTAACATTAGGAATATTGCGCATTTTAGACCTGCCCATCCTGACCTCTCTCTCTTACATTTTTTTTTTAAATTGTGCCTGGAGGCAGTGGGGTAGGGAGGCACATCTGCCTCGGTGTGTGCGTGGAAGTGAGGGGAAGAGACCTGGATGTTGAACCAGGTTCTCGGGCTTGGTGGCTCATGCCTTACCCACTGAGCCATTTTCCTGGTCCACTTGTCGAGTTTTGATGCATACATCTGTCCACTGTTAGGGTGACTCCGCTCTCACGGCTCCCATCTCCAACCACCAAAGAGCCCGGAAAGCAGGAAGGCTGAAATGGTACCCCCGGGGCAAGCCAGATGCTCAACAAATTCCCAGTACATGTGTCCAGACATGGTGGCATGGCTGTGGTTACGCAAGAGACAGAGGCAAAAGGATTGCTTGAGCCCAGGAACTTGGGGCTAACCTGGACAACACAGCAAGACCTGTCCACCTCATCTTTTTCAATAGGGAAAACCAAAACAAAACAGTTACAACAGTCAGCCTGGTATATTTAGATGAGTTCAAAGCATTTTCTAATCTTCAAAGCCTCAAGGTTCAAAACACTTTGCTTAATCACATGGGATGGTTGGTCTGGGCCATGGTATGTGCTTGTAATACCAGCACGTGAGAGGCTGAGGCAAGAGGATCAGGAGTGGGCTGGAGAGGTGGCTCAGTGGTTAAGAGCATTGCCTGCTCTTCCAAAGGTCCTGAGTTCAATTCCCAGCAACCACATGGTGGCTCACAACCATCTGTAAAGAGGTCTGGCGCCCTCTTCTGGCCTTCAGGCATACAGACAGAATATTGTATACATAATAAATAAATATATATATATATATATATTTTAAAAAAAAGAGGATCAGGAGTTCAAGGCCGCCCTGAACATAAAACACTGTCTCTAAAAAGCAGAAAACGAAATCAAACACATAAAGTCAGCAATTGTGAGGTCTGGGCACAGCATTCTGGGAACTCGAGTGAAGCAGCCATGCCTACAACTGGAGGTCTTCACCTTCAATCTTCTTTATAGGTTGTATTTGAGCTGATTTTGTTTTGTTTTAGGATTATGAGTAACCTTACCAAGAAGGTAGTAAGTATGGGTTTACCAAGCATCTAGGACAAAGACTGAGTGGGTAGGGCCTTGACCCCCACCCCCACCCCACAGGTGTGGTGCCACCTGGGTGCAGAGAGAAGCCAGCAGAAGGCTGGAAGAGTCTTCCTGCCTGAGCCCTCCCCACCTGGACTTTGCAACATGAGCAAAAGGCTCTTTGACCCTTCCCTCCACCCCTTTTCTGCCCTGACTCGGCTCCCCCCCACCCCCAGTACTGTGACCCTGTAAGAGAGTTCACCAGGTCAGGTACAACAGACACATGAACAAAGAGGCCTGAGGGACATGAGCAAATCCTGATGAGAGCCTGGGACTGTGTTCTGACCACTGAGCAACAGCCAGCGCCAGGGCTGTGTGGAGCCACACACAAGTAGCCGACAAGAATGCGGAGGAACCAACAAAGCTGGTTTCTTGGGAAGGCCGGTATCACTCCTGGCGGGAACCAAGCCCTTCCTGTTTTCTCAGCCTAAGGGATTCTCTGTCTCTCTGTCTCTCTGCCTCTCTGTCTCTCTGCCTCTCTGTCTCTGTCTCTCTGTCTCTGCCTCTCTCTCTCTCTGTCTCTCTGTCTCTCTGTTTCTCTCTCTGTCTCTCTCTCTCTGTTTTTCTCTCTCTCTGTTTCTCTCTGTCGCTCTCTGTTTCTCTGTCTGTCTGTCTGTCTCTCTCTCTCTCTCTACTTCTGGTATTTGGAGTGTTGTATTACATTAGTTGTCCTCATTCCTGAGACGCAGACGCAGCCTTTCCCCCACTTGCCTATTATTAAAAACTTCTCTCTGTTGTAACTCTGCTTTGAAAGACACCTTGAGAACAAGTGGAGGTAGAAGGCAGCCAGGAACAAATAGTTTAGATTTTTAGTTTCTAGCAGACAGAGATCATGTCCTGTTCACTTTTATAAACCCCACAGCACAGTGTGGATCAGCACACTGATCCAGTTGTGACAACCTGGCAAACCCACTGCTTCCTAAAAGAAGCTGTTTACTAGATTATTTACATAGATATCTATTTTGTAAACTTAAAATTTCATTTTACCAGCCCCTGCTCCCTCTATCATGTTTTCTGATTTGATTTTTCAGGTTTGTCCTTTAGGTAAGGGATGAAACGGCTATGTAATTGGGAAAACTCCTAAAACTGATTGTTCTGCCTTTTTGGTTTAAAAATGATAGGAGCTGGGGGAGGGGCACTTGACTAACACACATGAGGGCCAGGATTCTATCCCGAGAGAAATGGAGAGAGACGGAGAAAAGAAAGAGACTGAATTCAGCAACACAAAGTTAAACTACAAAGAAACAGAAAGACCTGGCTATCATCGAGCCCATTGTGTAAAAAACAATAATAATCAGCCGGGCACAATATAACAAATTATAACGATCTGCTGATCTTTTAATGCAGGAGAATAACCAGAAGAAACACAAAAAATATCTTTAAAAAAATACAGCATCATTGCCACTACACATGAAAATATTTCCATAAAAAAGTAATCTCTGATCGACATTGAACTTGCCAGCATTCTCTGGGTTTCCGTCGGGTGATCTGTACATTCTTCTGGGATTTCCAGTGTTGTCAGTCTCTGACTTCAGCCAGGGACCTGCACTGATCAGTCTTCCTGAGACCGGGACACTTCCTGTTAGACATTCAGTACTTCAAGGCTAATATTTAATCTTAATTGGCAAAAAGTTTAGTGCAAATAAAGTTATACTTAGCAGATTGACACAGTTCTGATGGTTTTAACCCTTACCGCTTCCCCGGAGCGACCCCAGTTCTCCTGAGTACCAGCTTTGACCTTGAAGCCTACGGGAAGCTGACAGAGATGATTCTGTTTGCTACACAGGGATTTTCCCTGTGGGATGAAGACTTTCAGTCATTACCCAAGTAAAAAAACCAAACTGCTTTTATACCTGGGAAGCTCACTTTGGGTTGATGCTAAACAACAGACAAACAATAACAAACAGAAATAAACAAACACAAACAGGGCCTGAATGGTGTCGTTTCTCTGGAGAATAGAGTCAAGGTCGTACTTGATCTCTCCTGTCTGCTTCTCTGACCATTGGCGAAGATACCCAGAGCAGAAAGTCATAGGTTTACACCATAGATGCTGCTCACAAGAAGGCTTGGGCACAGGACTGAGGAAATCACGTCAATCAAATTCTACACTCTCCAGTAACAATTTTATTTCACCGGTTGGAATGCCAAAAGGCACCTCAGGAAAGTGAAGCGAGGCCATCTGACTCCAAACTTGATGCTTTCCAATCTGCCAAGGCTTATTCTGGAGATGAACAGAAGCCAGGGAGCTTCCAGCCAGAGAAGACTGCGAGCTGCGTCAGTTCCGTGAACTGCCTCTCTTTGACGCATCTGCTCCCTTTCTAGTAAGGCCTGGCACTGCCTCAGAAAACACTGTGCCTTCCTGTGCCCAGACCTGGGGCAGATTCAGGAGAGAGGGACCCTTCCCAGGCTTGAGTGCCTGGTTCTGCTTTTGTATACATTTCATAGCCCAGACATATGAGACTTTAAGAAGCTGAGGTGACCCTCGAGGACGCCATTTCACTGGTCCTTTCTCTTTACCAACCCCTAACAGTTTGTTTCCCCTGGGTTCTCTCACCTACTTAGTAGCTGGTGTGGGGATGGGGGTGGGGGACTCTACCTTCTGGAGAGACAAGCCCACCTCAGTCACTGTACTCTTCTCTCTCCTTCAGAGTGTGGAATTTCTCATATTGGTTGGCCAATTTCCATTTGTTGTGTTGAGTTTTGAGTCTAGCAGCCAAGGAACTCTTCCGGGTGACATTTCTAGACACTTCCCGGCTCTTGACCTTCCTGGCTGGGGAGGAGCTTTGCACTAAGGGATATACAGGGAAGATGGGTTTGCCCCGGGGTGCACCCAGGAGCTGCCATGTTTCCCCAGTGACATTACCCGTCAGATACTGCCATGGTTTCTTGCCACTGACGTCCCGGATATTCACCCGAGAAGCCAACCTTTCCACTAGCAATTTGATGACTCCCTGGTGGCCATGAATAGCTGCAAGGTGCAGCGGGGTATAGCCACAACTGGACCTCACGTTGACATCGAGTGCAACCCCTGCCTTCTGGGCTCCAGAAATCAAGCCCTGAAGGGCAACTAGGTCACCATGCTTTGCTATCCAGTGCAAGGCTGTGAACCCAGTCAGGAAGTCTCTATGCAAAGCCAACTGGGGGTCCTCCCAGAACAAAGCCTCCACACGAGGCCATGAGCCACTGGCAAGCTTGACAATCCATTCATGTTCCCTGGCATCTAGGGGGACAAGTGATGACCTATGCTCAGGAGATCTGTGGGGTATCATGGCTGCAGATCCATCCCTGCTGGGGACCCACGAGGTGTGTGGCTGACCTGCCACAGCATTAGCGTCTGGCAATTTCTGTACCAAAACAATATCCACCCTTGGGCTGGGCAGGGCTCCTGCCCTGGAAGTTTTCCTGGACCGAGGTGGGCGCCGGCTTCTTTTCAACAAGTCTTCATCAAGATGCTCCTCATCAGAGGAGGAGGAGGATTTGGTTCTCCCACTTCGACCGCTCCTCCTAAAAGACCTCCGGAACTTGGGGGCTGGCCAGGGCGAAGCCTCCTGAAAATTGTCTCCGGAGTTTTTAGCCACTGTTGGGACCTTCTGAGAACTGGGCTCATTCCCTCTATTCCTGAGGCTCCTCCGGATCCGACTGGGGCTGCCTTCATTTGAAGACACAGACAGACCCTCAATAGGATCCCTGAGCTCTCCCCAAGAGGAAAGTCTCAGGACGGGTTGCAGCCACTCTTCGGGGGTTCCAGGAGACTCTTTGGGTCCACTGCTGCTCTCCTCGCTGCCGTGGCTCTCTTGATCCACAAAGTCATCCAAATCCTGGAGGGACAGCTGACAACGAATGCTTCGAAAGACAGTGGGTGGAGGGTTCCCGGGCCAGGATTCTGAGGACTCATCAGGAACCACAGGAAGGAGGGAATGAAAAGACAGTTCGGGCTCTGGCAGCGCCGAGTGCGTCTCCGAGACCCCAAAGGCGGTTTCCGAGGATAGCTGAAGGAAGTTGTCTGGCAACACCGACCAGGCGCGAGTGGGTCGTTGGTTCCCGGCCTCGGGCACCTGCGGGTATCTGGCTACCCACTCTCGAGTGCGTTGCTGCTGCTGCTGCAGCTGCTGGGTTGAATGGTTCGGGAAGCTGGCTGTAAACAGCTCCAGCGGTTCACTGGAGGCAGCCGGGAGGGGCGGGAGAGCGGGCGGGGACGTCGGGCTCCCAGCAGCCTCGACGGCAGCCCGAGGCCAGACAGGCCTCGCAGACAACGGTGCTAGTTCAGCCGAAGCTCCTTCCCGCAGCCACCCGGGAGGTCCGAGGTCATCCCGGGCAGGCGCGGTGAACTCTGACTCCTGGCGGGAGGCCGCTGGGTCCTCGAGATCTCCGGGAAGAGGCTGTCCCGCAGGGTCCCCCCAGCCATTCTGCTGGCATTCCCAGCAGCAGCGACCCCGCGTCTCCACCGCCGCACACCTGCCTCTGGTCTGAGCAGCCGCGGGCCCCGGTGTCCTCCGGCTCGGGCTGTCCCTCGGGCCGTGATGTGCCCGGGTCGCCTTCCGCGCGCTGCTGCCCGCTGGTTCATCGCCACCTGAGTCCACTCGGGTCGCCGCACCTGCCGGCGGCTTCTGTGCCTCCGGGTCACGCGGGCGGCGGTGGCCCCGCTGCGGTCCCTCTGCAGGGGTGGGTCGCTGCAGGCCTTCCTCCCCCAGCAGGTCCCTGTACCTCCTCTTGAGCACCACGTACTTGGTGCCGTCGGGGTCCTGGCGCACTGCGGCCACTGAGTTCACGAAGCCCTTGAAGAGCTCGCGACGCTGCTGCTGCTGGCCGGGAGGCACGTGAGGGTCGCGCAGGAAGCCCTTGAAGTGGCTCAACAGATCGGCGTTACGCACTCGGCCCCCGGCCTGGCACAGAAAGTCCAGCAGTGCCTCCTGGCTCAGCTCTCCGGCCATCGCTGCCAGGTCCCTGGTCCCCGGGGCGGCTGCTTCTCGAGCTCCCAGCGCACTCCCACTCCGACAGAAACCCGGGCCCGGCGAGTGTCACCTGCGCCCGGGGCGGCGCCACCCGCCTCCATCAGCCGCGGAGACCGGCGCCGCCCGCATCCCAGAAGCGCTTCGGGAGGGCCGAGGGTCCCCAGGGTCAGGTGCCCAGGCTGAGTCCCCGCGCGCCGCGCAGCCCCGGTGGCAGAGGGCGGCTCCCAGGCCGCCCCTGAGCGACGCTGGCCTGTGGCAGCCGGTCCCCGCAGCGAAAGTTCCCGGGATAGGTCGGAGTCGGTTTCACCTGCGCGCTGGCTACGCCTCCTGGGCTCTGGGGGAAGGGCCCGGCCCGCCTCCTGTACCTCCGCCCTCTGATGTGTCCCCCAGCCCCCGCCACCCATCCTGGGTGAGTCAGGCTGGTCCACCTGGGGACAGCGCTGGGAGGTGAGGCCGAGGGCGAACGGCTCTGCAGGACGCCCAGGCTCCCCGGGCCCGGGAGGTGTAAGGCAGGTAGGTGACCGGTTGTCCCTCAGAGTGCCCTCCACACAGGAAGCAAAAGGAGGTCGGCTCCCTTCCTCTCTCCCCGCCGCACAAGTTACAGTCCACGCGGGTGGGGGTCCAATAGACACGCTCTCCACTGTTTCTCTTTATTGACTCTAGGGAGTGGCTTGGGGTTCCCAGTGGCAGGATTGGGACCCGGAAACTCCACCTTGATCTTGACCAAATCTTTTCTGGTTTGGCGATACCGAGTACTGGGAAGGCCTCTCCCGGGGCACCGGCTTCAAGTAGTTCAAATGCACCTCCCTAAATCTGTGCTGAGAGCGAAACCACTGACAGCTACACCCAAGGGTGGTTTCTGCCTTTCTTTTTCCTGCATTATTGTCTTGCAGTTACAGTGCAGGGGGAGGGGGATTCTCTGTCAGGGAGTTTATTGCCTGGGGAGCCAAAACCAATAGGAATTATATCTCCCCGGCTAAAGTATTTGATACCAGGGCTGTTTTGTTTTTTATTTAGTCTAAGATTTGTGACTAGAAGAGATTCGTTCCATCTGTTTCATATTGACCACTTGATGAAATGTTTGATCCGAGAATGGAAGTTTTCCTCCTCGCGTTTAAAATGTTGAACACGTGACACAGGTCTGAGTCCACCCCCAGGCTGAATGCTAGCTTGATCTGTGGAAGGACTGTGTGGTCCACCCTGATCCAGAGCCTCTTCTAGAGTGGTACCAAGTATTTCCTTGGCGTCTTCTGAGGAGGGGAGAGTTAACGTACAGTGCTTTCTCTCTTTCTCAGCAGCAGCTGCTACTGCCCTCCGTTTCTGTCTGGTCTGGGTGCCTCTCCTTTATCTTGAATCCGTTTGCATGCTGTGCTTTATCTACGGGATCTGTCTATGGTAGCATCAAGCGCCCTCCTATCTCAGCGCGGCTTGTTGCAGCTGCCCCTCCCCACTTTTCCCCAACTGCCAGCGCAAATGCCAGCGTCAGCATCCTCCCGTGACAGCCACATTTCGAGCGATAAACTCCATTTCCTCCCTCCCTGGCATTTGACACCTTTCTCCTGTTCTCATCTCTTACTCGGCTTTGTTCTGCAGTTCTGGATCCTTCACTAAGAATATCTCGAGTATGTCGGTCCTCCGATTGTGTCAACACGCTTTGACATGGAGAGTGGGGATCGAACCCAGGGCCTCGTTCCTGCTAGGCACTGTCACTACTACAGACCATTCTCAGGGATTGCCCGATAGGCCACATCTAAAGTGCTTGGTTTAAAATCCCAACAGTGTCCTGGTACTTTTCCATGAATGACTTGGAATCTCTGGCTTTAAATTATCTAGGTCAGAAAGAAGGACTGTCTATTTGGAGCAGTTTCTAGAATGGAAATCCAGTAGTGGGTTGCCATGGAGAAACCGTTCCCACTGATGTCTCCATATAACGCTGAGACCCCTACGGTAATCATTCAAGCCAATGTTTTCTACTCAACTTCGGTGCTCGTCATTATTTGCTGGTGTTGGGGCTCAGTGGGCTTTGCAGGTGTGGAAGGGGACCAACTGGAAACCTCAGGGGGCCAGTCAGGAGAAGCCCTCTTTGGTGACTTGCACATGTATATACGTTGAGTTGCACAAGCGGCCAAGAGGTAGAATGGGAGTCCCAACTTCCAATACTTTAAGGTAAGAGAGAGAAGGGAGGGGCAGATGTTAAAAGTTTTGACACCATTCACCCTCAGTTGGGGGTAGAATTACTAGGTCCGCAGTTGGTTTGGTTTCTGGATACCCAAGTGGTTTAGTGTCCTCTTGTCTTGAGATAAGGAGGTGGTTAGCTAGAAGACTCTACATCTTATATAAGGCACCTCCCCACTTCACATATGTAGTTCATTGTTTCCAACGGTATTTATCTCTTGGCTACATTCCTGGGCACAGTTAGAAGTGGGTATATTTAAAGAAATATGTTGAGATATATATATGGAACTCTGTGTTGTTGTTAAAAGACCAGAGAAATGACATGAGTTTGCATGCTACCTGATTTAGGAACAGCGTGTACCATAAGCTGGGGTTCAGGGGTTACAGGAAGGAAGAGCTTGGGCTTGGGTCAGTGAGTGACCACTTACATTTTAAAAAAGTAAACAAGACCTTTAAGACAGAAGATGCTTCTAGGCAGAGGGCTCTGGCTTTGCTCAAATATTTTGGGGAACTAGCTGCAAATATAGCTGCTTGGCTTTAAGGTAGAAGAGGTAAAGCTGTGTAGGAAGGTGGGGGCCAGAGGAGGGAGAGTTAGGGGGAGGGATAGACAACCCCTGTCCCCAAGGCAGAGAGCCTTTTAAGAATTTTCCAGAGTTGTAACCAGATCAGATTTGCACTTTAGAAAGATCTGAGAGTAAACACTAATTTAGAATTATGGTTAATAAATAATCCTGTATCAGAATGAATAAAAATAATCATGTATCAGAACATGACACAATGCACAGCTGAATTTAACCAAGCTGAAGACGGCATCAGAGATATTAAAATGTAAAAAAAAAAGTACCTCTTAAAATACAGGAATTTCAAAATAAATAAATACATAAGCCTTGTGCATGCCTTTAATCCTAACACTCAGAAGGAAGAGGCAGATGGATCTCAATGAACTAATTACAGGTCAGCCTGGAATACATAGCCGAATTCTAGACCTGCCAGGGCTATATCAAAGAAAGGAAGGGGGATTTCAGGATGTAAAAATAAAATATTTCTTTAAAGAAAAAAATGAATTGGGTGCTCAGGAGGTTGAGGCATGTGGATTTGTAAATTTGAGGCCAGCCTGGTCTATAGAGTGAGTTTCAGGATAGCCAGGACTACACAGAAAAACCCTGTCTTGAAAAACAAAGAAATGAAAGGAAGGAAGGAAGGAAGGAAGGAAGGAAGGAAGGAAGGAAGGAAGGAAGGAAGAAAGAAAGAAAGGAAAAGGAAGAATATGTTCTGTGTATTGGGAGTTAGATTTGAGGACTACTTGAGAGCAGTGGTGACCTTAGTTTCTTATAATAATAAGAACCTTAATAATAACCTTAATAATCCTACAATCATTTGACTATACAAGAATGTGGTTTTTTTTAATTTGAAAAACACACTTAAGAACAACAAAGTAACAAGGCTGTATATGTCGGTGCACCTATTACCTTAATAATCCTCCAATCATTTGACTAAATGAGAATATGTTATTTTTTCATTTGAAAACGACACTTAAGAGCAACAAAGTAACAAAGCTGTATATGTCGGTGCACCTCTTTAATCCAGGAAGCAGGAGCAGGCAAATGCGAATTGTGAGTTGAGACCATCCTGGGCTAAACAGCCAGACTACCTCTCCAAAGGGAAAAAGAAGACCAGTGTGTGGGGGGGAGGTTAAGCTTCCCAGGAGAAAGCGTCCAGATGCTGCTGAGATGCCCAGGAAAGAGGCGAAAAAGGTTTGAGTTCAGCAGAAGCTGAGAAAGGTGAACAGATGGATTCAAGAGATACTTAGAAGGTGAATTTAATAGGACCTGGCACCAGAGTCGATCAGGGGATGATGAACAAGCTTGGCAAGCTCCTGAGTAGCTGAGAGGTGGTTGGCACCATCTCTCCTCCGCTTGGAGAGAAAATAGAGAAAAGGTAGTTTGTGGAAATACATAAGGATGGTGAATTTGACTCGGGGCATATTAAATTTGAAGGGCCATAAAAATAGAAACATCTAGAAGATAACTGGCAATATAAATTTAGGTCACCAAAGGTATGACATTCACATCCATAAATGGTCATTTAAACCACAGGAGAGAAAATTGGTTAACAAGATACAGGCAGGAGGGCAAGAGCACGAGGCCGAAAGGCAGTTCCCAGAGAGGAAGAGGAAAAGCCTCCTGTGGCAACTTGGAAGGGACCTGGAGAGGGAGAGGAACACCTGTGTCTCAGAAGAGCCGGAGCAGGAGGGACAGCTTTCTGCAGACGGTGCCAAGGCTGATAAGAAAGGAAATAGAACCAGAGCTGGCAGGTCACTGGGGCTGATCTGGAACAGTGCCAGAACAGTGTAGGGACAGGGGCAGGCTGCAGAAACCTGGGGGGTAGGTGGGGTCAGAGAGTGTTGGGGGAACTGACCTACTCACCCCTGGAGAGAAGGAAAGAAGGCAGATGTAGGTACAGAGAGCATCATCAAATCACGGAACCAAGGTTTACGTCTTCTCAGACAGGATATGATCTTGCCTATGTGCTGAGGGAAAAAAGCCAAGGGAGGCTAAGCGAAGATCTAGAGCCGAGTGAATAATTGATGCAGTAGGAAGTGGGGGTGGCATTGGAGTCCAGAGTTTAGGGGAAGGAGAGAACCATGCTCCCCCATCGAGAACAGATAGAGGAAAAGGGGCGTAGCTCAATGGCAGAGCCCTTGTCTGGCATGCCAGAGCCCTTGGCTCCATCCCCAGCCTGGGAACAAAAGACAAGAAAAGAGAAACAGAAGGGAAGGAGGTATTGCATTTGGCGGCTTGGGATGGTAGAATGCTTGCATAGCGTGTATAGGGAGTTTGAGACCCAGCACTGTATAATCCAGGCATAAACTTAGCTTGATATGTGCCTGTAAATCCAGTACTGTGGAAGTGGGGACAGGAGGATCAAAAAGTCAAAGTTATCCTTGGCTATGTAAAGAGTCTGAGGCCAGCCTGGGCTTCATAACTGAGTGGGAGGCGTCTGTATCTCTTCTGCTGCCATGCCCCCAGCCTTTATTTATTTGTCAAATATTTATTGAGGGTCTACCAGATGTATATATTAGGAACTGAGAGTATAATCCAACAGGCAGAACCTTTATTCTCCAGAAACTCAGACTTCAGTGGGAAAGAGAGTGGCAATATACATAAAACAGACGGAAAAGCCCACTACTGGAAGCGCTCAGACACAAAAGTCAACTGGTAAAGTGGCAAGCAAGGGCAAACAGGGAAAGACAGTCAGAGAAACAGGCAGAGACCACGTGATGGGGAGGGAGGAGGAGCAGGCTGGAAGAGCACTCCCCATCACGGAGATCTCTGGGTGTCTCTGTCTTTGTGCCCCAAGTCATATATACACACAGGAGTTAACTTTCTCGCAACATTAGAGCTTAGACACTGGAAATGGCAGTATTGACAAAGCCCCCCTCCCTTGGAGTCTTTGGGGACATCTTTCTTTTCCTCTTCTAGCCTTGGGAATGGCTGTCATTTGACCCATTAAATGGGGAAAAGAAGTTCAAGGATGTCTTTTTATTGCCTTCTCTTCTCTCTTCATTCCAGCTAGTTAGAATTTCCTTCAAGATTTGACTCAGCTATCACCGACTCAAGGGATCTACCCACACCCTCTGTCCCAGCATTCTCTGTCTTTAATGATATATTAGGCTTGTGGTATTGGCTGACTACAGCGTAAGAACTAACATGGTTAGCAATACCTTAAGACTTGTTTGGTTTTGCATATTTTCTTTTACAATTTATACTTCTTCTTGTATAAGTCATATAACATTGGTTCATGTATTGGGCAGTTTTTTGTTGCTATAACAAAAATCTCTAAGAAAATAACTAAAGAGAGGAAAGGTTCGATTTTGGTTTGTGGTCCATGGCTGCCTGGGCTGCTGGCTTTGGGCCTGAGGCAGGGCTGAGTGTCAAGATGGAAAGCCGATTGTGGTGCAAATCTGGTTATAATAAATTGGAATTTTAATGTTAGCAACTTCTTGTCTTTATTGATTAAATGGCAAACACATGAATGCCACGGGCTTTTATTTTTAAGTGAAGCTATGGGTGGTGACATCTTAGTCACCAACTAAACATGATATTAAAATTTGATATTTATATACTACGGTTGGCATGTATCTGAGGAGAACTGAGGATACTAATTTAGCATGCTATTAATAAGTCTGGCAGCCCAAAAATCCTTGGCAAACACACTTAGGCAGATAATTGGATTTCCCCCAAATTTCAAAGGCTAATTTCTTTTTTCAAGATTTAATGTTTTTATTGTCTTGGAGAATTTCATGCAGTATATTTGGGTCATACTCATTCCCTACCCTTTCCCCCCTTAACTCCTCACAGACGTATGCCCACCTCCCCATTCTTACCTCTCTTCCCCTCTTCTTAAATTTTTATCCTTAAAAGCTAATTTCTTACCACATATCAACTATTATGTTGAGGTAGTTGAGGGATTGACTACAGTTTTTATTGCTATATAAGTATAAGCGGGTGCTAGTTTTGTTTTTCCAATGGGGGTGGCCAGTGAGAAGGCTGGCCTGGATAAAGCCACTTACTACCACCTGCTGACCTGAGTTCAATTCCCCAGACCCTCATAGGAAAAGGAAGGAATTGATTCCCCAGAGTTATCCTCTGGCCCATGCATTGAGCTACACAGGGGAGTTACAGGGAAAGTATGGTCAACAAACAGAAATACAGCAAGACCGTTGAGAAGCTACCTGGCATTCGCACATCCGCTAGGACCTGGCTCAGCAAAGAGCGACAGAAACCAATGGTGACATTAAAATAGCAGCCTCTTTCCCACGATCCATGGGCAGCCCAGAGCTGGTGCGGAAGCAATTGTCATTTGCCCGGACTCCTGCTGTTTTATCTTCTATCTGTCTTAAAGTGGGGTTTCCACGCGAGAGCCTAACTGGCTGTCGCCGCATGGGTCACTGTATCCATGCTCCAGCTGGCAGGGTTCTATCCGTTCTCAAAGTGGCGTTTCCACGCAAGAGCCTAACTGGCTGTCGCCGCATGGGTCACTGTATCCACGCTCCAGCTGGCAGGGTTCTATCAGTTCTCAAAGTGGCGTTTCCACGCAAGAGCCTAACTGGCTGTCGCCGCATGGGTCACTGTATCCATGCTCCAGCTGGTAGGGTTCTATCCGTTCTCAAAGTGGCGTTTCCACGCAAGGGCCTAACTGGCTGTCTCCGCATGGGTCACTGTATCCATGCTCCAGCTGGCAGGGTTCTATCCGTTCTCAAAGTGGGGTTTCCACGCAAGAGCATAACTGGCTGTCGCCGCATGGGTCACCGTATCCATGCTCCAGCTGGTAGGAGGAAAAGAGGCAGAGCATAGGACAAAGCTGATGTCTGGAAGAAGTCACACACAGTCAGACATAACGGTGCATGCTTATAACCTTGACTCCTGGGAGGCTGAGATAGGAAAATCGTGATTTTAGGCTGGACTAGAACACACACCAAGCTCTGCCAAAGCCTGGAATATGAAGTAAGACCATGTCTCAAATATATTAAATGTATATATACATATGCTATATATAAGATATATATATATATAAAAGATATGTAAGTTTGTTTTAAATTTTATTATTTCTGTGTGTGTAAGAGATGGATATGTGTATGTGCATGTACGTGTGTGTGTGTGCACATGCACGCATGCCATAGTGTGTGTGAATGCTGGTCAGAGGTCAGTTACATACGTGGTTCCCTCATTCTACCTTTACCTGTGTTTCTGGGCTCAAACTGAGCCCCAGGGATTAAACTAGGGTTGCCAAGCTTGCGTGACAAGCAACCAAGCCATCTCGTCAGTCCCAAAAGATGCTTTACAAATAAATAAAAATAAAAAATAGTTGCATACAATACTGCTGATTACATTCCGTGTTCAGAGTGTAATCTCACGGCCATGTGTAGGTGGGGAGGAAGGCTGTGAAGAAAACCCCTTTGTTCTGGGTAGGCATGCCCTCACTTAAAAACAAGAAGTGTATTATTTCAAGACTGGCTTTATCACCTGAAGCACTCTTGGCCTCTTGGGCAGGTCAAGTCTTTACTAAATGACATCATCTTGAATATTTCAGGTCTTTTCTCCCTCTAGGGCCCAGACACCTAAACATCAATCACAACCTCTCTGCCATAGTATCGACTCCTATACACTTACTTTACTCATAGGGAGTGACACTATCCTGAAACTTTAAGTTTCTGTGTCGCATCACATCATCACATGCCCAGGTGCCACTTTCTCAGGGAGAATCTCTGCAGCCGTGTGCGGAGTCAGAATTCTTGGGTGGCATTTCCCCTCTACTTACACAGATGAGAAACCAGGTCAGTGTCTGACCCAGGCTAAGTCAAATAAAATCTTATCCCAGATTTTAAAAATCAGGACCAAGGGGAGAAGTTTTAGTTCCTCTGTGAGACAGAGGACCTGTGCCAACAGCGCATTGCTGGTGGGGAAGATGAACTCATCCTTTGGAAAATAACGGGGCCTCTCTCCAGAGACTCAAATGGCATAGCAGCTGCACTCCTGGGTCTACGGGTTAGTCAGCCAGTTAGTGTTAGTCAGCTAGTTAGGGTTAACCAGCTGGTTAGCTAGAGTTTACTTCTTACTTTATCTATTTAGTTGGCTTTGTGTATTTATATGCTCATTCATTTGTAGGCAGGATGATCATGAACTTGTGTGTAGGTGGAAGCCCGGGGTTGATGTTGAGTGTCTTCCTTAATCTCTCTTCACCTTCCTTTTTGAGACTGAATCTCTCAGGAAACCTGGAGCTTGCTGATTTGGCTAAATACGCTGGTTAGCAAGCCCCGGGGACCCTGCTGGCGCCAGCTCCTCAGCACTAAGGTTACAGCTTGTGTTTCTGCACCTGATGCCATTTTCCCGTGGTGCTGGGAATTGAACTCAGGTCCTCTTGCTCCTGCAGCAATCACTTTCCTGAATGAGCCACCTCCCCAGCCCCGGTTAGAGTTTGTCTGTGGCTCACCGTTTCTGCGGTCTCAGCCCAAGATCAGTTGGCCCTGTTGCCTTTGGGCCTGTGGTGAGGCGGTGTGTCGTGATGGGGGATGTGTAGAGGAGGAGGCTGCTCACCTCAGGGTGAGCAGGAAGCAGAGAGCTGGAATGGGGCTACAGCCCCACTGTTCTCAAGGACACACTCCCGGTAACCTTCACCCCTTCGAGGTTCTACCAGCTCCCGATAGTGACAGTGCCAAGGCAGGGAGTGTGACTGATTTCCAGAGATAGTTTTCAGATACTATTATATACGAATGGTATATACTTTAGATATATATCATTATATCCAAACTGTGGTATGGATACCTATAGCAGTGGTTCTCAACATTACTAATGCTGTGACCCTTTAATATTATTCCTCATGTGTGGTGACCACCAACCATAAATTATTTTCATTGCTACTTCATAACTGTAATGTTGCTACTGTTATGATTTGTAATGTAAATATCTATGTTTTCCGATGTTCTTAGGTGACCCCTGTGAAAGGGTCGTTGGAATTCCCAAGGAGGTTGTGACTCACAGGTTGAAGCCCACTGCCTTAAACACACTGTGACATGGAGGGAACCTGAAGAAAACATGCTAGGTGAAAGAAGAAATCTCATATAACCACACATTATAGGGTTCCTGTTATGTGATATGTGGGAAACAAATCCCTAAACAGGGCTAGATTTCTGGAGAGCGAGAAGAAGGGTGAGGAGGAGTTAGTGGTTCTAACAGCTTGTGGCCAATTTTCCCCACTACCAAGTCTTAAGAAACTCGCACCGTATTGGGGAAAACTGAATAGGCCACAGGCACAAACACGCGCAAGTCCAGAACTTCAATTTATTATAATTTATTGTTTCTGTTTTATGAGCATTGGTGTTTTGCTTGCATGTATGTCTGTGTGACGGTGTCAGATCCTCTGGAACAGGAGTTACAGACAGTTGTGAGCTGCCACGTGGCTGCTGGGATTGAACCTGGGTCCTCTGGAAGAGCAGTCTTAACTGCTGAGACATCTCTCCAGCTCCTGCCCCATAACTTCAGTTTTTCAGATGTGAAATGCATCACACATGCTGTTTTGAACTACAAATCGGCAAATTAGTATTGAGGGGTTTTGTTGTTGGTTTTGATTCTCTGTGTAGCCCTGGCTATCCTAGAACTCACTCTGTAGATCAGGCTGGCCTCAGACTCATAGAGATCCACCTGCCTCTGCTTGCTGAGTTCTGGGATTAAAGGTATGCTCCATCACCACCCAGCAAAATATTGATTTTTTGAATGTAAAAGCGGGCATGTGTGTACTACCCATTGCCAATGGCATGTTCAGGAGCCTTCAATGTTATTACTATCATGTTCTTCCTACCCAACAGTAAGCTCGTATATATATATATATATATATATACACACATATATATATGTGTGTATATATATATATACGTGTGTGTGTGTGTGCGTGTATGTATGTATATATATTTAGGTGTGTGTGTGATATTTTTATTGATTATTTGGGAATTTCATATCATGAACTCCAACCAAATTTACTTCTCAGTCCTTCCAGATCCACAATTCTCACCTTTGTGACTTCCCCCAGAAGAGGAAGAGGAGGGAGAGGAGGAAGAGGAGAAGAAGGAGCAAGTCTAATCTGTGTTGTCCATATATTCACTGAAACATGGGCAAACTCCCATGGCCAGCTCCTAAGCACAATTGCTAGGATTTAACAGAAACCGTCCATCTACACTGGCTATGTACCTCCAGATCCTCCTAAAGCCCTCGCAAACTCTGGAGTCTTTTGTCATTTCTCTATGACTTCTGGAGTCAGCAGGTGTGTCCTTTGTCATCCCTACGTAAGTCCCTTCCTGCCTTGTCTGAACTTGTGCCAATGCAGTGACTCAGAACAGACCTTTAGTCGGGCTCAAAGATGAGCCAGTCACACCAGGAAGGCTGCGGACATGACTGGAGGGTTGGGCTGTCAACTGCCGTCAATGAGTTGCTTTTCTTATCGCTGTGACAAACACCCGGCCTCTTAAGGGAGAGGATTGGGTCTGGCTGATGGTCTCAGGGAATACGGTTCGTCAGGTGAATGAGGGGAGGGTATCTCTCAGTAGTTGTGGGAGCTTCGGGTGGTATTTCCTCCCCACACTTTAATGGAATAGAAAGCAAGGAAGGGAAAATAGACAAGATCTCCTAAGTAAATTGGGAGCATGGGGGGAAGGGGAGTGAGGAAGAGGAGAAAAAAGAAAGCAAAGAAATGGATCAGAAGCAGAGCCACGCCCACAACCCATCCCCAGTGGCCTAAGTCCATAGGTCTGTCCCTAGCCCTGGAGGTTCGCTAACCTCCTCAAACAGCAAACACCATGAGCCTGTGGGCCACATTTCACAGTGGCATCATCGCGCCCGCTTCCACCTCTAGGGAGGGAAGAGGGGTCAAAGAATGAGTCCAGTCCCATGGTTAGCAGTTAGTTAAGCTTCCCAGTTGATGCCATGCAATGTGGACAGGGGTCATGTCACACACCTAGGGACAGAACTGCCACCTCTCCTTCAGACTTCACCCAAGTTGTCTTTAATGTGAGACTGTTTCTAAGCAATAAAAAGGCAACAAGAAGAAAAACCAAATGACACAAAACAATCCTGTGGCTATTTCTAACAGAAGGATGGCGGGCTCTCAGCATTTGCTGGGTTCTGTGAGTAGGGGCAAGTCCTCAGTTCTGAAGCGGAGTCTTGGGAACCCTGAACTGATAGCTGCACTGGGCAGTAAGAACCATGGGTAAGGCCCTGGGATTACCCACGCTGGTGTCCGTGGGCTGAGTTCCAGACCTGCAGGGCTGTGCAAACTGCAGGTCTAGAGAGAACTGAGTGTAACTGCCAGGCGCCCAGCTGGTGCCGAGGAAGTGTTGGAGCACGTGCGGCGGCATTGAAGAACTAACTCTTTTTTTTTTTTTTTTGGTTTTTTGAGATGGGGTTCCCTGTAGCTTTGGAGCCTGTCCTGGAACTAGCTCTTGTAGACCGGACTGGTCTCGAACTTACAGAGATCCGCCTGCCTCTGCCTCCAAGAACTAACTCTTGAATACTAAACAGAAGCAGTTGTGTGACTAGAGATGTTTCTTCAAGTGAGATTGAAGCAGTAGATCTCAATGTATGGGTTTTCCACCCCTTTGGGAACTGAAGGATCCTTTCACAGGGGCTGCCTACCAGATATCCTGCATATTAGATGTCTACATTACTGTTCATAAATGGCAAAATTACAGTTAGGAAGTGGCAACAAAAATAATTTTATGGTTGGGATCACCACAACATGAGGAACTGTATGAAAGGGTCTCAGCATCAGGAAGGTTGAGAAGCACTGGATTACAGTACTGACTTTTTAGAAGGTGTATTTATTTTATTTTATGAATATGAGTGTATTGGCTCACATCTGTTGGCAGACCATGTACAGACCTCATCCTTCAGTCAGAAGAGGGTGTCAGATCCCCGGGAACTGGAGTCACAGATGGGTTATGAGCCACTCTGGTTGCTGGAAACTGAACCCATGTCTTCTGCAAGTGCTCTTAATCCTCTAAGCCATCTCTCCAGTCCCAGGATCGATATTAAAAATGATTTATTTTGTGTGCAGGGGTGGTGTGAGGGAGTCCATTCTCCACTTCCTCCATCCCTGGGGATCAAACTCAGGTTCTCAGGGTTGGCAATGGGCATCTTTTCTTACTGAACCATCTCTCCTGCCCTTGAAAATTATTTAAAGTCTCTTGTTTTGTTTTGTTTTTGAGACAAGGTTTCTTTGTGTAACAGTCCTAGCTGTCCTAAAACTTGCTTTGAAGCCCAGGATCGCCTTGAACTCACCAAGATACGCCTACCTATGCCTTCCAAGTCTCTGAGATTAAAGGCACTCACCACCACTGCCAGGCTGAACTAAGTCATTCTTAACTTTACAAATGCTACAAGGTATATAATAAACAACAACAGTAAAAACCACAAACAACTGTCTCTTCTTATTGTTCTACTGACCCCATCAAAGGTAATGAATCTGGTTTACACAAAATTGTCTTGAGGTGTAGACCCGGCTGAAGGCTTTGTTAGTGGCTTGATTCAGTTTTCTACCATCAGGGAACTCGAAACAAAATAGCCGCGGCTGTGCAGTGCCTGGGCTTGGCCCTCTGAGGAGAACAAATTCTATTTCCTTCAATAGAAATGGTCTTTACATCGATTCTTTTAGAGGAATTATTGTTTCCACACTTGTTTCCACCTCTTCTACCTGGCTGCCCATTATTCAACTTGTTAAATTTTGTTTCAGGCCAGGCTCCCAGACCACACCAATTGAACTAAAACTCAAAATGAAGGCATTCTTTTTAAAGTTCTATGCAACGAAACTGAATCTAGATTGCTCTCAGAACTTTTGAGACACCAGGAGAGATATAATAATAGCCAATTTTCCCAAAAGAACAATTCCACTTGACATACAGTTTCCCCTGCGCTAACCCTCACCCCTCCCCTTGACCAGGAGTGGAAGTAAGCTGCTGTGAAGCAATCCCTTGGTTGGGGGTGGTTTTTCTCTTACTTTGTTTCCCTGTTCCTGGTTGAAAGGAAAGTAACTTTAACATAACCCGCTCAGAGCTTGGGCTCTAGGGAGGTTGGTAGAGCGTTTTGAGTAGCATGCCTCAGGCCCTGCCTCTGTCCCACGCACCACGTAAAACCACGTCTGTTGGCACATGTCTGTAACTCCAACATTCAAAGAGTGGAGGCAGGGGGTCAGAGACTAACTTCCAGTCTCAGCTGCAGCATCCAGCACTGGGAGAAGCAGCCAGCCAGATAAGAGACTCTGTGCGCCAGGCCCTTTCTTTGAGGCCACCATTCAGCTCCCAAATCATGACACAGAGACTTATTATCAGTTTTGAATGCTTGACCTAGCTTAGGCTCGTTTCTGGCTAGCTCTTTTAACTTAAATCAACCTGCTTCTCTTCACCTCCCTTTTGCCTCAGGACTTTGTACCTGTTCTTTCTGTGTAAGTTTCTTCCACCACTCCTCTGTCTGACTGGCCAACTTCTTGCCCGAGGCTTGTCCCTCCTCTCCTCCGCTCGTTTCTCATCTTCTCAGCCTAGCTGTCTCCTCCTATTTATTCCCTCTCTCTACAGACCCTGTCTATCCCTTTTCTGCCTTGCTATTGGCCACTCATTTTAATTAGACCAATCTGGTGCCTTAGGCAGGCAAAACAAATGCAATGTAGCGTCACATAATTAAACAAATACATCAAAAACAAAAGTAACACACCTTTACACAGTTAAAGTAATATTCCACAGTAATACATCTTTGCCCAGTTAAAATAATAATCCACAACAACCCTGTCTTTAAAAATGAATTAAACATCTCTGCTCCGCCCCTTGCATTGAAACTCATGTTCTGCTTTACGGAGTGAAAGTATTACCAGAGTCATAAATAAAGTAAAGCTGTTGAAGATATGCAAGGCAAACTGTTTAATTTTGGCCTTAAGACGTCCTTTACTCCCTCATAGGAAGGACATTAGAAAAGTGTACCATGAACAGCATAGTGGCAGAAATACTTTAAAGACTTTAAGAAATGACATCTCTTTAGGGACATGGGGCAAGGGCTATTGCTTTTGCATCCTTAGGGCATGGGCCGTCAAATGAAGGAACACTTTCAGATTTGGAGAAGGACGAAACATTAAACCAGTTCATGAGGTACAACATAGACTAAATATTTGCAAAGTGACCATTTTAAAATAGGTTTCTAAAACTAGTTATTTTTTCTGTAGCTTTGAAGCCTGTCCTAGAACTAGTTCTTGTAGACCAGGCTGGCCACAAACTCACAGAGATCCACCCACCTCTGCCTCCCGAGTGCTGGGATTAAAGGCGTGCACCACCACCATGCCAGCTACAGAGAAACCCTGTCTTGAAAAGCCAAATAAATAAATAAATAAGAAAGAAAGAAAAGAAAAGAACTAGTTATTTTTATTTTCTGTGTAGGGTGTTTTGTGTACACAGTTTTGTGTATGCAAGCATGTCTGACAGCCGTGGAAGCCAGGAGGCCAGAAGAGGGTGTTAGAACCCTGGGAGCCGAGGTCACAGAGGACTGACAGTTGTAAGCCACCATGTAGGTAGTGGGATTGGAACCCCCCTCTTCTGGAAAGCAGCCATTGCTCTTAATAAACGCTGGACCCTCAATAAAGATTCTGAGAGGTTGAATCCGATGTGATAATGCACAACTTTAATCCCAACACTCGGGAAGTAGAGGTGAGGCAGAGCTCCGTGAGTTCGATGCCAGCCTGGTCTATACTGAGTTCCAGAACAGCCAGGGTTACATAGTGAGAAACTGTCTAAAAAAAAAAACAGTAAAGACATCGTTAAAGTGTAGAAGAGGTAGCGAAGGCAAGAGAGGATGGAGTCTGCCTTTTGAGGCATAATATGCTCATTACTGGAACTTGATCTTAGTAAATAAGTTAAAAACATCTCACTATTTAAGGTGTGTTTGTTTATATTTTGTTTGTTTGGGTAGTGCTGGGAATTGAACCCAAGGGCTTGTACACATAAGCAAGTTTCTATCTCAAAACCATATTCCCAACCCTAAACTTTTTTTTTTTAAGAAAATTTGTTTTACTACCGGATTGAAGCAATAGTTTTTCTTAATGGTTATTTCACATGGAAATATTCATGACTTCACCAATATACTTCATCAAATCATAATTGGAAGGACATAATGGCATTTTTCTCATCTCAAAAGATTGTGATCAGTCTTATCATGATGGTATCATAGACTTCCTTTTGTGCAAAAGATGATATCATGCGTTACCTTCCTAATATTTCAAAACTATATGAAACTGTTGATAATGCCTCCAGAGAACTGTGAACATGAGTAAAATTATGCAATTTTAGCTTGCTAACAGAACAACACTTTAGCTCATCAAAAACGTTCCTAGAGACTATAACCAGTTCATTTATTTTAACTGCTAACTTAATTTCAGCAGTAACAATTTTATTTAGGAAATGATTTCATAGGGGGAAAGTAATAAGCAGCAGGAAGGAAAAAATCTCTATAGAAGCTAAGATTCCATTAGATTTAGACAGAGGTTGGAAAAATGGCTCAGCAGTTAAGAGTGTTCTTTCGGAGGACCTGGGTTCAAATCCCAGCCCTCTCGGCTTACAACAGCCTGCAATTCCAGTCCCCAAGGATCCATCCTTTTCTGGATTCCTTGGGCATCAGGAACACACTTGGCGCACAGACATTCATGTAGATAAAATGCCCATAAACATAAAAAACCAAAAAGATTTTGTTAGTTACCAGGTTTATCATACTACTTAGTATTTTTTGGGTACAGTTCCTGTCCTAGAAACTTGGCAATGTCTAGTGAGGTCTCAAATTTCCATGATGAATTCCATATTCTCCATAGTATCTAGGACAGTGACTCTCAACCTGTGGGAAGATATCCTTCATATCAGATATTTATATAATGATTCATAAAAGTGGAAAAACTACAGTTATGAAGTAGCAACAAAATAATGGGGGAGGGGTCACCATAACACGAGGAACTGTTCCGGGACGGTCACCAAAGCTACAGAGAAACCCTGTCTCAAAAAACCAAAAAAAAAAAAAAATGAGGAACTGTGTTAAGGGGTCACAGTGTTAGGAATGTTGAGAACCACTGTCTAGAGCATTCAAGTGTTCTGACAGTGTTGATAACCACGGGGTAGGATCATATATATAATATATATAGAGATATGTGTATATATATATATATATATATATATATATCCACAAAGATACTTTATGCAGAGCAATGGTTGATAACCTGCACACACAAAAATTTCTATTGCTCAAGACAGGAGTAAAATACCCTCTTGGAGACAGGTAAATGATATAAACATGGAATTTACAAAGAAATAATGGGGCTGGGGAGATGGCATGGATAAAGCGCTTGCTATTCAAGTGTGAGGATCAATGTTTGAGTCCCAGAATCCACTTAAAAATAGGCAGGTATTGAGGCCACTGTATTCCCAGTACTCGAGAGTCAGAGACAGGGAGTCAAGGGCAAGCTGGCTAGTTAGCCGAACTGGTGAGCTCTGGATTCTGTGAGAGACCCTCTTCAACAAATTAAGTGGAAAGTAATCAAGGAAAACCAACAAAACATCCACCCCCTTAAACCTTGTCTGTTTGGTTGTGAACCTAGCCTTTAATGGTTGAGCCATCTCTTCAGCCCCATCTCAAATCTTAAAAATGGAAATCAGGTGTGTGCACAAACCTACTAAGGCAGAAAGGGGCACTGGATCCCCTGGAACTAGAGCTACAGGTAATTGTGAGCCATCATGTGGATGTTGGGAATCGAACCCAGGTTCCCTGCAAGAGCAGTCAGAGCTCTTAGCTGCTGAGTCATCTCCCCAGCCACTTCTTTTTCTCTCTTACATAATGTATGTATATCCTTATATCCATGTGTGTATGTGTGCCATGCATGCATGTAGGGATCAGAAGACAATTTCCATGAATCTGTTCTCTCCATTCTCTCTGTGGTTCCTCAGGATTATACTCAGATTATCGGGTTCAGCTGCAAAGGCGTCTTTACCCTCTGGGCCATCTTTCTGGTTGTCTCTCTAGCTAAAGCTAGTTAGATACTGAGAAATTAGAAAGGAAGTACCAAATAGACCCTAGGTCTGAAAGGCTGAACAAGGAGCGACCATTTCCACAACATTCTGGAGAGGCAGAACTACAGGGTTTGTGAAGAGGTTTGTAGCTGAGAAGAGCTTGTGAAAAATTGGTGAGTGTGATACAATTTGTTCCACTGTAATCTATAATTAGGTAATCAATTAACGATTAAAAAGCAGTGTTCCTCTGTGACCAGTTAAACTAATCAGGTTCCTTTTCTCAAGGGGACCTGGTGTGCAATGGGTACCAGCAGCAGCCCCCTTGGGAGTGCATGCGGCCTCTGCTTGTACGGGTTCTCTAATGAACCCTGATGTTGGGTACGCGTGTCTGTGATCTCACACTGCCCCCAGTCTAGGCTCCAGACAGGTGAGTGGGATGCCTTTCGAAGCCCAAGGCACAGTAGCCAAATTTAAGTTCCCTGACTGATGGACAGAAGAATCCCATTTCAAAGGGGTGGGCTTCACCTACTGCAATGCTCACTACACTCACCCAGACGTGTGGCTAACTGAGTCCACAGAAAGCCTGAGAAAGCTTGGAAAAGAATAGAGTAAAGCATGTTTCTTATGGCAATTTCTTGGGTCTGCTCTGCTTGCTAGAGGCAAGCAAGCGCTCTCATATAAGAGAGGCTTCCTGACTCAGCTTCAGCTGCAAAACCCTGCAGCTCATTAAGAGGTCCTGCCACGAAACACTTAAACGGTGTTGACGAAAAGCTGAACGCATGCTTTTCAGTTTTCAGCCGTAGCAGGAAAAAAGCTGCACCATTTAAAAATGCCGGCTTTCTGGGCCATCCTGCCAGGGCAAACTCTGACTGTTTGAGGCAGGAGGGCCGGCTACAGAGAGAGGACTTGAGTGTTGTCTGTTGTAGCTCGCTGGCTGGCAGGGACCTTGAAATTCCATAGAGTTGTAGCAGTAAACATGGCTACAGCCAGTACCTCAGCCATGAGGCTGGAAAGCTAAGGAATGGGCTACATCTAGCCCGCAAAGCCACGGCTTTAGTCCTACTGATATTGCTTGGTAAATTAAAGGCTCTTGTGGTCAGAAAAAGAGAGATATACAGTAAAGAGAGATTCAAAGACAGAGAAAATTTCTGAATGGTTTAAAGTGTGTTAAAAATATATGCAAGCTGAAAGTTGAAGTTCTTAAAGCAAAAAACAAAAAAGGAAGAGAGTTGTTTTGTGTCCTAGTACACACCTTTAATCCCAACACTTGGGAGGCAGAGGGAGATAGACCTCTGTGACTTCAAGGTGTAGTAGCACACGCCTTTAATCCCAGTGCCTAAAAGGCAGAGACAAACAGATCTCTGTGAGTTCAAGGTGTAGTAGCAAACACCTTTAATCCCAATGCCTGGGAGGCAGAGACAGGCGGATCTCTGAGAGTTCAAAGACAGCCTGGTCTACAGAATTATTCCAGGTCAACGATATACGCTCAAAAAGCAAAAAGTTAACCTAGGAATGTCACAGCTTAGATTCTTAAGTGCCTAGTAATTTAAAGGTGCAAATCAAAAGTGCTCCTGGATGGTAAAAAATTGCAGATTCACAATAGGACAGATTCAGACCACTAAATGAGTGACACTCTTGGATGAATGTATGTAGGCTTGGGAGAGAGAAGAAAAAGAATATAGAGAATAAAGTTAATGGTTTCAAAAAGAAAAGGTAAAGTCTTTAAAAAGACAGAGTATAGATAGTTAAGAGATTAAAAGTAATAAGGAAAAATAAGCCACGTAAAAATGGAAAATTCACAGAGAGTCTGTTTTGAAAAAGAATGGCCCCCATAGGTTCATATACTTAATGTTCAGTCACCAGGGAATAGAACTTTTGATAGCACTGGAAGAATTTGGACGGGTGGCCTTTTGGAGGAAGTGTGTCCCTGGGGGTAGGTTTTGAGGTTTTCAAAAGCCCACACTCAGTCCGGTGTTTTTCTTTTTCTCTCTCTCAGCCTGTGGATCAGGATGCAGCTTCCTAGTGCTCTCCAGCACCATGGCTGCCATGCCTGCTGCCAGGCTTCCTGCCACGAGGACACCAAGCCTCTGAAATTATAAGCAGGCCCCCAGTTAATTGTCTTCGATAAGAATTACTTTGGTCATGGTGTGTCATAACGTCAGGAGAACAGTGACGAAGACACCAGGAAACTGCTCATCCTGAACGGAACTGGACCAAATATATCCCTAAGCATGGCCCCTCCAGAGGTGGGCCCTAACCTCTAAAAGCTTCCACTGGACCTTATCCTGCCCCCCCAGTTATATTTATGAGTCAATCTTCCATTCAGACTAAAACTTTAAAAAATTAAAAGCAGTGTTTTGAAAGACTTTCAGCAATATAAAAGTAATATATGAAAGTGCTCCAGGCAGTGGTCAGGCGGATCTCTGTAAGTTTGAGGCCATCTGAGTTTCAAGACAGCCAGGGATACACAGAGAAAATTTCTAAAAAATTTTTTTTATGTGCTATCACCATAATACTATAAAACATTCACTATCTTGGAAGAAAATAGACTCTTGTATATGCTTTTCTTTTAGTTTAGAATAAAGATTCTCAGATATTTAAAAATAAATAAGTGTGCATGTTTTTTAAAATCTGTGCCGGGTGGTGGTGGCGCACACCTTTAATCCAAGCACTCAGGAGGCAGAGGCAGACAGATCTCTGTGAGTTCAAGGCCAGCCTGGTCTAGAAGAGCTAGTTCCAGGACAGGAACCAAAAAGCTACGGAGAAACCCTGTCTCGAAAATAAAAAATAAATAAATAAATAAAAATAAAATTTGTTTAACTTTATTTTGTATGCATTGGTGTTAATCCCCTGGAACTGGAGTCACAGACAGTTGTGAGCTGCCATGTAGGCACTGGGAATTGAACTCAGGACCTCTGGAAGAGCAGTTAGCACTCTTAACCACTGAGCCATCTCTCCAGTTCCCAGTATGCATGTTTTTTAACATTGCAAAAAATATGTAATTTATTTAAACAAAACCAAATTTAAACCAAGGAGCAGCGTAAACCCTGCTGTTGTAAACAAAGACGGAGTTCACTATACACTTAAATTCCAGACCTTTCTGATTGGGGTATTTGATCCGATTGGGAAAAATAAAAAGAAAAGAAACAGAGGGAGGAGGAAGCAGGGGAAGAGATGAGGGGAGGGAAAGGAGGTATACGAGCTGGTCAGATTTGGGAATCTACTGTGGGATTAACTCTAAAAGGGATTGGTGAGTTGAAACCTCAGTTCATTTCCCCAACCCATCTTTGAGGACCCATTTGATTCGGTCAGTTATTCATCTAGTACATAATATAGCTGATCATAGATATGCACGCCATGTTAGCCCCCAGCGGTCATGCCTCCTACTGACCAAGGAAGCCACCTCTTCCCACTGTGAGTGCCCTTTGCAAACTGGTGTTGTCTGAGGCCTTCAGTGGCAGTATTGAATAGACATCTGATATATGAACAGTGTTTGTGCCAGGCACTTGAACCACTGTGACCAAACCTGCCATAATCAACTCATAATGAATTCTGGCACAGTTTAGGAGGTTTTAGGCGGGGTTGGCTGGCACCATTGCCTTTAGGCCTGCGGAGAAGCATCACATTGTGACAGGGACGTATGGTGGAGCAAAGCAGTATGAAAAAGCAAAAGAAAGAAGGAAGAGACCAGGGTCCCACACGCTCCAATCCCAGATGGTGTCCACAGGGTCCCAGCTTCTGAAGCTTCTGCCACCTGCAAGTGGTGGTAAGTGGGAACCAAGACTTTGGTGTCCTGCTTCTATTTCTGTTGCTGTGATAAAAGCAACTTGGGGGAGCAGGGGTTTTATGTGTGCTCACAGTTTCAGGTTACCGTCCATCAGATTCAGAGACGTCAAGGTGTCAAGAACTCAAAACAGCTGGTTACATCACTATTGTTACATCCTTAGTGAAGAGAAAAGGGAAATCCATGCTTGTTTGCTTACTGCTTCTTGCTTGATGCTTGTGCTCAGCTCCACTGTGCACTGCTATACCATTCACTGTGGGATGGGCCTTCACAGTCCGCCAAAGACATGGCCATAGACCAACTCAGTGTAGGTAATTTCTCACTGACAGTCTTACCATGTGATTCTAAGTTGTGTTAGGTTAACAAGTAGAAGCCACCACCACACGGATAGTCAAAAATTCAAATATTCATTAAACAGTAACAACAATTCAAAGCCACAATCGACAGTATGCTACCACACCAGAGGAGGAGACACAGTATTAGGGCAGGACTTAATAATCAAAAGTGCCTCATGTCCCGTCACACCCTACCACTTTCTCATTGAAGGCATTTGTTCCCTGTAGACAGAAGTTTCTGTCCTGCCCAGTCCTGCAGTCATTCAGTCCCAACAAAACACAAGAGGCTTATATTAATTATAAACTGGTTGGCTTATTAGCTCAGGCTTATTATTAACTAGCTCTTACAACTTAAATTAACCCATACTATGTTTAGCCCTGTGGCTTGGTACCTTATTCAGTGAGGCATTGTCATCTTGCTTCCTCTGCATCTGGCTGGTGACTGCAGACTGAATTTTTCCTTTTCCCAGAATTCTCCTATTCTTGTCACCTGCTTATGCTTCCTGCCTGCTACTGGCCAATCAGCATTTTATTAAATTAATGCAAGTGACAGATCTTTCTTTACAGGGTACAAGAACATTATCCCACAGCAGTTCCCCATCTGTGAAATGGAGACAATAGTGGCTCTCCATGCTAATCAAGATGGTGCCAAGTGAGTCTTGCCTCCTGGCACCAACACCTTTTTATAATCATCTTCTATACAGGCTTGAGTTGACGCAATAAGCAACAGGGCACTGTAGGCAGGCAGGAGGTGATTTCTATGACTAGCCCATAAAAGACCTCTTTGCTTCATCTTGGATCACTTGTTATAGCTAGCCGGTATTCTATATCATAATACATGTGATCTTTGCTTTCTTTAGCTGCTGATCTAACAAAAGGTAATAGAGAAGGCGAGGTCATGGGGTCACATTTTTGGGAAAGAGGAGGAATGCTGAGGCTATAAACGAAAATATCAGTTTGTACATGTAGGGACATAAGGATGCCCATGGTGGGAAGATGCAGGTTTTCATTTGTCGTCAGAAGGACGCATGGGATTGCTGCTAGAGGGACTGATGGAAGACAGGTACAACACTTCTGATAATTGGTGAGTATACAATCTGAACATCTGGCTCTTGTCTTTGTCAACTCTCTGTGACCTAAGGCAGAAGTGATGAAAACAGTTCATGGAGAAAACCCAAGGGAAACGTTTCTCAGTGTCCTGGCTATCCCAGACCCTGGCAGGCAAGACATGGGTATGTTGACTGCTGAGTCCTTGTGCGGCCCCAGGGACTTGTCCTGAATCAGAGCAATGAGGGAATGTAGAAAAGAAAAAAACAAGACATGGATGCCATGGGTTCAGGTGCACTTGACTCTCTGATAGAGCAGTACAGCACCTTGTATCTGCAGAGTGTTTATTATAGAATTGAAGAGAGAGGCGGGGTTATTGCATGCAGCTGGAGGAGGTGGGGTTACTACATAGAGAAAACATGGAGGCGGGGTTATTATACACAGCTGGATCAAGGACACGGGCTTAGCTAATCTCAGTAGGAGCAGTCTCGGTAGGGCAATGGTCTTCAGGTTGTAAAGAGCTGAGGGGAGAAAGCTAACATGGACATTTTCTGCACACACTGTCTATCAATACCCACTTTTGAACCCTGAGGAAGGATTTGCTATCATCTCTGACACTCACCCCAGGAGGAAGGTTTTGCTATTTCCATCTGGGCCCGTGTCAACCACACACATTTGCCGGGACCTCAGCACTCAGGGCTTCCTTCACTCCCCACAGTGGCTCCTGCTTAGTTCTTTGTATTGTATTGCTGATATTTAATCGCTTTGACCTACATAAAAGCCAGCTTTGAGGAGGTCAACCTATGTTAACTCTGTAAGAATAAATCAAACACGAGTGTGGATGGCTGAACCCGTCTCTTTAGAAACCACATCTTCTGGGACTTGTTTTTTTAGAGATTAAAGGCATTTTTTTTTTCCTTAAATAGTCTTTGTTTTCTAGCACCTAAAACACAGTACACACTTCTAATCTCTCTCCCTATCATCTATCTCCAGCCACCCACATACATTCACATGATTGTAAAAGAAAAATAGGGCTGGGGATATGGTTTATTGGATAAAAGCATTTGCAATGCATTCCCAATAACCTGAGCTTAATCCCCAGTACTCATGTAAGAAGCTGGCTGCAGTAGGGACATCTATAATCCCGGAACCTCTGAAGAGAAGAGAAGTGGAAACGAGAAACTCATCCTGAAGCTCGCAGGCCAGCAAAACTGGAATGTTTATTAGTGTTTTAGTGACACACGTGATTCTCTTAGACTTTCTGAGTGAACTCCAAAGGACTTTGCTAAAACGTGAGTGACACAGCACATGACAGGAACTGGACAAAGGCTCTAAGACATTTGTCCTTAAGTCCTAGATGTTTGGTGAGATTGCTCCTCTCTTCTCTGCCCTCCTCTTGATTCTTCTCTCAAGAAATATAAACAAAATTAGATGATCTCTGATTTCTAAAGAAAGATACCTTCACTTAGAGTTTTTGATATAACCAAACAACACTAGGGCTGGTGCTGTGGAATAATCCTCCTGTATATTGTGAAGATGTGTTTCTCTTATTGGTTTAATAAACAGCTAACTGGCCAATAGCTAGGTAGGAAGAAGTTAGGCAGGAAAGCCAGGCTGAGATAAAGCAGGGATGAAGAAGGGAGCGCCGCCAGGAGATGCAGGGAGAAGCAGGATGAACATCTCCTGTTGAAAAAAGGTACTATGCTACATGGTAGAGTGTAGATAAGAAATATGGGTTAATTTAAGTTGTAAGAGCCAGTTAGTAACAAGCCTAAGCTATCAGTCAAGCAGTTATAATTAATAATAAGTCTCTGTGTGGTTCTTTGGGAGCTGGCAGGTGGGACAGAAAAGTTGCTACAGACTGGGGATTCAGCTTAGTTGGTAGAGTGCTTGCCTGACAATACGAGGCCTGGGCATCTTGGTGTAATGGCACACCTGTGATCTCAACACTTGGGAGATGGAGCAGGGGGCTCAGGTGATCCACTTGTTATAGAGGAAATTTTAGGCCAGCCTGTTGTACATGAAACCTTTCCTAGCCCAAGCAAACAAGCAAACAAACCAAACACCAGTAGAGCAATGTTTTTTTTTTAAAAAAAAATTTTTACCTACAACCTTTTTATATGATTATACACAATATTCCATACCCATTTTTAAGATAAGTGTGTTTGTTGGGGTCATTCATTCAGCACCATGCGGACTCAGTGCATTCTCATCACTGTGATTGGTTGGGGGCTCTTTCAGTTTTCTCTCATTGTCCTAGGTACATCTTTGTTGTTGTGGCAAACACCCTGTCCAAAATCATCTTAGGAGAGTAAGGATTTATTGGACTTATAACTCCAGGTGACAGTCCTTTATTGAGGTAAAGATGGATGCTTAAAAGAAATCTCACACTGAGTATAATAGAGGGTTATTTATTTAGGGGTATACTCACAGATTACAGTCCTCTGTTCAAACAAGGAACAGAAACTGGAATCCCGCAGCTAGAAGAGAGGTCGGACGTGTGCTTTTCCTCAGCATTTATACTATAAGAGGCCATGCCCAAGTGGGCAGGTAACTTAAAGGCTACTGGCGGTAGGAATTCCTACAGCACCTTCCCCTTTTGTTTAAATAAGAAAGTTCTATGCCTAATATAAAATTACATTCAATAAGAACAAATATCAGGTATAAAAACTGGAATTACAACCAACATAAACAATATCAAGCAAGAAACATGATAAATGTTTCAATAATTATCCAATCTTAATGAGTTTAAGTCTTGTATAATAAATAACCTGGCCAAGTCGTGATAGGAAAGTAACTACAACTATCTAGTCTTCAACCCCATCTCAGACCGAAGAAGGGAAATAATATTACTTGAGTAAGCAGGAAGTACAACCAAGCAACTTCCAAAATATGCAACAAATGACAGAGACAACTGGTCACCTGGGCAATCACCCAAAGTCTGATTTGCATCATTGGAGCAACAAACTTTGGCTAAGGTCTGGAGTAACTGACCATTTTCAGAGGCCAGAAATTTTCCAAAACCATCTTACCCTGTCTTGGCAAGATTTGAAAGTCTTTTTTTCTTGTATCCTGCTTGTCCTGTCCAGACATCATGCATTTTGTCAGTGGTTGATGCATGGGCAGTTTCTTGCCCAAAGGCCAGTTTTGCCAAGAAGAAAACAAGCTTCAAGTGGAGTGTCTTCGGTGCTCAACATTCTCTCGGGAATAGATTGGTGATGCCAGGAGCAGTTGTGTCTTCTGTCAACAGAACCCTAAGTTATTTAAATGCCAAATTCTACAGCTTTGAAGAGGTTGAAGATTACCTATCTATGCAGAATATAATCTCTATGTATCTAAAGAACCTGATTAGTCTAACTATAACTATGATAAACATGGATGATTATTGTCCTATAATTCATAATAACTATATAACTTAAAGACTAAGACTTCATATTAGAATATTAAATAAGTTTTACACAACTGTGTAACAAATAAGAACAATGATCTCAAAATGTAAACAATGTATAAATATCTTATTCAGAGGTAGAAATGTATATTGCAATATGATAAATATATCCTAAAGTTGTATCAACATACAAAATGTCTTAAGCAGAGGTAGAAGCATGCATACATACAATATAACAAAATAACTTTGCCTAGGTATACAAATATTGTAGATGAAAATAGGAACATATTCAATATAATTTAAGTTTGTATTAATATACAAGAATCTATACCAATGTAAATAATAACTCACAAGTATTCACTCCATTACTCACTATTAATATTAGTGTGAGTAAATTCACACTAATCTTTTATCCCATCCACCAATTTCTCCCCCACCTTTTTTTTCAAAGAGATCCCTGAGCCTACATAATTTCCTCCCAATCCCCAACCCTATAATAGTTATAATCAACCCATAAATGATGTCCCTAACCCTGAGGACAAACTTTGTTGAGAGAGAGGACATCATTTCAGCTAACCAAGTTGGAACCATCAAACAGCTGGTACCCAAAAACAGGTCTTATAGTAGTGCTATCAGCATCATGACATCATATCAACCAGGTGGAGTAGTTGTTGTGGGGCCCCATCTTCTTCCTGAAAATTTCAAAGACTACTGCAGGAAAATTCTTTGTTCATTGTGGAAAATTTAAACATTATTTATACAGACATATCTATTCAATGAAAGGTATGATAGAGACAAAAATAGGTATGAAGAAAAGTAAATTTTTTTTTCTAAATTCTTTTTTCTTTCTGTTCCATATCATGGTTCCTGACATGAGACAGAAACTCTGAATTTTTATTTTAAAAACATGCTTGTATTTAGAGAAGGACAGAGCCAGTGTCCAACTCCAAAGCCAGCTTTGATTTTAAGTGAGTTATTATTATTTTATTTAGTATTCAGAGATTCTTACCCTCAGATTACATGTCCTCACAAATGATAATTCTCTGCCTGGTGATCCTATCTAGATGATTATCTTTTCCTTTTTAGGCATCTAGATATCCAGGGTCTCTTGATTTTTCTGAAGATGAGTATTTTCCTCCAAAGACAAGAACAGAACCCTGTCCCAACCCTTAGGAGGTTTCCTTACCACCTGATTGATTGTCAACTCTGTAGATGAGCCGTCATTTCTTTTTCTCAAGAGATTTCTTTTTTTAAAAAACTGAATCTTTATCAATTTTGATGGTATCCATAATTTTTCTTCTCCTGTTGAAACAAGAACAAAACCCCTTTCCCAATATAGCACATCTCCTGGCTTCCATTGTGAGGTTAGCACATCCTTGAAATACACTGGTTGATTTAATTCAGAAGACTTTTCTATTATCCAGTCCCTCTGCTGCTATTGTCCCTTTCTCGTTAGTGTTAAGAAAATTTAAGGTTGGGCTGGAGAGATGGCTCAGAGGTTAGGAGCATTAGCTTATCTTCCAGAAGTACTGAGTTCAATTCCCAGCAACCACATTGTGGCTCACAACCATCTGTAATGAGATCTGGTGCCCTCTTCTGGCATGTTGGCATACATGGAGGCAGATGTTGTATACATAATAAATAAATAAATCTTTTTTTTAAAAAAAAGGTTTAAAAAAAAAGAAAATTCAAGGTTAATAAAGCATTATGTAATCTATTTCTGGGGGTATTTTTCATCCCTTTCTGTTATTTTAACATATCCTTTATAGTGCAATTTGATCTTTCTATAACTGCCTGATCTGTAGGATTGTGTGATATACCTGGAATATGCTTTACATTATGATTAACAAAAAACTGTTTCATCTTCTTAGAGACATATGCTGGACCATTATCTGATGTGGGAGTGTCATTTATCAATCTGTTGATTTCATTGGTTAAGTAATAAACAAACTGCTTGGGCTCATAGCTGAGAACACAGGTGGGTGGAGAAAACAGAACAGAATGCTGGGAAGAAGAGGAAGTGAGCTCAGACTCGACAGCTCTCCTCTCGGGGGCAGAGGCCTCTGAGAGACGCCATGCTCCCCGCTCCCAGGCAGATGCGATTCAGCTCCGACCCAGGAGCTGACATAGGCTAGAATCTTCCTGGTAAGACCGGTGCTCACAGATTGTTAGAGATGGGTTGATCGGGATATCAGAATTGGCCAGTAGAGGCTGGAGCTAAAGGGCCAAGCAGTGTTTAAATGGATACAGTTTGTGTGTTGTTATTTCGGGGCATAAGCTAGCCAGGCTGCCGGGGTGCTGGGGACGCAGCCCCACAGCTCTTATTACTACAATTATCTGACTTTATTTGTGCAGGTATACCCATGATGGCCATAACTTCCTAATAAATGTGTGATTACTGAATCAGCCTTTTCAGAGGCTACTGGCAATGTTAAATCCTGTCCTTGTACCTTCTTTCCCTGCTCATCAGCTCCATTAATTTCCTCAATTGTTTTAAATCTTCTTACTACTGTCCTTTGTAAAGCCTGAATCTCCTGGCTTGTATATATTTCTAGTGATTTCATTGAGGCACCTAGCCTCTGGTCCTCATTCTGCACATGTGATTCCAAGGTCGGAACTTTTTCCTTTAAAGATAACATCTCATCCTTGGACACTATTTAGATAGTGTGCAGATTTCTGTCCTGGAGAGATACTCTATCTGCTAACGTATCATAACTTTTTAACAAATTTTGATTGTCAAATTCAACAGTATGAATTCTTTCAGATAATTTCTCAGTATCCTTTGACATGGATTCATTTTTTTTTCTGTCAAATTAATGTTACCCTTTTCAATTGTATTAATTTTTTTCAAGTAACTTTTGATTATCAATGCTATTAAACCTGTTAGCTAGCCGTTCATTATTAGTCTGTAAAGACTGTACCATTTCTAAAAGTGCCTCATTCTTGGCTCTGTTATCAAACCATTTTCTTAAGAATATAATATGAAGAAAAAAAAACTGAGACCCAATATCCAATAAATGGATGCATCACAATAACCATATGACCCTTGCAGAATGCAATCCATAGTATTAGCAAAAAAAGTTACTATAATTTTCCATGGTAATGTTGTTTGCCATTATATAACTTTCAAGTTTATTGATTTATTAATCACCTGTTATGAGGTCTGGTAAATTGTTTTAGGTGCAATGATCTTTATTTTCTAGCAGGAGTCGTGTTTAAAGAGTCACGACTAGCGACAAACCTGGTACCATGAACAGTCCTGAGCTGCTTTGGTTTTTTTGGCTTTGGTGCTGGTTAAATACTGAGAAATATGCTTTGCTTGACAAATTAAAAGCAATTACATCAATTCTGTACATGGAGCAAGAAGCCCAGAACTCAGGAGCCGGGAGTACAAACTGAAAGCTGAGCAAGTCGCCACGTGGCAGGGAACAGGCAGGGAATGTGGCAGGGAATGCGGCAGGGGGGGCAGGGGGCGGTGCGTGCTTAGGAAATTTCCAAGTCGCTGCACGCATTTAGCTTCGCTGTGGCAGAAGTTTTTACAAAAACTGCTTAGGTAAAAGCAAACCAGGTGGGCAGGGTGGGGTGGGGTGGGGTGGGAGACTTTCTGGGCTGTGGACTGGTTAGGCTTCAAGCCGGTCCACCCAGTAGGTGTGGAGTTCGGATCCACGTGGGGTGCTAGATGAAGACGGATGCTTAAAAGAATCCCACACTAGCTCAGAATTGAGAAAAACAGAGGGTTACTTATTTAGGGGTAGATCCACAGATGACAGTCCTCTGCTATAACCAAATCCTGTAGCCAGAAGAGAGGCTGGATGTGTGCTTTACCTCGGCACTTACAGTATAAGAGGCCAGGCCCAAGTACGTGGGTAACTTAAAGGCTGTAGGAATTCCTACAGCAGCGAGGGGAAATCACTCAAGCACCTGTCATATCACACCCACAGCCAAGAGCACAGAGAAACGTGTGATGCTACTTGCTTCTTACATCTAACTCTCTCAGCACCATTTCCTGTGCCTAGGGAATGGTGTAGCCCACAATGGGCTAGATCTTCCTACATCAACAATCAAGACAAATTTCCCACAGACGTGCCCATAGGCCAATCTGATCTAGACAATCCTCCCTCATTTAGGCTTCCAGTGAATCTAGCCTGTGGCAAGCAGAAATTCCAAACACACTGTAAATAGAGTCTGTTCTTTTGTTTCCCAGCTGCCCAGACCTGAGTAATCACAGAAACTGTATTAATTACGACACTGACCAATAGTTTAGGCATATTCCTAGCTAGCTCTCACATCTTAAATTAACCCATTTCTATTAATCTATGTCCCATCATGAGGCTGTGGCCTACTGATAAGGTTCTGGCATCTTTCTCCTTTGGTGGGTACTTGGCATCTGCTTGACTCTACCTTCTTTCTCCCTGCATTCAGTTTAGTTTCCTCCCATAGCTCTATTCTGCCCTACCATAGGTCAAAGAAGCTTCTTTATTAACCAATGGTAATAAACCATATTCACAGCATATAGAGGTGAATCTCACACCAACAAACCATTACTATTGTTACTATGGTTTTGAGACAGGATTTCACTACAAAGGCTGGTTTTGAACTCACAATACAGCCTCCTCATTCAATCTCCTTCCTTCGTGCTGGTCCTATAGGCATACATCAGGCCCTATTTCTGTCCTCCTCCCTCCCATTTCACGTTACCTATGCTTGTCTTGAACCCCTGATGATTCGGTCTCTATCTCCCAAGTGCTGAGATTACAGGGTATGGTAATCAAATGAGGCACAATCTGTCAAAATCCTTCACACCAACCAGTCAATGTCTGCTTCTGCTGGCCCAGGTAAGACTGGTGCACTGGGAGGAGGACACATGAAATGTTGATTATTGCAGGAATCTAAGATTGGGGTAGAATTAATGGCAAAGGAAAAGAAGTTGGAAAAACAAACAAAATGTGAACATAATTCACAGGCATCGGTAGATGAAGAAGCCAGGGTGATGAGTGAGCTAAACAGAGGAAATTTTACATCACTCACTCAGAGGACCGGGCCATCAATAAGGGAGAAGAGATTGCAGAGTGGTCCTCGTGCATCAGAGCTCATCATCTGGTGACACTGATGAGGGGAGACAGTGGCTGATTGTAGTGCATGGGAGGCTAAGGTGCCGCCCAAATGTGCAGATATGTACGGTTACCTTAGTCTAGAGGCAATATTTAGTAGGCATAGAGATTAACTATGTAAAGTTTCTACACCCATGAGAAAATAATCCTGTGACTACGGGTCCCAGGAAGAGAGGAATTCTCAAGGAGTGAGCCATGACAGAGCTAAGGGACACTATCTTGCTCCAGGGCTGGCTGCCAAGGACAGTGGCCAGCAGGCTGTGTCATCAGACCCCAGGGAGTGTGCTGCTTTGTGTAACTCTTCATGCAAATAGATTTTAAAGCACTAAAGAGTGGCACAAACCCACAAAATGCCTTATAGGGTTAGGTAGTTTTCATTTTTGAAAAGAGTACAAAGAAGTGTTCAATTTTGCCTTTTCTTTCCTGAGTCATACTTGCCTGAAGAGGGGGACCAAGGATGAAAGTCCAGTTAGATGCTGATGATATAGTGCCCATAGGATAGTGTGAAAAGGTAAACCTTTAAGAAGAATGTCATAATGAATGTCATAATACCTGGCTATGAGGCCACTGAAGTCCAATATGGTACACAAGCAACCAACTGTTTTAAATGCGGTAGTGTCCAGGCCTAAGTGAATAATCCATAAAAGATGCTACCTGATAATTGGAGCATCAGTATTAGTCAGCTTTGGAAAACTAAGACACAAGAGGATTGACAAGGACAAATCCACTCCTGATTTTTCAAAGAGAATAAAAGCCATGGGAATAGTTTGAGAATTAATAGTAAATTTAACATAGTGAGTTTTAAATAATTTTCTACTTGTATTTATCTATTTGCTTTTGCTTTTTATTTTTAATTTTTTACTTGTATTTATTGGCTTTTGTTCTTTTTTTCTTCAGTGCTATGGATTGAACCCTGGGACTCACATATGCTAGGAAATTGTTCTATCAACTAGCTATATCCCCAGCTAAACAATTTTGCATGTGTGTGTATATGGTGCAGGGTGTGCGCATGTGCACATGTGACTGCCTGTGGAGGCCAGAGGTTGATATTGAGTGCCTTTCTTTATTTGTTGTCTACCATACTTCTTTGAGGCAGGGTCTCTTACTGAGCCTCAAGCATACTGACTGTCTAGACTGGCTAGCCCAAGAGCCCTCAGAATCTCCCTGCCTTTGCTTCTGAGCACCACTACTATGGGTGTATGCTGTCATAGTTAGCTTTTACATGGGTGTTGGAGAGCTGAACATGGGTACTCACATTGTCTGGAAAGCAGTTTACCCACTGGACCAGCTCCCCACAGCCCCTGAATAATAATAATAATAATTCTTTTCTTCTTCTTTCTTCCCCTTTCCCTTCCCCTCCTCTTCCTCCCCCCTACTCCTCCTTTTTCTTCTTCTTTGCAACAGAGAGTATTTTATGACTGGAATATTTGCTACTGTTACAGGTTAATTTTCCTTACATTAGAGATTTAATGCAATTCCAACGAGAATTCCAACATTTGGGATAGAATTGCAGACACTATAAAATGTATGTGGGAAGGCAAGGCAATTAGGGTAGCCAGATAAGTTAGAAAGGGGATTATGGGGTTGGAGGATTCGCTTTTCCTGTGTTCAACACTCAAAGTTACCATGATGAAAAGCACGGAGATCAATGAGGCAAAGCCAGTGATTCACATTCTGGTCCTCAAGCAGGAACAGCGAGCTATTCACTAAGCTTTTTCCCTAACCTCTACTGAATGCATTTTTAACAAAGGTACAAAAGGAATCCAGGGATGGGAGAAGGACGGGGCAGGGGAGGGAGAAACTTCTCTACATGTGATAATGGAAGAAATGAGAAAGTCATCACCCTTTTAATTCTTACCTCATATTATACACAAAATAACTAGAAAATAGACGAATTTATGTGTTTTGTGCACTCATGCATGTGTGTGCCAGTGTGTGCACGCGCGCACTACAGCACACATGAAGAAATCAGAAGTCAACCTGCAGAGCTGGTTCTCTTCCTCCACATGAGGCCTGAGGGACAAACTCCAGCTGACAGACTTGGCAGCGAGTGCCTTTATTTGTTGAGCCACCCCTCCAGCCCCAGACATAGAGCTTATCAAGAAATACAGCAGGTGTGGTGGTACACACCCGTAATCACAGCAGACAGGAGGTGGAGGCCTCAACAAATAAACAATAACCGAACGACATAAAAATCCTGAGAACAATGAAAGTTAGAGAAAATAGCCATAAAGGTGACAAAGACTCCTTAAATACAGAACCCAAACCAAAACATAATCCATAAAAAAAAAAGTCACATAAAAATCCCTGCTTTGACCATCAAGAAAAGGAAACACCAAGTTTGGGCAAGAGTAAATATCTGTAAAGGACATTGTTTGGGCGGAACTGTCACCCAGCCCCTGGCATCCATATACCCAAAGAGTCTGGAATGCTTGGGTGGAAGTTCCATCCCAAGCCCCCTTTCCTGGGAGTTGCCTCAGTCTAAACTCCACCCCTGAGAAAGCCTGCCAAAAGATGACCCCTCCCCAGAGATGCTCAAGACCACTCCCACAGGATATTTAAACTGCTCCCCCAGAGAACAACCGCATAATGTTCGGACTTCCTTTCCTGTGTCCTCTCTGGAGGGCTGGAAGGCCATCCGGGAGCGTTGGTATCCATTAAATCTGAGCTTTATCTAATTCAATTTGATTGGTGGAGGGGCTTATCGGGATGCAAAACTTTTCAGAGATACCTGTTAGAGGGCTTATATCAAAGCTAACAGGAAACGGTTGTGCAATATTGTTTTAGCTGGGTAAAGGCCTGCTACATTTGTTTCTACTGCTTTTGTTAAGGATGCAAAGAAGTGTTACATTTGCTTGATTAAAGAAAATTAGCCTGGGGTCAGGAGGCTGAGTCAGCAACTAGCTGACAGGAAGTGGTAGGGAGGAACTCAGTGTAGTGAGGGTTCTTTAGTGGGGGCTGAGCAGGCGGCCAGCCATTTATTCGGGAGCCGGGAGTAAGGAGAGGAGGTTAGCTACTTGCCAGCAGGATTTCACCTCAATCTTTGAATCCTGAGTTCTACAGAGGGATAGAGATTTAGATGTTTCCTTTAGCAATTGTGAAAGAGCCGGTGCCTGAGGGAACCGAATTACCACCTGGCTGCTGCCCCTAATGGCCGAATATTCGCTGCTGGTAGCCGTGGTTGGGACAGCTGTTGCTTAAGGTGCAGCCACTGTACTGAATGCAAAACAACAGGAAACTCAATTTGAGAGATGGGGAGTTGATTGGGGGAGGGAAAGGGATATGGGAGGCGGTGTCGGGGAAGAAACAGAAATCTTTAATAAAAAAAAAAAAAACCCGCGGGAGAGCCAATCATGGTAGCCCGTGATTCTAATGTCAGCACTTGAGTCAGAGGGAGGAAGATTTTCACAAGTTGAGGGGCTGGTCTGATTAGTGAGGTGCAAACCAGTCAAGGCTACAGAGTGAAACAATGTTTCAAACAACCAAACAAAACCAACCAACCAAATGGAAAAACCCAAAACCCAATAGGAAGCAAGGGATACAACATCCAAGAAAGTGTATCCTTGGCAAGTAGATGCTGAACATCATCAGAGATGAAGAGAAAGTAAATTAAAGTCATCCAAGGGAACCGTGCACACAGGTAAAACTTAACGGGCCAAATACACTGTGGCCAAGAGCTGGGTAGTGCTTCCTTTAGGCATAGAAATGAGTTTCTGCATATTCTCGGAAACAAACCCCACGCCTCTTAGCCGTCTCCAGGCGTCTTCTTCCCTAACAATGAGCGGTCTGTCTCCAGATTCAGACATATAAGTGGAGTCATACCATGAGGGCTCTTTTGAGACTCTCCGCTTTCACATAGCATAATGTTTGAAAGGTCCATTCATGTACTATGTATCAGTACTTACCCCTTTTATGGAAAAATAAATACTCTACTGTATGGCTATACCGTATATTATCTGTTCATCAGTTGATGGGGTTATTGCCACTGTTTGGCTATAGTGTTGAACCCCGTGAATGTCATTGTACCCACTGCCTTGTGGATGTGTTTTCGTTTCTCTTGGGCATCTATCCAGAAGTGACATTTCTAGGTCATAGCATAACTGTGCTTAAAAACCTTTCAAACTGTGTCATGGCTGCACCATTATCCATAGGACCAGTCTATGAAGCTTCTGGCCTTTCTTTTCTCAGTCTTCATCAACACACTGTCAGAGCCTGAGGGTTTTCTGTTTTGTATTTTTGAGGCAGGGTCTCTCTAAACTGGCTGTCCTGGAACTATGTAAACCAGGCTGGCCTCGAACTCACTGTTTACTGCTTCTGCTTCCGGAATGCTGGGATTAAAGGCCTTCACCACCATGCTCAGTGGCCTTTGACATATTATAGCTGTCCTAATGAATGTGAACTGTACCTAGTTGCTGTTTCTCCTTGCATCAGAAAACAAAAAAAGCGTACACCTTCCCCACTGAGTGGTTTTACCATCCTTGTTCAATCAGTTGACAGCTGACAGAGATCTGTTTTTGGATCTTAACTCTATCCCATTATTAACGGGTCTATCTTGTATCTGTTTGTGCTACTGTGGCTCCTACTGCTTTGTGGTCAAGTTTTGAAGCCCGGAGTGTGAGTCTTGGAACTTGTGACTGTTGGGGGTCTCTGAGCTTGTACAGGAATGTGGGAATCGAACCACCAGTTTTTACCCACAGGTTAACTGAGCTGCTGAAAGGGCTATGCTGACTCTGTAAATCAGCATAGAGTATGTCACCTCATGGTTTTCAATTCATGCACATGAATAATTTTCCATTTATTTGGATTCAAAAATTGGGGTGGAATTTATCTCATTATAGAATGCTTGCCTGGCAAACCCTCTGCAAGATCCCGGTTTCGATTCACAGTGTCTTATTAAAATTTGTTTCCAGAAATACTTTTGCATGTCTTTAAAACCATTTTCCTACACAACTAGTTCCAAAGTGGCCAGAGGTACACAGAGAAACTCTGTCTTGAAAAGCCAAAAATAAGGTTGAAGAGGTAGGTTAGAAGTTAAGAGACTGACTTCTTCCAGAGGTCCTAAGTTCAATTCCCAGCAACCACTTAGTGGCTCATAGCTATCCATAATGGGAACTAGTGCCCTCTTCTGGCATGCAGACATATATGCAGGCAGAATACTATACATAATAAATAAATAAACAAAATCTTTAAAAATTCAAAAAACCAAAAACCATTTTCCTAAGTTTTTATTCATTTTTCTGTGAATATAAATGAAAGTGTTTTCTAAATTTTATTTTCATATTGTTCATTGCAAATGTGTTCAAATACAATTAATTTTTTGAGTATTGTTCTTGTATCCTATACATCCTTGCTGAGCACATTTATTAGGTTTAATATTCTTAAGATTGTCTCTGTATAAATTCATGTCATCAATGAATAAAAAGTTTCAAGTTTTCCTCTCTAATTTGCATGTATTTAAAACTTTTTGTTGAATATCTTAACGCAATATTGAAGGAGTTCAGAACCTAGTGTTTTACTCTCTGAATGGAATGTAGTGATGGTTTCTGACTCTTCTTCTTTCTTTCTCTTTTTTCTTTTCGAGGGTTTCACTATGTAGCCCTGTGTATCCTGGAACCGGTTACATAGACCAGGCTGTTTTGTAGTCTATCTTCTTGTATTTGTTTTGTGTCTTTCTCATTGCAACTGTATTGTTTATTATCTGTTTTGTGTTCTTTCTTGTACTGTCCAAGTGCTCTTACATTAGATTTTAAAGAAGAAAGTGGAGAACTACAGAAACAACCTAGATAACTTACTTAAAAATAACAATAAACTCTAGAATGCATAAGTCCTGTCTTCACGTCCCTTAACTCCAGATCCAAATTTAGCAGTGTCTACTCCTCAAGCTCAGCTCAGGTAATCTCTTGAGGGCTCTGAGGGGAGAAAATGAAGGGTCGGATGAATGCTTTACCTTCAGGAATCTTTTAGAAGAGACATTTACCTCCCTCCAAAGTGTATCATTCACTTGAAAAGCTCCCCAAATAATCAGGGGTTCCACTAAAAAGGGGGATCGATCCTACATGAGTAACGATGTTAAACATTCACTATATTATTTTTTCTAAAAATCTTCTATCCTTACTCACCCCTTGGGCTCTTCACTGAATCCTGCCCATGCCAATGATGATGGTTCATAGCCTTCGTCCCTGGTTCCATCTCCATCCAAACGTGACTCAACATTTATAGACTATGTAAATATTTATTGATCATTCAACTTTACTGAGTGTTGTCGTGTTGCTCAAATTCTTTTAAAGGGAGAGATGCTAACAACATCTACCTAAGGTCCAGAGATAAACTGAGGCCCCATTCTACCAAAGTTCACTCTGGGAACCAATGAGTTTATTGGGCTTCCCTAGACCAAAGGTGAAGGGAGGTGCTTACTGGAGGGAGGTGCTTTCTTCCTTGAGGCCATACTGACAAAGGACATCACCCATAAAGGCTTTCCAAAAGATTGATTCCCTCTCTCCTAATCTTTCCATCCTATACACTCTAACCCTTCCAAAAAATCCGAGTGCAGTTAAGGCAGAGGTACACAGAAAACATGGTAGTGGGTGGCTGGATACCATGAGGGGATACAAACAGTCAACAGGCGCAGCTGGGATGGTCTTTTGCAAACAGGCACAGCTGAATGCCCCAAGATGGCAGTTGTTTGGCTCAGATGCTACTACTGTACGTGTGTGCTAGATGCCAGAAGACAAAGACATACTCTTAGGCTGAGTTCATCTGTATTACTATGGCAACCTCTCAACTGCCTGGTTCATTTGCAGCAATGGCTAGGATGCCAGTCAGTCATATCCTGCTTGTTGCCATATGAAGTTATACACAGCACGAGCCTCCCTTTTTTAATCTTAGACGTTTAAAGTTTGGATGAGAAACTATACATCCACCAGCCCTGATACCCCCACCTCGACCAAAGAGCAAGAAGCCATTAGAGTCAGAAGAAAGGAATTCTTGCTTTTGAGCATCCTTGCACGGCACCCACCCATGTGATATCTTACAACCCTGACAGGGTTTTGCGTACTGTGTTTGTTTGGCGTAAATGAGGTCCCCATTCTCAAAAGATTTGATGTCTATAGAACAGAAAGCGATCAAAACAGAAGTTAGTGCAGGCCTTATGTCAGAGCCCCCACCCTTCCTTCGTCATACTCTTCTCTAGGTTCCTTTGCTAAGGGTGGGATTCACCCACCTATCAGAGCAGCCCAGCATCAGATTGGCCACTGGCGAGCCAGCGCCGCAGGGCCACTCATCCTCAGCCGAAGGCTGGGCAGGGCGTCTGAATCCTGCAGCCCACAGTGGGTGGCACAGGAGAGGTACACTTACGCCCTTCTGAAACTTAGATGTTTGAAGTCTCAGGTCAGACTCTGAGGTGCCCAGTTCAAAGAGGCAGCTTGTTAACAGACCTGGTTTCCCTTGAGGGCGCATGCACGTGGGTTGAATACAGACAGCCCTTCAGTGCCTCTTTCCCAGTGCCTCAACCCACCTGGTTTCCTCAACCAAGTAGCTAGCCTCTTGTGGTCATAGGTTCCCCGCAGAATGTACAGAACATGACACCTCTCACTGTTTAGCCTAAGCCTATGTCAGATGCATGCACAAGGACCCATCATAATCGCCTGCCACCCTGACACTAATGATCCATCTGTTGGAATAATCCTTCCTGATGGTGGAGGAGCTACCCAGTCCCACGCGCCGCTGGGTCGCACCCACTTGTCAACCGCTTTGCGCCTTTCCTTCGCTCCACACCTGGCAGCCAGGATTGAGCATGCAATGACTCCGGCCCCTGGGTCATTGAGTCTGTCTCCGGGGATCTAATGACGTCGGCTGACCTCTCCGCACCAGCGACCTCTCCAGTGAGACCGTGGAAAACGCTCTGGAGCAATCCCACAACGACCTAAATTCTCCAGCGGGCACCGGAGTTTTTCTCCTATCTTCAGCAGCCGAAGGTTGGGTCGTTCACGGCACCAACTACTACAGCTTCTTCCTCTCCAAAAGCGGTCCCCACGCTACAGCGACGGCTTCCAGCAGCTGGTTTAGTCTCCTTTCTGATGGGAAGCCCAGCAGACGGGCAATTCTTTCCTTGTGGGGCACGCTCTGCCCTAGTGGATTGCCCACTACACCTTCTAAGCGGGTTCCACCGGGTGCGGCGTGTCACCCGAGCAACTTTCCTCCATATCCAGCCCCTGCTCCCGGTAGTCCCCTAGCTTCCCTGCCCCACCCGATAGCAGCTCCAGGTGCCGGCTCCGCTCAGCGCGTGGCAGCCCAGGGTTGGGACCTCCGCGCCTAGGTTTTTACCCGGACTCCAGCACGTGTTGCGGTGGGGGGAGGCAGGCAGAGGCCAGGCTCGGGACACCCTAGTGGCACAGTAGAAAGTCACAGAAGGGAAGGTGACTCATTCTAGACGTTCTCTTCCTGCCAGCTGTCCAGGATCATGGCATGCCCACTGCATTCGATCGCTTGGCTGGGGCGGGGAAGCTCCCTACACCCCCGTCCCGAGGCAGCCAATGGTCGCGTCCAGGCGGGAGGCCATGTTGCTGGAATAAAGCGGGCGGGGCGGCGCGGGCCAGCAGATGAGGCTGGAGGCGCGCGGGAGCTGGGTGCGAGCAGGGCGCAGTCGCGAGGGAGGCGCGGGGGAGGCCAGCGGGAACCCGGGCGCCAGCAGCAGCAGCCTGTGTCGGCGGAGAGCAGCCGGGCACAGCCGGAGTCGCAGTCGCGATGGCCGTGGCCGTGGGGAGACCGAGCGTGAGTGCCGGGGCCTCGCTTCCCCAGCGTGCTGATCCTGTGGCGCCGGGTGGGCTCCGCTTTGGGGCGCGTGCGGGTGGAGACTTGCGGGAACCAGAAGGGGGCTCTGGGTGGTGGCTGCTGGGGCTGTGGGTGTGTGCATGCATTTAGGCGCGCATCTGGGGCGGAGGGGAGCTTGGGGAGCCGGCAGGCTCAGAGCCTACCTGATGCAACAGTGGATCTTCTTGGCGCGCCCCTATTTCGGGGATGCGGGAGGAAAAAAAAGACCCCTCTGCGAGGCGCCCTTTAAAGGGATAGCTTGAGCCGCTGCTTTCCCCAGCTACCTCCCTCTCCCGGCGCACGCCGCTCGGCTGCTGATCGTGGAGGAAGGCGCCGGCTGCGGAGGGTTTCCTCGTGGTTCTCCCGCGCCCCGGGGGCGATCGGGGCACGGGAATTGGGAGCCGAAGCGCTGTGTCACACGGCTGTAGAAGCGGGTCCAAGAGGTGGGATTTCCGTGGTCTTACCCCCGGTGTACTGTGAAATTCCGGACACCCTCTGGAGCCCACCCGGGTGACCCGGCCCTGCCCAGGATGTGGACAAAGCCCTAGACACACACAAAGTTTTCAAAGGGCTCCCTTTCGGGGTGGGTGGAAGTCCTGAAATACTCTGTGGCTGGCAGGCCGGGGGCGGCGGTAGTGAATGCGGGGCTCGAGGAAGAGGAAGGGTGGGTGCTTGGAGGAGGAGTGCCCCAGCACCCGAAGGCAGGGAGGGGATGCTCCTATCCGGACTCTGGGCCGGGGTACACGCCACGGGCCGCGCCTCTTGGAGTATGTGCAACTCTGGAGCCAGCCAGACCCAGTGGTACTTTGAGGATGTAGTTCAGGGTCTTGTTCCCAGCCTTGGGTGAAAGGGAGGGAAGGGGCGGTGGCGGCGGCCTTTCCTTTTTATTGAAAGGAGCCCAGCCCAGTGGGAAAGGCGGAGTCCTCTTTTCTTTTTCTCATTTTCTTTGTCGACGATCTTAGCCCACTTTTGCCTGGTCTGCCCTTGGGGCGCCTCCCGTGTGGTCCTTCCCGGTCTAGTACCCCATCTTCTTTTTCTTCCCTTTCGAACTTTGTAGCTTGCTGCAGGTGGTGGCCTGACAATTTGCAGATATAGAGAAAAGTCTTAGGTAGAAGCTGAAAGCTACGAAACCCAGATGCTCAGACTCTTGGCTCCCCCCTCTCTGCGCCTCTCTGCACCCCTAAGGAGTCTCAGCCCTGCAGGAAGTTCATGGGGGGGTCACCCTTTGCAACACCTACCTCCATTTGGTGGTTCAATTGCTTTTTCTGCTGTTTGAGGTGCTTTGAAAGACTTTCCACGGTGAGAGAATGTGCCTTGGTCATTGCTAAGTGTTCCTGTGGGTCTTTTAGGCCTTTCGAACTCTATTACATGACATAGCGTGGATCTTTTATGTCTTCTGAACTCTGTTTCATGACATAGTATTAAGAATTTTGTCTTCCTCTTTATACAAATTATGCCCTTGTTAATTGGTTCTAGGCAGTCATTACTGAGGGAATTTGCATAGTCTCTGGGCTGATCTCTTTAGAAACCAAGGTTAAATCTTGCCCTCGCCACATTTATTTTCAGGGCACAGATTCAAAGGACTAAAATAACAATATATGTTTTAGATGCATCAGCAAGCGTCTGGGAATGCAAGTATCCTGTGTAGGGGGTGTCTTTTTCAGCAACACTTATTGCGGGTGCATTCTTGAGGGTTGGGGGAGGTGGAAGAAATAATTTGTTGCACATTTCCAATAAATTAGTAGGTTCATATATGTCAGTTAAATAGGAACAATATGTGGCTTTGAGATTTAGTTGTGTGGCTGTAATCATATCCAACACAGGGTCTGCCAGCCGTATGTGGACTTAATCCTACAGAGTTCTCGGGTAAGACCTCGCATTCAGATAATAAAGTATGGGTATACAGAAAAGGCGGCTTCTTATGCATATCCTGTGTTGTCACTGGAATTAAGATCAAATTCCTTCAAACTTAAAAACAAGACACCCCACCCCCAGTTGTAAGTGTGATCTGGAAAGAACTAGGAAGCTGAATAGCCCCTTCGGAGGCTACTGAGAAAGTGTGACACATTTGCATGGGCTAGTTGGACTGTTTGCCCTGGGGGATCTTTTGAGTGTGGCCTCTGAAACTTCCTTTGCAGATCTTCAGCAGAGCAGCGCCAGCGTTGCAGAAAGGTCTCCGAACCCAGCTCCGAGCTGGCTGTGCTGTATCTCTGGTGTTGAAATTTTCAACCTCCCCAGTCCCTTTATCTGCCCTGGGGTTTGGACAAAAGAAGGGAAAGGGGTGAGAAGGGAGAGAGCCACCCCGAAGTGGACTTATTCACAAGTGGAATTGCCTTACTTCTTTAGAATTTATTAAAACATTTTAAAAAGAGTTGAGGAAAACAAAACTTTCTCCTGCCTGTACAAACCACCATTCCTGTCCAGAGAGAAGAATGACTTTTAGTAAGTCGCTCTTGGTTTTAGATAGTCTAGTGTGACATTTGCAGTAGATGACAATTGAGTTTTAATGAACAGAGACACTTGTATGAGGGCCTGTTTTTTGCGTGGTTTTACATTCTGAGTATTAAGTCCAGGTCCCTGTGCTTATGGTCTACCGCTGAGCTACCTGCCCTGTCCTTCAAATACTGTGTTGTCTATATTATGGAATGTGTATATTCAGTTCCAACTGCTTAAATTTCCGGGTTAAATTCACACGTGTCTTAGGTAGAGAGATGTGCTCTTGGTGACGGAGCAAAGGCCATAGTTGGATGGGATGCTCTTCCATTTTTAATCTGCATTCCTTTGCCCACTGGCCCCAGGCTTTGGCCCTGAGAAGACCCCACATGTGCTGTTTCCAGAGCGCACCTAGGGTAGCAGGAGGGCTTCTCTCCTAAGGCCATGGCTCCATTTTGGATGGATTAGGGATTTTGCGTCCACATCCCAAAGCAGCTGTTGATTCTGAACAAGGCATGGTGATTACTCTGCCTGGGAACCAGGCCTTGTGTAGATGCATGTGCTCTCTTTTAGGTCATCTGTGTTACAGTGTCTGGGACCTGGGAAGAACTTTAGGAGTGAAATGGTTTCTGCCCCAGTGCAGAAATATTGCCTCTCTTTTTCCCCTAGCTAAAGCTCTGTTTTAACTTTTCCAGTGGATATGGCATATGACAGCCTTTAAGGAATTTGTTTAATTGCCCTTTCATCCATTGAGCTGAAAGAAATGGAAAACCAAATTACTTGTTTGCCCATTTGATACTACACGTTTGAGCGCCTGCTTCCTGCTGGTCTCTGTCCCTGGAGTTCGGGGTACAGCTGCGGAGAATAAACTCCCTTCTTCCTTGCAGCAGTTACTTATTTGTATTTATTCATTTTTAAAAGGCTCAGAAATCCCTGTGTATTAAAGTGACATGGGATTTGTAAACTGGGGAGAAAGGAAGTATATGCTTATTAGGGATCAGGTGGCGTTTTTTTCTCTGAATCACTTCAGAAAGCTTTAAAGATACTGCCTCTCTCCAAGACGTGGGGGTTGTCTCCTCAGGAGGTGGGGGTTTTCTTGTGTGAGGAAGTAGGGACAATGGCGTGCTGTTCCCTTTTGTTCTAAGTTGACATTACTGAGATTTGAAAATGTGAGGGCAGATGGAGGACTCGGGATTGATGCCTGTGGTGAACGATTGATGATTGATGGATGATTGATGGATTGAGAAGAGCCAGGGAAGAGGCATCTATACAAAGCGTGGACTTTGGCTGGGGAGTTTTCTAAACCATCATAACGCTTTAGCGGGTGATGGGAGCTTTGTACGGTGAGGACCAAAAAGTGTCAACAATTAAGAGTTAGAAGAACATTTTAAGTGCAGTAAAGCTTCTTCTAAAACTGCTTGGAAACCAGTTAATTTCTTTAAAAGAAATCTTTTAAATGATCTTTAGCAATGTGTCCATACCACAGTGGAAGTGGGACTCAGGAATCCAGTCAGAGAAGGAACATGCCCACCGCTGTCAGGTGACGGCCTTCCACCAACTTCTGGAGGTTTATTTCCCCAAGCCTAACCCATCTTGCTTAAACTGCTAATTAGAAACCAAACTGTGCCTGGCCCAGCCTGACCATCTAAACGCTTTTACACTGGATGCTTAGTGTTGGGCATGGGCCACTGTGTGTCTCGGCCAGGACAAAGGGATGAATGACGGTGGGACTCCATGTTGCCACGATTTGGAGAGGCGGCTTTGATTGATTGCCAAAGCACTAAGCATTTCCCCCCATTGAAGATGCCACTCGGAGCGGGCTTCAGTTTCTTTTCTTTATGGGATCTTAATTTGTTTCAGGGAGAAGAGAGGCTGCATTTAGACTTTCTTCCCCCAACTGGGACTTGTCTCTTGTGGTCTGGTTATACCTGTCACAGTTGGGGTCAGCAAAGCTGAACCATTGTGTAAGACTAAGTGAATCTAAAACTTTTATCCTTTTTCCCAAGGGGCCCTACTTTATAATTTAACTGCTACCCTCCTTGTCTTTTACATCTAGATTGACAGAAAACTCTTCCAACTAAACAATACCTCTCCTGACCCACTCAGCGCTGCTGGCAGTCCGTCAATGCCGCTTCTGTTGAACACAGAAACAATACACGGGCTAAGGTTACACAGGCAGGATTCGAAAAAGAATTTGCTGGGTGATCAGAAATAAAATTTGCTTTGTTTCAGCCCTGGCCTGACTTAGAAATCAGGAGTGTGTTCCCTGGTGTGACTGTAGTCGAATGTTAACTTCTCTAGTGTCAGTACCCGTGAATGGGAGCACGGCACTCAAGCCCAGTGATACCAGAAGTCATGAGTGCAGACGCTGTCTGTGCACTCTTGGAACTGTGGCCCCGTGTGATGGAGTGCGGTGTGTCGAGCGAGGGAGCAGGCTCGAAAAAGCAGGAAGGAGTCATCCTCCAAGAAGGTAACTTTGGGCCCTATGAGTAGGACTTCTGTTCAAAACAAACACACAAAGCTTTGTTGTTTTTCTGTTGTGCAAAAGGAAATTAGTATGAAACTTAGCTTACTTCTTTTGATAAGTAGCATTGCTTGGGGAAGAATTTATAATTTTCTTAGAAATTGAAAACAGTCATATTTTTCTGCAATATTTTATCTATTTTATCAGGCGGTGCTCTCTCTCACTTTTTGTGCGCAAGCGCCGAGATTGTTGCGGTGATTCACACATAGTCCCTATGTCTTACTGTGGTTTGTTTCTTTAATTGAGGTATTGGCCCAAGTAGCTGAGCCGAGCCTGTTAGGGCTCCAGTCCTGTAACTCTGGTGGCATTGTTTTCCTGACAGCAGGACTGAGCGAGGAAATCAAGTCCAAGGTGGCCACGGACAAGTGTCAATAAGCTTGTAATAAGTTATAATGACACGCGTGGATAAACGGTGTGTACAGTGATCTCTGGAAGGGAGAGAGAGCCTTTTGAAGCAATCTAGTGTAGCTCAGCTGTTAGCGTTCAGGGTTGGTGAGGAGTGGACTGACATGAGGCAGGAGGTACAAGTCGTGCAGGTGTTTTTATGTAGACATGGCTTCGCTGTTGCTACTCTCTGGATACTTTATATCCTATTCATGCCTTGCTCCCAGCCTAAACTATTCTTAGTCTTGGATTGGTGGATGGAAGACACTGAAAATGAGCAGACTACTAATTCCTCAGGGTCAGGTTCTGTCGAGGAGGCGTGAGAAAGGATTCACACCAAGCCCTTAGAGGAGAAACCTGAAGATCCGGGAACTTTAGCTGCAACTGGGATTAGCAGAAAAAGGATCTCAAAGCCCACTGGATCCTATGAGAATAGGAGTTTGTATTAAAGACCAACCTTCCCTTAAATTTTAATACCCATCTCATTTGTGTATTTTTATACCATATACATTTGTGAATCTCATTAAGAGTGTCCACTGAATTTGTTTTGGCTTGATTTTGAAATTTAGAAAAAAAGCAGCCTTCAAAAGTCTTTGTGAATGAGGAACTTGTTCAGAATCTTGATTTTGGTTTTTTGAGACAGGGTCTTACTGACCTTGAACTAGGTGTGTAAGTGCTAAGTAGCACAGGGTGGTCTCAGAATTCACAATTCTCCTGCTTCTGTCTCCATGTCCTGGCATCACAATCTGTGTCACCGTGTCTGGTAGCATCTTGATTTTTTTTTTTAGTTTATTCAAATTTCTGTTGAAACAATTATACCCCTATTCTCAGAATATACAACCCACAGAGTGTGTGTATGAGAGACAAGTGAGAAGTAACTTACACAGGAAAATGAGGCATGAGCCATCATTCACCTGGTTTGAGGCAGCTCGTTGGTGGGTAAAGCTTTGGGATGGGACGGTTCTTTTTGCAATTGCTGTGGACAAGAAGTGATGGGAGGAAGGGTTGCCTTTTGCTCAAGGTTTGAGGGGCTGTAGACTGTCCTGTTGCCGAAGGGATGGTGGTGGCCAGCTCCATGGCATCCTGTTCACATTTTGGAGGACCAGGAGCCAGAGATTCTGAGCCTGGAAGTGGAGTGAGGCTGTAACAACCCTCAAGGCCACTTCCTCAGCTAGGCCCCACCTCTGAAAGCTTACACAGTCTCCCCAAAATAGTGCCACCAATTTGAAACCAGGTGTTCAAATATGTGAACCTGTGGGTGACATTTTGACATTTGAGCCATACAAGGAACCAAAGCTCTTAGATCAATATGCACACAGGCTTACCATCTGTATCCATTAGGTTAAAGTGTGTTGACGTAATAAAATGACTGAGGTTTGGTGGTTTACATAGCAAAGAGTTATTTCTCATTGAAAGTTCTTACCAGTTACATCTTTGAGGGCTGGTCTGTTTTGACTCCAGCACCCAACCCAGGCTTGTGTGTCTGGTGGCAGAGCAGAAAGATCCTGGCTCCTGAGCTGCCTTTGATGGGTCACTTGCCCTTGGATCTCATTGGCTAAAATAATGATCATCCCAAACTCATCAGGATGAGGATGAATAATGGTCTGGTAAAGAGTAGCCCTGGAAGTTACTTGGCCAAGCTTGCGAGCCATAGGATGGGAGGTTGGTCCTTCAGGGAGAAGCAGCAAGTATTTTGAATGACAATTGACCATAGTGTGCTATGCACTGAATCTTCTGGATCATCGTGAAGCCAAGGGTCCTTATTATTAGTAGGGATGTGTGTGTGTGTGTGTGTGTGTGTGTGTGTGTGTGTGTGAGAGAGAGAGAGAGAGAGAGAGGAGAGAGAGAGAGAGAGAGAGAGAGAGAGAGAGAGAGATTTACTCAGCAAAGGTTCATTGTTCATTCAGGATTCTTTTTTTTCTTTGTTTTAGTTTCTCTTTTTTTTTTTTTCCCGAAACAGGGTTTCTCTGTGGTTTTGGAGCCTGTCCTGGAACTAGCTCTTGTAGACCAGGCTGGTCTCAAACTCACAGAGATCCGCCTGCCTCTGCCTCCCGAGTGCTGGGATTAAAGGCGTGCACCACCACCGCCCGACTTCTTTCAGGATTCTTGAATTGAATTCAGAGCCTTAAAAAAAAAAGATTGGTCTTTAGTGATTGTCCTCACTCTCCTCAGCCTGTTCTGATCACAGCTTGTCATGGTGCGATGATGGCGAAGGAGTAAGGAAAGCTAAAGAAGGAGGAACAGCCGGAGCGAACTGAGGGCACACAGTGATGGCGTCTGTTGTTCTCCGCGATGAGCTTCCAGTGGCTTCATCGCCCAGCAATGTGGTGACCTTCCGAAAGACCTTCTGTACTGCTTGCTGGCTGCCTCAGCTTGGGACTTTACTCGATGGGAAATAGCTGTGAGGCCATTAGGATTTCCAGCTGCTTGACAGAATCATTTCCCTTGGGAGGCATCCAAAGCAGCCCGTTCCCAGCCGGCCTGTCCTAAATGCAGATGTCTCACTTCCTCTCCTTGCCTCCCTCTGCTGAGAGAGGGGCAGCCTCTCAGCATTTGGGGGGACAGCTGCAGTCTCTGAAACCAGGATGCTCCAGCAGGGTGTGCCAACCTCTGTGACCTCAGGCAAGTTACTCATCTCCTTTGTAGACTAGCAACAGTCCTTTATGAGAAGATTTAGCAATGTATAGTTCAATACAATCAAAAAAAAAAAAAAAGATTTGGCTTCCTCAACCATGCTTACAGCGATACCTTGATGGTCTACTATAAGACCTGGTTGGTGGGGGGCAGGGGACAGTGAATGTTGAGGTAGTAACAGCTTTGTGCTGACGGCGGGGTTCAAACTTAAGACTGCCAACTCCTCACTTTAGCGGGAACTGAGCCTTGGAAGGGTATAGCCCCCCGTCTTCTAGTTAGCACACCTTTGAATCATGTAGTAAGCATTCCAGCTCTCATCATAAACCTCCCATTGTATGTGGGCTTTGGCCAGTTTCTTCTTTGAATTCCCACACTAGTGACTGACTGCAACATTGTATCATCCCATTTACAGTATCTTTTTGTAAATGAATAGTTGGGGTGGTAGTGTACCTCTGATCCTAGCTCTCTGGAAAATGAGGCAGCAGAATTATTGTGAGTTCGAGGCCAGCCTGAGCTACAGAATGAGCCCATTCCAAAAAAAAAAAAAAAAGAAATCTCATAAGCAAATGAATAAATAAATCTGTAAATAAATAACAAGGGATTATCAGATATTGATATGAATGGTAAGAAGCAAGCAGGCCCTCATCACATTGGCAGTGCGTTGGAGCAGCTCTTGGGCATGGTCATGTATCCTTAGTCTGGGTGTCAGAGTGAGGGACATGTCTGTTGTGTACCTACCTTCCCTATCAACATTGGCTGAAGAAGTGAAATCTCATTCTGCAAGTGTGCTGCCTAATACTTGCATTTAACTCACGTGTGGACCCTACCTCCACACGGCTTCCTTTGGTCTGGTGCTATGTGAATCTCAGGTAGATGAGAGTCACAGCTGTGCTGATGAGCTCAGGCTTAGCTTTCCTGCCAATGTGCACATCTGGATGCACAAAGGATGGCTGTCCCAACGGGAATCCATGACCGAGGGCACGGAAGGTGGTGGTTTGAGACTCACTTCAGCCAGTAAGTTGGACAACTCTGAGGTACAGGATACCGACCTTCCGAGGCTTCCTCATGAGCCTCAGTCTGCAGGGGCCATTAGCTTCTCAGTCATTGTCCACTAGCTTCTCCTCCTTCTGTGTTTCACTGTGTCTAGTCTGTACTCAGGTTCTACCGCATCCCACCAAACAACTCTCTCAGGTCCTTGCCTTTTAAGGAAACCTGGATGACATCACATATGTTCCTGTCTGGGGAGCTCTTTGACTTCATGTAGTAAAGGAATCTGAATGTTTTATAAAAGCAGGCTACCTGGGATGATAATATGATCCTCAAGTGCTGGGTAGTGATGGCACCTGCCTTTAATCCCAGCGCTCAGGAGGCAGAGACAAGCAGTCTCTGTGACTTTCAGCCCAGCAGTCTCTGTGACTTTGAGCCCAGCTTGGTCTACAGAAGGAGGGAGTTCCAGGACAGCTCAGGTTACACAAAGAAGCCCTATCTAGAAAAACAAACAAACAAAATGCTCAAACAAATTGAGCATTTCCTAGGTTTTTACCACCATTTCATGGAGGGCAGGCATCAAACTTTTGTAAAAAGTAGCCTCTGAAAAGAAGAGAGTGTATCGGAGAGTTCTTTGGGATTTTCACTTGCAGATCTTCGGAGTGGAACTCCCGAGTTCTCAGGTTAGATGTGCTTACTTGGGAATGGGTAGCGTTCATTTAAGACTGGATTTACCTATTTCAGGTAAATTTCATTTCCTGTTAGTCCAATTTGGAATGATTGAGCGCCTTTGTTTTCCTCTCTGTATAATTTGCTGGCTAAGGATAAGATAGAAGACAAATAGATCTTTAGGGTTCTAATTCAGCCCGCTCTGATCGCCGGCTCTCGGAATAAAACACAGCATAAAGATCGGACTCATGTAATTCATCCCTGTGATGTGTAGCAGGATGCTTATCTTGTGAGCTCATGAATACCACAGCCATGTCTGTTAAGAAGACAGTGTCAGAATGTCTCTTTCTCTTCCCGCTCTCCCATCCTCTCTCCTGTCTTCTGCAGTCTTTCCCAGGATTTGGGGTGAGTGATAGAGATGCCTCCTCTCAGGGCTGAGCTCTCATCAATGACTTCTTAGCCCTTTGAAGAGTTCTGGGTCTCTGTATTAATTTACTGCAAACAGAAACTTGTCTGACTAAAGCTGAGAGCAGCACTAACCTATGGGTCAAACAAACGTTCAGAAGGCAGCGTGACCCTGTCCAGTGAGGACAGGGACAGTAGTGGCTCCCTCTGACAGGACCTCTGACCGTCCTGGTCACGAGCTTTGCCTCAGGTGGACAATACCAGGCCTGAATTCCTTGCTGTGAGGCAAGTCTCAAGATTGAGCAATATTAAGGCCCTGGATTAGTTTGTTTGCCCAAGAGTTTTTAGGATAATTGCTCAAATGATCTCTTTACTTGGGCCAGGCAGCTGTTTCTGAAATCCTGGAGAGTTTCTTAGAAAGGTCACACAACAGGCGTCACCTTCTGCAACGCTCTCCTTCTGCCTGCGTTAATTAGCATCTCTCCGCCCATCTTGGTTCCCTTTGGCTTGTGTGTGCCCCAATGGCCTGGGGCCCGAACCTACCTTGGATTAGTGTGTTTGCCTGTTAGTTCCCTATCTCTTTGTTTTCCGGCTCTTTCCATCCCACCTCAGCCTCTTAGTCACCTCTCCCCGAGGGAATGATGGTTGCAGAGTTTGTAATTAGGCACACAGTCATCTCTGAACCCTCTAAGAAAGTTTTCTAATTGTTGCTCGTCAGATTTGCCTCTTTGTGAAGCTAAAATTCCTCGGCATTTTCTGGTTGTAAGGCAGACAGTAAGGTTTCAGCCATCGAAATGACTAATTACTTCGCTGTCTGCAGTTGCAGCTTTAGAACTGGCTTTTAACTGTGTGGTTGAGGATCTGCAACTGAAATGGGCTTTTTTTTAAAAAAAAAACGTTTTATTTAGCATATGTTAGCTATACATAGTAATGTGTTGAATTACGACATTTTCGTGCATGTGTGTAATGTATTGGATCGTCGTCACCCCCGTTACCCTTCTTACCCTCCTCCAACTCCTGCGAACCCCATTTATTCCCCATCCATTCTCTTCTACTTTCACATCTTTTTTTACTTTTTCAAAAATTCTTTTTTAGTTTAAAAATTTTTTATTTTGATATTATTGCTAATTAAAATGTGATTATGTAACTTTCCCCTTCCTCCCAGGCCTTCCAAGTGCCTCTGCCTCCCCATAAACCTCTGCCTCCCCATAAATTGATAGCCTCCTCTGATTATTAGTTTTACATATATGTGTTTATGTATGCACATATATATATTATGGTTTTAGGACTGGCCACTTTGTATTGGCCAACCAATTCTTTTGTTTTTGTTTTTTTTGATGACCAATGAGTTTCATTAAATTTGCTCATAAGCACAGTGAGAAGCTGTTTACACCATGTTGCCTGGGCACCCAACCTTTGGCTACATTGTTGAAGAAAGTATCTCCGTCTCCCATCAGCTCCCATCAGTAATTAACGGGCTGTCAGTCCTCAGAGGTGAGGCCTTCTGAGCCCCTCCTACCCACTTGACAGTGTATGGAGGGCCCCATTGTATGCAGGTGATCACAGCCACTGTGAATTTATATGTACAGTGGCCATGCCGTACTTGTATGTGCAATGTCCACGCCATACTTGGGAGACAGTGGTCCACAACACTTCTGCCCTTCTGGCTTATATAGTCTCTTCATCTTCCTTTCCACCGTGTTCCCCGAGACTTGCAACTGGTGATACAGAGAATTCAAGGCCAGCCTGGTCTACAAGAGCTAGTTCCAGGACAGTCTCCAAAGCTACAGAGAAACCCTGTCTCAACTTCCTCTCCCCGACCCCCGTTTCAAGATGTCGTGGATGATGACGACTTTTTGACATTCTCTGGTAGGGTTCATGTAGGCATTTAGAGGAGCTGGCAATGTTGCAAAATATTGTCAGATCTCTCTCTCTTTAAAAAAAATTAAATGTATTCTTTGATAATTTCATATATCTATATAATATATTTTGATGATATTTATTCACCCCCTTCATTAGTGTCTCTCATCCCCTCCTACTCCTGGAATCCCTCTTCTTTTCATCAAGTCACCTTCCTGCTTTCATGTCTTAAAAAAATTAACCCTCTGAGTTTAATTAAGCTTGCTTGTATGAGCACCGGTGTGAGGGAGGCTGTTTACAGAGGCGTGCACACTCACTATCAGCTTTGCTCCTGAAGAATAGAAAAATGACTGGCCTTCAGCAGCCCTCAGGCAGTGTGCGTGCGTGCGTGCGTTCATGAGGCCCTTCCTCATCCATGCTGGAAATCCTTCTCCTTCTTGAAGAGCTGTTCTTATTCTTCACTGGCTTTTCCTGTTTCCTGTTCTGTAAGTCAACAGCCCTTGTGCCCCAGCTGACCCCAGGCAAGAAGGAAGAAACCCAAACCACATTCCTTCTCACTTTCCTACTCCATCCACACCAGATCCAAGGTCCGTCCTTGGTCCTTGGTTTCAGGGCTGGGTGAGCTGTGCAGACTTGTCATTCCTACCTCATGCCTTAACTCCTTCTGACAGGCTTCCTCAACCAGTGTGGTAGCTGAGACCCTTCTGCGATTCTAGCCCTGTCTTCTGGACTCTTGGCAAGTGTACAGTGTTTCTGATGAGACCAGGCTGAGCCTCAAGGATGCCCAGCTTCCGTGACTTGGAGGGTCTTGTACTGTAATCATTGGCGTTCAGCTCTTGCTCTTGGATGAACGTGGGGATTTGTCTCCTGTAATCAGAAGGGGGGGGCTTATTTTATTTTCCTTTTTTTTTTATTATGGAATTTGAGCAGTAATTGAAAACGAACCAAGAGCTTTCTTAGGCTGTCCTTTTGGGAATATTCTTCGGGTTTAAGGCTGGGCTAGAAGGGGCACACACAGGGACCGGCAGTGTGTCAGACTCAGAAGAGAATGTTTTCCGACTCTGCTGGCTGTTTTGCACTGCCCACCCTCTCCTCAGAACACTCGGGCAGCCAGCTTATGCCAGCTGGCTCTGACCAGCACGCTAGTTGCGGCAGTTGTTCAGCCGCGGGCAACAGGTGCGGCGGCTCTGTCCTTTCAGTTGTGTGCCGGGTGGACCAGTTGTCTGTTTTTAAACCCGCTCATGCCAAGTGTAGAAGTCATCAGACGTGCGTGGTTTAATTTCATGTTCAGTGAGTCTATGAAATATAAGTGTGAAAATCGACTTGCTTCTAAATTAGAGGTGCTGGAGAGATTCATCAGGGTAAGAATTTTACTAAAATAGAACTCGTGAGTTTTATATAGGTAAGATACTTGTCAAAAAGATGGAGGAAAAGATTGGGTTTAAGCAGAGTCTGGAATCTTGGGAGAAGGCTCAGTGGTTAAATAGCACTATCTGCTCTTGTGGAGGACTGGGGTCCAATTCCCAGCACCTACACTAGACACATACCCCTACCCAGACACACATACATAAATTATGTCTATAAATATATGTATGTGTTATAGATAAATATATGTGTGTGTTATATGTAAATATGTTATATATAAGTGTATACATATTTTGGAGACTGGATCTCTCTACATAGCCCTAGCTATTCAGGAACTCACTATGTAGACCAGGTTGGCCTTGAATTCAAACAGATTCACTTGCATCTACCCCTCCAGTGCTGGGATTAACGAAAGGCATGCACCAGTTATGCCTGACAAAATACATTTTTTTTTTTTAGTAAAATAAATGAAATCGCCAACAATGTCTGTGTGTCTGTACTGGAATTGCAACCTAGGCAGACTTGTTCAAATTCCTCTGATGAAAACGCCGTGGCCCTTTGTCAAAAAGCAAAACAATAACAAAAAAAGCCCCTCACAAATATTTAGATGTTTTGAGGTGAAATCAAATATTTAGGCTATGACTAATTTTTTTTATAATATCTTAATCTTTAAATTCCTTTTTAAGATCAATCCTGTTCCTTTGGATAAAAGAACTTTTATTTAACAAAACTATCCCTTTTAACTTATTGTTCCTATATGCTAGTTTGCATTGTGTGTGGCTTCTCCTCACATGACTAAATAGGGGGAAACATTTGCTTTTAAATGAGTGGTTATGGGGGTCTGGAGTGATGGCTTAGCAGTTAAGAGCACTCACCCACATGGCAGCTTACAACTATTTGTAACTCTGGGATCCAACAGCTTTACATGGATATACATGCAGGCAAAATATCAATGTGCATGAAATAAAAACAAATTATAAGAAAGGAGAAATGAATGGTTTGTCTTATGTTCAGATGCACTTGGTTATCTAATACAAATAATTATCTATCTATCTATCTATCTATCTATCTATCTATCTATCTATCATCTATCTATCTATTTTTTCCGAGACAGGGTTTCTCTGTAGCTTTGGAGCCTATCCTGGAACTAGCTCTTGTAGACCAGGCTGGCCTCAAACCCACAGAGCTCCACCTGCCTCTGCCTCCTGAGTGCTGGGATTAAAGAAAGGCATGTGCCACCACCGCCTGGCTTATTGCTGTATTTTTGATAAAAGATTTAGAGATAAAAGGATCCTGTTTGGTTGGCTTCTCTTAGTTTAGCCCAGAGTAGAGGAAGCTAGGATTCTCGATGCAGAAATAGAACCTCATCTTGTAAAGGCAGCATTACTGGTTTTTATTTTACTTCTAGTTTTTGTTTGTTTTCTTTTGTCTTTGAGATACAGTGCCAGCTAGCCCAGGCTGGACTTCAACACTGGATCCTGTCTTCATGTTCTCCATGGCCTCCAGACACTAGAACTCTAGGCTTCCAGTGTCCTGCCTGGCTAAGGCTTCTCACTGCTTCCTTTGAGATTTTCTCTAGTCTGTCTGTCTGGGAAGGGGAAGCTGCCTGGCAAAGGCTTCTCAGTGCTTCCTTTGAGATTTTCTCTAGTCTGTCTGTCTGGGAAGGGGAAGCTGTTTCCTTATGCGGAGATGAAACCTAGGACCACAATCTGAACTATTAACTTTCCTGGGTCTTTGCATTCATTCAAATACTCTGATTTCCCCAAGTGGCACACACTGGCTGTTCATCTGGCCAGTCTGTCATTGTTGAATCCTTAATCCTTTCAGAATATATTTTTAAATGACCAATTTTCTCTCTGTCTCTCTCTCTTCTCCTCTCTCTCCCCTCCCTCTCTTTGTCTCTCTTTCCCCATGTCTCCCTCTCTGTCTCTCTTTCTCTCTCTAGATATTATAGATATGTGCAGTTGAGTCCAGGTTCTCTAAGGGGCAAGAAGAAGACCTTAGATCCCCTGAGCTAGGGACTGTCGTGAGCCATCCCATATAAATGTTGAGAACCGAACTCTGGTCCTCTGTACGAGTAGTACAAGCTATTAACTGCAAAGCCATCTCTCCAACCCCTTTAATCTTTAGGTGTTAAAAAAGTAAGTTGCTTGGGGTTGGAGAGATGGCTCAGTGGTTAAGAGCTCTAGCTTTTCTTCCAGAGGACCCGGGTTCAGTTCTAAGCACCCACGTGACAGTTCACAACTCTCTGTAATTCCAGTACCTGGGAATCTGACCCCCTCACACAGACATGCATGCAGACAGAAAACCAATGTGCATGCAGACAGAACAGCAGTGCGCATGCAGACAGAACACCAATGCACATAAAATAAATAAATAGTAAAAAGAGAGCAAGTAGCTCAGCATACAGAATATGCTTTACGGAAATGTCCTCCTGTAACACGGCTCCATGCACAGTGAAATCAAACAAACACAGTGTAAGAAATACGTGTAGTGGCAGCTCCAGGCACGTGGGAAATGGAGGGCAGGGGGCGTCAGGAGTTCAAGGTTATCTTCAGCTCTGTAGTAACTTTGGGGCCTGCCTGAGCTATAGCCTTATCTTCAAAAGAAGAAAAAGAAAACAATGGCAAGTAAAGCAAGTAGGAAGTTATTGTTCTATTCTAAAATAAAGGGTGTAGTGGAGACAATTGGAGGCTGTGATGTGTGATCCTTCATTCCTCAGACTTGAACTGGAGCCATTTACACGTACTCTGAGGATGTTTGTGCACCTTGCATATGGGTGTTGCACGTGGGCCTCGCATGTGGGCCTCACATGTGCGCCCTGCCTAGACTCCTTGTCCACATCCCAATGATTTCCTAATGGAAGTTGTGTAACTGCACATTTTTCTGTGGTTGGAGTTCAGTAGGTAAGTGTTTGCCTTCACGACAGCTTTGCAAGTGGGTTTGTTAGGTGTTCCCCTCAACCCAGTGCCTACAGGATTGAGACATGCTCCCTGCAACCAGCCATGTTCTCAAGGCTGAGCCCTGCATGTTGGTTAAACCCTCTTACCATAGCGGGGATACCAGCCTCAACTGCGGAATAGCTGTGGTAGATAAGACTTTCAGTGATGGAGGAAGTATTCCTCTACTGGATTGTCAAACATGGCAGTCACCAGCCATGTACGGATGGCGATTGTACCCTTAAAATAGGTCTAGTATAGCTGCAGAACTCATTTTAATTTAGCTTGATGTAAAAATTGTTTATTTTTATTAGATTTATCCATTTCATTTATGAGGAGTGTGTTGCTTGCGTGCGCATGTGTGCACATGGCTTGCTTGGTACTGGTAGAGGTTAGCAAAGGGCATTGGACCCTGGAAACTGGAGTGACAGAGGGTTGTGAGCCACCGTGTGGGTGCTGGGAATGGAATCCAGGTCCTCTGCAAGAGCAACCAGGGCTGTGAACTGCTGAGCCATCTCTTGGCCCATTAATTCAGCTTAATTTTAATGAATTTATATTGAAACAACCACATTGGGCTAGTGGCTCCCAAATTGTATAACACTTTAAGAGTATAGTCTGGAAATATAATTGTAATTTGGTCTTTCTCTAAGATTTTTTTTTGAAAATAGAAAGCATACGGATTATAACCAAGAGCTACCATAATAGCTGCAACCTTTTTATTAAAGTGAAAATTTCAAACATCTACAAGAGTTGGGGATGGTGTGGCAAACCCTTCCAACCTGCTACCTAGGGCAGTCGCTAGTTCATGACCAGTCTCAGGCCATCTGTTTCCGAGTGTCTGTTCAGCTCCCTTCCTCCTCAATGGGTTTGAGTAAGTTGGAGACCTGGACCAAACTCTCATCCGGAAGAGAGGGAAATGAGAGGCATCAGAAAGAAGTACACCGTGACCCTCAGAGGATTCTGTGACTTAAGAGTGCCAAGTCTATATAGGTAGGGAAGGTTATGATTGCCAATGATAGTAGCGAATGCATCTTTGAACCTGTACTGTTTCACCACCGGCACCCCTACTGTCATTGTCATCAGCCCTGTTCCCCTCATCACCATCATCATTGCCACCACCACTACCATCATCGTCTGTCAAAAAAAAAAATCAACCGCAGCAGGCTAGTCTCGCGCCAGGCCTTGCTTACCTGCGCTTATTGAACCTTGGGCTTATGCATAATTGAAAGCGTGGAGACTCTACTCATATACAGTATTTATCGAACAGCAGTGGTGCTGAAGCATGGAAGCTTCAAAAAGAGTAAAAGAGCTGAGGCCATTTTTAGCCGAGACTCCTCAGCTAGCTTGGCTCCAGAGAGAAGCAGCTTCACCGGGGCTTGCACACTGGGTGCTCTGATTCCCTGGGCTAAGCCTCACAGTGCTCCATCACCCTTACGTGGGGTTTTAGAAGGGTGTGACCTCCCGAGGGCAGACACACTTGCGGTATTGCAGACACTTGGGGGAGGTGTTTGTGCCATTGACAAACTATAGCAGAGTCCTTTGTGAAACTGTATCTGGGAGGTTGACTTTATGCTTATTTCTGGTAGAATAATTGTGGGAAATGCTGCTGATAGAAGAAAGCCTTGTAGCAAGGGCATTGGAGTCTTGCAGACAGTGTGAGTCCCTGTTTGGAGATATTGGAAGTGTATTTCCCTGCAGCGAGATATGTAGCTGAGATATCAATATTGAGTTTAAGAGCTGATAATGATTTTCTTTTTTGTGGTAGAGTGCAGATATGGCTATTCTAAATTTGGAAGCCTGTACGTGGATCTCAGGAGTCAGGGGGGTGGATTTGCGATGGCTGGGAACTGGGATTCCTGTATCATCAGAAACACTCCCAGGTTTCGGCTAAGTGGTTGTGTTGCTAGAAGACACTGCGCTGGAGAGGAAGGGCTCTGTTGAAGCTGTCAGCTCTTTCTGGAGCACGACAAACCTTCAGCTGCATCAGGATGCGGCTTCTTTTTCATGTCCTTATCTCCTGCAGAGCCCACCCCTTGGGATCTCTTGCCTCTGTGAAGTGTTTGTGGGAGATGGGATGGGTCTGTGTTTAAGTGCATCGGTTTTTTTTCTGTGTTTCATGGGCGTAGTGGACACTCAGATAGCACCCTGTGTGGTCACTCTCCACTGCTGGAACAAATACCCGAGGCAATCAGCCTACAAAAGGAGCAGCTTTAGTTCTCAGCTCTGGAGGCTCCTGTCCATGACGGTGTCTGCGGTGGGGCAGCAAGCGCATCATGAGGACCGCACAGGGGGACCAAGTTGTGATCTGTCCAGGATGCAGAAGGAGAGACAAGGCTTCGATCCCACTGTCCCCTTCAAGGGCAAGTCCCCAGGTCCTTAGTGACATAAGACCTCCCTCCCTGTACACCCCATCTTTTAAAGTTTCCACCATGTCACAATAGCATCAGGATGGTGGTGACTAAACCTTTATTTAAACTGATGGCTGGGGTGGCAGTCAAGGCTCAAAGGCCAGCCTATTCAATATTTTAATGCTGCCTCCTGAGTCAAGATTTCTGTCATTTTATATGTAATACCCCCATGAGGCAAATCTTATCTTTACTTGACAGGAGGCCTTTGAATCCATGGTAGAGCTAAGCCCCAAGATTTAGGACGATGCTTCCTCAAATCACTATACTGTTCTTTCCAGGAAGGAAGCCATCAGGTTTTTAAAATGCCCGACCTGAGGGAGCAAAGGCAGCAACATTTTCAGCAAAGAAAGCACAAGATTAGTATGAGTAGATTTTTTTTAATGTTAATTTTCTAGATTTCCAAACACTTTTTATATAGTCTGGATTTAAACTAGCAGTAACATATCTTGAAAAAGAAAATACATTTGCATAATCCAAATCTAGTGCCTATACATCAATGCTGTTAGTAAAATGCAAAATACTCAATGATATTGCCATAACATTAATAAGAAGTATTTATTTTTCAAGACAGGTTTTTTTTTTCCTGTGTAGTCCTGGCTGTCCTGGAACTCAGCCTGTAGACCAGGCTAGCCTTGAACTCATAGAGATCCACCTGCCTCTGTCTCCCAAGTGCTGGGACTAAAGACATGTGACATCATGCCTAGCTACTTTTTTTTTTAAGTAGTTCGTCTCTATGATTTATCATGTGGTTTTGGTAGATTTATGTGATTTTTGAATTGCAGCATTGATGACATATATGCTAAGGTTGTAAAGTGGGGGGGGGGCTAGAGTCATGGCTCAGTAGTTAGAGCACTGGCTGCTCTTGCAGAGGACTCAGGTTCGATCCCCAGCACCTACACAGAGCCTCACAACCTTTTGTAACTCCAGTCTCTGGGGGAATCCAGCTGACACCTTCTGGTCTCCGAGGGCCCTGCACACTTGCAGTGCTCAGACATTTATTCAGGCAGCACCCCCCCCCGGACCTCCCCAACCACCATACACACAAGCTAGTAGGAGTCCATGTGGGGTCTGGCTCAGCACCCTTAGGTGACTGAGGCAAGTACCATTATTGGAGACCAGAAAGCACCAGAAAGGCCAACACCCAGAGTCTTCTATTGCTGTTTCTACACAAGCACTTACCACACGGGCTCTGAAGAGAAGTGGGGCTATGGAGCTTAGACTCAGTGTTGGAAAAGAAGACGGGCATTTAGATTAGAAGTCAAATTTTCCCTTTTTTGAAAATTTTGGCAACATTAAACCCATGTATTTGGAAAATATTGTGTGGGATACATAAACACATTAGTAATCCGACTCTGGTAATTTGAAATCTGATTTCCTCTGGAAGAAATTCATTTGGTTTTTCTTGTATTTCAATAAAGAAACCATTAAAAATTGACATGCAGTGGCATTTATTTATGTAGACAGGGCTGTGTAGCCCAGGCTCATCTTGAACTCACTATATTGTTGCAAGGAGAGCCAGGCCACTTGTGCGTCCCTGCCGCTCGGCTATCTTAGCCCCAAAATAACCACACAGTAATTGTATTAATTAAAGCACGGCTTGGCCCATTAGCTCTAGCTTATTATTGGCTATGTCTTACATCTTAATTTAACCCATTTCTGTTAATCTGTGTATCGCCACAAGTCGTTGCCTATCAGCAAATATTCAGCATGCCTGTCTCATGCGGTGGATGCTCCATGGTGTCTCTCTGACTCTGCCCTTCTTTCTCCCAGCATTCAGTTCCATCTCCCTGTCTACCTAAGTTCTGCCCTATCAGCAGGCCAAGGCAGTTTCTTTATTCATTAACCAAGAAAAACAACACACAGATAGAAGGGCCTCCCACACATTTCCCTTTTTTTTGTTTAAACAAAAAGGAAAACTTTAACATAGTAAAATTACATATAACAGGTATCAAGCAAGAATTGCAGTTACAATATTTATGTCTACTTTATCTTTTATCATAACCAAGGAAAACCAATGAAAGCAGCACAAAGACAGAAGGACCTCCCATACCACTATGTAGTCAAGGCTGAGGAACTGTTGGCTGCCGTCTCTCCCCACCAAGTGCTAGGGATTCAGGGATGTATCACCATACCTGGCTTTATGCTGGAGATGGAGTTCAGGGCTCCTTTTATGCTAGGCAGTCATTTAATCAACTGAGTTACATCCCCAGCCCTGAGATGCCATTTAGAATACAATAAACTGGAAGAACTAAAGCCTTTCTCGTGTGTGTGTGTGTGTGTGTGTGTGTGTGTGTGTGTAATATGTTTGTTTTAAGTAGATGTGAAACAAATGCCTGAACTGTAATCTGACATCCCGTTGGAGAAGAGGAGTAGATTCAGGTCTGGCTGATGACATGGCTGTCCAGAGAGAGCCTGGGAGTCATTCTAGGGTGTGTAGGAGGTGAGCAAGTGCATATTCGGCAGAACATGTGCTATATATAGTGAAGGGCTGGACCTTTCTTTTCCAGCTAGGTCCAATGACAGTTAATGGCTCTTCCTACAGACTATAAATTATTTGTGAATCTGGCAAGACAATGATATAAAACGCAAGCGGATATAGGTAGAAGAAAGCCTATTGCCAAATTCCAATAAATTGTTAGCTCTGGAACCCGAAGAAAGGTGAGAGGCCACCTCATCCAGGGCTGCCCCTTTGGTGAAGATGCTGAAGGCTGGAAGTTGAGCTGAGCTATAAATTGTTCCTCCCTTCCCTGGTACTAGGAGGACGGCATTTTCTGTTCTTCTTCTTGCCTATAGAAAATGTATTGTCTGTGTACTATTGGGGACAGTAACAGTCTGGGTTGAACCAGAAAGAGAGTTGCTTAGCAAGTTACTTAGAAATGTCTTCCTAGAAAGTTGACTTTGTTTACCACATTTCTGTTGCTTTTATATGTGTTTTGATACTCTTTTCCCTAAACCTGCTTTCTTACATTTCTATGATGTCAAAAAAATAATTAGGTCATCAATAGTAAAAATCTGGGCGATAACTAAACCTGGGGCCGCATTTCTGTAATTGTGTTATTCAAGAAACTGAAGCAGGAGGATTACAAGTTGGAGGCCAGCCTGGGCTTTGCATCATAAGGACTTTAAAAAGAAGTGGCCACATATCCTACTAGAAGATTGAGTTCCGTGAAATAGTTGATATTCAGCCACTCTGCAACCCCGGAAGTGGTGGTTTTATGAGATTCCAGATGTCAGCTTGAGTAAAGGGAATAAGCAGGATCAGGGCACCCTCCTACTGGAAAAGACATTTGGGGTATTCCATGTGGCCTTGCCTCTGCCCCCTCTAAAACACTTCCATGGAACATCTGTACCCCAAAACATGGCACCTAGTCAAAAGCTCCATGTACGTATGTGGAGCTATGTGCTGTTCATGTGTTATGTTTGGCTTGAAGGACAGACTCCAGACTCAGGTGCTGGCCTTCTGTCTCGCACTTGGCACTGGTCAAGAGCACAGCGGCTTGGTGCGCAGCTGTCAGTGCCGCAGCTTGCACCCGGGCCTGGTACTCCTGGAAGCCTCGCTTGTTATTGCAGCTACCCTTTTAATTCGGATTTGGAGATGAATTGGCGCAGAGAGCAGAGGGAGCAGCTCCAAAGACTTGAGACTTTTGAATCTGTTAGTTTTCTAAGTGGAGTATGTTGAATGTTTGCTTTACCTGAATGACTTTTGGGGAAATGTGTCATTTTAGCATTTTGCGGGGGAGTGGGGGAAGCTTAAGAGACATCTTGAGTGCTTAACATGGAAAGTTATGGAAAAAAATGAGATGATGTTGTGATCTCCGACTCATATTTCAGGCTTCTGACCAAAGAAAACAAATCTCTGACTTTAGGCGTCAAGGGAATTAATAAATGCATGCACGTTCATTTTTCTCAAGAAAAAAACCCACCAAGCTCAAGTGATAGATGCGAGTCCAGTTCCCTGCAGTCCACAGCTCATGAGATCTGAATGCACCACAGCTGAATAAACCCAAGTGGGGTCTTCATGGTCAGCAGCTTGGAAGTACGGCTGTATGGCTGTATCTTACTGTGTTTAGCCAAGCGGTTATTTAGGAAATCTATCATTTCCAGGCCCTTTGATGATTCGCTAAGATTTCAAACGCTAGGAAGTTTTAAACAGGGACTCACACTGTACCCTAGGCTGTCCTTAGGTCCTTAGGCTCCTGCCTTGCCTCACAAGTGTTGGGATTACAAGTATAAGCCACCATGCCTGACTAGGGTGTTGGTGTGTGTGTGTGTATGTGTGTGTGTGTGTGTGTGTGGTGATTGTGGTGGTGGTGGTTTTGACACAGGCCAGGAATTTATTATACTACTGTAACCCAGGCTTGCCTTGACCTTGGAACCCCCCTGCTTTAGTTTCTTGAGTGTTTATTAGGTTCCAGAGATAGCCCACCTTACCCAACTTTTACTCTAGTTCTTAAAAAAAAAAACTAAAAAACTCAATACTTTCACATAAACTGTTGAACTATACGGTCTTTCTATTAGGATAAAACACTTCCCAAAGGCGCAGAATCTATTTTTTAACCATCTTAAATTATTTCTGCATAGATGCCCTGCTATGTTCTGTTCCCTTCAGGATGCACAAGGGCTCAGCTCCCCAGTGGCATGCCTGTGCTCCTGTGTTCTGCAGGCCCAGCCTGTGCCCGCTGCCTCACATCACTGAAGGGCCTCCCCTCTGCCTCTTCCCTTCTTCCACAGGTCCTCATCCTCCTGGACTCGGTGAGCTTCCCTTCTCCCAGGCAGAGATGAGCTTCTGAATTCTTGTTTACTCAGGCTCCTGTATCTAGCAGCCATGTTGTTTTATTGTGGTAGCTTTCATGTCTTACTCATATTTCTGCATTTAAACAAATGTATTACTTATTTATTTTATGTGCATCGGTGTTTTGCCTGCATGTATACCCATGTGATGGTGTCAGATCCCTTGGAACTGGAGTTATAGACAGTTGTGAGCCACCATATGGGTACTGGGAATTGAACCCAGGTCCTCTGGAAGAACAGCCAGTGCTCCCAATGGCTGAACCATCTCTCCAGCCCCCATTTCTGCGTGTTGAATTTAGTACCGAATAGCTGGCACAAGGAATTGCTTGATAAGCGCCTCAAGATCAACTGTCTTTCCGAGCTCAGGTCCCTTCCCATGTCAAGGAGTTAGAGTTGGAGGGATGCCTGTGGCACGACATGCTTGGAGAAGGTTCTAGAACTAATGACAGTCTGCTGAATTTCTCTGGGGAATCCTCAGAGCTGTTGGTGGTTCAGGGCTGAGGAAGGCCCAGCAGGGAGCGTTGAGGTCTAGAAATGAGCCTGTGCAGCCGGCTTAAGATTGGACTTTTTTCACGTCAACTCTTTGGTTGTCTCAGCATAACTTTCGCCAGTGCTGGCCTGCCCAGGCTGTTGACATTTTCATGTCATTTACTCCTGGATTCAGAAAACACTGCCTTCCCTGGGCCAGGCAGCCCCTGCAAATGGCAAGACTAGTTCTCTTTGATGCTGTGTTCTGGGCCTTCCCCGGGGCTTATTTTTCCTAATAATTGAAATTATATGTATAGCAACGAACCCTGACGCTCGTTTGTATGCAGATTAGCAGGTTGCTTGTGGTATTTTCATTTTTGTTGCTTAATTACCTTCCCGAGAACTGCCAACACGAACGGTAAACGGTCTAGAATTAATAGGGTCGGAGGTGGTTATTAATAGATGTCTGTGACCTCCAAAATGGGGATCACGGACTTCATGGGAAGAGTACCGCTCCTATTGTACAAGTCCAGCAGTATCTCATGCAAACATCAGTGCCTGTCAGACGTGATGCTAGTTGATAGAGACCGCTGTTTACTTTTGAATAGCTTATTGTGGGTACGACTACCTTGTGCCGTGTGTGTGTGTGTGTGTGTGTGTGTGTGTGTGTGTGTGTGTGTTATCTCAGTGGAAACAATAGCCAACTTACAGCACATACTTATTATCCACATTTGACAATTAAAGAGACTTAAAAGCCGTTCAACTAGAAAGTAGCAGAGACGGAGGTTTTGCCCTTGGTTGACTTCCCAGCCAGTGCTGTGACGCTGTCCCCACTGCATCATTTATATATATATATATATATATATATATATATATATATATATATAAATAAAAGTCTGTGTGTCATTTAGGATATTAAGTTAGATACTAGATAACTAGAATAACACCTGTTTCATGCAGATCCATCTGGGTGTATATTGATAAGAGGAAACGTAGATCATTTTAAAAATTCACATCATTTTCCATGTGTTTCTGGAACAGAAGGTCGGGGTGGTTTAGAGAGTGCCTCCTAATTATAATCTTTGAGTTTGTGTAGGTGTAATACCATCCAGGTGTAGCCCCATCCCATCGTTAGGAACAGGCGGGGCTTTTATGAGCTTCATAATATGGTAGCATTCACTTGGGAAAGTGAGACAGAGAAACCACTTTAAGGTGAACACAACTTCGGAGATAATCGGTGATAACACTGTATGTTGAAAGACCAGGGATAGGTACCCTCCTTTTGGCGAGGCAACCCCCCCAAAGTCAGAACTGTCCTAAGCTGACAGGGCCAGAAGCATGAGGGACTGAGCACAGATCCCCCAGCACTGTGCAGTAAGAGGGCCAACCTCACTGCTTGGGCGGCCAAGTCGGAAGATGCCCTGAGCGCCTCCCCCAGCCAGCTTCACTGTTTACATGAGTTTCAGATTTAAGGAAAGATCTTATCTCAAAAAGTATGGAGGAAGACGTGAGTTGACCTCCAGCCTCTAGTTCAGATGTGCGCACCCACGTGAACATGTACATATAATATACCACGCACAACACACAGAGTCTGTAAGAGGAAGCTGGGGCTGGGTGGCAGAGGCTCATGCCTGTAATCTCAGCACTGGGGTAGGGATGAGTCTTTGAGTTCAAGGCCAGTCTGTTCTACAGAGTGAGTTCCAGGACAGCCAGGGCCCCAGAGAAACCTTGTCTGGGTAGTTTCGCGAGGGGGGGGGGAGGTGCCAGGGGAAGGTTGAAATTTCCTGAGTTGAACTGTGTCATATGGAAGACCGAGCTATGCGTGGTTGGCGTTAGTGCCTTTGTCCTACCCATCCTTCGTAGTTTTAGGTTAAAGCAGATGTAGTCCATACCTATTTACCCTAGTGATCGTGGTCCCCAGGTCCAGAGGTTTAGCGGCCAGGCTGGGCATTGGTATTTATTTTATTTATTTTTGTGAATAGCCTATATCTCTCCATACCTTCTCTTTTCTCGCTGTCTGTAGACACCATTCTTGAAGTCTAAATATCGCCTATTTATCCAGATCTCTTTCCTTTGTCTCTGCTGTCTTACACAGAAGTCTAAAGCATGCTGTCTTTCCTCCGTGGCTTGTACTTTTGGCATCTAGCTCACTTTTCACTGGTTTGTTTAACTGTAGTTAGCTGTGGTAGTGACTGTCATGAATGAAGTGTTCATTCATCCGGGAGATGCCCTGAAATAATAATAATAATACATTGGAAGCAAGTCAGCAAGGCCAGAAAGTGAAGAGGCTGCATCCCAGGACATGAAAGGCAGAGGCCCAAGAATCTAGTGCCACGGGTGGCGGGGGGGGGGGGGGGGCAGCCAAATAAGCTCTGTAATTTGAAGAACCTTTTTACTAGATAATTAGCATGCAACTCATAATTAGCCGTTGGGTGGAGGCTGAGCTGAGCAAAAGAGAGCAGGGAAGGCAGCAAGAGAGTCGCTCAGACCCTTAAAGTTAGCTGGTTGGGGCAGAGACCTCTTTTTAACACCTCTTTCAGTGGTCTATAGATCGCAATGAAGCCATCAGTAGAAGCGGTTGTAGTACTGAGTAGTTAACTTTGCAGCGCTGCGGCAGGCAGGCTCTCTGAACACTTCACCTATACCATCTCATTTCCTAGGCAGCCCCCTGTGCAGCGCCACCAGGGCAAAAGCCCACAGAGGGTCAATAGCTTGCCTGTTTGGCAAACAAATGTTCTCAAGGTTTTTTTGTTTTGTTTTGTTTTTCAGAGGACTAAATCTACAACTGTAGATTTAAGTTGTTACATGTTTGTTTGTTGGTGCTGTGTTGAGACAGTGTTTCACTATGTTTCTAAGTGGCCTGGAACTTAGTATGGAGAGACAAGTGTGGTTTTGAACTCACAGAGCTCTATCAACTTTGCATTTTGAGTGCCAGGATGAAAGGAGTGTGCCACCATGCCAGGCTGATCGTTGAATGTTTTTCAAATAAAAGTCATAGAGATTCTTCTCAGAGTGAAAGATAGCCGAATCTGGAAGTGCCCAAGCCAAGCCCCTGTTAAAACGGAATGGTGTTTGCATACAGCTTCTGCATGGCCTCCTGTGCTTTGTTTATTGGAGGTCAGCCCTTAGGCTAGACTTAGAGCAGTGATCCTTCCGGGAACTGATGCTCTCACATTTTCTATGTGGATCAAAGCATCTTCGTGGTTTCTAGAGAAGTGTTGTTTGTATGAGCCCCAGACGATGGCCCTGGCTTCGTGCCTGTCATCTTCACCAGTTCTTTTAAAAAAATTTGGTGATTTTCTACCTTCACTCGTTTTTTTAAATTACTAAGTTTGTTAAATTCTTATCATTTTATTAATAATTTTAAGATGGTAAACATATACTATTTTTAAATTTTTATTGTGATTTTCAGCATTTATATTTTACTTGTTTTTGAGACAGTCTCGTGTAGCCCACATTGGACTTCATTCAGTTCCCTGGGTAGCTGAGGGTGGCCTTGAACTGCTGATTCTCCTGCCGCCTCTTTCTCATTGCCGGGATTACAGGTGTGGACCACCATACCTTCATTCTTTCCTTAACTTTTTGGTTAGGATAAAGTAATGGGTTTCACTATGGCAGTTTCTTGCATGGATGCATCCTTATATAATAAATGGTTGTGCTTATTAATATCGTTATTTGCCCTCTCTTCTGCCTTTCTGTCATATCTATTCTAAGGCCCTGTCTTACTCCTCTTTCCCTTCCCTTTAAATCTCTTCCTCCTCTTTCAAAGTTCACTGTGTGCGTGCGTGTGTCATGTGTTGTGCGTGTGTGCATGTGTGAATTCACACCCAGGTTCTGCACGAAACACTGTGGGTATTTCTGAGTCTAGATGGTTCTTTTCCATAGTTCTTGCTCATTCAGATGTTGTTGCCTCACGTAAGTGTGCCCGGGCCGTCAGGACCTCTTCCCTCTGGTGTGGGGTTTGTAAGTTGTCTATGCAGGAGCCAGTGTTAGGATAAAAGCGCCCGGGTTACTTTTTCCTCCTGCCCCTTTCTGCTGCCTTCTCCCTTCTTAATACCTCTGCGCAGCGCTGGGGCTCGACTGGCTGGAGGTTCGCATTGACTCTCTGCCAGTGTCAGGGTGAGCTGCTGGGGAGGCGGGTGAAAGCCCCTTCGGCTGCTGTTGTCTGGGGTTTTGTAGCAGTGCTAGTGCAGGAAGGACTTTTAAAGAACTCAGTCCTCCAGTTCTTTTCTTGTACAGAGAAGGAAGCCGGGGCCCAGGAGAGTAAGTGACCTGCTTACGGCCCACAGACCCAGAACTGAGCCAAATCCCTTGACTTGCTTACACTAGAAATTCAGGGTTAGTAGAAGGCGTTCTAGATAGGCTGGTGGCAAATTCTTGCCACTGTCATCGATCCTGTTCAGGGGCCTGGTCAATGTCTGCATGCGGGAGCTGGCTGCAGATGGTTTAACTCTGGTTCTCAGTGCAGTATAGTGTTTATGGGGAGCCGCCCTTGGTAAACAGTGAAAGCCCTCGTAAAGGCGGTGTAAAGCAGTTTGGGTGCAATTGGGTTGCTTGTGCGGCCCTCAGCACGGGTAGTAAAGGGCATTGATGGCCTCCCAGAGAGTACAAGGCGCGTTTGAGACTGCTGTACTATCTGGAGTGGACTCTGTGATGGTGTTAGCTTGGGACATTTTTGGTTAGTTGGTACACTTTGTGCTAAAACAAAGCCTGTCTTTTGGGCGTTCCCAGGGCTTCTTGTTACAACTTCAATCTTCTGTTACTAAACAGAGCATTTGTAACTTAAAGTAACAATGATAATCTTATTACATGTTAACATAAACATTGTTTTATGAAAAAAAAACTTTCAAACCAGGAATGTCGAGTTGATACATAATGCCACATTTTTGCAAATCTTTTCAGTGGCCTGTTTAATGGAAGACAGCTGGTCTTTGGGTCAGCATGCCATTGGTGCTAATGTAATAATGGTTCAGCTGAAATACATGAAGATACAGCCCTCAGTGCATGCGAGGCTGGATGACCTCAGCTGCCTTGGGTTCAGGTGATGTGGGGGACTGAACCCAGGGCCTCCCACATGGTAGGCAAGAGCTGTGCAACTCCAGCAGGCCTGCTAGGCTCTGAGGGCGGAAACAAATGAACTGGTGCACCCCGGAAATGGTCCTCAGGGATCTTCTGACTGCATGCACTGGCGAAATGTTCCCCAGGGATCTTTTGACCGCATTTGCAGGGCCACTTAGGAAGTAACCTCTAGTCTCTGTTCTTGTTCAGTCTGCTCTAGGTGGGAGAAGTCCTCCATTTCCTGGAGGATGCCTCTGAAGTGGGAGGCGCACGTTCTGGGATTTCAGAGTTAGGACTTCTGGTGGCTGCATGCAAAAGTGGCCTGTAAAATAACACTAAGAGGAAAGACAAAATAGGCACTTTTTTCTCATCCTTTCTCAATTTTTCTTTTTCTCTTTTTAAAATATTTCTTTCTTTCTTGATAGGTTTTTACTATATCCTGGGAGTCATTATAAAGTTCAGACTGGCCTTGAACTTACAGAATTCCACCCGCTTCTGCCTCCCGAGTTCTGGGATTAAAGACATACACCAATACAGCTGACACGATACATTTTTATTTGTGTGTATGTGTGTGTAGCATGAGTGGGTTTATGTGTAACACATAAATGCACGAGCCCATAAAGGCCAGAATAGGTTCTCAGATGTCCTAGAGTGAGGTACCATTGGATCCTGGAACCGAACCTGAGTCTTCTGCCAGAGCGGCAGGTACTCAAAATCTCAGCCGTCTCTCCAGCTCCAGTCTTGACTTTCTGAGGCAAGGTCTCTCATAGCCTGTGGGAATAGCATTGTAAAGAAAAACCAAACATGGTTGTATTTATTAATTTCATATATAGACTTTTGGAGACAGCATCTCATGTAGACCATGGGAAGTATGACTAAAAGCAAAATACAATTTTCTTTTTCTTTTTTTCTTTTTTTGCCCCTCTCACAGATGATGGCAGTAAAGGCCAGAGGGATGGTGCCCCATGTCTTCTAGAGTAGATTGCACTCACAGCTGGGTTCCTCCTACTACCCACGAGGCCCTGGATTCAGTCTGCAGTATTGCATGCACGGTGGTGGTGATGGTGGTGCTGATAATGTTGATGAAGCTGACTCCACAGGGTTATCTTGGAAGCCTTGGGGGATCTTGAGCTGTGGAGTGTAGTGGTGGACATAGCTTTGTTTTTGCTCCTGTTGGTATTGATATAAGACCCACTACACAGCATCATGTGGTCTGAGGTGGAGCGAAGAAAGCGGTGCTTTAAAGGAAGAACGTTTGCTGGAAGAGGAGTTTAGAATGTAGAAAAGGCTCAGGGAAAAATGACTGCTGATCTTTATAGTGGTGCGTTATTTGTATTTTAATAAAGCTTGCCTGAAGACCAACAGCAAAGCCGCTAGAGGTCAGGCAATGGTGACACACACCTTTAATCCCAGGATTTGGGAGACAGAGTCAGATGGATCTCTGTGAGTTTATGGCCACCCTGGGCTATACAAGATCAACATAGAAATAAATCCAGGTGGTAGCCGCCTATGCTTTTAATCCCAGCACTAGGGAGTTGCACACCCTTCATCCCAGCACTAGGGAGTTGCACACCCTTCATCCCAGCACTAGAGGGAATGTGAAATGCGAGGAGAGAGAGGCTATCTGTTTAGTCTGCAGTCGCCCAGCCGTGGCAGAGGTAAGACTTCCCTAGTGACTTGGATGCTTTGCTTTTCTGGTTTTTAGGTTGAACCCCAGTTTCTGTATCTGGGTTTTTATTACTTGTGCTTTAGCTCTTCATCAGCAGAGAATATGATATCACACAATAAGTGATTGGAAATTTATTCAAGTTTGCTTTTAAAAGGTGTTTCTATTGGTTGCACTTATGAAAAAAATTATTATTAGTGCCTAAGTAGATAACAACTGGATGGGATTTCGAAGGTCCAGGCAAACTCGTGTCTTGGTTCTGGAGCTCACTGGAAGGCCAGCACACTGAGCCTTCTGTGTTGGTGCCATATTGGCTGGTGACTTGAACTTCGTTCCCAATTGGGAGCCACAGAAAAGTGCACATTCAAGAATGTGAGTAGAATTTAAATGCCTTCAGGGAAAGGAGCCTGAGTAAATAAAATATCAACCAAAACAATTTAAGTGAAATTCCCTGAAGCCCAGCCTAGCCCAGGCTGCGGGAACTAAGTGTTAGTCGGTGAGGATAAAATCTTACTAATAACTAAAGGTGTTTGAAATTTTGAATTTATTTTTATTGTGTACATGTATGTACTTGATGGGAGAACACATGTAAATCAAGGGCAACTTTGGGTTCTGTCACTGCGCCTTTGTGGCAAGTGCCGTTGTCCACGGAGCCATCTTGCCAGCCCCATAGGTTTGTGTTTTTTTTACATAAGCTCAGAATCATATAACAGTGTTCCATCAGCAAATGTGTGCACATGTGTGCGTGTGTGTGTGTGTAAGTGTGTGCACATGTCTAATTTTAAATTCTCAACAGTAAGCCTCCTTCACTTTTCCTCTAACAGGATGTGGGAATGGATGTGGAAATGGCTTCTTTCCCCAAAGGTTCATCTTTTCTTTTTTTAGTACTAACTTGATGAGGTGGATGACTTCCATGTGGGAGGTAGGAGTGTGGAGAATAGTTGTTCTCTCTTAACTGCCCAGAGGGCTGGCTGCACCAGTGTGCTTGTTCCTCAGTGAGAGGTCTGTCAGAAGCCAAGGAGGGGGTGATAGGAATCTCCATGCTTCAGCATGTGGTTTGAATCAGTTGTACTGCTGCCTCCCGCCGCCTTCTGCCCTTCAGGCCTCTGCTTGCAGCTCCACGAAGGCGAGTGGAGCCTTGGAGATCTTACACCGTGAGAGGAAGAGTAGTTGCTGTAGGCTGCTTAACCTTGATCCGTGATCTTTAGATTAGAAGTTTTACTCCTTTTTTGGTTTTGTTTTTGGAGAGGGGGGCCACTTGTAGCCCAGGCTGGCCTTGAACTCACATTCCTTTTCCTCAGAGGCCTGGAATTCTGTGTATGCAGTGTGGTCCTGGCCCAGACTTTCTGCTCTTCTTCTTCTTCTTCTTCTTCTTCTTCTTCTTCTTCTTCTTCTTCTTCTTCTTCTTCTTCTTTTTTTTTGGTTTTTTTCAAGACAGGGTTTCTCTGTGGTTTTGAAGCCTGTCCTGGTACTAGCTCTTGTAGTAGACCAGGCTGGTCTCGAACTCACAGAGATCCGCCTTCAGGAATCCATTCCAGCAATAGCTGTGGACTCTCCTCAGATTCTTCTCCTTCCTGCTGCCTGCTGTGCCCCTGCCCCTTAGCTTCCATCGCTCTCTCCCACGTAAGCTCCCACATGGCAGCCTGCAGAAGATAGTGTGATACCCCCAGTGGGGTTGTGGGTACTCCGCTCTGGTCAGCATATAGCCACGTCACACTTGTTTATAAAAGGCTACCAAGAAATAGTTTTATAGACTCTCTAGGGCTGCTCATATCCTGGCGACAAGGACTTGGCTTCAGCCTGCTTCTGACTGGATCCTTACAGTGGTTAGGGGCCGAGCTTTGAAGAGTCCATACTGCAGCTGTGTTTAGAGCATTCATGGCTCAGTTTTTGCTTTCCAAAGTCTCCCTTAAATTTGACCTCCATCAAATGTGCCTGAGGCATCTCAGCCCAGTCCGTGTGCTGCAGGTCTTCTTCATTGCTGCTCAGTCACATTTGGGTATGCTTGGGCAAAGCAGGGCAGATAGACTTTCTGACAATTTCATCTCTGTAGCCACTGTCTGAAAACATACAGCCCTTGTTCCAGATGCTATGTATTATGGTATGGACAGTTCAAAGTAAGATGGATAAGAAACCCTGAATTCCTGCTCTCAAGAAACATTCTGCTGGGGCCCCGACAAGCATGAAAACCCAGCGTACTGCTAGTTGTAAGATGTGATGGCCCAAATATGGTAGGCATTTGTCAAATAAAAAGGAAGGCGGAGACACTTCCTGGAGAATGCAGCATTTTGCCTACAGGCTCAAGGATGCACTGGAGCTGACAGGTGGGTGGTGCATGGGCCTCCTTTGAGAAGGTTTGATTGTTGTCATGCTGTGTAAGGCGTGAGTGGAGACAGATTTGGACTCTAGTAGCACTGGTTTAAGCTCTGGCTTTGCCATTTCATTGAGTTCTGGTTTCCTCATCTGTGAAAAGGGACCAAAACCATGTGCCTCACAGGGTTAGAGGGTGGGAGTGTTGTCATAGGTGCTGGGTCTGGTGCTTGCTATAGCTGTCCCTTGGTGGTGGTGGGAGGGGGTATACTGATACCTCAGAGGGTAGGTGGTGCAGCAGCCTCAGGGATCCTGTCTGGTTTGCTAGTGTAGGCTCAGTGCTGACCTCAGTGGGTAGTGGTCTGCGGATGTCTGTTGGTTGGTTAAGGGAAATGTTAGACTCATTTTTGCTTCTTTGGGTGGTAGAACTGGGTGCCAGAAATATTGTTGTGGAATATTTGTTTACACTGTGATTGGTTTAATAAAGAGCTGACTGGCCAATAGCTAGGAAGGAGAAAATAGGCGGGACTTCTGGGGAGAAAGAGGAACTCAAGATAAATCTAGGCACAACACGAGAGACTGAAGAAGGCAGACATGTGGTACAGAGGAGAGGTGACCAAGCCTGTAGCAGGACGTAGATTAATAGAAACAGGTTAATTGAAAGTATAAGAGCTAGGTGAGAGAAAGCCTAAGCTGAGGCCAAGCTTTGATAATTAATAATAAGTCTTCATGTCATTATTTGTGAGCTGGTGGTCCAAAGGAAAGTCCAACCACAAAGGTGGCTCAGCTCTAGCTCCTCCTGCAAAAACTGGGGTTCACTTACCACCCACACAGCAGCTCACAATCATCATCCACCTCCGGGGGATCCAACACCCTTTTTGGCCTCTCTGGGAGCCAGGCACACACATGATGCACATATGTATATACAGGCAAGTACTCATACTCATAATAGTGGAAACAAAATCCTTTTCAAAAAGTATTTATGTGTGTGTGTATGGCGGGCGGGGGATTCATTTGTTCTTTTGTGAGTGTTCTGGTGTCCACGTCAGCCTCTTTCAGCTCTGAACTGATTTCCCACCCTGGGGCTGGAGCAGTAGATAAAATGTATGACACCTTTGTTACTCTGTTACTATGTTTCTACCCTCCATGGTGACTGAGGCTTCATCAGGTTCTCTGTCCAAATATATCTGGCTTTCCGGTGATCTCCAGGTGTCCATGAATCGGTCTGTCTGTCGCAATGTCTCATGAATTAGTATGTGGTTCGAGTGGGAGGGATTTGGACGGTGAAGGATCCATCCCAGGAGGAGCTGCCAAGCCTCATTTCCCTACCTGTGGTTGCAGCTGCCACATTGTGCTAACCCTGCTCCTGGTCACCACTGACATTAGGCACAGTTGTGGCAAAAGGGTTTGGTTTTTTTAGCTGGAGCTATGATTACAGGAAGATAGGCAGGTTGGTCCTGTCTGAAAAGACAGGTCTTGAGACTTGGATTTTTCTCCAATTCACATGGCCAAGGTAGTCCTTAGTTTTGCCAGTGTTGACTGTCGATTACTCCCTGGCCTGCCTTTCACTTTCTCTGCTTGGATAATAGTTATTCTGATAAATCACTTGGCAGTGGGAGTGTTTTATGGCAGCTACTTGGACCAGGGCCTAAGCCTTATGCTAATTCTGGTCTTTTGTTCACCCTGGGTTAGTTAACTTTCTCACAGGTTTCTCCTCAGAATCTAAGAAGCGTGGTCTCCTGCTGGGCCGTATCATCTTTTGGGTTTTGATTTCAGTGTGATCCTTCCCTGTAATCATGTTATTAGAGGCGGTCAGAAATAGTCCCCGTCATAGATTCCCCCAACTTTTAATCAATTAATCTGAGTGTTGCAGGGGAACTGGATGCCATCAGTGAGCGTCTGGGTTGCCCACCCAGCCCTTTGCCTGTGTGATAACCTGCTCGGAGTGAGAGCCTGTGGTGTCATGTGTTTCAGCAACTGGTTTTGAGAGCTGCTGGGGTTTTTATAGAGTTACTGTCCGAAGAGAAGTTGTCCCAGAGTTCTGCTGGATCATCCGCCTGAAAAAGTAGTAAAAATGCCTCTGTGAGGTTCGGTGACAATGGAGGGCGGAGGGCACTGTGGGAACATTCTTGCAGTCCAAGCAGGCAGCCTGGGAAAACAAGGCTTGTTTTCCAGTAGCTGATCAAGACAAGAAAGCCAACATTTAAAACCACTCGGCAGTAGCACACACTTCGAAAATGACGTGCATTCTTGGGTCTGCCTCCCCGAGCACACTGACATATGTGAGAAAACCCTTTAGCCGGCTTGCTTTTCCAGCTAGGCGGACGCTTCTGAGATGTGCTGTTAACCTTGCCAGGTAGAAAGTTGCCCCTTATGCTACTGGGAGTGTGGATTCGGAGGGTCCTTTATTTGAAAAGAAGACCAAGAAAGAAATGAAATCCCGCAGTGCATCTAGAAGGACAGGGGTTATAGCTGTAATGAGGAGATGCTATAACTCTGTCAAGTTCTCTGCAAGCTGTGGCCTCCCTCCCACCCCCCGGGGAAAGTTTGCATCAAATAGCAAACTATTTGGATGGCTGACCAGCCTGGTAATGTGGGCTAGAGCCTTGGCTAGAAGACAGTTCTATACTCGAGAGTCCTTGTTCTGCTAGAGGATGGGAAGATAGGTTCAGGGCACACTGGGTGGGAGAAATCAGGACTCTTCCCAACACGCCTGCTCACTGGATGTTTCTGGATCTTTCCACACAGCGCAGAAGCATGCAGTGGCAGGTCTGTTGTGTATGAAGGTCCACTGCTTGGCTCTGTCTTTATGATGCTTTATTCCAAGAAGCCTTTAGCAAACTATACCGCGAAGCCTCTCGCGAGTCCCTGGGCCTCAGCTCCTGGTGTTTCTCCTTTTCCAGTTCCTTCTTCCCATGTCTTTGGACTTCTTTTCTTGGTGCCTTCATGATCAACGTCAGCATTTTTCTTTCCTCTAATCTCTGGTCATTTCTGCAACCACTCCATTCTGTTTCTGTTTCCTGTGCCTCTGATCACTGCTGACTTACTTGGCTATGTGAACGGCCATCACCTAACCCTATAACCTTTGCACTATAATTCATCATAAAACCCTTGGAAGTCATTCTCTCTCTTATCGCACTGATTTATCTTCTGAGTAATCATTCAGTCCCTAGGATTCCTGTCACACAGCCAGCACCTCTTTGCAACGTTCTTTTGCACTAAATTCTTTCACAAGCAGAGAGGCTCCAGCCAGTCAGTCCTTGGCCATGTAGGACCGTCCCAGTGTAAATGAGAGGCAGACGGCACACTGACCTGGGGCAGTCTAGTTTGCTCTGCCATTACTAATGTCCGTCCCTGCTCTAGAAACTTGGTTGTGTTCCTTTCTGAATTGAGGAAGTAATATTCTTGATTATGTCCCATCCTGATGCATTCCCAGATTGACAGAACCCTGAGATGGTCCACGACCCCAGTTGCCCAGGAAACACACACTCGATAATCTCCAGGGACTTGGCACCAGAGTGAGCAGGTTTAGTTCTAAAGCAGTCTACTTAAAAGTGGAGATTATCCAGGAGAAACTCTTCCTGATGAAGGTGACCGCAAGTGAGAGAGGTACTCCTGGAGACTTTGCATTGCTGGCTTTGAGGGGGGGTAGCCGCTGGAAACTGTGGTGACCTTTAGCACCAACCTCACCCTCCAACAAGGAAAGGCATCTTTATAGTCTTCTGTCTTCAGGGACTCAAATCTGTCAATCACCTGAGTGCACTTGTTTGTAGACCTTGCCCTGGAGCCTGTGGGTGAAAACTCAGCCCAGCTCAGTCAGCCTGTGGTGCCAGCCTTGTGGTCTCCTGAGCAAAGACCCCAGCCCTGTGATCCCCAACTCATGACCTGTGAAACTAAGAGAGCTAGAAGCGAGTGTATTCCAAACAGTAGAAATGAATATGTACCCCAAATTTATGTGAACAATCTCTGTTCCTTCCTGGCAGTTGTCCATCAGACCTGAGGCTAAGCCATCATGCCGCCCTTCCAAGGGTTGGTGAATTTGGGCCGTAATCATTGGGTGCTATTTGTGGAATAAGGTCAGGTGTTCACTTGTGTGTTTATGTCCTGAGAGCGTATTTATTATACTTTGAGATACTTTGGGTACAGTTCTTCGATTATCAGGTGTTACAATGTGTTTGAGAAGATGGAGTCTTAACTAACATGGGGAGGAAAGAGTGGCCAGGTTGTGGCTGAAGACCAACCCTGGTACTTTTGCCCTGACTGTTTCAGAGTTGGCCTCACTTGTCTCTGAGAGATTGCCAGTTCATGTTCATTACCGTAATCAACCCCCCCACCCCGCCCCTCTTTTAAGAAAGGGACAGAAGTAAATGGTATCTTTGAAAAAGGAAGTGCTAATTTATGTCCGGTGGTAGAAATGGTGGCTTAGGGAAGGAAGTGTCCCATCCATGCTTTAGTTTTTGCTGATTAATGCACTCGGCAAACAGAATATATGAACTAAGCTACGGTGTTGTTGAAACAGGAAATGCCGGGGAATGGATTTTTGAGCGTGAGGAATAGAATGGTGCATAAAAATTGGGGGGCAGGGGGGAGACTTCCAGCTGACTCCGGCATCCTAGTTCTCCTGGTGGCAAATTTACCCCGGCTTTTGGAAAACATGTCTAAAAGGCGCAGTCTGTCGTAAGGCAGCAGGAAGGACCAGCGTGATCCCAGTGAGGGATTGTGTGGCAGCTGTGTGGTTCCGCTGGAAACCCCGAGGGCTCTGAGTGGTGGGTGCTCCGTGTTGGGTGCACCAGTGTTCCAGGTGGCTGTGATGGGGAGGTGGTGCAGAGGTGACAGCCGCAGCATCTGCCCCTGTGCCACTGTGCCCCTGCACATACTTTGTGCTTGTTTGTCGCGCTGCTTCCCTCCCATCCTTCTTCCTCCAGCAGTGTTCTAAAACGTAAGCATTCCTGGAATGCACACACGGACCCTGTCGTTCCCAAACATGGGACTTTGCTCCGGTCAGCACTTTTGTAGGCGTTAGTCGCCCAGACTCCAGCAGGAAGGCTGTGATCTCTAGAAATGCAAGAAATGGCTTTTTGTTGTTGTTAATTCTTGGCTTCCAGTTAGATCGGACCTCTGAGTTTAAACAGACATTTTGAACAACATTATGTTTGCAAGGGAAGTTTTGCCCCCACTTGTATTTTTTGGGGTCATCACATTGGGTGGTTATTTGCCATCTAGGGTTGGAAGGCGCTGTTGGGGCGTAGTGCCCTTGGGTGCTCCTGGCTGAGGTCTGCCTTCCTGCAGTGTCCTTTCTAACTGGTATCTGAAAAATCTAATTTTGGAAGGAATGAAGCCGAAACGCTAGCCCTAGACAAAACAGCCCGCTCTCAGGAAAGATCCATTTAGGAATTTGTTTAGCTGAAGGTTGGGTGTAAAGAAGACAGGGTGAGCCTAGTGTGGTGTTTTCAGGCCCCTTGTAGAAGACTTTACCAGCACCCATCTGAGCTCTTCCCCAGTCTGTGTGTGGTGAAGGGCATTGATTCTTCCAGTGCTCTGCCTCTGTTTCCCTGGCCCTGTGCTGTACAAGAAGCCAGCTGTGCCCAAGTCTTCACCTGAGGGATGACAATGACTACACAGGAGGCAGGCTTGAGCGAGGTCTAGGTGGAGAAGGTTAGGAAAAGGCAGCACCTGCGAATTCCTGGCTTTCCAGGTGTAGCTTCGTAGGCACTAGCTGGTAGGTTGGCCGCAGAGATACCAGTAAGAGAACACGGCAGGAAGAGGTTGTCAAAAAAATAAAACAAAACAGATATGCCGGTGTTTGAAGTATTACATTTGGCCACAGATGGGGAAGCCAGCTTGGTGGGTAGGACTTAAGAAGCCCCCCCACTAACCATGTCAGAGTGTAGGGGAAAGTCTGAAAGGGGCCAAAGTGGACTCTGGTTTTCTCCACAAAAGAGGCACCTCTACCCCACTCCCAAGATCTGGAGAAACATAGTTCATCCCTTTCCTGAATAATCTTTTAAAAGGGGAAGTTACTTAGAAGTAACCCTTAGGGACTGAAGTGCTGGCTCAACTGCTCAGGGCTCACAACCAAAAGATAGAGTACTCGGAATTGGCTGTCACCCAGAGTTTCCTAGCGTGCCCCTGGGGCTGGCATCTACCCCCAGCTACCTGACTCTGACCTGGGAGCAGGCCCCGGACACCCTTTTTCTCAGTTCCAGCCATAGCTGGAAGAGAAACCTACACTGTTTTCTTCCCACCCTGCCCCCCCCCCCTGGCCTTCCTCCCTCCCTCCCTTCTCTCTAGCTCATCCTGCTGTGTGTGTGGAACAGTTTCCCTGGGAATTTTCTTGGCTCCAGCCTTTGGATTTCATGGTATAGATGACAAGCAGACTTGCAAGTGTTATCCAAATCATCCTTCAGGAATGTGACCCTCAGTGGTAATGAGAAGCCTGAGACGTTTGTATTTTTGAAAGTCGGCCCAGCAATGCCTCGGATTGAAAGGATTCCGTGTGGGCTCATAGTTGTGGTTTGGGTCAGTAACTCGCATTCCCTTGCTTTCCCTTTGGCTTGGGAACCGTGCGCAGATCTCATCTACACGCCGGTCTCTCTTAAGAAGAGAATCTGAGACCGACTCGGTTCTCTTTGGGTTGTAGTTGATAAGGGCATGTGTTTACAGAAATGCTGAGATAGAGTACTTGGGGGAAATTGAGCTCTTGGGCAGTTTGTGAGGTCAGGATTTCTTCAGGTGCTGGGAGGTGGCGTAGTCACATTTTGCAAGAGAATCTGCATTTTTTCTTCAGCCGGGTAGCATATCTATCTGTCCTCCTGCAACAGAACCATCAAATAGAAACTTCTTAAAATGAAGAGGTTTCCTCTCCTCCCCTCTCATGGGGGAGGAGAGACAGCAAAGGAACATACTGTCTATGTTTATTAGGAAAATCCCCTACTTACCTGTGCTTTCCATTCATGCTGTCATATGGGTACGTCTGTGCTCTGCTTGAAGTTGTACGTATGACCTCTTCTGCCTCCTCTCATCCATCATGCCTCTTCCCAGAGAGACTCGTGGTGTTCACTGACTAGACAGCCTAAAGTATATAGCCAGCACTTGACTCTGTTGCAGTAAACTGCTTACTTAGTATTCAGAAGTACTTGGGTATTTGTACATGTTTCTACATATGGTAGGTAGGATGGCGAATTTACCTGAAGTCTGAGTAATTACGTGAGTTACAAAGTTGCAAAGCATCCCTTACTTTCAACTTTTTGAGTAACACAGGGTTTCCCTCTACTGCGGTATGGCTCCACAGTTACAGGTGCTGTTTCCTCACCAGCAGATCCTGGGCACTTAGCAACGGTTTATGTGCGCTGGCTTATGCACACGCTGGGACTCAGTAAGCGTACAGTACCTTTGTGGCTGTTTGACTAGCACCCACCTGCCCCTAGGCCGACACATTTCACAAGGTGGGAGCGCTCTGCATTTTCACTTAGTGTTTAGCATGGTGTCTAGCACAAATTTCTACTCAGTGTGTGTAGTGCCAGATGAATGAACATGTCAATAAAGATTCACTCTGGTCCCAGACAACAGATAACCAACTCACACATGAGCTACTGGGGGCCTTTTCAAAACTTCTGTGAAAGACTGCAGACACAGGAGACAGTAGAAAGGACAATTGAGAAGATGGGGGTGGAAACTTTTCTTCTCTTCCTCTCTCCCTCCTTCCTGCTTCCTTCATCTTCTCCTTCCTCTTCCTTCCCCCTCCCCTCTCCTTATTCATCTTTCCTCTCCTGCTGTGCCTGCTATCTTAACCTTACAACTATTGACTAATTGATACTAACTGCAGGAAAACAAGCAGAAATGAGAAGTTCAGGTGGAGAAATGCATGCATGTGCACATGTGTGCACACACACGCACACACACACACACACACACACACACTGTCTCCATTGGTTGTAGTATCCCAGGATGACTGATAGACTCTTTAGCCACCATCTCTTGTAAAGAAGCTGTCTTGATCTGGCAATCAGAACAGTGCTCCCTGGAGTTTCTTCCATGTTGCCTTTCCTCAAGTGACAGTTGTGGACTTAGGTACCTCTTGTTTCCAGACAAAGGAACCCTTAGAATTGGAGATCGGACCGGAGACTCTACTTAGAGGGTCCTTTGGCTAAATTAAATCACATAATTAAATCACAGCTGGATCACTATGATTTACTGTGCACAAACTGGGGCTATGGCAAGATTTTCCTGTACACAAAAATCTCCAGCGTGCTCTCTGAAGACATAAATTATATCACAAATAAAATTTATATGTAAGAGGTGGAAACCTTTCTTGACCTTAAAGGTAAAAATTATCTTGCTTTCATAATCTCCTTCTGTTTTAATTGTAACAAAACATCACCTTGGCAACGCACTCTCTTGCTTCCGCCCACTGATAAGGATCAGAGGGTATAGGCTACTCTGCTAACCACATGTGATGCTCAACTGCTTGGCTCTAAAGTAGAATAAGGGTCTGTCACTTGGAATGTGGAGAATAGAGTCCATCTGGGTGCATCAAGCTTGTTAATTTCCAGAGTCTGGGATGGATTAAAATAGAAGCAGGGGAGAGGGTGGGGGTGCAGAGTGGTTTCTAGCCTTGGAGCTGTTGATGCCGTTTAACACTGGTTCTGCAAACGGGAATGCATCCTCCATGTTCTTCCAGCTTTGTAACGGAGCTGCCTCTCTACTCCAGAGTCCTCAGCCTCTCTCCTGCCTTCTTTTTGTTCACTCTGCTCTTCTGGAGTGATTTTAACTTATTGTTTAGTCCAAGAGCTTTGCCGATCAGTTTCTCCTGCAATGTCTAACAGCCATCACGGAGCTAATTCATTTCAGATTTTAGAATTGGAGCTGTCTCTTCCTCCCCCCTCACTTGGAGAAGGAAACTCTTGTTTCCTGAAGACCATTAAATGCAGTCCTGCCAAGAGCTGCATTTTTATTGGGGAGAGAACAAAGACAGAAAGCAAGTTGGAAAAAGGGCTGGGATTCTAACCCAGGTCTGTCAAAAAAGAATGTATCCCAACACCTAGTTCTGAGCGTCTCTCTAAACTGTTCCACAGGTTCATGCTGCAGTGCAGGATGACAAAAAGCCCAGAGTTGACAGCCAGATGGAAGGATGCACAGGGCAGGGTGTGGAACACAGTTTAGAGAGATGCTCACAACTAGGTGTTGATACACATTCTTTTTTGTTTCTTTGTTGTTTTTCGATACAGGGTTTCTCTTTGTAACTGTCCTAGAGTTCACACTGTGGACCAGGCTGGTTTGAGTAGAGATTTACTTACCTCTGCCTCTCAAGTGCTGGGATTAAAGTCCACCACTTGGTGCCCATTCTTTCTTATATAATTCTTATATAAGCTGTTTTATATTGTTTCAATAATGAAGTCAGCGGGGCATCTCTTAAACACTTCAGATCATAAACTTAGAATGTACGTTTATTGCCAGTTGCCCTCTTTTTTTTCAGGCTGGCCTTGAACTCACAGAGATCCTCCTGCCTCTGCCTTCCTAGTGCTGGGATTAAAGGCGTGGGACATCACACCTGGCCACTGGTTGACCTCATGGACGTGCATAGCTTTCGCTTAAAACTGTTCTTACAAGCTACATGCTTGTCTCAGTGATGTATTCAGGGGACCGCCTATGGTGCCCCAGATTTCTGCAGCTGAAAGTTACTTCTCCCTTCCCGTGTCCCCCTGTTTTTATCCTCAATAGTATTGTGTTTATTATGGCCTGTCTACATTGTAAGGCTTCTTAGATCTGGGAACAGTGCTTATCAGTGAGTAGCAAAACAACACACTTTTAGTAGCACTTTTAGGTGAACAAATAATTATATCCAAGAAGACATGTTCCAAAAAGACAAAAACGAAATGATCAAATTAAAAACTGGCTATTTTGTACGATCAAGTTGGGTCACAGCTCCATTAAGGATGGAGTGGGCTGTGGAATTCACCTAGTAACAAATCTTCACTAGCTAGATTAGCAAGGGGAGCATTAAATCAATTAAGGTCTTCTAAGCACTTACTTAGTGGCTTCCTGTTGCTACTTTTGTTTCGAAAATGGTTAAAACTAAGCCCTCTATTACAGGCTTCATTTGCCATGGCTGCAGAAATCAAAGTGTGTTGACTTTGCCAGGGCACCGAAAGTATCCCGGGAATAGGTTGCCCATTCCAATTCTCAATTTCCAGCCTTTATGGTTGCCAAAGAACCAGGATTTTAGAGGAATTTTGTTGTTGTCATCTTAACTACTGGATGTCTGTAGTAGCTGAAGGCTTCGCAGTGTTCAAGGATGCCTGGCAGCATCGTAGATCAGCCCACACGGTCTTCACCAAGGCCAAGTGCACGGCCTCGGCCCCTAGGTGCTCACTTCTTGATTCAAACTCCTGTCTTTCAGCTTCAGTAGCTGTGCGGCCTTGGGTAAATTACTGATTTCTCTGCCTCTGTTTCTTCACTTATAAAATGAATTTGGGTGTTAGCAGCTGTTTTATGCAGTTGTTAAGAAAACAGCATCAGGGCAGGCAGTGGTGGCACGTGCCTTTACTCCCAGGACTCGCGAGGCAGAGCCGAGTTCTAGATCAGCCTGGTCTATAGAGCAAGTTCCAGGACAGCCAGGGCAACACAGAGAAACCCTGTCTCAAAAAAGGAGAGAGAGAGAGAGAGAGAGAGAGAGAGAGAGAGAGAGAGAGAGAGAGAGAGAGAGAGAGAGAGGAACAGCATTAGTTTGTTTCTGTTTAGAGCACTTCTCGAACATTAGCCACTATGATATGTTAGTTGGTATAATGGCCATAGAACATCAGAAGTTTCTTCTTATTGGAAATGGCAATGTTTACTCAAAATGTTCCCCAAGATTTCCTAATAAAGGTAAGTTTGGCGGTAACATTTCAGTGGGGCCCGTAAAGTATGGCTGTGTCTGTATTAGAGCTATGAGGCCCTTGTAGGTCAGAGGAAATGGGAATCACTATTCTCTAGTGGGAAGGTACCTGGGTTTGTTCCAGGCTCGGAAAGTGACTCATCAAGGTGCCAAGTACTTCCTGGTGAGATGTAGATCAAGGAAGAATGGAGACCTGCACAGCCTTCAGATGGCAGGGAGTTTGGAGGGAACCTGGGGGTACTGAGACCCCTTTGGCATCAAGGTAGAAAGAGAGGGTTAGAGAAGGATAGAAGCAAGGCCCAGAAGCCAGGGGAGGCTGTGAGAGAGGAAATATCTCTGGTGAGAATTGAGGAGTTAGAGGTCTCAGTGGTGGGTGTTTGATTGAAAATGAGACCCCAGCCCTTGGCCTGGGAATTGCCTTGGTCCGGACTCCAACTCCCAGCCTGCCAAGCTCTGACCCCTCCCCCGGGAGGGTTAGGACCACTCACACAGGCATAAAAGGAACGTTGTCTACAGGGTTTGCATGGGCTCCTCTCCCTGCCATGCTGTCCTGATGCACCTGGGAGTGTGGCAGTTATTAAACGTGGGCATTTTTGGTTCAGTCTAATCTGGTCTGATGGGAATTATTTTGCGTCGGTAGAGATGCCCATCTTAAGATTTTTCTTAACACGGAGAGAAACAGGGAATTCTGGGGAAGGGCGAGTTAAGGATGGGAGGGGTAGGCTTGCAGTGTTGTATCAATTTACAGTATAGATAGGAAAACCCAAGGAGAACTACCTCCTCCCCCTCCAATCCCAGTTCAGAACTGGAAGTCAGGCAAACAGCGGGTTGTGTGGATGAAATTCGGGAGTCATTTCCAGATGTGTGATAGTGTTGGTCTGTGGGAATATATGTAGTTCTTTGAGACTTGGGTCTCTAGACTCAGAAGGGACTGCGTGTCTTGGAGAGTGAGTTCTTAGGTGGGTGTCCTGAAAGCCTGGGAGTAGAGCTTCCTTTTGGTTGTCTGAGTCACCAGGTGAGTTTCTCAGCTGGCCCTTTAGTCACTCTTGCGTCCCCGTCCCCATTGTGGAGCTGGTGAAGAACTTCCTGTTTCCTTTTTGCTCACTGCGCACTGATGGGCAGTGACTCTTCTTTAACACTGGGAAGAATTTGGTTTAAATTATAAAATTTCAAAGTACATTTAAAATCTTAAATATCTCACAAGATACTCTAAGGACAAAGAGCATGCTTTAAATTTCAAAGCTTTCAAGACCAGAATGTTTTATGACCCTGCAACTCGTGTGTGGTTTTCAATGGGGATAAAAATACTCGGTGGGTATGTGGGTGGTTTCTCGTGTTTTGGGTAACGGTGAGAATATGAGATGCCGAGCTCTGGACTCTGGGAAGAGAGCTATAATTACCAACCGGTGCCTTCCTGGGATTGGTTTATGGGTGGATATTGGTTATCTAGAAATCCAGCAAGCCAGAATTCATATTATCAAGCCTGGCTTTTCCCCTGGAAGTTAAAATTGTGATTGACAGTCGAGGAAGCATAGGCTCGCGTGTTTGCTTGTCTTTTTCCGTCTCTGGGACCATTCACGTGTGCAGTTGGGCAGGACTGAAGGCTGGTATGGTGGCTTCTCCAAGCCTAGTGCCCAGCAGCCACCACACAGCTGCTATGGAAACATTTCTAAATATAATCTAGGACTGACTTTACACGCTCCTCCCCCACGACTCGGCGGATGTGGTAAACACCCTAAAAATACCTATGATTGAACTTTTGAGGTATCTGAAAAGAAGGGGCAGGCACAAGGACTGGGGTTGAAAGTCCGGCACTGTTGGACGCTCGCTCATTCTCATCCTCTGGGACCGTTGTCCCCCTGGGCCTGTGTGCGAAGCTGTTTGCTGTGCTGTGGTCCGTGTTGTTCCCCTCAAGGCTAAGAGCTTGCTCTCTGGTCTTATGTTTACTGCTGGCAGGTTTCAAGGAAACTATTCATAGAATGACATCTGTTCTCTGTCCCATTGACCAAACCTGCAGCTGCTACCATACAGGCAGGGGGTTGAGTTTTCAGTTTATTTAATAAAAATCAGAATTTTATGTACCCAGTCTAGTGTTCACAAAACCACTACAGTTTATCAGTCCTGGCCTTAAGGAGTCACATTTCTATGCCCATGGAGTAGCCATAGAAATTTGAGAATGGAGCCTGCTTGGGTTATATTATTATCATACTCATAATCCCACAATATAAAAGTAGAATAAAAAATCTTTAAAAATTATTGACTAAGTGATTTGCAAAGCCTTTTTACTAAAAAAGAAAAGAAAAGAAAGAAACTGTGAGGCTGGAGAAATAACTCATTCTGTAAAGTGCCTGTTGAACAAACATGAGGACCTGAGTTCAGAACCCCAGCCTCCATGTAAAAATCCAGGCGTGATGATGTGTGTCTACAGTGCCAGGTTCAGGGACAGCTGGGTTCCAGACGGCCCAGCCTATTTGATGAGCACAAGACTCAGTGAGAGACTCTGTCTCAAAAAATAATGTAGAGTGTGATCGAGGAAGCCAATCAAGACAGACCTCAGGCCACACGTTGGTGGGGGGTGGGGGGGTACATAAATACATCAGTAAGTCAAACAGTGAAGCTTGTTTCTTCACCCACTTTGAGTATTTTGAACATAGAGCCCGTTGGTGACATAACTGGAACACCGGCAGTCTTGTCTCCCAGAAGGCTTTTCATGTTCACCTCCGGACTTGAAGAGCCTAAGGTCCTGTAATTGATTGATCATCAGCAAGTTCTGTTTCTGCTGAAAGAAAACCTTCATGGTTGGTCTCTAATGCCCATGAGATGTGCTCACAGTTGTGGAAATGGTCAGCACTGTCATCCAGGACAGATGAGTCTCTAACTCTTCTACCTCCCCCCAGCCCCCGCCAGTCCACCCTGAGGAGGTTCAGTGTGCGCAGAGCCCGCGTGAAGAAGCACCACTATGTCTGGACAGTACATGGAGGAGATGGAACGGTTTTGTTTGTTGAGAGTCTAAGTACTTTGTGTTATGGTGGTTACAACAGCGTCCTTTGATTGTAACCCTCTCTCTATATCTTCTGCTGTGAGCATCTCAGAGCCCCCTTGTGCGTCCGGAAGAATGTTTGCACGTGTAGAAGATAAACGGGATGTTTCTCTTGAATAATGGAAGCTGTTAAATGTTTGTGTTGTCAACCATTGCATGTGTGAACTAGCCACTTGTAGGAGCTCCTGTTTCCTGGACCCGTCCACTTAATGCAAGGAACGCAGCCCCTGGGGAGGCTGCAAGAGCGGGAGGTCCTGGAGTTGGTAGTGAAGAAGCCAGGGAAGGCATGGACACCAGGACATGTCTCTGTGTCACGAGGATCGCGGCAGTCACGTCTGGTGATGCAGATCAGGTCTCTCAAACGTGTCTCCTCTTCACTTCCAGAATGAAGAGCTACGCAACTTATCACTTTCAGGCCACGTCGGATTTGACAGTCTTCCTGACCAGCTGGTCAACAAATCCACCTCTCAAGGATTCTGTTTCAACATCCTGTGTGTGGGTAAGTGAAGGTGTCCCCTCATGAAGGGGGCGTGTTTCTGGGGCGGGCGGATGATAGTTTATCCCGCTTCCCCGTTTCCTCCAGCTATATTTGGTAAGTGTTTTGCAGTTTTGTGGTGGTACTCAAATTGTCTTTATTTCTGTCATGTGGTCATGCAGCTGGTCAGTCTTATTTTGTTATAAAAAAATTGTCATTTTTTGTGGAGAGCAGGCACTGGACCCTCACTAGACTATAGGAAGTTGAGGTAGCTCAGGTATGTACTGGAAAAGCCTCTAACCCCGTGACTCAATCTGTGGGTCACGGCCTCTTTGGGGGGGGTCACATATCATATTTACATTACAATTCATAACAATAGCAAAATTATGAAGTAGCAACAAAAATAATTTTATGGTTGGGGGGTCAGCACCACGTGAGGAACTGTGTTAAAGGATCGCAGCCTTAGAAAGGGTGAGAACCGCTACTCTAAGCAGTGGATTCCTAGGGTCCCTGACTACGGTGAGCGCCTTCTAAAGACACGTGGAGTCAGGGAGAGTTCAGATGACTCTGATACTTGAGCAAGCTTTAGCTCTCAGGACAAAAAGAAACAACAAAATAATCTAGACTTCTACAGCCGCTCTTAGATTGGGATCTAGATTTGACCTTCGTTTTATTCCTTGTAGACAATGGGAAAAATCCAAAGAGATCTGACTCTCACACCTCGGTGTGTCTTATTCAGCCCCACCTCCAACCTTACTTACCCCAGTGTCCTGCCTTAACCCAGGTCACCCCTGGTGTGGGAGGGTGTGGTGGCGGAGGTGGTGGTGTCTTTTCTCTCTCTAGCTACTTCCTTTTTAAACTAAGATGAGGAAGGTGGAAAAGGGTGACAAACACGAAAATCAAGATAAAAATCTGTAATCTTGATTAAAAACTGTTCCTGAAACGCTCTTATGAAGAGCCCTGAGCCCATTTGCCGCAGAATTTTGCTGCTATGGTCTCCTTTGCATAATCCTCAAGACATCACTCTGAGACAGGAGCATTCCTCCGTGTGGCCGCGTGAACCATTCCCCCCTCTAAACCTAACAGAATGGGTTAGACTGATTTCCTGGCTAAGTGAGGTGAAATCAGAAAGGTTTGCCTTCAGTGTGAGAAGCACGCTGGCCCGCTCAGATGAGGGACACTAGGGGAGTGGGCGCTTTTCTTCGGGAGCCTGTTGCATGTAGCTGGAAGTCAGCAATGCAGAATGTGACACCTGGCCAGCACTCTCGGCCAGCTTGTTCTCTGGCACCGTGTTTTAAACCGTGGATAAGAGAATGGCAGGAAAGATGTGGTCAAAGCGGCCAACTCCTGTGTCTTTTGGTACGTGCTCTTTGCAGAGGAGGGCAGTTCTTCATTAGTGTAGCAATTTGCTGGTTTTGTATTGAAAAGTGTGGTAGATTATAATTCTGAACCAATTGCTCTTCTGACTTCCTGACCAAGCCTTCCCAAAGCCCTTTCCAAAATGGTTCCGTGAATTGATCTGAGAGTGGTGCCATGGCTCCTGCACTAGAATGAGAGCTGTCTTGTGGGATCTGACTTGCTATAGGGCAGGATCTAACGGGGTACGCATACAGTGGCTTAGTGACCGACCTGCAGATTGGATTTCCGTATGTTAATGCTGTCCTGTGAGGTTAGAAAGAGCACTGGCCATGTCACCTCTCCTGAGTAAGTAGTAATACCCTGTTTCATACATGGGCACTTTGCTTCAGTTCAGAACGCCTGGATAAGCTTGGTGCATGATGCAGGCTTTCATGATTCCAGTTTATCTCTGAGATGGAGGTGGAGGCAAGGAGCTTATGGGCCAGCTAGTCTGGCATGCATAGCCAGAAAACAACAGAGACCCTGGTCCAAATAAAGTGGAAAGACCAAGGCTTTCATACAGGTGCTGTCACTGACACACATGGATGTGTGTGTACACACACACACACACACACACAGAGAGAGAGACAGACAGAGAGAGACAGACAGAGAGAGACAGAGACAGAGAGAGACAGAGAGAGAACGAGAACACAGCTGCCTCCTGGGATGGCAATATGTGGTCAGAACACTGTCTACTTCTTGATCTTGCTTTCTTCTGGTAGCTTCTTTGTGTTTTTGCTTGCTTTTCCTTCCAGCTGTCTGGCTTCCAGCAGTTACCAGCTTAACAATGGCTGGAAGGAACAAACCATTCCCTGACACAGATCACTGGACATCACAGATTTTTCTGAGTGTGGTGTCACATGCCCAGCCTGGCTGGGAGTGGAGGTCGGTCCATCTACTCCAAACCACAAGTGGTTCCCTAAGGAAAGAAAGGCTTTACCAGAAGGGAAAGGGGTGTGGGGCCCCACACCCTGGACAGATAAGGACCGCTCACAGGTGACAGGTGTTTTGATTTACACAAAGGATCACGCTGTTTCCATGCTTTAATTTTTTTCTCATACCATAATAAATCTGGATATACTTCCAAGATGGAGTGTGATCCTTCAAGTTTTCCAGATTTCTTTTCACTACGATTTGGCTGTGGTTTGAGTTCATGTGCTGGGGACCTAGGCTGGGTGTCAGTATTGAGACGTTGCAGAACCTTTAAGAATGGGCCATCTGTGACAGACACTTAGGTTTTGCCTTAGAAGGGAGGAGAGTGGTTCTCCTGGGTCTTTGTGTCTGACCTTCTGAGAGGGCATGACAGGATTTTTTTTCCGGCCATTCCTCAGCCTCTGGCTTTCTGTCTGGCCATGAGCTCTCTAATATGTATTCCATGTTGTATGTATGTCCATGTTGTCATGACATTTGCCATTATTAGATCCTCATTAGCACCAAACTGAGGCTGGCACCATGCCTTCAGACCTCCACAAATGTGAGCTAAACACACTTTCTATAAAATTATTCTGTCTCAGGCCTTTTGTTATAGTCACAGAAATCGACGGATGCAGGACTGATGTGGAGACAGACACTGGATGGCACCTCATACCGATAGGCCACAACCACGTTGCGTTACACAGATTAATAGAATTGGGTTAATTTAAGATATAAGAGCTAGCCAACAAGAAGCATGAGCTAATAGGCCAAGCAGTGTTATAATACAGTTTCTGTGTGATTATTTTGGGTCTGTGTGGCTGAGAAGGGAACAAGCAGCCTCCCACTACAGAGTCCTGTCCCTAGTAGATTGTCTGTTAATCAATCAGGTGGCATTTTGAATGTAATGCCCCTCCCCAGCCTCATAGGGAGTGTTATTAGAAGGTGGGGACTTGTTGGAGGAAGTGTGTCACTGTGGGGGTGGGTTTTGAGGTCTTCTATGCTCAAGCTATGCCTAGTCCAGTTCACTTCCTGTTACCTTTGGATCAAGATGTAGAACTCTCAACTCCTTCTCCTGCCTGCGTGACACCATGTCCCACCATGATAATGGACTGAACCTCTGAGCTGTAAACCAGCCCCACTTAAATGTTTTCTTTTATTAGAGTTTCTGTGGTCATGGTGTCTCTTCACAGCATTGAAACCCTAACTAAGACAATCAGCATACAAGCAAAACACTCAGACACATCAAATAAAAGTAAATCTTTTTTAGAAAGGAGGGGAAAAAAAGACATGGTTTTGCTTTAGGGGAGCTTCAAGGTACAGCCAGTGCATTGAAAATCTCCCCTGTGCCAGGCATGGTGGTGTGGGCCTCTAAGCCTTACACTTGGGAGGCAGAGGCATGAGATTGCAAGTCTTAGGCTTACCTGTGCTATATTAGTGAGTTCAAAACCAGCCCAGGCTACAAAGCAAGACCTTGTCAAAACAAGAGATAACACATGCCTTGGGTCCCAGCACTCTGGGAGGCAAAGGTCTGCAGATCTCCAGAGTTCAAGGCCAGCCAGGGCTATGCCATGAGACCCTGTCTCAAAAACATGAGACAAACCAAAGACATGTGAACAGTTAGCTACGAGATGGAGCACTTGTGGAGCCTGAGCAGGACCCCAGAACTGCAAAGGACAAACCCCTCTTGGTTCTGTGACCCTTCCTGCTGCCGCATCCCACGACTGCTCTTGGTGAACCAACCTTGGTTAGTGTTGCTGCATCTATTTACAGCCCTTAAAAGCGCAGAGAGAGCACAGACCTGGGAAGCCAAACACTTGGACATTTAGAGGAAAGTGGTTTTTGCAACCGGTAGATTAACTTTGTGCTGTAAGTAGGGTCCGGAATGCTAACTGTTCACAATTTCCACCTTAGTGTAGACGATCACTCAACAGCCGTATCTTTTTAGAAAGAGGATGGGTGGCATCCCCAAGTGGCACGAGCATCCTCAACTAGTAAAAGGAGAGAGGAATTGCAGGCTCGGGTAGAATCCTTGCCTTGTAAGTGGAAGTTTTATTGCTGCCCTCAGGGAAACGTGAGAGAGAAATAAGTCACTCTATGACAACCTTTGACATGCTGGAAACTTCTGGGGTGGGGGCCCTGCTTGCCTCTTTGCTGGTGTCCTGCAGAGACAGTTTTCAGGGACCCAAACAGTCCCTGCGTGACAGGTGCGCACGGTGGTGTGGGCACTGCCACCAGCACAGTCTGCGTCCCTTACGGGGAGACTGCTCCTTCTTATCTGTGTCTATCACACAGTAATTTTGTTTTGCTCATGGCTAATTTGTGAGGAAGGGAATCATGGGCTTGGGAAGGGCCACTCATGAAGAAGCAGACTGGCTTATGTTTTTTTATACTGGTGTGTGTGTGTGTGTGTGTGTGTGTGTGTGTGTGTGTGTGTGTGGTTACTATGCACAAGAAAATGCATTTTCAGCAAAGTAAGGAAGACCAAACTCGGTCTCAAATACTATCCGGCCAGACGCAGAGCCATCTGGAGCGACATCCAGGCAATAACCGAGGTGCAAGCTGTCAACAGTTTGTTGTGCACCCTGCCATCCCCACACCTATCCTCATTAGGATGCTGAGTCCTCAAACACCAGCTTTATAACTCCGCATCTAGTATTGCCCTTCTGTATCAACCCCTTCTCCATGAGTTCGTAGCCTTCCCTCCCTTGTCATCTCGGCCTGTTTACATCTCTTGCCATGACAGTGTGCTGACTGTCTCTTCTTGAGAAGCGCTCTACTTGGATGACTGCTCTCCTATGCAGTGCTGTAGGCGCCAGGCTTCTGTGGTTGTCTTTGGGTCAGAGGCCAAGACGTCGTCCTGTTTCTGTGGCAACTCACGAGGTCGCAGGGGAGAAGGTGTGGTCTTGCTCAGGAGAACAGTGTGGCTGTCGCAGGCGCTTCGAATGATAGTCCCCTAGCTCGCCCTTAGCAACGTCCGGTTGGTATTTGGTTACATTCTAGACCAGATTCTAAGATATGAGAGAACACCGTATCAGCCTAGTTCATTGTTATATTCCTAGAGCTTGGCACAGGGCTAAGTACATAGTAGGCACTGGAAAAATACTGGCTGGCTGAGGGCTGATGAGTGAGGAAATTCTATCCGTCGGGGACACACTGGGAAGGTTACAGGGTAAGGAAAGTGCACTCGAGCAACTTTTTATTGAAGAAACGAATCAATGCTAAGTGGCAAGCCACATCAGGCTGCGCATCCCAGAAAGCTCCATCCTACTTTATTTTACATTGTGTCGAGAAGCAAAGATTACAGCAATGTAAAGCTCTCATTGCTCAGTTTTGTCCATATTGTGAGAAAGTTGCCGTAAGGCTATGGATTCTAGAATTTCTCCTTTCCCTGTGGGCTTTCACCATCTGAAAAATGACTCCGGCTTTCCTTCAGGAGACTGCAGGAAGGGTTGCCAGGTCAGGGTTAGGGATTGCTGGGGGGCTGATAGATGTTGAGTCTAAGAGGACATTCTGCCGACTGCATTGAAAAGGTGCATTTTATGATGTGTGCGTCTTGATTGCTCCCTCCTCCTCTTGCTAATCATGACAGTACCCTCGGCCTCAGCAGTGCATGGGCAGCGACAGGCTCAGTTCCCTGTCCCATAGCTCCGGGATGGAATAGATGAACCAAAGTTATGAGAGATTTTGCTTGGTCCTAAGCTGGAGGTTTACAATCCTCAGTTCATCCTGGCTTCACATTTGGCTCTCCCTGCCTGGTGCAGTTGTTTTGGTGACCTTCCCTCTGCTTTGTGCCTATGAGGAACCCGGCACGCAGCCTTGGCTTGAAATAGCTCTGTAAATCAATAGAGCCGTTGCTTTAAGTCATGCTTAAAATATCATCACAATTGTGGCCATGAAATCCGTAAACTAGTATTTGTTATCTTGGTTTCAGCTCAGTATAGGGGAGGGGAAAGTGCGGGGAGAGCAGAGAAATTGGCAAAGATGCCGAGCCATAGCTATAACAGAGATCATCACAATAACTGTGAACACTAGGACCATAGACACTAAGTTTGAACTCTGGCTCTGCCACTTTACGCTGTGACTTTAAGAAAGATATTCGGAGCCTTAGTGCCAGTGCAGGAAACTCCAGTGCCTAGGTGATGGGGGGAACAGGGAGTATAAATGAGGGATTGTGTGGGACCTCCTATCTAGGTGATGGGGGAACAGGGAGAATAAATGAGGGACTGTGTGGGACCTCCTATCTTGGGCCCGGCACAAAGTAGCAACTTAGCAACTTTGGTGATTATTGTTATCAAAGAGTTGTTTTGAAACATATACATTTTTTAAACATTAAATCCACTAATGTATCTTTCCTTGATAATAATCTTTTCAGGCCGATTCAGGAGAAAAAAAGATAGTTTTTATCCTTGTGGTATACAAAGTGCCCATAGGCAGACTCACAGGTACTGACTATCTAGGGGTTAGAAATATCCTTTTTTCCAACCCAGGGCCTCCTGTGTGCCAGGCAGGTCTGCCACTAGGCTATATCCCTAGCCATTTCTGTTTACTTTTTATTCTGAGGCAGTCTCACTCAGCTGTTCAACGTGTAACTCTGCTATCACAGCCTCCTGTGTTGCTGGGATAGGAAGTCTGCACCATCAGGCTTGGCTACTAGAAAATATCCTGATCTGTGACTTCAAGCCCTCTTCTGCCGAATAGTTGATAGATTTAGAGGCTTTCCTAAAGAAGTGTTCAATCCATAGACCATCCATAGAAAGAACTATGGGAGTCACAGTGGAATTTCCAGGAATATTGCCCTTCCCTCCTAACCCAGTTTTGGTTTTCTTTTCGTGGTTATATAGGTGAGACGGGTATTGGCAAATCCACGTTGATGGACACTTTATTCAACACCAAGTTTGAAAGTGACCCCGCTACTCACAACGAGCCAGGTGTCCGGTTAAAAGCCAGAAGTTACGAACTTCAGGAAAGCAATGTACGGCTGAAGCTAACCATTGTCGACACGGTGGGATTTGGAGATCAGATTAATAAAGATGACAGGTATGTCTGAAGATTTTTGTAGCTGTAGACATGGGTCAGGAGAGAGGCAGTTCAAGGAAACTCCATCTCAAGGAAGGTCCATCCCAGATACATTCAGAGGCCTTGAAGAAGACTCTGGTTGCAGAATTACCAAATAGTGTCTGAATAACAACTGGGGGTCAGGGAGTTGAGCCTAATGCGGAATTTGGATCAATGGAATGAATTAAAATTTCCTCTGTGCAGAGGGGATTACCTAACTAGGTAATTTATACTACTAATTCCTGTGTATGTGTGGGGAAACAACTCTTACTAAAGAAGTGAAATGTTTTAAAAGCATTTGGCATGGTGGTTTGTGCACAGGTAGAGGTCGCTCAATACCGGTGGATTCTGTGTGGTCCTAAAATCGGGACTCATCACATAGACTTGAAGCTATACTGTAAAATACTGCAGTGAGTTTTTATTCTGGGAAACCCCAGCCCCTTTGTAAAGCCACAGAAGTGTGGGTCTTCCCCGCGAGTGACTGTTTGCCTCTCTTTGAGGGAAGCTGTTAATTCTTAGAACTTGCCAGAGAGCCATGATGCGTATGTTAACTGTCCTCAGGGCCACATCCTCTCCCTTCTTGGTCAGTGACCCTGGTCTTCCATCTTCACTTCAGATGTTTAACTGTTTAAAATGTTCCACTTGTTCTCAAACTGAGCTGAGTCTTTGGTCCATAACCCCCTGCTTTAGTTTCCCTGTGAAGTGGGTTTCCTTGCAGGTTGGCCAAACCAATTAGAGAAAACCTCATTTCTACCACCATGCCTATGGCAGCCTTATAATTTATAGAAAACCACGAGACCAAGGCCAGACCATGTAGATTTCATGGTCCTTCCGGGGGGTGGACAACTAACATGGGTATTCTGCCTGCCCCAGGATGCTTCCCTGTCTCCATCAGTAGCAGACTGCCTGCCTTCTCAGTGTGGAGGCCTCTAGACCTTCAGGAGTTATGCTCGTACAAAAAGCGATTTAAGAAGGCCGAAACCATCTAGGACCCAAAGATGATTCTAGACACATTTTTGGATAGTGATGGCATTATAGGGCTGCCTCACTTCTTTTGGATAGTGACGGCATTATGGGACTATCTCACCCTTTTGGATAGTGACTGCATTATGGGGCTGTCTTACTCCTTTTTATGTTCAGCAGTTGTGGGATGTTTTGCTTACAAAATGTGTCTGTGACAGAGTTTTAAAAAAATCCTTCCCTCAGAATGGCGTGTGTATTTCTGTGGATGTATTCTGTAAAGTAGAATTTGAAATCTTTTGTGTAGGAATGCGTGCCATCTATATATATTGTAACAGTACCCAGTAAAAGTAAGGACCACAGTTCCTGACAGAAATGTGTCATTCATTCTTTAGCTGAGCAATGCGGTCTGTTTTATTGTTTTCTATGCAGAGTACTTTCAACACTCGCAGTAGACACTGTCCTGTGGTAACGTGGGCAACTGTTACTTTAGTGAAAAGGACTTGGTTTGCTTATGATCAAAGTGGGCCATCTGTACTGCCCTGGGGAAGGGCCCGCCAGGCTGGCTCTGTCTGACCTCCCTCTGACTTTCAGCACCTAGCTGTGGTGGTGGGGAGGTTGTGTCTGAAGGCCATTTTAATGTGAAGTGCAACACGTGAGGAGAAAATCCTGGGGACCAGGAGAAGGGCACACTTGCATTATGGGAGCTGGAGACAGAGCCAGGTGCATTGTGGGAGCTGGAGACAGAGCCAGCGTCTGTTCCCTGTGCTGTACAGGACTATGCTCAGTGGAAAGCCTGTCTCTTGTCTCTTTGTGGGATAGATTTCTTCTGGGAGTTGGGGAATTTCGTGTTTATGTGTTCCCTGGCTGGATTCTTGTCAGGCTTCCCACAGGACTGAGCAGCGGCCTCCGTCTAACATCTGCAGAAGGACCACATTGCCTCAACACTGCCTCTGGTTTTCCTTTTGCCTCACCCTAACCGAGACTTCCCCTCAGACTAGTTTTCAATGGCCAGCAACAAGCTGCCGAATAGCTAAGCTAGCACATGCAGATCCTCATCTCTGCATCTGGAGTCCTCTTTAAGAAATGAGCTGACTCATATGGGTCAAATAATAGTTTCCAAGGAGACTCCGAAGACAGGAAGTGTGATTTTAACCTAACCTAGATACCAATTATTTTTTCCTATTTAATTTCTTGACAACTCTCGCATAACCTTTTTGAATGACTTTTGAAGCTCTAGACCCATGCCTCAAAAGGCGTTGTTGACAATTGACTATAAACCTAAATGGCTTATCTAAAAGCAGTTGCTGGACAGTCTCTTTCCATCAGAATATTGGAAGTGGGATATGCATTTTTGCTTCAGTGTGTAACCGTATAGGAAGGGATGCACTTTCTCAAAGTCAGGCTTATCTTTTTCTGCCATAGATTCAGGGCCTCAGGAATGTCCCAGTGTGTTTATAGACTTGGGACGTGTCGGCATTCTTGGAACATTATCTGCCCCTGCCCTGGCTAGCTAGAAGGAGGCAGGAAGAGGGGTCTGGGAGGATTTCCTGTTATGTTTAAGTCTTGTTTAAGGACTTCCTTGCTCTGGCAGTCTGTACTCATGCATGAGGGGCATGAGGGGAGGGGGATCTGGAGAGGCAAGAGCCAGCGCAGACCTGCTCCCTAACTAGAACCAGATTAGTTTGCCCCACCTTTGGGAGGTGCCATGAACTGTAAGGTACCTGCCTGGAAAGTGGATAGTCCAGCCCACCGAGAGAATCCCTGTCTCCACTATAGTTAGGAAACAGCAGTGAAGGGCAGTGTTTGCCCTTCCAATTCAGGTTTCTAGTCAGCTTCCTGGCAGAGGCGCCCAGAGGTAAGGAAAACAGTCTTTGGTTAACAGATAGCGAGAAAAGAGAGAAAACATGGTCACACAGTAATCATGGGAAATGGGGTCACGTTTCCACTGGCCATGTTGCAAGAATGATCATAGAAAAAATCCACAGAGAACGGCTTTTCCCTGCGATTTGAGGGCGAACACATCTCATTTCACTGTGTCCTCATGGCTAGTGTATACGCAGAATGCACAGTGGAAGGGATGGTCCCTGAGAAGGAGATTATGTTCAGTATAGCAACCCCTTTGTTCTCGCTCCTACCTCCTGCTCACGTGATAGGGCCGCAATCCAGACGGTGGACTCGGCAGCACAAAACTAGACAGGTGTCCTTTCTATAGCGATGGGGACAAAAGGCACTTAGGTTCTGCTCTATCTGGGAGTGCAGAGAAGAGTGGAAAGGGTTGAGACACAGTGGGCTGCTTGTTTCAAGGAGACTGGGGAGAGAGCAAGCACAGGCCGGCCGGCCTGTTTCCCCAGAGGAAACTCTTCATTGTCTCGTTCCCATAACGAAACTTTAGCCCTCCGAGAGCCCAGTGGCTTTTGTTTGTTTAGAATGATATCATTTCCTCTCTCCGTTTCTTCTTTTTGGTCCTTTTTCTCCCTCCTCCTTGCTTTAAAAAGCCTCCTGGCACTTAGCTAGTGATGTTGGTGGGGACAGTTCTATTTCACAGAATAGGCATTCGCTCCCTTGTGCTAGCTGGAGATTTCACCCTTGGCTGGGAAGGAAAGGGGCTGCATGTTGAACTCCAGGTTTGTCACCCACAGGCTGACCATAGCGAGTAGGGAGGAAGGGCACCTATGGGGTGTAGAAGAGAAGACCCATCGGAAAGATTCGTAAGCAGTTGGATGCAGGGATCTAAGACTCATCGGAAAGACTGGGCTGGAGGTAGAGGGCTGTGGCTTGTCATCGAAGGGATGGTCAGAATAAATGTGGTTTTCCAGGGTAACCACAGAGGAAGAGAGGGTGAAGGGCTGGCAGGAGTTTGGTAGAAGCAGCAAAGGAGGCCTAAGGGACAAAGAGAGCAAAGGATCCCAGCTCTCCAAGCAGTCTCCAGCATGTTCTCACCCCACTCCACCCCAGCGTGGAGGCGGCTTAAGACCAGAGGCAATTAGTAGAAATTAGTAGAAAGCAGAACCAAGCTTGGAGCTGCTCCTGAGACAAGGCAGGGACGGCCCAGACTCAGAAACAAGGAAGCAAGGACACATTGCTAGTACCTTCTTCTTGGTGGGATAAGGGGCTGCTGACAAGAACAGCCTGCCCCAGTTAGGAAACCCTGCAGCTCAGCCCCCCAGACATGATGGGTGACCTCCTGGGCTGTCCACTTCCCCATAGGGTGGGGCTCAGTACTAGGGAAGTGGTACTGAAAAGGGTGTGGAGTTCTTGGGGCGCTTTCTCTTCCCCCCTCCTTTAAAAAAACCCCCAACCACTTTCCTTGGATTTACTGCATTCTGGGTTTATTTGTATTACCTTTTTAAAGACAGGGTTTCTTGTAGCCCAGGCTTGCCTGGAGCTTGCGCAGCTGAGGCTGGCCTTGAACTCTCGGTCTTCCTTCATCTGCCTCCTGGTACCAGGATTGGAAGTGTGTACTAGGATCTACTCAAGCTGTTATTTTGGTGCTTGGCTTGTTTATGGGAAAGTGAAACACAGAAAGGTTTAGGGACTGGTCCAAGGCCACGGGGCTGGTGACTATGATGCTGGCTGGCACTTTGACCTGAATCCATGATTCTCTTACACAACTACCTGAAAATATCATCGAATGTGGGTATTGTTATGTAATTTGTACCTATATTTCAAAACTGAGAAAGTAAAGATTCTTGTTATCAGCCGCTATCCTTTGCATCGGAGTTTCACAATTCTAATTTTAATTGATGAGACATAGTCTACCTTTTTTTGTTAAGCCTGTAGAGAGACTGTTTACATTCTTCCAGTGGATTATGATCAGATCATCAAAGAAGGAATACAGTGAGCAGTGTTTAGTAGCTGAGTGTAGTCCGGGCACTCGGGAAACTAAGGCAGGAATGCCACAAGTTTGAGCAGAGGCTAGCCTGGGCAACATAGCAAGTCCAAGGCTAGCTACTTATCGAGACTTTGCCTCCAAACACCTAAACAAGGGGCTGTGGAGATGGCTCATTCCATATAAGTGCTCGCTATGCAAGCATAAGGACCTGAGTTCACCTCCATACCAAAAACCACGTGTGGTGCTGCGCGCTGGTAATTCTGGTTCTGGGGAGGAGACACCAGCGGATCCCTGGTCCTCAGTGGCCAGCTAGCAGCCTGCCTGGCAAGCCCCAAGCCAGCCAGAGACCCTGTCCCAAAAAAAAGAAAGAGAATGGCTCTTGAGGAGCAGTGCTGAAGTTGCCCCCTAACCTACACATGCACGCACGCACGCACGCACGCGCTCCCTTCCGCTCGCCTCAGGTGGGACGTCTGCTTCATCCCACTGTAAGGTTTTGTAGCGTCCTGTGGGAGCTTTCAGTTTAATTTTTGGGTCTGGGATCTAGATGTTGAAAGACTTGTTTTCTTACTACTGAACTGTTCTTATAAACTTACCGCAGAAAGTAAGTCTGGAGAGAAGTAAAGCCTCCGTTCCTAACAGATCTGTGCCTTTGCTGCTAAAACCGAGTCCCTCTGATTGGTTCCCTTAGAGACTGAAAGGGTTAATGGACCTGTTGCTTACTTCCTGAAGAATGTGTTTCTGGTAGGCTGTTGATGATTTTCATGGCCAGGTAATAGACTCGTCCATAGTCGTCCAAGACAGAGTTAGCTGTGACTTGGTGTGGCAGGACGGGGAACAGAAGTTATGGTTAGAGGACGGACAGAATCTTAAATCACAATTGCCCAGGCTCTTCAGTGTCTTGATGAACTTTCGGGAAGGCAGAGTTCAGCCTGCGTGCCTCTAGGGGATGTGCAGAGGACCCGAGGAAAGCTGGGGACAGCGATGTCCTGTTCTGAAGTCGCAGGCTGGTGTTTTTCCCTGCACCAATGCCAAGCAGGCATTAGAAGCTGTCAGAATCACTTTTATTAAGATGGATTGTTTTAGAGGGTCGAGCTAAAGGACCTTGCCAGCAGAGGCATGAGGCACGTGCGGACGGATGTCTAGGGGCCAGTACAATGGCTGTGTGCTGCTGGAACCCAGAAAGGAAAGGCAGGAAGGGAGTCGAGGCAGGAAGGTCAAGAACTTGGGTCCTGGCTTTTAGGGCAGAGTGAGTCACCCATGTTTCCCAGAAGACTTTTGTCCCAACCTGCAAAAAATTTTTTTTGAGACTAAAAAAATTGAAAAATGGTTCTTCTGCATTCTAGCTACAAGCCTATAGTGGAATATATTGATGCCCAGTTTGAGGCCTACTTGCAAGAGGAATTGAAAATTAAACGCTCTCTCTTCAACTACCATGACACAAGGATTCACGCCTGCCTTTACTTCATCGCCCCCACGGGCCACTCTCTGAAGTCCCTGGACCTGGTCACCATGAAGAAGCTAGACAGCAAGGTACTGGATGCAGTTCTGTCCACTCTGGCGCCATTTCTCTAAGGACCCAGGTTATTTTCTGGAATGCATGTAGCTGGGTTTTGTTAACGCTTTCTTCTTTCCTAGATTACAGAGATAGAGGTTGTCCGAATGAGATAAGTGCCTAAAAACCTCTTGTGAGTGTTGGCCAAGAGAAGACAAAACCAGCACACGGCACTATCCTTAGTTCTTAGACGGGGACTGGTAGATAAGCATGGAGTTTATTGGCCCTCCTGGAGGCCTATAAAGCCCTGGCTATAATTTGAATTTAGTGTGATATCAGATTTTAATGTTTTGCCTGCTTGAGGACACTCAGCCTTCTAGATTTTCAACTGCACTCGTCTCAAAAGAAAATAAAGTCTGCATTTCGTTTTTGGCCCTGGGCCTGGCATGTTTGTAGCCTCTGTTTCTACAGCTCTTGAAGGAAGGGGGCCCGTCCGCGTGATATAATCTGATTCCAGTTTTATAATTAACTTAGTTTTCTGTTTTGAAATAAACAGAAAACGCTATGTTCTGAAATGGATGACATAAGGACATCAGGAACAACCACAACCTAAGCTGTGGTACTTTCCCCCAGACTCTGAGCCCCTCTGGCACTCAGTGGAGATTCTCACTGGATGATCAAAGCCCTGGGATGTGTTTTTGGCTGTACCCACCCACCCCCTGCCTGCAAAAAACAAAAAAACTGTTAAAGAGATTCTTTCTCTGCAGAGAACTAAAACATAGAATGTTCAGTAATTGATCTGTCCCCGAGCTCCTTTCTGAACCAGCCAGGCTCTTTGGGCTTCCAGCGTTCATGATACTCTACTGGCCTTAAAGTATTATTATTATTATTATTATTATTATTACCACCGCCACCACCATCATCCCCACCAGACTCTGCAAGGATAACAGACATTCTTCCTCATTCTGTTCAATTCTCTGGACTTCAGTTCCTGGGAGTTTTACCTTGCCCCGTCTTGGTAGTGGCAGATCCCACGTGGTCCTTGGAAACCTGCAGGCCCTTCTGCTCTCTAAGCATCCATTTGTTAGAGACATTCAGGAAAGGAGTCAAAGGGAAAAGGGAGAAACCAGAGGCCAAACAAACACAAACAAACCAAAGAGTCCAACCGCTAAGCAGATTCAACTTTCAGACAACTCAGAATGATATTATCGGGGATCTAGGTGCCATCTTTCAGTGTTGTTTAATTCAGTTTCATTGAAAAAGGTCAAGGGAAGATGATCAGTTATGATCATTCTAGAAGATTGTAATTACCTGCTCATATGATAGTTGGTGTCTCTATTTATCCTGGTCAGTTTGGCCGAGAAAGCCATGTTTTGTCTGTGTCTTTGCATCTCAGTCTGAAGTGTGTGCACAGGTAGTCAGTAAGCTTTGTCCCTCGGGTTCTGATGAAGCCTTTATTTGCTGTCAAGGATGCTCCCCTCCACTGGAGGAAGCCCAAGCCCTTGGCGTTTGGGAGGATGTGACAGAGATTGAAGACAGACTTCAGCATATCTCTTGTTCTGGTTTGTCAGGAGTTTCTGATTTGGCCCTTGAAGGGGAAAAGCAAAATATTCAAATGTGACTGAAAGACCATGGGCTCCTGAACTGGGCGGAGAGTCTAGTCTAGATAGCTGTCTGTAACATTCTCTAAAACCCTGTGCCTATGAGAGAGAGGGAGAAAGTTCATCTTTAACCACGAATGAAAAAAAATGTTATTTTGTCATCCTGGCACTAAGGAGGTGGAGATAGGGGAATCAGAGTCCCAACCAGCCTGAGCCCAGAGTGGGTTTGCCGCCGGCTACATGAGACCCTCTCTCGAAAGACTGTGTCCTTTCAACAGGATTTAGGGAGTAGGAAATAACGTCCTTGGGGCTTTGTGCCTGCATTCCCAGGTGTCCTGGCTCTTACCCTGGACTGTCTGTCATTAACTGAGACTGAAAGTGAGCCTTGCTGCTTTTGAGCCATGGTCTCACGTAGCTCATGCCAGCTCAGACTTCCTGTGTAGCTGAAGATAGATAGCCTGGACCACTTCATCCTCCTGACTCTGCCTCCTTAGTGCTGGCATTTGATGTGTGTGCCACCACGCTCAGGTGAGCCTTGCTTTTGATCCTGGATGAAAAGGTCATTTGATAAAAACTGACTTTCAAAAGAATTAACTCTGAGTTAGGAAATTTAAAAAATAGGTAATTTAAAAATATCCTATTATTTTTTTATTTTTGGTTTAACACTTAAATCCCCCAAATTTTCAGAAAGGAAAGGGGGTCCTGCATAGTGCCGATGATGTTCCGCTTTAGCAGAGTTGCCTAGGTCTCCATAAACCACGCCCCTGAAAGGAGTAGCTGTTTATTCAGAGTGGCCTGACTCCCCCATTGTCACTGTTGTCATAGAGTAAAAGCACTTCCTTTTACCGTGTAAAGAGGGAGGCGGTGCAGGAGAGGAAATTACAAGAGCCATTGTGGGATGCGAGGATGGCGAGCTAAGATGCTCCTGTGCCTGCATCTCACATCACCTGCATCTTACAGTGGTGCCCTGTAGCTTCTGTTTCTTTGTCTAGTTTTCTTTCTCGCAGCAGGACTGTGTGAACGTGGACATGTTTGCTTTGCAGGTGAACATCATTCCAATAATTGCAAAAGCAGATACCATTGCCAAGAACGAATTGCACAAATTCAAGAGCAAGATCATGAGTGAACTCGTCAGCAACGGAGTCCAGATTTATCAGTTCCCCACAGATGAGGAAACGGTGGCCGAGATTAATGCAACCATGAGTGTAAGTCATCAGTCAAGTGGGGAGCGGAGGGAGGCCGTCCAGAACGCGTGTGTAGTGGCAGCATCGAGGGGCTGGACAAGCCTGCGCTGGGGTCTTCAGTGGGACTCTAGCTCTGCTGTGGCTGCGAGTCATTAAACTAGCCAGTGCCTCAGTTTCCCCAGCTGTCAAGTAGGGAAGAGAGTCAGGATTGTTTTAGCTTTCTGTCCACCACTGATTTCTCCGGGGAGTCTTTGTGACACTAGCCTGGGACCTCATACAAAGCCTCTCAAAGGAAAGAGCCCTTGCTCGGTCCGTGCTGGCAGAAATACGGCTGCCTGGCTCCCTTTGCCTCAGTACTGCTTTCCCCTCTGAGCTGTTTCCCTGAATCTGCAGGTAAACAGGAAGGTAAGAAGATGCTGTCCACCGCAGAGAGGTAGCTATCAGGGGATGAAGGTGTTATCTCACTGGCCAGGTCTCCTCTAGCCCAGCTGGGCCTCAGACTCAAAGTATAGCCAAGGCTGACTTCAAACTTTTGATCTCAGCCTCTTGAATGCTAGGGCATAAACCACCTTAACTGGATCAGTTGCCTTTTTCCCTCAACCATAATTTATTTACCTATTTGGGGGAGTTATAAGGGCTTTTGTTTTTAAATTAGTTTTTAGTGTACAGAAGTAATGGTTCTCAAAAGCATGTTATTGTACTTTGCTCATACTAACGCCTACTGTGGAGAGCCAAGGAAGCCCTGAGCAGTGTGTAAGGAGGTATTGAAGTCCTGACGGAATATGTATTGTTGGCTTGGGTGACAATATCAAAGACCACTGAGGCTCAGGGGGGTAGCTAAGCCGTTCTCTAGTCTGAGTGTGAATGTTGACGGTGTGAATAAGTGCAAGTGTGTGCTAACAATTAACTAGTGTGTGCAAAGACGAGCAACTGCGGTGTCTTCCTGAGGTTCACTGCTCACTACAGAGACCTCCTGCTGAGGCTGCCAGCCCTGCCCCTGTGCTGTGCGTAATCAGCTGGATGGGGTTCTAGGCCTGGTGGAGTAGTAGGTTCCATGCATGCTCCGTTAGCATGCTCCGTTAGTGGACACAGCCTACCTGACCGCAGCGTTTCTGTGTGCGTGTCTGGGTGTCTGTCCTTTCTTAATGCTGTCGCTGCCTCAGGACGAGCCATGCTGAACACCATACCAACTTTGTAGTTTTTTTTTTTCCTTCCCTCAAAGTTCCCCTTTGCTTTCATGTGACACACACACACACACACACACACACACACACACACACACTTGTGTCTAGGGTACCGTACAAGAAGAAACATGAGATGTTTTGTTTCTTCCTTTCTCCTCTCTTACTACACACTCCTCTCCCTTTAAGCCTATCCTCCCCCCATTTATAGGCCCCTCCCCCTTTTTGTGTCACATATGTGTATTGGTTGTTAAATCTAGACTTGGCAGTTGCTCCTGTCACCTTGAGTGGGCACTATTTCCTGGATTAATATGTTAGAATGTTATTTGGTAAGGTATAGACAGACTGTTTCCTGACTGCTCAGTCCCAAATAATACACAGAAACCATATTAATTGCATCAGTGTTCAGCCAATGACTCAGGCATATTTCTAGCTAGCTCTTACATTTTGAATGAACTCATTTCTATTAATCTGTGTATTGGCACGAGGCTGTGGCTTACTGGTAAGGATCCAGCATCTGTCTCCTTCAGCAGCTACATGGCGCCTCTCTTTCTCTGCCTTCTTTTCTCCTCTATCTCTGCTTGGAATCCCCGCCTCGCTCTGGGCTACCCTGCCACAGGCCCCAGAAGCTTCTTTAATCATTAACCAGTAAAAGCAGCACATATCCAGAAGGACTTCCCACACCAGCAAGCTCTCTTTCTCTTTACCTACAGGAACTACATTTTGATTTCAGATTTGGGATTTGAGAAAAAGAATGTGCTCTCCTTCCTACAGATTGATTAGGAAAAAATTTAAAGATTTATTTTTAGCTGAGGGTGGTCGGCACATGCCTTTAATCCCAGCACTTGGGAGGCAGAGGTAGGCATATCTTTATAATTTTGAGGCCAGTCTGGCCTATATAGCAAGTTTCAGGTCAACCAAGGCTACATAATTAGACCCTGTCTCAAAACAAAACAGAAGTATTTTTAATTATGTGGATGTGTGTATCTTTCTGTGAGTATTCAAGATGAATCTTCTGCTGGGAGCAGAACTCTGGTCCTCAGTAGGAGCACTGCACTCAGTTGTAACTGCTGAGCCGTCTCGGGTACCCTGGACCAGGAAACTCAGGTATCTTGTGCATCACACAGAAGCCATGTGTGCAGCCTGAGCTGTGGATGCTGCCTGATTCTGTGTGAAAGAAGATTCATCTTGGAAACCTTCGACCCCTTTTCCACAGTGGACAGGGAGCAGTAAACAATTCTCAGAGCAGCCACTTCAGATCTCCTGACTCCTGTGTGCTAGTAGAAAGCAGTCCCCCCCCCACTTGGCAGTGGGGGAGCCATAGCTACCAGATAACCCCGTGTGGAAGAGTCCGTTGTCTTGGACACTGTACCATCTCTGCTTGAGCTAAGCTCGGGTGCAAGGCTGGAGGCAGTATTTAGCAAGTATATTTCTCACTTGACGTTTGTGTATTGACGAGCCATCTGAAATAGTTGTGGAGCTGGGGGCTCAGCTCAGTGGTCAGCTCACACCTAGCTCATGCAGGGCGTTGGGTTCCACCCCACCTCTGCAAAGCCAGGAAGTAGAACAACCACATTCAGTAGAAATACAATATAAGCTGGGCGTAGTCCATTTATACCTCACCAGTGCAACGGTTCCACCGCAGGCCTTGGGAATCCACTGTTTGCTTCTAACGACCCCGAGCCTCAGGTCAGAGTTCACATCCATCAGAAACAATTGATCTGCATTTACCTGTCATGAAATTACAATCAAGAGGCCAATCATGCATTCGTCATTCCTAACATGCTTTACAGTTTTTCAGTATGAAGACAGTTACCCACGATAATTTTTCTTTGCCTTCATAAAGCCCTTCTGTATCTCTTGTTAAAGATTTGGTTTGAGCTCAAAGCTAAATGAAATGCAAACTCCTACCAATCAATAAATTTAATATTTAATGGGAAGATATTTTACATTGCTTTCATTTTTAAATTTAAACATGAATCAATTAAAAAGTAATTGAAATTTAAAAGTGATCATCTTGATCTCACATGCCGTGTATATGTCAAAAGATTTATTTTGTTTGTGTGTGGGAGTGTTTTGCATATGTACCACGTGCATGCAGTGCTCATGGAGACCAGAAGAGGGCATCAGATCTTCTGGAACTGGGAACTGAACCTAGGTTTTGTGGAGGAGCGAATAGTGCTCCTAACCACTAAGCAATCTTTCCAGTCCTCCACAAGTCATGTTTTAAGTATCCTGTGGACACAGGTAATACGTGGCAGCTGTGATAGATGACATGTAACTCAAGCTCAAGTTGATCCTCAAATCTAGTCTGTATTGGGCTGGAGAGAGTATATATACTTCATGAAGGACATTTGCCTAGCTACAGGGTCTGTAGGTCCATCCCTGTCCCCCGCCCCCGTCCTACCCCCATTTCATGTGACCACCTTTTCTCTACATAAAGAGGCCCCTCTCTAGCAGGAAGAGTGATGGGGTCAGAGGCTATGATTGGAGCTGCCGAGGATAACCACTTGCCTCTTCTGTTGCCTGACAGGTCCATCTCCCCTTTGCTGTGGTTGGCAGCACTGAAGAAGTGAAGATTGGCAATAAGATGGCCAAGGCCAGGCAGTACCCTTGGGGTGTGGTGCAGGGTATGTCTTGTCGTGGGAAAGGGACTCTCATGTTAGTGCGTGTGATGGAGAAATGATGGCCACAGTCCTTCTCTCCCTGTGTCGTCTAGGGAGGTGTCCACCTGGTGCAGGTGGGAAGGAGTGGTGCCATTTAGCCACCGTGGGTCTGAGGAAGAAAGAAACGGTCTTCTGTCAGGTAGACAGGCTAAGCAGCAGCTACAGGCCCTGAGCCTGAGGCAGCCCCTCAAGATGTCGGGCTGTGTGGGAAATTAATAAAAATTTCTAAGATACGAAAGAGTTCTTCCCAGGGAGTTTGAGCCAATGGCGCCAGCAAAGCATCGGAAAGCTGGGAGAGAGCGCAAGCCTCCCAACAAGGGGCTCTTGTTTCTTCCTCGTCGCTGGGAAAACTGTTTTCCAAGGAAATGTTATTTCAGCAAATGTTATTTCATATCGGGTGAGCGGGAATAGTGGTGGTCTTTAAACACTGCCCTGCTGGGTTGGGGCAGCACAGCATGGTAGGTAGGAATCCCACTTTGGAGCCAAACGTTACCCTTGTTGGGCAGTCAGCTGGCACCCCAGACCTCTGCCACAGTCTGCGTGGCAGAATGGTCAGGAAGGTAAAGGAAAGATTTGGGGAGCCCCTCCTTCAGCACCGTCTTTACACCATCGTGGTTAGTGTTTCATTGGGAGTGGAGGGAGGGACAGGGACAACCCCTCTTGAGGGTCACTTCTGCTGTCAGTGACTTCGCTGTAACGGCCTTCCTCCCCTTTGCTGGTTTCCTGTAGTGGAGAATGAAAACCACTGTGATTTCGTGAAGCTGAGGGAGATGCTGATCCGCGTGAACATGGAGGACTTGCGAGAGCAGACGCACACTCGCCACTATGAGTTGTACCGGCGCTGTAAACTTGAGGAAATGGGCTTCAAGGACACCGACCCCGACAGCAAGCCCTTCAGGTAGGGGCGCACACATCAGACAGGTGTCTCGGCTGTGCAGGGCGGTGTATCAGTGCACCCCGGAAAGGATTGTCAGGACTGAGGCTCTGGTACTACAGCGGCTTGGTAGGGAGGGGTTAATAGCGCAAATCTTAGGGGGCTGTGGTACCCACTTATCTCTGCTCAGTGAAGTGGGTGTTTTTATTGCTGACACTCCGGAGGGGTTGTTACAAGTGCTAACGTTCAAAGCACTCAAAATGTAAGCAACCTGCCTAAAGTTCCATAGTTAGGGAAAGGGGGTTGTTCTGAATCCTGGCTCCTGACCCCAACAACCAAAATTCTGTTTGTGGGGTGTAGTGACTGACCCACACCCCCACATTCGCCACATTCATTGTGCTGAACAGATTTAACTTCCTAAGGCCACTAGCTTTCAAATACTCTTTTTTTACAAAAAGAGTGTGTGTGTGTGTGTGTGTGTGTGTGTGTGTGTGTGTGCGCGCGCGCGTGTGCTTGTGTGTGTTGCCACAGAGGCCAGAAAGCAGGGGGTGTCAGATCCTCTGGTGTTGGAATTACAGGTGAGCAACTTGATGTGGGTTCTGGGCACCAAACTCAGGTCCTCTGTAGGAGCAGCCAGTGGCTTAACCACTGAGCCCTCTCTCTAGCCCTCAAGTTCTCTTGATTTTTCACACTGGTGTTCAGTTCTGAAAGCGGGTAGGAAAGGGAAAAGCTTAAATAGCTTATGTATTTCCCACCTCACGGATGGATGGACAGGTGAAGTGTGAGAGGAAGAAGAGACTATTGGAGCTGGAGAGGTGCTCAGTGGTTTGATCCCAACACCCACATCAAGGCTCGTGGCCATCTGAAGCTTCAGTTCCAAGGGATTTGATACTCTCCTCTGGCTTCTTTGGGCACCAGGCACACGTGTGGTGCATATATAAATTCAGGCGAAACATCCCTACACATAAAAATAAATTTAAAAGCAAGCTAGGCTCAGCACCCTAGCAACTGCCCACCTTCTGATAGAGCTTGCCGTGGTGGAAAAGATAGGTGGTTGGGTTGATTGGAAGCATGGCTCTGAGTCACTGTGGAAAGTGAGGCTCAAGGCCAGATCGCCACCTCCTGGTAGAGGAAGGAATCGTCCAGTCTGAGCCTGAGCAGTGTTCTTAAGGATGACCTCAGTTGAGCCAATGTGAGGTTTTTCTGGACCCTGAGCCTCTTCTGGTAAAAGCTGCAGTGCCTTTGAGCGACTTGTTTTCCACCTCTTGTGGCCACCACGAGGACACGCTGTAAAATGTACGAGCCACAGAACTGATGGCTGGCTAAAGAACCCGAGCCTCCAGTGCTGAGTGAAATAGTCTCCAGTCGTCTGAACAGCCCCTTTGGTGGGAGGAGTTCTCTCTTGGAACCACTTTAGAGAAAGTTCAGTACTTTCTGGGCTAGTTCCCCACACAGTGAAACTGGACTCCCGTAAGCATGCCTGAGTTTGTGAGAACAAATGTAAATCTCACACAAAGGACTGGCTTCCAGCCGTTCGTCATGTAATCTGGTCCTGCAGGCGTGTGGACTGTCTTCAGCCAGGTAGGATTCCGTGAAGGCGGGTATAGCAGGTCTCTCTATGGTTGCAATGGTTTTTTGTTGTTGTTGTTGTTGTTTTTTTTTTTTTTAACCAGAAACCAAGTTCATAAAGCCAAGCACATTTAAGGGTTAGTAAGTCTGATGGAAAATGGCTTTTGTGGAACAAAGAAACTTTGTAAAGTTGGATGCAGTGGCCAGGGCCAGACAGTGTGGAGGAACACTGCATCAGGGGCCTGAGTTCAAGTCTTGGCTCTGCTGCTTCTCATGTCCTTAACCCATCTGGGCCAGATCAGGGAGCAAAGCGGACTTAGCAAGAGGACTTTCTTTACTGATTCAGTTCTACAGACCAGAGTCTCATCACCATATCCAGTTCTGCTTGTCTCATTGGGAAGCACCTTAGACTATAATATAAATGAATGGGCATGTCTGCATTCCAGCCAGTAAAACCTTACCGGCAATGACAGGAAGTAGAGGCTAAATCTGTTTCCGCGATCTACTAACACCTGGACTAGGTCATGGCCTGGACTCCTTGCCGCTTAGGTTGTTGGGGGTAATTTGCCTCTCATTGTGTTAAAAAACCATTCTGCACACCTGTGTTCTTTTAAGTCCTGGAATTTGAGAAATTAGAGGGTCTGGGATGATACCTGTTCCTGCTAATGCAAGAAGAAGCCAGGTGGTCTGTCTGCCTTTCATCAAAAAGACCGGCCTTCCCATCAGGATGGCCAGGGCTGCCTTCCTACCTGTGCAGGCAAGCAGTCCGTCCACCTGCCTCCCCGCCCCCCGTCCAGTCACCCCACTGACTCTGTTGCTGGTATTTTTATTAAGGCAGCTCCTGCAAGCCCAGGAGGAGGCCCAGCAGGGCTGCAGGCTACACCATCTTCCAGGCTTCAGATTTTGCTGATGACACTGGAGTTATGGTCCCCACCTCCTTCCCCATTTGGTCCCATTTCTATAGGCCCTAAATTTCTTTTTTGATGCTGAAATAGAAAAATGTTTATACCTATATATTATAACCAAGGCCCATATACATTATAACCAAGGCCCATATACATCATAACCAAGGCCCATATACATCATAACCAAGACCCATATACATTATAACCAAGACCCATATACATTATAACCAAGGCCTGTACCTAAAAAAACAAAGGTGAAAGTAATGAGGTGTGACATTCCGAACCTAGTCGCACTCTTCATATGACTGTAACTGTCTACCTGTTGTGTTCCCGCACCAGAGTGCCTCCCCACTGGGTGTTCCTCTCACCACCTGAGTGGACAAGTGTGAATTCTGAGTGCCGCTAGAGGGTTCCTGGGAGTACCCATGGCCGCCGTCTAGTCTGCAGTAGAGTTGCCCTCGGTGTGAATTCAGTCTGCGTTAAAGGTAGACGCCACCTGCAGGTTCTGTTACTATCCAGCTGTCCTAGATAAACTGCTAAGGAGAGAAGGGAGTGCCATTTGCACAGGAACTCCTGTTTCTTTGTGGTACATGAGCTCTGCCATTTCACCCAGGATACTAGGTCCGCCATCTTGCAGAACTCTGTGGACCTGGCGGGGTAGCTGCAGGCCTTGGGCACTGCACTGTGCTTTTGGACGTATTTGTCTCAGCATAAAGAGGAAGAAAGCCCATTTCGCTCGCACTTTAGTGTGTAAATGACACTGTGCACTGAAATGTATGATGGTGTCTCATGCCCCGTCTTGGTTTGTGGGTTTTTCGTAGTCTTCAGGAGACGTATGAAGCAAAAAGGAACGAGTTCCTGGGAGAGCTGCAGAAGAAGGAGGAGGAGATGAGGCAGATGTTTGTGATGAGAGTGAAGGAGAAAGAGGCGGAACTGAAGGAGGCTGAGAAAGAGGTGAGCTGCACGTCCTCCCGGAGCCTGAAGCCAGAGGCAGGCTTTCTCTCAGCACTTGTAATTAATGGTGCTTCACACTGGTGCACGGTGCCTTCTCCTTCCCCTTTATCTCAAGAGCAGCTTCCCCACCAGGCAAGGGATGCCGGCCAGATATTCTCGCCCCTGCTAGCAGATGGCAAACTGAGAGCCATGAAGTTGAGTGATTTTTACAGTCGCCAAGGCTAAAGCCAGTTCTGAAGTCTCTACCCCTGATCACGTGGTTTTTTCAGCTCCTGAGTTCCTCAGTTTATAAGTCTTAAGATGTGATATTTGGGGTTCAGCTAACTAAGCAGGAGAGGAGCTTTGCATTACCGCGCCCCAAGCTCCTACCCACGGCTTCTATTCCAGCACATTCCCTGCTATGGCACCCTCCGACTCTACCTGGGTCCCCACCCAGGGAAACCTCATTGTTGATATGAATTTTTGCCACAGCTCTTCCCTATGGCTCAGTAGTCTTTGAAATAATGTTTGCATCTTGTTTTTGAAGACTAGTGAAGTGCAGAGATGACCCAGTGGGTGAGGGCACTGACTGCTCTCTCCTGCGGACAGGGCTTCAATCCCTAGCACCCACATGGTGGCTCACAACCGTCTGTGACTCTAGTTCCAGGGGATCTAAAGCTGTCTTCTCATCTCTGTAGGCACCAGGCATGCAAGCGGTGCACAGACATAGACGCAGGCAAAACACACACACACACCTGAAAATAAATAAATCTTTTTTGAGAAGCTAGTGAAGCTCAGAGGTCATTAAGTAGCTAAGTGCTTAAAATGGTTTTGCTGCAGAGAAAGGAAAACTGAGTGATGGGCTGAATTTGAGACTGGTAACCTATTGGCTTCGTTTCTGTTATTTTTATTGTTTGGTTCTGAAGATGAAGACAGAGCCTCACACTTGTGTGGTACACCTTCTCCCACTGGGCTCTGCCCCAGCCTGTGATTGTGATTTCTTATTTAAACAGTTAGTGTGTGTATAGCTAAAATATATACGTGTGCATATGTATGAAAAGAGAAGGGGCAATAAATATGTATGAACACTGTGGAATCTCTAAATATTTTATATGTGTTCATAAAGGCCCCCAAACAAGAATCCACCTTTGTCATAAGAGTGACTTTGTTATTAGAACTATGGTTAATTTTTACCCTTTTCATGCTTTTTAAAAACAAAAACAAACAAAAAAACCCTACATTATCTAAAATTGTGTGTGTGAGGGGGTGGGTCTGAAGACAACTTGAAGGAATTAGCTTTCTCCTGCCATGGAGGATCCAGAGATCAGACTCAGGGCAGGCTTGGCAGCAAGCCTTTAGCCACTAAGTCACCTTGCTGGTCATCTTTATGTTTTCACAAATAATGTACTTCATTTTTGAGTATAGTAGTGTATGCTGTTAGTCCCGGCACTCAGGAGGCAGAGGCAGACAAATCTCTGTGAGTTTGAGGCCAGCCTGGTCTCCATAGTAAGGTCCGTGATCACCAGGGCTACACAGAGAGACTTTGTCTCAAAATACCAAAAATAATAAGAAGAAATGAAACAAGTATCATATTATCATAGAAAGTCTCGAAGAGGTGCTTAGCCCCAAGGAGCTCAAATGGCAGATGCTCAGGGCTCGGTGGCCTGTCTTGCTCCTCCAGAAGCCACCCAGATTCTTCCTCTTGTCTTAGTTCCTCTTCTGTCTCTGTGAAGAGACACCATGACCCCAGCAACTCTTATGTAAGAAAGCATTTAATTGGGCCTGGTGTGCAGTTTCAGAAATTTAGTCCATTATCATCAGAGTGGGAAGCCTGGCAGCATGCAGGCAGACGTGGTTCTGATGATGTAGCTGAGAGTTTGAGATCAGGGTCTGCAGGAAGAGAATGCTGCAAGGACTGGAAGCCCCCTCCGACATTCCTTCAACAAGGCCACACCTCCTAATCCTTTCCAAGTAGTGCCACTCCCTAGTGACTAAGCATTCAAACATCCTAATGACTAAGCATTCAAACATCCTAATGACTAAGCCTATGGGGGTACATTTTTATCCAAACCACCATTAAGTAAGTACAGCCATTGACGGCACCCTGATTTTACACACTGATTTTGCACGTACCCACACAGCCTGTACCACTCAGGTTTCTGTTCCTTTCGCCGAGCCCATTTTCCTTTCTCCCTCTCAGCTTCATGAGAAGTTTGACCTCCTGAAGCGGACACACCAAGAGGAGAAGAAAAAGGTGGAAGACAAGAAGAAGGAGCTCGAGGAGGAGGTGAGCAACTTCCAGAAGAAGAAGGCAGCGGCTCAGCTCCTGCAGTCCCAGGCCCAACAGTCTGGGGCCCAGCAAACCAAGAAGGACAAGGATAAGAAAAAGTAAGCAGGTGTCGCCCGCCTCCTGGGGACCGCTAACAATCTCTTCCTCTTGCATGTCCACCTTTCCTACTTACAGACTGGAAACCGGTCTGTGGCCAGAAAAATAAAAGCAAGTATTTTTCTCTACAGTGCAGGGAAGATGACAGAGGTTTTTAGAGGGTACAAGAGATTGATTAACTTATGAACGTCACTGTGGTGATCGCGCAGTCAGGACTGGAGTAGCCTGTGCCTCTTGTAGCAGCTTCAGTGCCAACTCTAGGAGACTCAGAGAAGATGGGCGGGCTTCTCTTAGTGCCTCTGGAGGGCTTCTCATGACCCTTGGTAAAGGAGTGTTCTAAAGCTCACGGTTGCTCACGTGGTTCCCCGCTCTGTTAGACAGGATGGGGAACGGCTACTGGATGTTATTCCCAAGTGCAGCTAGTGGGCGCTGTTTATTTTTTGTTTTTTTTTTTTCTCCTAAATTCAACAAGCTGGACGACTATTTTATTGTGTAACTCAACCAAAATTGCCCGCCCATTTAGCAGAGCCCCTAGCAAGCCTCATGCCACTCCTGGATCCCACACGGGAGCAGTTTCAGCACAGTCTTGATTTCAAGTACCAAAGGGCCAGTTGCTGCTCTTGTGTGGTCACTTCCGATGGCACCCCAGAAGAGCTGTCAGATCAGCGAAGAGGTGCACTTCCTTAGACTTCTGTGATTTGAAGCTGTCCATTGAGTCGCCTTCAAGAGCAGAGGGGGTGGGTGGTGCTCGGACAGTAGCTGTGGGTTTGACAAGTAAGGTGCTACGGAAGGACCACTTTTCCACGGCCCCATTACCAGCCCTGGGATGCCACGCTCCTCTCGAGAACCTGCTGGGCTAGTGCGGCCGTCCAGGCAACCCTGGAGCCCGCTTCGGGGTTCTCATTCTTCATCCTTAAATGCTAAGGTGCTGGGAGAAAACAGCGCAAATGGTGGTGCTGGTGCGAGCAAAGGCTTCCTTCTTTGACTGAGTCTGCACAGTCCTGATCGAGAGGCAGGCAAACCAGCCCAGTTCTGTCGCCACCTAGTCCTGGCTCGTGCACAGCAGGCTTACCCCTGAGGATCTGTGGTGTGCCTGTAGCCCTTGCAGCACTCTGGTGACATATTGGAAGGCTAGTAAGTCATGCTCTGCACACATTGCGTTTGCAAGCTCTGAGGCAGTAGGAAATGTTCCAGCGAACAAAGGAGCGGGAAGCCGCACAAAGCAATAACAGGAGTAGTCCGTGTAGATAACGTATGGTTTTAATTGGGGTTGGTATAGATCCAACTCATCAAAGGGGTTCAGCAGCCCAAACTGTGGGCCAAATCAGAGAAACCCTGCCTCGATAATCTAGTTCAATACAACGCTTTGTTGCTGTGTGTTGGAAAAGCTTCTAATACTGATAGTGGCATCCTTACACAGTGAGTGGCATCCCCAGCTAGCAAGCCAGAGGCAAAGCCATTTGGTATTGAACCCTGATCCAAAGCCTTTATCTGAAAAAAAAAAATTACAGGTGTGCGGGGGAGGGGATCTGCTCACTCAGATCTTAGGAAGCCCAAGGGTCTGCTTTCTTACCCTGAAGCATTAAAGGGGCGGAGGTACAAGTTCTAAACTAGAAATGTTTATTATAAAAGACCAGCAGTGTTAAAGAGGATATTTCATGTATCCTAGATGTGCCTTTTAGCAATAAAAATTCTAAGAACTGATGATTATCGTACCTCCATCTAGAAATGGACATTTTGGGCTCTGGACCATGCTGGCTTCTTTCCTTCCCGCCCTAGGCTTTACCAATGTATAATGCTTTTAAAGTTTATATGAAACCTGTGTTAAAAATCTATTTTAGATTTATTTATATATTCTCATTTATTATCAATGGTGTTAGACTCGGGTCACAATAACCACCAGGCTCAGTGCCTGGCAGTGGCATGTATTTTGTGTGTCACTTCCCATACTCCCGCTTGTATAATGAAAGCAAAGGCTGAGTGGAGGCCTGAATTCAAAAATACCCCTGATAATTGTTGCTGACAGTGGGAAGGCTTTGGCTAGAGAGGACCGCAGAGAGACAGTAACTGGGGCAACCAGAGCAGCGCTTTGAGCTGGAAGAGGAAGGTTCTTCCTCCTGGCCATCCGCGCAGCCGGTGTGGGTGTCACCCCGTTGCTCTTAGGAGCTGGCTGTGCTGAGCAGAAAGCTTCAGAAGGGTGCTGCTCCCCCAACTGCTGCGCACGCCCCCATCCTCTGTGTGCCCATTGCCAATCTTAATTCACTTTCTAATAATTTTAAACTCTTTAATTTTTTTTCTATTCTAACAACATACTCCCTTTTTGAGCATGGGTAAGTAGGTGGCATGAGGGCATACAGCATTTCCTAAGATTCCAAAGTAGAACTAACCCTGGCTCTGCCTTAGTGGGACCCCACCTTCTGCCATCTCTGGCCACCAAGCCACTTTTCCTCATTCGGGGCTGCCCTGCTATGGTAGGACTGCCTGAGGAGACAGTGTCCCCCTTGCTCTCCTGAAAATGATCTACATGGTTGCCAGGAGGCGTTCGCTGGTTGAGATGCATCTGACCCCAGAGAAAACTGAGTCTTCATTTTATACTGGCATGCACCGACTGCACTCTCCACAGCCGTCTCTGCACTTTTTTTTTTTTAATTGGTTTGGGTTTTTGCTAAGTAACAAAGTTGCATGTTTGGAGTTGCTTACAATTAGCCTTGCAGATCCCAGGTTTGGTATTGCTTTGGTCTTAGGAGTGGGGGGAAAGCTCCTGGCCTTGCTGTAGCTCAGACCGTGTTCCTGTTCAGCTCTGCCCAGCTAGACCAGTAGCAAGCCTCCTTAGGCCTCTTCTCCCGGTCACCTGGCAGAGACGCCTATTGTCTGTTTATTCTCTGACTCCTTCCTCAGCCCAGAAGTGGAAGATGAAGTTTCTTTTTAGCCTAGTGTGATCTCCACTCCTCACAGAGGGTGGTTTTGTGTTATTTGAGAAAACAAACCAAGCAGTTGGTCCTTGCACTGGACTGTGCCTTGGTTTCAGGAAGTCACCCCTGGATAGAAATTCCATGCAAAAGGGACGCAAGCACGTGCTCTCTATTCAGTATTCAAGGTTTGCTTTGCTTTTCCGGCAAATAGCCTACTCGAGTTTTTTGCCTTTTGATTTCTGTCCGTCCCATAATCATTGCATGAGCATTCGCCACCGATGAATGCTGGTGCTGGCGCTCCTAATTTTCTTTTTGTTTAATTTGTTATCATCTCTAACTTTTTTGTTTTGTTTTTTTTAACTTGCAGTGCAAGCTTCACATAAATCCGGGCGAGCCAAGGACGCTCCCGCATTCACCTGCTTTGGCAGTAATAGCGCATCTCTGTCGTCTGTGCCCTGTTTGATTTTGTGTTGCACCCTTCCCCACACACCAGTAACCCTTAGCTCATTTTGCTGAATGTTGTCGGGTGATAGAAAACCGTAGAACAAGGGGGTAACAGCAAATGCTCGTGCGGCTGGACTGGGTTTCTGGAAAGTCGATGATTTGCCTCGTATGCCTGTTCCAAGTGGCAGCAGGAAGCATGTCTGTCACTTGTATGTCACTTTGGACCAAGGAAAGTGGGGTAAAATACTACCTGTACGTTTGACGTGAGAGCTCACCGCCTCAGCAGCTGAACTAAAACCCTGAGTAGCCATGACAACAACTTGCATTTTCTTGATGATTCATCTCATGCTTGCGCAGCCCCTGAATTCATTGCTCTTCTTCACACTTGCCGCAAGCCCAGCGTGGGCTGGAAAGTAGGCAGAATGCTGAGTGGTATCATAGACAGCTTTCGGCTTGTCTGACTCTTTCATTGAATTGCTTGGTTATTTGGCGCGAGCTTGTGGTCTGCTCAGACCCTCTTAGGGATGGAGTCCACATCTGAATGCCCATTCTAAAGCCTGGCCCAGCTACTGTGGAACGGTGTTAGGAACATGACTATGTTCACCTCCACCAGGGAGCCCCCGATGCTTTCACAGGCCCAAATCCCAAAGAGCAGCTCATTAAGTATTGCTTAGCTAAGGAACCTTCCACTGAGGACACTGGGTCCCCACTTACAGTGAGGGGTATACCCCATCCCCTTCCCCAACCCTTCCCCACACACCTGCATTCGCTGCAAGCAGGCTGGCTACTTCTAATAGAAATTTTCATGAACTGCAATGAAAAAAACTGCCATAAAAACTTCAAATAGAAAGGATGCTATCCAATGCATTCCCCGTAGCACAAATTGGAAAGGATGTCCTCAGTTTAAGGCAGGATGGGACTGAGCCCAATGCACCATTACTCAGCGTAGAGGATGGTGAGGCTGTCGGTCAGCTTCAGCTTCAGTTCAGCTCCTTACTCGTGTTGAGACCCAGTTGTCTCTAAGGAATTTTCCACATTCGCCCCCTCACTGTGACTAGTTCTGCCTGCTCTGTCTCTTGGGGTCATAACTCACTCTGCCTCCCCCGGGGCAGCGCTAACTCATGTGCCAGGACACGCCCCATCTGCCTGCTGTGTGAGGGGGGGAGAAGAGCGCATTGTCTCTCCTCTCCTCTCTTGTCTTCTGCTTGGCTGCTCCATGCTAACATGATCCCCTGGCTTTTCCTGCTCTCCTGACGTTTCTCATGAACCCAGTCCTTCGCCTCCACATTTCTCCTCTGACATCAGCAGTTCATGCGAGTCAGGTAAAACACGCTGCATCTCACGCTGTGACACACACTGATAAAAAGAGAATTGTCCAGCCAGTCCCTGTCTGGTCCCAGCCAAGTTTTCATGTTCTTCCTTTCTTCCTTTCCCAGTCATAAGAAAGCGGTGGTCTTTCATAAGCTGATTTAGGCTTCTTTAGGCACGGTAAGGAAATGGGCTTCACTGGGGTGCAGACCAGGCTGGGACAGAAGCCACAGAGGAGCCGCCACCGCCATCATCTTCACTGATTGAGGTGCCCCTAGGCAGACCCTGGCTTTGCGTCCATCTCTCTAGCTGGCTGTGGAGCAGCAGGCACTGATGGCATGCTCACTAACCGTGGCTGCATTTGCTTCTTCGCTGCGCACCACACAAGAGCTTGAGTATTCGTGTTGTATGCTTGCTCCAGCCACTGCTTGTGTGAGCCGTTTTTTTGTGCCTTGTAATAGAAAATAACCCTTTGCATTTGATTTCTCACATCCCTAAAAGCTTTTTAAGATAAGCTCAGCAAAAAAACAAAATTTCAAAAACCATCCAGTTGACTTTTTGATGCCAAGATTATTGATTGGATTTCTTTCTCCTTTTTTTGGCATTTAATTTTTTCACAGTAAAATGAAACCTATGGAGAGTCAGGGAATAAAAAAACTAAGAGAATCCTAAGAAAGTTAAAAACAAAAACAAAACCATATTGCTTCTGAGACTGTTTCCTCCCGCCGCGCCCAGCCTCCCGTAGTTTTGTTACTGCTGCTCTTTTTCTCTCCGTATCTGTGCCTTTCTTCACAGTAGTCCCTGGCTCTGCACGGAATAAACGATACTCTCAAATCTAGTTGGATATGCTTTCGCCTTTGCATGTAAGTACAGGACTAAGACTCGGAGATCTTTCTGTTTCAGATGAGGGAAAACCATTGGGACAGCTGAGTTTTTCTTTTGGAAGGGGTCCTGAAGGTACAGTCTGAGTATTTTTTTTTCCTTAAGTGAAAACATCTATATACTGGCCACGTTTCTATTTTGCCCCACAGTTTTTGCTTCCTCTTGACCTCAGTGGAAGTAGGCAGGGTATTGGTTCTGCAGAGCATCATGTGGTCGGCCTTGGATTCTGTCAATGGGAGAAGGGAACTCCTTCCAACCACTGGATAAAAGTCCAGAAAACAATGTCTCTGCGGCCTTTCTATACCCTTACAGTTTGGACCTTAGCCTAATGGTCTCTTCTTTGTGCTAACTGCACAGTGGCCACTCGTTTTTATTTTTTTATTTTTCTGTCAGACAGCTTTGGCTGACCTCCCTGAGCATCTTTTGCTCCTTTCTGAGCATCTGTGCTCCCTGTAACTCTCCCGTGCTGCAGGGTATGACGGAATGGCCAGCAGCAGAATTCAGTGGCAGGTCAGGACTATTTTCCCGGCTTGGGCTCTGTATTAATTGGTCTCAAAGGGCATCTCTCAGCTAGGGGGACCATTCCACTTGATTTTGGGCACGGGTTTCTTGTTCTCCTCCTCTACTCACCAGCAACAGCTCTTGCCTCCTCTCCATCCTCTGCGCCTCTGATGGGTGGACTTGGCTGTCTCACTTTCCTGACACCCCCACACCCTAAGTGTTCCACCGAGTCTGTGTTCAGCCCCTCCCCCAAACCATGCTGTCTCTGTGTGGTCCTACCGGAACTGTCCATTTGAATCCCTTGCCTTTGCCATTCACAAGGGTATGGACTTGTCAGGTGTCCGGTTTCAAAAGTCCTAGTTCCGCTGACAGGACGCTTATTATGGAGTTGTTACCTGAATTATGACCTATAGAGTCTAGTTTGTAAGTAGGTGTGAAGGGAATTTTTGAAAATAAATTGAAAATTAAGCTGTGAACAGCATTAGAACTTTTGTCTACTTCTTGATTTTAAAATATGCTGATAATGCCTTAAACTGTAGTTGTAGAATTGTCGTTTTTGCTGTTTGGAGATAACCAATGTTTTCTAAACTGTTGTGTATTCTTTCAGTGTTAATGCAGAATTGTCATGTATGTAAGCTGCATGTTAGACACGTGTCTTTTTTAAGAACTAAAATAATTGTATTGATGTGAAGCGTATCGTTCCTGCAAGTATGAAAGTGCTGGCTCAACAGCCCGCTGAGTAACTCCAGTGTCTGTGAACGTGGTGTGCCGACAGGTGACCTATGCATTTATCACTAGTGCCAAGACTTAAAGCGGGGAAATATATTTTTACCCAACCGTTGTTCTGTGTGCCCGTTTGTGAGTTCTTTCCAGTCCCTGCCTGACATGCCTATGTACACACACGTGATTGTCACATCACATAAAGAAATGGGGATGGACTGTCTCCTGCTTCCTTGCCTTGTGTGGTGGACTTCAGTGCTGCTGTCTGGTTGGCCCCGCTTCTCCAAGACACTTGCCCTATGGCGTCCTCAACCCCACACTCGTCCTTCCTGTCCCTGCCTGTAGTGCATCCATGGCTCACAGTGTCCAGCAGAGGCATCCTCCCCTCCCTTGGTCCGGTGTCCACACTGCCACCCACCCCTCCCAGCCGTGCTTAGTGACACTGACCCTTCAATTGACACACTGCTACCCTCACAGCTGGTTGTAAAGAGGCGCCTTTTTTTTTTTTTGGCTTTAAGAATCAATTTGAATCTGAACCTTTCTCTTTTCTCTCTGTAGCTTCTTCTTTATGTAGCCATCCCGTTGCCAAGCCCTACTCTCTCTTAATGGACAGCATTAGAAGAGCAGGAGCTGCCTGCTCATACGAGTTTGGGAAGAGTTACCTCATTTCCGCCATCGCCTCCTGTCCTTTAAAGTCTGGGTCAAATATTGCACCGCTGTTTGTATTTGTCAATGTCTGTTTACAAACCACCACCCTCAGTGGCTACCGAAGTGACTTCAACTACCAAAAATAGTGACAATAATATTCATTAAAAGAGTGAACTAGAGAACTTGGGCCCTGACTCGGACTCGGGCTGGAATCCTCTTGCTTAGCTGCCATTTTCTTGAACTTCCTGATCTAAGACCTTATGGACCGAAGAGAGCATGTAGCCCACTTGAGGTGGTCAACACCTGTGGAGCACTCTTAGCTCCTGGTACCCCCATCTCATCTATCCCCTGGGCAGCTCTCACCAGCCTCTCAGGATCCTCAGCCATCAGCAGGTCACAAGAGCGGGACAACCCTTGCCTTCTGTTAGTTTTGTGGGTTGTTTCGGGTGGGATTAAGAAAATATATAAATATTTGCTATTGCATGTGCAGAGGTGGCTGCAGTTTTCCTCTGGAACGTCCTATTGATACGGTGTTCTTACTTTTCAGCTGACCATCTGCCTCTTGAGAGAAAGAAGTGGGCATCTTCCTTTAAGTTCAGCAGCCGTTTTTATTTGACTGTTACCTGCACCCCTTATATAAACTGTCTGGAGAGGGAGTTCTGTTCGTTTTGGGGGTGGGGGATTCCAATTAGCCAGTCCTGCTTTATGTATGTTATTCAAACTTAGTTTTGGTAACAAAAATTATGCCAGTCTTAAGCTCACTTCAAGGGGAAGTACTGTTAATTTTAAGGCTCAAAATTCTGCTTAATATGTTCTTATCTTAGATGCAATCTGAAAAATGCCCCTTTTTGTTACTAGAGTTTTGATCTACAAGTCTTAATTACATTTGAATTGTGCCAGTGTTGGGTAAATGACTTTTCTGCCTCTGAGGCTCAATTTATATTTAAAGATATCTTAAAATAACTTTTGGCCCGTCCCTGCTTTTCTGTTTGTTCTGAAGCCCTATTTGACCTCCTGTCCATGGTTTTGGTTGTTTTTTTTTTGTTGTTGTTTTATTTTGTTTTTGAAATCACAAACACCAAATAATGTATATATCCCTTCACCCTTAATGTATACATAATGTATATGTAACTTCATTGGTAACAAAGGTTCAATTCCTGTCTTTTCAGAGGGATTCACATGACTTTTCCCCTATACTATCTGCAAAAAGCCCACCCACACCCAGAAACACTTGTGTCAGTTGAGTGAGCTTGTGATTTCCAGTGCAGACCTGTCTGTCAGGCTCAAGGCTAGGACACTCTTAAGTCACCTCTCAGACAAAAGTCAAGGCCTATCTAGTGTCAAGAATGAAGTTACCTTCCAAATTCACTACTTGCTATAGCTTTGCTTGTTTTCATCTTAAAATATTTTCATCTCCTATAAAGGAGGTAGCTCATGGCACTAGTGTGAGTTACATTTGGTCAGAATCCTTTGGAGTGGTCCCCTCCGTAAGAAAGGTAGTACTTATTCTGATTGCTGGAAAGCAACTGGATGCGTTTGTTAGCAAGCAGCTTGCATTCCTAGAAAGTATTCCTAACCGTAAAGTCAGTTCCACTGGAGCTAGCAAGAGACCCAAATGTGCCTTCAAGGTGTACAGTGGCAAAACTTCACTGCTGTGACTACTAGAAGGGGAGTAGGTACCAACTTTGATGCCAGACTGTTGCTGTTAAACCTGAGGTCATGCTGAAACCACTAAGTATAATTTGCCTAATTCTTAACTTCTTTCAATCACTTAATATCAATTTTATACTATCGTTTGTTTTGAAAAAGCATTCTGTTTCAGATCATAGTGTGAACAATGTTTAAAAATCAAGTCTGGAAGCAGAGTTCAGCCTGTGAAGACTGTCTAGTTTCCTGCTTTTTCCCTTCATTCAGCCTGCTGGGGTCAGGGAGTTTGAAGCAGGCTAGCCTCTTCAGTGACCATGGTGACCCTGGTTGTGGAACTCCTTGTGACCTGTCCTAAGATAGACTGCCATTCACTGGTTGTGGAACTCCTTGTGACCTGTCTCCTAAGATAGACTGCCATTCACTGGTTGTGGAACTCCTTGTGACCTGTCCTAAGATAGACTGCCATTCATCTGGCATTTGCTTCAGGTGGCTCCTTTTCTCATATGTCGGCAAACTGGTGGGTCCTCAGGTCCTCAGGTCCTCCTGTGAAATTATGCTGAGGACAATCACCAGCAATAATAAACATGCTAGCTTATCCTAATCTAGATTGTGGGAAAGAAAAACAGAACCAAGCTACTAGAACCTGTTTCTGATGCAACAGCCTTTTTATTTTTCACTCAAGCTTCAAAAAATATTACTCAATTTCAAATATTTGCTTATCTAGGTATATGATGTCTAGGTGTTCTGCTTGAGGCCAGCACAGTATATCATGAAGGAGAATTATGTCCTGAATTAGTGTCTGCTGAGCTGGGGCGATTGCCCAAACATCCAGACATTTCAGCATCGATGACACCAATCATACAGAACTTTCTAAAGTTTTTGTTCACCACTGAGAAAGACTACGGGGCAATCATTTCTAGATGTTTAAGAAATACAACTGTGACCATATTTAATGACCTACCCAAAGCCTTCTGCTTTGCAGATACTATCTTTCTGCCATAGAGATCAACAGGGCACTGTGGCTCCTTCAAAGATCCTTGTGCTTCAGTGTTTATAGTGACACCTAGTCTTTCATGTTGCTACCATCTAGCTTTCAGATCAGTCGCTAGAACTACCGTACTCAGACTAGTGAAAGGAATCAATGTGTTCATTTGAGCCTAACTGCCCATTCCCTCCCAATCCAGCCTCACTGCAGAACATCACGAGAGATGCAGAAATTCCATGTCTGCCTCATTGTTGGTGGTTCCTTTCAGTCCTCTGTGGAAACTGTGCCTGCCAAATGAGTGGAGCAGAGGCTGTTACCATGAGCTTGACCCTTTCCCACAAAGCACAACTTAGTGTGTGAGAAGAATGGAGTAACATCCCATGAAAAGCTGGGCTCATCATGTTTTCTCTCTAAGATTCGGGGACAGCTCTTCTTCCTAGCTGTCCGTATCTACCCTTTCCCCCTCTGAATACTGCATTGTGTACTATGTGCCCAGCCCACACCAGGAGCTGAGAATGTGGCCACATGCTTACTTGTACTTATCCCTCAGTGTACCTCCTGAGCACAGCAAGTGTTTGGAGCAAAGGAAAGGGATGCCTGCCATGTCTCTTGCTCGTCTATTAAGGACAAATCTTACTCTGAAAAGCAGCAGGCTCCATCCTCCCACAAGCACATCTCATGCTGTTTGCTAACACTGGTTTTCATTCTCGAGTGTCCTACTCTTAAACGGTTTCCACTAAACGAGCAGCAAGTTCGCTACACATAGAGGTGTTCTTTCCTTCTTAGCTACATGTAACACAGTAAGTTTAAAACAGTTCTGGCATTTGATAGACTATGAAGGTTATACTGAGTCAAGAGTTGTTCTTTTTATTCTCAACCCAGAACTTCTACAGCAGGTAAGACATTCTTGGTTACCTCTTAATGCTTTTTTTTTTTCTTCAAAGAAAGAGTAACAGAGCGGGCCCAAGCAGTTTATCTCTGTCCTGCATCTGCATCTTATACATCGGTGTATCCGAAAACAAATCAATCAGGAATAGAAAACTTTAATTCCTTAATGACAACTGTCCTAAATGTATGAACTTCATCTCTTATGTCCCAATGATCGGTTAAATCCAACTCAAACCAAAAGCAGCAAGACCCTGGGATCTGGATGCCTTCACACCTTTTCTATTTATTTCTAATGTCCTTTGTAGAACTACACACAACTTACTCATCAGGGCACTTGATGTATACTAGTCGTTCTGCATTATTTGCTTGAGACTTGGTATGTAACCATTACCTGCCCCTTGCTAATTTCTTCAGTCTCGCAAGCCCACACCTATATATACCTTAAGCCATGTACAATTGCAACCACAAAGGTCAATGAGATGGCTCAGTAAGTATTCTGGCATACCCGAGCACTAGCTTGGGACCCCAGTGATGGAAGAAGAAAACCAACTGCTTCCAGTTGTCTTCTGACTTCTGTCCATACACAGCCACACATATACACACCCTGAAATGGACTAAATTATAACCACAAAACATTAGGATGCATCAGGAGGGACTTAGTAACTAGGTGATTGATCATTTATCTGCCTACTAGTACCACAGTCAATCCAAACAATTCAACTTCTCACCAAGTTAAAAAGATGATTTACTCTTTTCCTGAGAGCACCATCTAGTGAGCAGAACTCAAATCATTATTTAATAATGGGCATTATTAAACATGAACATAGTTTAAAAGTTCAAGAACTTGGGAGCTTTCAGAAATAGCATTCCTATTAGAACTTCCTGTCAGATAAAAGGTGATGTGAGATACTTTAAAGATAACATCATTCACCCCTCAATGTTTGTGAAATGAAGATATCCACCTCAGGATGGTGAGAACATTGACAAAAAAATTTCCCTCTCCCCTTGAGAGCATGTTTGAGGAGCATGATAGCGTAAACCACATCTCTTCAAGGCAGAGGCTATCACATTGCTTTGGACAGTGATGCTCAAGTACAGCTTGCCTTACTTCAGGATCTTGAGTGAAGCAGGCATGTCAAGGAGATACAACAGCCACTGGGACAGTTCTTAAGCAGGCAAGCACTAAGGTGGGAACCTGTAAGTTCTCACCACCTTCCCTCAGCCAACCATGGTGTCAGAAACACCAAGAAATGTATGTGACCTTCCATTTGGGGTACGGACCACTGTCCCAGCTCCCCTTACCCTTGTAGAGAAAGCATTTTGCTCTCCACTGATAACCAACTTCTTCCCATCCATCTTTTAGAGGACACAGTCAATTGCATATAGTTTCAGCCTGCAAATCCTGTTTTTTCTGGAGGATTCAAGGATGATGCACCTTTTAACCACCAGGAGGCAGTAGACAATTACAACAGATGAAGCTCAAGCTTCTAAACCTTGGTAGTTTGTAATGCAATACCAAGAAGTAACCTGAGCAGTTTAAGGCAGACTAAGCTCCAGGTAAAGCAACAAATGTTCTTAATACAGGAATATTCTTCACTGAAATGCTAGTTTGCTTTGGGTCTTAGGCTGAAGTTCTGAAGAGTGGGTTTTGAGGGATGGTTGAGGGCTCCAGATATTTACTAGATTTAGCTGAAAGGAGAACTTTCAACTATAATAACCACTGAACCAAACCAAGAGCTCACTTGTTTCAGTGTCCCATGGAAACAATACTCCAAACTCACTCTACTGGTTTTCAAGATGAGATCTCATTACTGCCTGGGAGCCCAGACTAAAGCAGTGTTCTTGTCTCCGCCTCTTTAGTAGGTAGGACCACAGTTGCATGCCAGCACTAGGCTACCATTAGCATTAAGAAACCTGAAGACCAAACAGCTAAAGTCCTACTGTCTCCCAGCTTTTGTACTTTGCAGCTTCTGGATTACAGATTAGCTATGCAGACTTTTAGACTCAAGTTTTATACCATCTGAGTGTGTGTGTGTGGGGGGGGGGGGGTGCTCCATTCATATCATAAACATTATGAACCTGGAGCTCCCATTAATTCAGAATCAAGAAAACTAAAAATCAGAATTTTCTACAAATATCTGAGACTAATCCCTTGCACACAAATCATTTTTTCATTTTTCCCCACCTCTCCCAACTCCCATCCTTACACATAATGCTTCCCCAATTGGATTTAAGGTCATAATAAATGTGCGGTTAAGTCTTCCACAAGTTTCTAAAAAGATGTTAACCTGGAGACACTCTTGCTCTGCTAAACTTAAAATCAATGACCTAAAAATATTATCTATATGTAAGCTAGAGTCCGCCCTCATAGACCATCCCATTAACCTGTTGTTAACTGTAAGGTTCACAGCCCACCAGCAAGAAAACACTAAAGGGCACACCCTGTGGTCAAAGATTGTTCTCAAGTTTTTTTTACTGCTTTCCTTGGTTGAAAATGAAGTGCCCAGGAAGTCAGAAACCTTACCTTCCCATAAATAAACAAAAGATCCTACAGAAACCAGGGTTAAGGACAACATTTTATTGCTACCAGAGGCTTTATCACCAGTCCATGGTTCAGACTACAGTGCCTTCAGACTGCAAAGGGAGCTCAGGATGCAGAAGTCACTCAGAGAAAAACAAGGGGAATAACTTCTTATCAAGAAAATCCTGACAGCTTAATATAAACTAGGGTACTGAATTCAATTTTAAGTTAGACTCCAATCACGGCTGCCCCATAGCTAGGCAGTTGCTCCTACTCATTTTAAAATAACGAGAACAGATCAGTTACAAAAATCTAAGTATGTGTTACATACATGTTTCTTTGGTGAGCACCCAGATATATTAACTTTATAAGAAATTCTTTATACAAATGTCAAAAATGCTCAAAATGTCCTAATTACACACCATTTTTAAACTTTAAGATAAGCAAAAAGGTAAAAAAAAAAAAACAAGTCATCTTGTTTTTCAACTAAAATGAGACACACAAAGTAAGAGAACTTTTTCAGTTACCATTGATTCATGAGGATAGCTCAAAGTGCCCTTTTTGAACTAACCAACTTGAGCCATGGATTAACATGGATGCCACACAAAAATTTGCTTACTGAATTGCTTTTTTTTTTTAAAAAAAAAAAAAAAGGTGGGGCTACCTATTCAGTGGGAGTCAGAACACATACATCAAGCACAAAGATTATTAAGTATCCAACAGAGAGGCAAGAAAACACAAGAGAAAAACCGAGGACACTGGAAACAAGGTTTCTAGCATTGAATTTTGCAACTTTCCCCCTTAAACGTTGATTTTTATTTTAGTTTTTGGATATGGGGCAAACTATTATTTTAACAAAGAAAAAAGTGGAACTGACATAGTGCAAAGAACTTTACCTTTAAATATATTTTGGATCTTGAATCTATAAATATATGCCTTTATATTAAATAATGTTGAATTGTAAGTAGCCACACAAAGGAACAAAAAGGGCACTTGTTTTTCTTTTCTCCTGGCTCACTTCACTCAGTCTGATAAAGCACATGCCCTTCTCTACAGCCTTTCCTGGTTTTTATTGTCAGCCCTAGTGTGCACTGGAAGGTAACACCTGAAACTACATGACTGAAACAGGCTGCAAGGGTGGACAGGGAGAAGCATGCCCTTCTTGCCTTGATAAATCAGTGCCGCACACAGAGCCCACATTCTCTGAAGCATTATCTTCATTGTAGAGCCGCTTGATGCCATCGTAGAAGTCATCCACTTCCATTTCCTCCACTTTGCGTTTAGCAGAGGTATGCTTGCACCCACTGGCAGCTGGGAGGTGATGGTAGAAGGCTGTTGTACCTCTGACTGGCACTTCTGGCTTGCTGTTGTCCTTGGAGAAACCTGGGCCTGAGACAGAGGAGGGATGTAATTTCAACGCTCCTCTGTCGCAGGACACCAGGGTGTGCTTGAGGGGACGGTAGACATAAACGGAATTTAGAGGCAGGGAAGACTGCAGAGCAGAAAGGTGATGTGCTGCTAGCTCCCGACAGTGGATCAACTGCGAGCTATCCATCTGGACCAGGAAATAAACAAAACGACGTCGATCATTAACAAACACAGTCCACTGTTGCCTTTACCAGCCACTGTTCCATCCTGTGCCTTCTCTCCCTTGAGCTTTATTTTCTCTCTACCACATCTTCTACGTCACTCACTGATTCTTCCACCTACCAAGCATTCTTTGAAATATGCTTATATCCATGCTTCGAGCATAAATCTGCACCTGTGGGCACTTACATCAACAGAAACTTTCTTTGTTCACTGCTCTATTAGCAATGGAAACCATTAAACAAAATGAGTATTTTTTAAACAATGTTTTTTTAAACATTTAATTATGAGGATCAAGTTGTCCCTGTTGTGCCTATACATTTTTTTTAATTTTTATTTATTTATTATGTATACAATATTCTGTCTGTGTGTATGCCTGCAGGCCAGAAGAGGGCACCAGACCTCATTACAGATGGTTGTGAGCCACCATGTGGTTACTAGAAATCGAACTCAGGACCTTTGGAAGAGCAGGCAATGCTCTTAACCTCTGAGCTATCTCTCCAGCCCCGTGCCTATACATTTTGTAGCACTATGAAGTTACTTTCCTTGTCTCTTTTTTTCTTCTTCTAGCTCAGGCTGGCTACCACTCTTGGTTCTCCTGCTTAGCCTCCCAGGTGCTGGGGTCCAGGTGTGCCCATCACACTCAGCTTACTTTGCACATTTCTTACCCATATTTAACTTATGCCAACAAAGCCTGCTCTACATAGCAGAACTGTCTGCAATCCTATAGGAAATAAATTCCACTAAAAGAATACATTTTGTTACATTAGCTGATCACTAAATATATTCACCGTGTTAATCAAGAATCAACTGGAAGAATACACATGTAGAATTACATGAAACTATCAGAATACGTAACAGAAAATGTGGCATTCACCCCTGGTTCACTTAGCCTTCCCTTTTGTAAAGAACTACCTAAGACACTATGGTAAGACAAATTAATAGTCCCTAACTGTTAAGTTTTTGTTTTTGCTTGTGTGTGCATGCATGCATGCTCATGTCTGAGTGGGCACATATGCCATGGCACACACATGGAGGATGTGCAGTCAGTCTGTTTCTCCCCTTCCACCACAGGCTCTAGAGACTGAACTCAGGTGGCTCGGCTTCTATGGACTAGATCTAATTATTAGCACATTGATGTAGGCCCTGCTAAAAAACTAGTAACAGCAGATAAGAAATAGGGTTTCCAATCATTTCAAGCAGCATATAAAAGAGAACAGATAGACAGAAAATCACAATGGACAAGCACTTAGCATCCTAAAAAGAGTAAAAGTGCCACAAATATTCTAACCCCTTGTACACTGGTCATGATCCTGAAACTGTATTTAAAAGGAGCAATGTTAACACTGTTGATGAAGATCAATGAGTTATTTTTAATGATTTATTTTCATTTTATGTGCATTGAAGTTTTGCCTATATGTATGCATGCCTGTGTTCCAGGGACATCAGGTCCACTGGAACAAGAGTTACAGACAGTTGTGAGCTGCTATGTGGGTGCTTGGAAGTGAACCCGGGTCCTCTGTAACAGCAGCCAGAGTGCTCTTAACCACTGAGCCATTTCTCCAGCCCCTGAGAGTTATTTTTTTACAGGTGAAGACCATCAAAAAATGTTAAGACATTAAGCATTAAATAAATAACCTCTATTTGAATTCTACTTTCCATTGGGGTCCCAAAACAAACTTTGTCCAAAATAAATCCTAATCTTGCACAATATGAATTTGTCCTTTTAAAACAAGTCAGCCCCAATCTTCTGCTTTTGTAGTAAAGTGTACTTGTTCTAAGAACATATACTACAATTACCAACTCTGGATGCAAACAAGTCCTTGATCTTTCTCTTAAAATTTAAGCATTTAAAATGAACCATCTATTATCAGCTCTGAGAACCTTACTAGCCATTTTTATTACTGTCTCTCCCCATTTCAATATAGTAACCACTGTCAAAAATATTACTAACTACAGCTGACCAGGGGACTGTGTCAAGTAGCAATAAACACACTATCACATAGGTTCCCAATAAAAAGGAGCAGAATAGCATGACACATGTGATAGGTCCCAGAGAACCCACACGTGGTGAGCAGCATGAAACACTGAAAATACCTGTTGGAATATCAGGTACCTTTCAAGAGTCACCAGGAGTCCATGGTAGGACTTATTTAATCCTCTAGTTTTAAATAAGAACATTTACTTTGACAATTACTTAGCAGGCAGCTAGAGAGACCACAACAGAATTCACACCTAATTACTACCTGATACGATAATCAGGGTGGGCCCCTATAGGTCAGAAAGTAGATGACATGAGCATAGCCATATAAATCAACTACAATAAAGGAGTACAGAGAAAGATGTGGCCATCCTAGTGCGGAGATGCACAGTGACACAGGAGCATTAGAATGGGCTGGGTAGGGGGAACGTAAGAGGAACAAGAGGCAGCTTAGCTTGCCTTTCAAATCAGAGAATATGTGCCAAGTTCAGAAGGAGCAGAGGCAGAGGGAAGACAGAACAAAATGCATGCAGAATGGGGTGTGACTCAAGGGAGGGGGCAACACTGACACGATCTGATGTAAGGCCTCTGACACTAGAACCTCAAGTCTAGGTCTCATCATGGGTCTACTTACAAAGAAAAAAGACCTTAGATTCTGAGCTAAATAAAAACAGATGAACTTAGCAAGGATAGAACTATGCCCAGAATTAGCCTCTTTAATAAAGGTTTAGGTGTTAATTAAACAAAAAGGGTTGGAGATGGCTCTGTGGATAAGAGCACATACTGCTCTTGCAGAGGACTCAAGTTCAAATCCCAGCACCCATATCAGATAGCTCACAAAATATACACAGCAATCAAACTACCACCAGCTCCTTTTTAGCCTTCACAATCACGAAGTTCTATGTCATCTAATAACTCTCAAATTCTCCAAACTGAAACTAATTGATGAATAAATTGATTTCTAAGATCCTATCAAATCAGTTAAGGAAAAGACAAGTTTAAATGAATTTCTTTGAGCCCCAGAACATATACAAAGAAAATCACCATCTCGAGGCTGGAGAGATGGCTCAGAGGTTAAGAGCACTGACTGTTCTTCCAGAGGTCCTGAGTTCAATTCCCAGCAACCACATGGGGGCTCACAGCCATCTGTAATGAGATTTGATGTCCTCTAGAATATATGTAGGCAGAATACCATTAAGAAAATCACCATCTCTGAGCTGTGCACTAGAGAAGGGAAAAATTCATCAGTCTCTATGGACACCAATGTGCAAATATAAACCTGAATTCTCAAGTGGCATGAGCAGAACAAGGCTTTTAGAAAGCTACTAACACACAGCACTATTACTTTACTACATCTAAACTTTTCAGTATACTGAGGTAGTTAATATTTGAAACCATTTGAAAATGCCAGTTACAAACTGGTATTTTTTTAAGCTGAGTGAGAACTGAACCCAGGGCCTTTTCTACCACTGAGCTAAATCGCCAATCCCTCTTAGTTTTACTTTAAAACCATACAGTACCCTCTCAGTTCCATTAAGGAAACAAAAAGTGTGAAGAACATAAGTGAAGCTGGTAGCTACCTGTGCTTTCTGAAGCAGTTCAATCGTAAGAGGAAGCCAATCGGGAATGAGTTTCTCCATTTCCAGACTAACCGTGGCCAGAGCAAGCATGGATCCTTTGAACTGCAGAAGTTGGTTGCAGGCCATACAGTGAAGTAGTTGCTTGGTCAGGAATGCCAGATGTTGAGACGGGCTCAATTTGGGTAAACTGAAAAGTAACTGAGGCCTAGTTGACACCGCAATGGCATGGAACTGGGGGTGGGGGGTGGGGGTGGGGGGAGGAAAAACCACAAAATTGTTATTTAAGGAAAATATCTAAGTATACATAGAAATAACTTCTCAGGCACTACGAAAGTTTGTAATTCAGTGATTTGATATATTTTCAGAATCTAATTTTTCCTTGACTAATTTCAAAGTTTTCTCCAAATCTATACAAAATAGATCAACCTCTGTCCAAGTTACTGGACCAAGACTGTGTGTTCATAGTAAGAACTAAACATTCTGGATATACTTACAATGTGAAGAAAATCCAATGGTGTGGCTGTGTGAAGATCCCAATTCAACTTATCCAGAATAATTCGCTCCATTCTCAAAATCTCAGATGAGGAACAGCCACAGAAACTGTCTCTTGCCAATACCTTTAGTGCTGGAATTTTCTATCCAAGCAAAAGGAACAGGAAACAAATGAACTCAATTTCAGGACAGAAATGAACTCATTTTCAGTATTTGTTCTGACAAATAAAATGTAAAGTAATAGAAAAAAATTAAAAAAAAAAAAAAGAACTAGAGAGGTGGCTTGGTGGTTAAGAGCAGTGGCTGTTCTTTCTGAACCCAAGTTCAATTCCCCATATCTACACGGCGACCCACAACTGTATTAACTCCTAGGGAATCCAATGCCCTTTTCTGACCTCTGTGTTCACCAGGCACACATGCATACAGTACACATACATACATTCAGGCAAAACACTAATATACATAAAATTAAATTTCAAAAAGATAGCTGATGTTCTAAAGCAAGCACATCTCAACACTTAACTGAAACTGTAGTTTATAAGACAGTATTCATTTTACACCCTAGAAGCACAAGTGGTCAGGCCCTGCTCCCAGACTACTCTAATGGCTTTGTCCAGTCCCTTGAGACCAGACAGAGGTGGCCAATCTCCGTCCTACAGAGAAAAAAAGACCAAGATCAGGCCACACAGTCCCACCAATTTTGAGCCACCCTAGGAAGCCCTCCTCCTATATAAACCTGCCTCCTTAGTTCTTTGCTGTGTTTCTTCACAGCAGAGGCAGCCACCCTCTGTGTCTTTCCCAATAAAACTCTTATATGACATTTTTTGTGGCATTCCTTGGCTCCCAACCTTTCCTCTCATAGCAAAAAAGGTTTCATTAACAATAAATGAAAAAAACCTCCAAGCAAGACCTACCAAAACATAAAGAATAAATCTTAGAAGGATTCATTACCTCATCTTCTTCAACAGTCTTAGCAGCTAGAAAAAAACAGCTGATTGCAATACAATTCAAATATTTTGGATGGGCCTAGAATTTCGAAAAGAAGAAGAGCAACATTAGTGATCATACTGAGCTGAGGCTTTGCTAACTGTTTTTAAAACTGAAATATACATTTAGCTCACCGTTCCCCCAGTTTACATCTTAAGTTTCTTTTTTGTTAAATACTATGTAAAGCTCCAAACCTGAGTCATTTCCAAAATTTTAAAACAAAACAAATACTGTCCTCGCAAGATCTCTCCATCTGCCACGACAGCATGTTTACTAGTGACCTATGGTTTAACATGGAAGTCTCTGAACAGAAGCTATGCCTGAGTGTATCTTACAATACTTACTTTTACTGTAGCTAAAAACCTGTCCAAAAGACTGCTTGCCAGAGCAAATGTTTCTGGGTAAAGGTTGAACTGGTATTTGAGTTTGGCCAACCATTGAATTACTTCATCTCTCTGGGATGGAGAAACATTCTATAAGGGAATAATTAAAAAAAATAAAAGATCATAAGGTTTCAGTTATCATTAGGTGTACATTTAGAGTTCTCTAACACAGGGCTGAACAAACAGCTCAGCAGGTAAAGGCATTTGCTGCCAAGCTTGATGACCTGAGTTCAATCAGTGAGATTTGCAGTGAGAGAATCAACTCCCACAGTTGTCCTCTAATCTCCAACATGTGCTGTGGCACACAAATGCCCAAACACAAAATTAATAAATGTGACATATTTTTAAACATTAGGAAATACAAGAGAAAATGCACTAATAAGTTAAAATGTTTTAAGGTCATTCAAAATTGAGATAGATGAAAATACTATATCATATTTAACATTATAATTTACTTTATTAAAATCTTCACAATTCATTTCACCAAGTATCTACAGATTGAATTAAGTTCAGATATTCAGGAAACACAACATTTTAAAATTTAGGTAAATTATTACCAATTGATAATTTTGAATTTTCTCAACTCTGAGTGAGGAAATACCACTCATTAGCTTATCTTAGGAAATATAAATGGACTATCAAGCAGAAGGATTAATTCACTAAAAACAAAACAATCATCTTAATTTCCCTAAATACTATTTTGAACTTCTGAGTAAAGGTCTATGTTTTAAAAGATTAAATACACTTTAAAACAGTAGGGATTATTTTACTTTTATTTGAGTTTCAGTCACTACTAAACAATCAATGTACTCCTGATGCTAAGTAGTCCTTTTGAGGACTACTTACAGGGCCAGATTAGCCCAGGTATATCTCAAGCTCACTGTGTAGTTGAGGGTGACCTTAAAGTTCAGATCCACCTCTCTCTCAAGTGCTGGGACACAGAGGTGCACCACCACACTGAGTTTATGTAATTCTTGGGATTCTAGGGCTTCATATGAGGAGACAAACTTTACCAACAGAGCCATATGCCCCAGCCCCTCATATACCACAAACTGCCATGTAAACACAATGAAGTACCAAACTGGAATAGTGTTTCCAATAAAGGATCATCCTACAAAATATAGTCAAGCCCTGACTTATGCTAACTCATCTTTCTTTATGAAGTACAGTACAATGAAAATACTTTACCTGACTGCTGTCAACCTAAGCTAATTCTTTTATCCTACAAAATTACCTAACATCTATTAAAATATTCAATGATGGTCTCTGTAGAGTGCAGCTCCTCAAGTAAGAATCACAGCTAGAACTACGTTATTGTTTTTCGCTTCCTCTAGTTTTACTAGGCATGACTTGCTCACTCAAGTCCGTGCCACTGCATCCGCTGACCCCTCTCACTCTAGTCCTCCTCTACCTGCTGTCACTTTTGTCCGTTCTTCTACATCACCAAGCCAACTAACACACTTGTATAATTCTTACATCTAGCTCCAAACTCAGTTATAATTGCTATTTTTAGTGGAGAATTAACATACACCTACCTTCTGGTCAACCCTTTAGGAACAACATCACAATGATGAATAAAAATACTAATAATTTACAATATGTTTTATTCACAACTCACTACGAAGTTGGTGAGTGAAAGTTACGTAAGTCTTATAGCTAAGCAGACCATTAAATGGTATTAAGCCAGAGTTACATATGGTGCTCTAGGGACACCTGGCCCTGTGTGGGAGTATAATGAATCTTCTTAGAAGAAATAGCAACTAACTCATATCTTAAAAAATGAGGTGAGGGGCTGAAGAGATAGCTCAGAGGTTACAAGCACTGGCTGCTCTTCCAGAGGTCATGAGCTCAATTCCCAGCAACCACATGGAGGCTCACAACCATCTATGAGACCTGGTGCCCTCTTCTGGTGGACAGGTATACATGCAGACAAAACACTTTATACATAATAAATAAATAATTTTAAAAAATGAGGTGAGGGAGTCCTCTGTGCTACAAAATACAGGAATTTTGATGTTTAAGCCCATGGTCTTTGCTATGGAGGATAGAAATGATTTCAAACTCAAGGCAGTAACATAGTTAAGCTCTGCTGAAGAGCAAACAAGAATAAGGTGGGTAGAGAACCAGGGACTGTTGCCCAGAGAATCAATCCTACAATTCTATAATCAAACAAATAAAGAACTTAAGGCAGTTTTGAAAATAAAGCTGTCAGCCTGAACATTCTAATTGCATAGAGTAGCAGATAAATTTATGTCCTGCAGACTTTTGCCAGTTTGACAGAAAAATGGAGTCAAAATTTTTTTCTTTAAAAGACAGGGTCTCATGAAGTCCAGGCTCACCTCAAACTTGCTATGTACCCAAGGATGATTCCCCTGCTTCCACTACTGGAATTACAGGTATGCACCACCACACCTGGTTTATACAGTGCTGGGTACTAAACCCAGGGCTTCACGTAGGCTAGACAAGCAGTCAAACAACAGAACTACACCTAGAGCCTAGAGTCAGGCTATCAATAATGTGAGTTGGATCAAACCTTTGACAAAACACCACTGTCTAGAGCTATGGCTTCTTTAGGTGAGAGGACATCAGTATAGCCTTACAGTTAGGAACTGGATTAACTATCAGTTGGCAAGGTCCTTAATTACACAATTTCCTGTATTTTAAGAGCCCCATGGTGCTACCAATAAAATCTAGCTCTGTTTCCTAAAGATCTCTGAGAAGTAAAGGTAGTTTCTTCTAATTAAGAAGTTGTGCACTTAAGGAAAATTCAGCCATCCAAATAAACCAACAATAAACAAATTTACTAGAGAGGTAGCAATACCATCTGATGCAGTTAATGGGCTCTTTGGAGAGAAAAGGAACAATAATCAGAAGACACAAGAAACAGGAGCTTACTAACTATCCTGCCATGTCAGACATATAATCAAGAGGGAGAAATAACATTCCCTAATAGCAGACTATATTCTTATCTGGTACACTTGACTTTAAACAAATATAAAAGACGAATACAAGGGACACATGTCACTTTCTGCCTTAACCTTCATACTGTTAACTGTACTTAGGACTCTAATTCTTCCTTATATTATTTTACATCCCTGCTTCCATGATTTATTGCTCCTTCTAGAAGAAATACTCCTTTCTCTATTTTACTTTGACACACACACACACACACACACACACACACACACACACACACACACACACTTCAAAACACTGGGTATTTTTTTTTTAAAGTTACTGCACTGCTGTAACAACCGGGTTCTGAAGAAGCAAGACTCTGGAGAGGAATAATGAAGTGATATTAGCATTCTAAGATACGGGCAAGCAGCTAAGAGTAAACTGGTAGAGCATTTAGGAGAGTTACAGAATGAGAGACAAAATCTGAGACTTATAAAACAAGGAACTAGTGAAGTTGGAGGTCAGAAATCTCAAGGGGAAAAACCCACTTGGCTGATGGTATTAGTTTTTCTCAGAGCTATGACCCATGTACTTGGCAGAACCATTTACAAGGAGGGAAGACTTATTGTGCCTTACTGTTTCAGAGATTTCAATAGTGGTAGCATTGGCGGAAGAGGGGAGAGAAGGAAGGAGGTAGAGAAATAAATAAAAAGGACAAGACAGGCTCTTCCAGCAAAAGGGGGAAAGAGGAAGAAGGCAAACAAAGGGAGGAAGAGGCTGGGGACAAATTCCACCAAGGTCTGGCTCCAGTGAGGCCCCATCTCCTGAAGTTTCCAGCACCTGTGAAAATGGTGCCACCAGTTGGGGACCTAGGTTTTTATACATGGAATCTGTGGGAGACATTTTATATGCAAACTCTAAGACTGATTTTCCTCTTAGATATTTCCTGAATGAAATCCTAAAAATGGATAGTATAGAGATCTAAAAACTTAGGCACACACACACGCGCGCACACAAACACACACACAGATTCATTTTTAATAACAGGTAAAGAAATCACATTCAACTGAAGTCCAGCCCTCAATCAGCCTTGACTACAATCTTTCCTTGGACTACAGTGACTGGTCCCAATTCAGTTTGTCCACCAGAGGGAAGACTGAACTCTCTACAACAGGTTTGGAATGTGACATAACAGCAGTGCTTGCTAAGGAAGCAGAACCTTCTGCTTTGACTTTCCAGCACCACAAAGATAAAATAACTAAGGCTATACCATTTTTAAAATAATAGAATGTTCAGTGTCAAATCAAAATTTATCCAACAAAAACCTAAGTAAACAAACTAAAAGCCAAGAGAGGAAAGCAGGCAAGTGGAAGAAGTATCTTTATCAGAATAAATGACTTCTTACACATGATATCATGGGGGGGGCGCTAGAGAGTTGGCTCAGTGGTTAACTGCTCTATTAGAGGACTTGATTTCAGCATACACATCAGGTGACTCACAAACCCCTTTAACTTCAAGGAGTCTTTCTTACAAAGCCTCCTTTGTTTCAGAGAAAACACATACCCAGTAACAGACAAAGATGAATTTTGCTACTAAATACAACCAAAGGACTAAAATTGAAAAATAATAAGTATAAATTAAAGACTCAAGTGTGCATCTAACAAAAATTACATGGTCAGCTATATTTGTAGCCTTGAAAAATTCTGTTAAGTCTAGGAACCAGAGAGATAGCCCAAAGAGTAAAGGCACATACATGCTGGCAACCCTGGAAACTCAAGTTTAACCCCCAAGACCCGTATCATAGAAGTAAAGAACAAAGACCACACAAATGCCATGGCATACACACAAGTGTGTGTCCATATCCTAAGTAGATAAATGCAAAGAAAAATTAAATTACATAACAAAAATTATACATCTAAACATATTACAGGTAAAAGAAAAAAATGCTAGTAATTTTAAGTAATGTAGAGTAAATCTGTAGTTTCAATGATGGTCCTTTACATATTTAAGCTAGGTTTTCCTTCCAGAAAGTCATCTTTTTAACCACATTAGTGCTGGGACAAGTGTGAGCCACCACACCAAGCATTTCTACATGGATTCTAGGGAATCAAACTCGGTTCCTCGAGCTTAGGAGGCAAATACCACCAGCTGAACCATCTCCTCAAACCCACTAGAAGCATTTCTGAGGTTAAATTTAGGAAAAGCCTCGTATAATTAGAAAGTAGAGCTTTTCTAAGATAGAATGGACAAAGGAACACAACTACATTATCAGAGATGTTAAACAAAATGATCCTTTTACTGTACAGTTAGATTATATCTGCTTCCAAACTTAACGCATACAAACATAAGTAGGAAACAGTTCTGAAATACAATTCTAGAGTCAGTAAGGTGGCTAAGGAAGGGCATCGAGCCGTGTAAGCTTGACTGAAATAAGTTTAACTCCTAGAACTCTAGTGAGAGAAGCAAAGAACTGATTCCACAACTGGTCCTTGGACTTCCACGTGCATATCCTATTCACAAACAGTAATAAAGTTACACAATCCAACAGTTGCTACTAGAACTAGGTCTGGATGTGAGGACTAAAATGATCCCTTGTCCCTTTTGAGTGTTATTCTTAGCCCGCTAGCCTGGAACTTTTGGAAATCCTACTGCCTCGGCCTCCGAAGTGCTGGGGTTAGAGGAATGCTCCACCACCTCCAGCTGAAAACTCCAATTTTTAAGAAAGTTTGGGTAATTCTGATCTATTTAGTCTCCAAGTAGTTCGTGTAAACCTGTGTTTCAGCTGTCCTTAGCATAAATCCTACTTTTGGAACCATATAATCAGATGGCCTTTGATTCCTTAGTGTTCAAAAATTCTAATAAAAACCACTTTAAAGTTTGTAACAGGACTTTGTTCTTTTTTGCAATCGAAAGCACTTTAGCAAAAATAAATGCAGACTATCTGAAAAGGTCACTGTTTTCAATTTTTCCCTAAATTTATTTAATGCAACTATAAAAAACTTCAACTATTCTATAGAACTTTTCTGTAAGTACCAAGAACACATAATAGACCACTACTTAAATAAATTATAAAGAAGCCATAATTTATTTATTTAAATTCATTTAATAATTTATTTAAAGGTTTAACTCTGAATGTGCTAAAAACATACCTGAAAAATCCAATACTCACTGGTAGACAGAGGAGGATCAGGAAACTAATGGCTAGCATTCACTGGCAAAGCAAGTCTGAGGACAGCCTAGGCTACAAGAGACCCCAACTCAAAACACCATCAGAAAGTAATAAATGTTTCATGGGAGTCTACTGTATGTCAAAAAATAATGACGCAACATCACCACCAAGAAATGCAGTGGAATCACCAGGAAATTATACTGTGTTCTCACAAGGGAAGTACAGACAGGGGTGGGAGTCACAGGTGTAACAGGATTATTTTCTTGCCTGACCACATTTTGCTCAAAATCCAGGGGTGGGGGGTAGAGGGATGTTGGTCTAAAATGAAAAACAGCTGTAAGAATGGCCTTGCACTCACAGGAGACAAGGAAAGGGAAGTAAAAGAAAGCAGAAGCAAGCAGCACAAAGGAAACTCTAAAATACTGCACTTTTCTATTTTTAGCAGCACTTAAAAGTAAGTAACAGTAGAAAGGCCAGCCCACGACCAGGAATTAGATTGCTCTTTTAAGCCTAAACCCATATCCTCTCCTATTCCCATCAGATTAAGTCCACTCTAAGTTTAAAGTATTAAATAGAACTACTTGGCATTACTAAAGAAAGTCCTTGACTAATGCCCTCCTGGTCTGACTCCATTTTGTGTTTTCTTAGAAGTTCTCAGCCCTCTACCCACCCTGCTCCTCCCAACAGTCACATCTGCCTTGGCAACACACGTGAGATTTGTTATCAGGGACAGCAGGACGGCTCAGTAGGTAGAGGGAGCTAGCAAGCTTTGTTGGATCCCAGAGGAGGGAGAAAATCAACTTCCACATAAACACTGCAGTACCCACACATATAAATAATAAATGTTAATATTTTATCTTACATGTCCCAGAATTTTTATAAACTAAACTACTTGGCTGAAGAATTTTACTCATCTTTTAACAAACTAAACATCCTTTAGTTTGTAGATTATTTGATAAGGGAATATTAGAGATAATATAGAAATGTTACAATGAAAGAGATCCATTACTATAACTCATGATTATTCAATCTGGAAAACTTACATATTAGTCTAAGACTTGAGGATTGACTTTAGCTATATGAATTTGTAAGACATACCATACTTTATATCTTTTTGTGACCATATTACAAATAGTTTAAATTATGTTGTAGTTGTCCTGTTTAAAAAGCTTCAGGGAAGGAAAAAGAAGTAGGTCCACCTTATAAGTTTCGAGCCTGTCTTGTTCTCTATAACCTCAAATGACACCCATTAACTTGGCTACAGAATAGACCAGGTAAAGTGGTAATTCAGAAATTTAAAGTATCACCTTTACAGCTATGCTGCCAATGGTTATTATGGTTAGCTGCATACTGACTTAAGGAGATAGAGGAGAAAAGGGAGAGTTCTTTTTAAACTCTGCTGGAAGGCTTTGAGTCCCAACAGTCAAGAAATTCAAAGTTTTCTCCATTCATATCTTCAATATGTACAACTGTACCTGGAATATAGCAAATATTCAATAAACATTTAAAGAAATCTAAGCCATACATTCATACTAAAATAGAATGAAAAAGTATAAGAGACTGCCTCAAGAAAAGACTCAAATTGCAACTACTATTCGAATATTACCGAAGTCCCGAACAACATAGGACTGACTATACTTATCTTAAGAGAATCAAATGATCATGCCTAAGGGTTCCTACCACAGACAATACTTATTCAAAATCAACTAGTCTTCAACATGCAAACTGACAAACAGCAGATGCAAAAAAGATTTTTTCAGGTTGTAGGAAGAGTTAAAAGTAGAAAGACTTCAGAAGTCTATAAAGCTAAGATAACCTGTAACAGCAATATTTGTCATTTCATCACATATTAAAACTTTCCTAGCCACTCTTCTAAACCCCAAGCACCTTATTAGGTACTAGAGATACAAACATGTACAAGTCTTACATAGTAAACTGCTGGAGTGGATAAACTTTTAGTTACTAACTACCAGAATATGATTAAAGTACAAAAATGTCTGAAGGAGAAAGTGTATAGACAATAGCAAAGAGTTCACCTTACTATTTCTTAAAGACTTACAAGCCGGGCGGTGGTGGCGCATGCCTTTAATCCCAGCACTCGGGAGGCAGAGGCAGGCGGATCTCTGTGAGTTCGAGGCCAGCCTGGTCTACAAGAGCTAGTTCCAGGACAGGAACCAAAAAGCTACGGAGAAACCCTGTCTCGAAAAATCAAAAAAAAAAAGTACAGAAGACTTACAACACTGCCATGACCTTAATAACTCACTTCAACTCCTTATAAATACTGACAAAGAAGTAAAGATGTCCCTCTAGAAACAGCTTACTATTGAATTAGTCTACAAGAAAAATGAATGCATGTAATTACCAGTAACTCACGTAAATCAAAAGTTTTATCTTACTTTATTCAGAAAGATGTTTCTTTTCTTTTCTTTTTTTTTGGGGGGGGGCGGGTTTCTCTGTGGCTTTGGAGCCTGTCCTGGAACTAGCTCGGTAGACCAGGCTGGTCTCGAACTCACAGAGATCCGCCTGCCTCTGCCTCAGAAGTGCTGGGATTAAAGAATGTTTTTTCCTTGTCTTTGCAAGGTCTTGTGTAGCTCAGGCGAGCCTCCAAGTAACACTGACCTTGAACTTGTCTTAAGGGGGCGAGCCTCCAAGTAACACTGACCTTGAACTTGTCTTAAGTGCTATGATTGTAAGTAGCCCCCCACCCCCACCCAGCTGAGAACATATGTAATAATACAAATATTCCCCATGAAGCATTAGGATAATGCATTTCTAATAAAACACTTGTTTTAAGAGAAATTACCTGATTTGTACTCATTTTCGGCACATTGACCTTCCACATCTGGGCTTCCCTGGAGATTGCCCTTTCCAATAGGAATGACAATCTCTGGTTTTCCAAAGGTCCTGGAAACTTCATGATATCCCTTTGGATCTGTCTGTCACCCAGCTTGATGTGGCTACCTAGTAAAATCAAATATAAATAATGTTCATTGCTTAATTACAGAATAAGTACAATATACACATTTATAAATGTTAGCATTTATTAAATAATTTATAAAACAAAATAAGAATGTTATGAGGCAGTATAGGATTTTATAGCTCTTTAAAATGCCATATGTTTAAGCTAGCAGTAATATTATATAAAACATCCTCACTTTAAATCTGAAATTCTAAAACCACAGACTTTTTATTTGAAATTCTTAGCAATAGTTGTCCCAAACCTTCTCCCTAAAAATAAAGTAAAACTACTAAGGGCCATTCCTTTTATTTATCATTTAAACATATTAAATATTACATTAACCATTTTAAGTTATGTAAGGGGGAACAAGACTGATTTAAGGGATTGTTATCCTATGTGTAATTAAGGCCTTCAGTAAAATGTTCAGATGTTATCAAGTGAAAAACAGGAAATATTTTTAGATGAGTGAAAAATAAAGACAGAAAACTTACAAGATACAAAGGAAGCTGTGGGCATTAAGGAGTTTAATTACTGAAAATGCCTATATTAAAATATTCCAAATCATCTGCTTAACCTCCACCTAAAAAGACAACCTAAATCACGTGTGGTGGTGAACGTACTCTCAGCACTTCCGAGGACCTGTGCTGTACAGCAAGACCTGGTCTTAGAAAAAGAAAACAAAAATGGCAGGTAGTGGTGGCACACACCTTTAATCCCAGTGCTTGGGAGGCAGAGGCAGGCGGATCTCTGTGAGTTAAAGACCAGCCTGGTCCACAAGAGCGAGTTCCAGGACAGGTTCCGAAGCTACGGACAAACCCTGTCTCAAAACAAACAAAAACAAAGAACAAAGAGAATATTTCTTTAAACATAAAACAAAAACAAATCCCAAACTATAAACCAGGTCTGGTGGTGCACACTTGCAAACTTGGGAGATAGAGACAGGAGGATGAGAAGTTCAAAGTCATCCTTAGCTACATTGCAACTTTAAGGTCAGCCTGGGCTTTTCAGATAATCATTTAATTACTGGAACAATGTGATGAAAAGGAGAAACAACGAACTCAATTGAGAATTAGTATAAAGAGGTACAGTTTAAATGTACTTCTAACTGAACTGGCTCCTGTACTAAGAAAAGGTATATTTTAAATGACACTACTAGATTAAGGAGATAAATGGAATGTTGACTATAAGTTAGTCTATATGCATCAAAATTAATTTACTAAAATTTAAAACTGTACTGTAACTCTCTAAGAGAATACTCCTACTCATAGGAGATACTGAGCCTTAGGAACAAGGTCCTAATATGTGCCGTATCAAAGACAAAAAATGAGTATAATTCGGAAAAGGCATTTTTGCACTCCTAGTAAGGCAATCACAACACCAACTCTATTCTATCCTGTGCGGACTGTTGGAGTCCAGTTCTTCCTTTTCTGAACAGGGATTATCTTATCCGCGATCCCCTCCTTACTGTATACACCAGAAATACTGGGTCATGGGTGATTCATGTCATCCACTGTTCATCAGACTTGCAGAGCCTTCTGCAGCTCCAATTCCTCCCGCTAAATTTGCTCTTAATCTATTAGCATCACGTTTTGGATTTGTGCAAGCACACTCCACCTTCCTTTACCAGCTCCTGGACATAATCCTACCTTTGCATTTAACTACGACCACTGCTTTTTCAACTAATCACGAGATTCTTAACCACTAACAGTTTCCAGAATTTAGCACCGTGCCCAATAAATAGCAGCTTACACTTGTCAGGTACTTATAAATCAACCCGCGATGGTTTGCTATTTGGGCAGCTATTTTGACCTAGATAATCCTCCATTTAAAGATGAACAAGCACATACTGGTAAGTTGAATGCTCTTCATTTCTAAAGAAGTACACGATCGATCAGAACAAACTCTTCGCTTCTAATCTTGACCCCTCCCTCCTAAAAAAAAAAAAGGCAGGGTCTCACTAAGGTAGCCCTCGCTGTCCTGAGACTTGCTAGCTATACGAGCTGCTGTTCAAATGCTCAATGGCTCCTCGGTGAGGGTGAAGTAGAAGTATTTTACTTTGCTATTCTACGATCTCCAGTTGACCCATCTACCTGACACTTCCCGCTACTTTACCACAATGTTCAGCTTCTGTCTAAAAGATCTGCGGTGGAGCCGGTAGCAGAGGGCACTGAGCTCTTTAAAATTCGGCATTTTTCTGTCCTTTACGACGCCTTCTAGTATCCTCTACCAACCCAAGCCCTAGGTAACGTAATCCTCCCGCATTACCGCGGGGTGGGGGTACACTATTTGCTTGGCATTCACTCTGCTTTGCCCTGTATATTATCTTCGTGCGGCCCCGCGGGATCGGTAGTCCCGAAGGGCGGGGGGTGTGTCCGCTTCTTTATTAGCCTGGCTCGCGGAGTCTGTTAACTGGCACCCCAGTCGATAACGCACTGTGGCTACAAGTTACTTGGGGGACAGAAACACCGGCTGAAAGGAATCCCACCCTGCACGGCCAGAGGTGGCGGGGTAGGGGAGCGTCCCCCAAGGTGCCCAGATAAGGCCCACAGAAGGACCGGTCCTAGAGGAGCGGCGCGCGCCCCCGCGAGCTCCCCCTCCGGTGGCGCGCACGGCGGCCGCGCCGCCGCCCTCACCTTCTTCTCCTCCTCTTCCTCCTCCTCCTCCTCCCCGGCAGAGCTGTAGGCCTCACAGTGGTGACGCGGGGTCATCCGGGGACCCGTTACCACCTCATGATCCTCGGCGCGCGGCAGCGGGGCGCGCGGGACCAAGGGCCGGGCCGACTGAGGAGGGAGAAGAGGGCGAACCGGGCCGGCGGGCGCGGGCACTCGGGCGGGACGCACGGCTGCGGCCGAAGGGTCAGTCAGCGAACTAATTCCATGATGACCCTGGGCCCGAGGCCGCCGCCGCCGGTCCCGCTCCTCTGACCGCCGCCGCTGGTGCCCGGGTGAGGAGGGGGCGCCCTCTCGCCATAGGGCGGCGGGGGCCGGGGAGAGGCGCGGGGTGAGGCCGGCTCTGCCCCTGCCCGGGGGAAGCGCCTCCGAGGGGAAATGGTGGAAGGGGGGGGAAGGGGGAAAAAAAGAAAAGAAAAGGGGAAAGGGGGAGAAAATAAGAAAAAGCGAGACAGAGGCGCTGGCGCGTCCGCTCGCGGGGAAGACTGGGGAGGGAGGGGCGAGCAAAAAGCGCCGGCCGCCTAGCTCCGCCCTCGCGGACTGATCTCGTCCGCGCGCGGCTGTAAACAACACCAGGGTCCTCCCTGCAACTTCCGGTGTTCCACGGACGCATAGAAGACTTTGAGCAAAGCTGAACCTCTGGAGAAGATCTATGGAAGGAGCTGGCATGGGTGAGATAGGAGGAAGTGCGTTTGGTGTGCACAAAGAGAAGGAAAGGTGCGCGGACTCGTTGATCTTAGGGAGCGGAAGAACCCTTCTTCTTCCGCGCGGTGACGTAAGCGGCTTGGTTAGCCGAGGAGGCGTGCAGCAGCCGGAGAGTGTGCTGCGCATGCGCCTCTGTAAAGAAAGGCGTCCCTGGGCGCTCGCCTCAGGGAAGGGTTTCTGGGCGAGCGCCTAAGTCCAGATTAGAGTCTCCCGATACTTTCCAACCCTGCTTGTCTCTAGAACTCCTAAGCGAACTTCCTGAACGGGGCTGGTGATATTTTGTGTAAAGATCACATTCTCTACTACTTCGCCAAAAAAAAAAAAAATTCTGTTGTACCCTTCATATTGACGATGATGGGCGTGTGGCTTTTTACTGGTCTGTGGGTGTTGGGAGACTCTGAAGCACTTTAGAAATCAGAAAAACTAAGAAGATCATATCCTGGGTACTTAAGGCCACTTTTTAAAACAGTAGATTTCGCTACCGACCGACGCCTTGGCATTGTGCCAAGGGAATTCTAGTCACCAACCAGTATGTCTAGGAAGTTTTATTCCTAGTGATAAAACGGATCCTGTTTTATGCTATTTTATCAGGGTTCTTTTTATCGCTAGGTAATTAACGAATGTAAGATGTGTTTTATTAACTTGGAGTCCTTTTTACTCCAGTCGGTAGATTTTGCTTGCCTTATAAATGGTCCTATTTGCTAACGCTCTTAGCAAATAGCTTTGGGAAAGAGGAAAACTGGAACTCAACCATTTATATAGTCACGTACTCATTTTACATCACTGAAAAAAAATGTGGGCCAGGTTCTTACAAAACTGGGATTAGCTTGAAGACAGAGACGGGCCCCTGCCTTCAAGGAGTGTGCAGTTTAAGCACAGTGAATAGCCAGGGAACTAATTATCACGCTTGGAAAACGCCTAGTACACTGTCGTACTGGACAGCCATCCCCTCCTTAGAACAGAAGGTCATAGATGTCAAGAATCTCGTAGCCTTTGTTTTACGCTACCTCTCTGTGTTATATTAAGAAGACCTGACGACTGGCTGGATAAACGGGCGCCAGGAGCAGAAGTGTCAAGATGGAAAATTACAGGCTGCTTTGGCAACACCCTTAGCTGGTTGGGCTCCGTGAAGGTTTCTTTGTAGAAGTGACTGAGACTTGAAACCACTGGGCAAAGGAAAGTCCGAGCAAAGGAAGCAACGTGTGCAAAGGCTCATCTTCCTCTGAGACTCGGCTGGGAGAAGGCTGAGGCCAGAGAGGAAGAGTCCACGGGAGACAGGTGAATAGGAAGCGCTGGAAGGATTTCAAGTAGGTTATATGTGTGTCCCGCACGTCTCCACCTCAGGCTTGTTCTGTATTGTTACCTGGTTTTTATTTTATATGACCCGTTGGGGTCCGGTGTCAACTCAGACACTAAATTATCTCTCTGGACCAGACCCCAACATAAACTATCTCTCTCCCGTCCGGCATGGAGGTGCAGGAATAACACACAACTCACATGGTTTTATCGGGCGGGAGATTCTCAGAGATCCCTCATGAAATCCTGAGTTCATGTGCTGAAGAATTTCTCTCTTTATTCTCCAAACAGCCTTATATATCAAAACATAACCCGAGGGGGAAATCATTAGCATTCTGTCTCCAAGGTAACCAGGTGAATGGCTTCTAGTCTCATCCACAACTGCCTGGGCTTTCTGTCCGTCTTCCTGGTCAGTATCTAGCTCTGTCACATAGGCTGAATTAGTACTTCTTTTAAGGCATCATCCAAATTACAAAGAAAGGAGCAGAACAGCATCCTGACCTTTTGTTAGGGTAGCGACAACCTGTCTTAAGGGTATGTGACCACTTCAGGCAGGTGGATCTCTGTGAGTTCAAGTCCAGCCTGGTTTACAGAGTGAGTTTCAAGACAGCCAGAGCTACACAGAGAAACCCTGTCTCGAAAAGGGGGAGGGGGGAAGGAAAGAAAGAAAAAGAAAACAAACAGGCTAAGGGATACCAATAAAATAATATTCAACAAAAACTAACATATCTGAATATGACAAAACAAACAGAAAAGAACCCAAGCAAAGGCACAGGAAACAGAGGCAGACTCTTTTGCACACTCAGGAATTCCATAAAAACATAAAACTGAAAGCCATAACATACATACAAAGGAGAGAGAGAGAGAATATATATAAAATAAAGAAGAAAAGATCTGGGCATGCGGCTTACCCTGAAGACTAGTGTGTTCCCCATTAAGACTTCTTTGGAGAAAACTTAAATTTTCATTTGCAAGTGGTAGTCAATTGGAGGTAGCTCTTGGTTGGGGCTGGAACATGTGTCCATGTGTCCGCTTCTCTTTTCAGCTCTAAGAGCCCCCGTCTGGTGCGGACCTGTGCATGCTGCCTCGGTCGCAGAGGTTCTGTGTACACATGGACCCTGTTGCTCCAGAGACCTTTGTTTCCTCTCGGCTCTGGCTCTTCCATGACTTCCACCTCCTTTTCTCTAGGGTTCCCTTAGGGGAGAGATCTGAAGCTTCATTTGGTGACAGGAGATGCCTAAATGGGGCTCTATCTCCCCCATTATTTTGCAATTTCATTTAGATAACCTTCATGCATGTATATTTTGTAGGACGATTCTACGGTATTGTTTCCATACTACCTCTCAAATGGCCCCTAATTTTAGCTGTTTCTCTTCATATTCCTCCCTTGTCATCCTCTTCTCTCCCACACCCCGCTTGATCATCTTGTTCCAGTCCCCCCATCTGTCCTATTTCCATTTACTAGGGAGATCTGTCTGTCTTCTTAGCCCCCCCATCTGTTACTCTGTATCTAATCTCTGTGGTTCTATGGATTGTAGCTTGGTTATTATTGACTTAATGGATAATATTCATATATAATTGAATACATATTTTTCATATTTGTCATTCTGGGTCCGAATTACCTCACTCAGGGTGATTTTTTCTAGTTCCATCCATTTACCTGTGAATTTCATGATTTCATTTTTGTAACAGCTGAATAATATTCTATTGTGTAAATGTACCACATTTTCTTTTATCTATTCATTTGTTGAGGGAAATCAAGGTTGTTTCCAATATTTGGCTATTATAAATGGAGCAGCAGTGACCATGGTTGAACAAGTACCTCTGTGGTAGGATGAGACATCCTTTGGGTATATGGTCAAGAGTGGTATAGCTGGATCTTGAGATGAATTGATTACCATCTTCCTGAGGAACCTTCATGCTGATTTTCATAGTGCAAGCCTTTTAATCTTGAATGACTGGGATTCCCTGTCTCCTTTGTCTTGAATAAGCTTTTTACATGAAGCTTTCATGAGATAGTTTATGAAGGTACCATCATATAGGAGAAAGAGTGAGAAGAAGAGAAACCATGGATACCATTGCAATCACTTATCTGTAGGATCTACCTGCTGTTTCCACCCAACTGTCCAGAGACAGAATGTACCAGTAAACTTCCCAAGCCAACTACTATGACGTCAGGAAAGAGGAAGCACCCATTAAACAAATAACATAAAGATCTTTTAATGCCTATGAAATGGAAAGAAGGGTGTGGAGGAGGTGTCAAAATCAAACTGCTGGGGAAGAGGTGGAGAGTCAACCAGAATGAAATATGATGCCGTAAGGAGGGCTGGAGACATGGCTCAGTGGTTAAGGGCATCGACTATTCTTGCCGAGAGTTGGGCTTTCATTGTCAGTGCAACCAGCTGTAACTCTGCTTCCAGGAGATCTGATCTTCTCTTCTGGCCTTCACAGACACAGGAAACTGAGGCAGAATGATCATAAGCTCAAGGTCTGCCTGACAACTTAGTGAAACCCTATCTCAAAGCAAATATAAAAAGTCTTCAGGGTGTATCAGGGTAGAGCAGCTGCCTAGCATGTGGGAGACCAACATCTAATCCTCAGCATTGAAAAGCACTCCTATCTGTGTTAATAACCACTTGGATTTTGAAGGAAAAATTACACACACACACACACACACACACACACACACACACACACATTTATACACACATTGTCAAATCCCCTACTCTATAAGATAATGTTATTCCAGAATCTAAATTGCTTCCTGACTACTTGAAGATAACGTTGGATATTGAGGGAAGAAAATAAAATCAGGAGATATGTAGTGAGATGAATCGATCTTTATGCAAGAGAAGCTCTCCTCTTCCCCAAATATCAGATATTCTCTACCATGTGTTTTGGAGATGGCCCCTGTTCCATTTTTATTGGGCCACGGAAACTTGACCTCTGTAATTCAGAAAGTTACAGCATCCATATATTAGGTAATGAATATTAAAAGACTGATTTGGATGCCAAGTCATTTTTTTTCCTCCCAGAGTACCACTGAGCAGGTTTAGAACAGACTGCGTTTGACAGCTGTTCCCACGTTCCTCATATACCATGTTCCTCAATCTAGAAGGTTTAACTAAGATTGCAGAAACCAGATCTTACTTATCTGCATGAAAAAAAGATATGTTAGTAGTAGTATTTTTAAAGCTTTTTAGATTGTATTTCTGTGTGTGTGTGTGTGTGTGTGTGTGTGTGTGTGTGTGTGTGTGTGTGCACATACACACCCTATGTATGTGGGTACTCAAAGAGGCCAGAAGAGCTCACTGGATCCCTGGGGCTGAAGTTAGAGACAAATGTGAGTCACCTGATGTGGGTCCCAGGAACCAAACTTGGGTCCTCTAGAAGAACAAGAGGAGGTTCTAACCCCTGAGACATTTCTCCAGCCTCAGTATTATTTTTCAAAGGATATATTTATTTGAGATAGATATTTGAGAGCTTCATAACATATTTTACTCACACCTACCCCATAGCCCCTCCCACCAGATCTTTCTCCCAGCTTCAAATACTTTTTTCTTTAATCGCTGAGTAGAATTAGTGCTGAAGGTGCATGGGTAGAAGGCCATTCACTGGAACGGGGCAAGCTACCTGAGGAAAACTGACGCATCCGTCTCCCAGCAGCCGTTAGCTGCTAACTGCCCCTCAGTTAGGGTGCAGAGAGTTTTGTGAGCTCCTCCCCAAATCCATGTTGGAATCTTGACGGCCTTGATCTTTCTCGGGTTTCATGCATGCAGCCGCAGATGCTGTTAAGTTCATGTGTTCAGTGGGCCTGTCCAGTCAGGAAAACTATCCCTCAGCAGCCCTTGCAACTTCCGGCTCCTCATAGCACATGGGACTTTTATGATCTGCTGTTTGCTTTTTTTTCCTCCTAAGCTTACTTCCTGAGAAGGACCTGCAGAGGAACTGCGGGGAAGAAGGGGTTCCCAGAACGCAGCTCTCTTGTCAGAACAACGTCATTCAGTGTTGTTTGCCAACAAGCTAATAAAATTATGCTTTTCCAGTACAGTCTCCATGTCTGTGACTTCCAAGATTGGGCATCTTTTTTTCAAAGGGAAACTTAAGTGCCTTTCAATTTCAAGATCCAGAATACAAAAGACTTCCCAAGCCGTTTCTTCATTCAACACAGAATGAGACAGTGTGCTGGAGGTTTGTTCCGGCATCTTTCAGCTTCACAAGGCGTATTTCCTAGTGAAAACTGGTGCTGTTTAACCCTATGTGATTCAATAAACAAACATCGAAATATTTATTAAACATCAGCCATGAATGAGACCCTGGGATGAATTAAATGCTGGGCCATAAAGAGGAGATAACAGCATAAACACCCCTTTTCTTTTTGGTAAATACATACAGGTTGTATTTTTAAAGGAAAATGGTGAGCTACTGAAAATATTCTGTGTAACAAAATTAGAAATCTCTGTATTTTGAATGAAGTTACCCATGAAATCTGTGGTGGTTTGAATGAGCTTGCCCCTCAGAGACTCATACTGCTGCAGGCAAAATCTTTTTCAACGTTGAATTGGATTTGTGGTCAATATTCTCCAGAATTTAACCAGATAAGAAAAAAGAGAAAATGCCCCAAAACTCATAGGCCAACTGATCATTACCCAGTGGTCCGTGTGAGATACTGTTGGCCAGAGTAGAGTCACGCACTTCTACTGGTTTTCTAGTAGCACAGTGCTGACGGAATGTGTCTGTCTCTCCCAAATTTTTATGCGAAAGCCATATCCCGAAAGCAATGATATTTGGAAGTGTGGCCTTTGAAAAGTAATTCTATTGAGGGAGCGGGCCCGTCATGAATGAAATCAGCACCTCATAAGATGCGTATGGAAAAGATGCTACCCCTCAGCCTTTCGAGGACCCCACCCAAAAGCGCTGGCTGTGAGCCAAGAACGCTGTCCAGCTGGCACCAAGCTCTCAGATTTCCTGATCCCTGCAAACTAGATTTTCAGCTTTTAAGCTTTAATAGAGTTTGTTTCTGAAAACCCCTTTCCCAATGACTTCTTCAAAGAAAAAGTCAAAATACAATCACCGCTAAGAAACTGCTTCTTGTCAACTGTTTTGTGCATCTCCTCAAATCTCTTCTTTCATTGAACTCAAACTCATTCCTCTTGCCACATCAGGCGTCTACTTAAGGACAGTCTTTTTCTTTCTTTCTTATTTTCTTTTCCTGAGACAAGGTTTCTCTGTGTAGTTCTGGTTGTCCTGGAACTCTCTGTAGACCAAGCTGACCTAGAACTCACAGAGATCACCTGCCTATGCCTCCTGAGTGCTGGGATCAAAGTCATGCACCGTCACATTTTTTTTAAAAAAGGATCTCACTTAAGCTAGTAGACACTCGCCTCTTAAGACTTTTATTACCTACCCCTGATCTAAGTTCACTATCCGGTGGTGTGTCCATTATCTCCCTGTTCTGTACTCTTCTCATAAATTTATGTTAGGTTCAGAATATATGTGAAGAGAACCTTCTCTGTCATGCTGACCTGGGTCCAGTAGCTGTTATTTAGGATTCGTACTCAGTTATCAGCCAAAAACACAAATACAAAGACCTCCAAAGGATGGCTGAATAACAGAGAATGGAGCTCCTCCACCTTGTTGTTTTGTCATTTTCAGGGAGTTGGCTTCATTTTTATGACCCCAAATTGCTCTCCAGCACATCCTCACTCTAGCTCACTAGCAGAGAAAAGAGTGAATGAAGCCCATTGTACAGAAGTTGCGTCCATTGCTCTTCCGTGTACATTCTGTTGACTCTGCAGTCTAGCTAGACTTGATACAGAAGTTGCGTCCATTGCTCTTGTGCGTACATTCTGTTGACTATGCAGTCTAGCTAGACTTGATACAGAAGTTGCGTCCATTGCTCTTGTGCGTACATTCTATTGACTCTGCAGTCTAGCTAGACTTGATACAGAAGTTGTGTCCATTGCTCTTGTGCGTACATTCTATTGACTCTGCAGTCTAGCTAGACTTGATACAGAAGTTGTGTCCATTGCTCTTGTGCGTACATTCTATTGACTCTGCAGTCTAGCTAGACTTGAGTTCCTCTTTATTAGTAGTGTAGAGATATGAGAGGACATTAGCAAATTCTACCACATACTAATGTAATACCTGTCTCTTATAAGTCAACTTTTTAAAGCGACAGCCAGCCGTTGGTGCTCTGGCTGGCACAGCACTTCCATCCTAATTCCTTTGGAATTCATCCTTGCTGGGAGCAGTGAGATGGAGAAAGTGAAGCAGAGCTAGTTGGAGACAATACGTCATTGTTTTTAAATCTGATTTCAGTCCACTGTGCAGAGGTATCCCTTTGCTGACCCTGAAAAAGTATAGCCTCAGTCATATTTTGATCAATTATCAAAAAGTGAATATACATCAACAGAATAATACATTAAAGCTATATAAATTAAATTAACAAAAGTATATAATACATAGTAAGACCAGGAAATGAATCCCTTTCTGTGTAGCCAAAAATCCCATAGTTTTGAATGCCCTTCATTTTATACTTTATTCTGTCAGTAGAATGTTTTCCTGTCTATGAGTATCTCCTCCTCTACTCTAGGGGAATCAAAGCCAGGACCCTGTCCATACTAGGTATGCACTCTACCAATTACCTACATCCAAGGCCTCTCTTTTGGAATGTCTTCGCCCCACATTATAACTGAACTTCCTACTTTTTTGAAGCTAGAATCTTGAGCTCTAACACTACATGAATTCACAGGAAGCTGAGCATGTCCACATACAAGAAGAAGTGTGCTTCCTTAACTGCTCTGAAACTGTGGCTGGTAAGTACACCGTTGTCTTCATTAGGCTGTTGATGGGAACCAAACTTTCACCTGAGCTCCATGGGTGCAGGTGGGCACGATAGGGAAGCTAATTTTAAAATACAGAATGCTATCTCAGAGGATGTGCCCATCTGACAACTACCTGTTCCCATGATCAGGTGGTCCTCATGTCTGCTTCTTTTTGGTCTCTCTTGTTGACTGAGGTTTCTGTCCTGCCTGGTTTCTGTCCTCCCACCAGGTCCCACAGCTGGTTAGTCCCAAAGAAATCACACAGAGGTCTACATCAATCATAAACTGATTGGCCCATTAGCTCAGGCTTCTTATTAACTCTTATAACTTACACTAGCCCATTATTTTTATCTGTGTTAGCCACATGGCTCAGTACCTTTTTCAGCAAGGCAGTAGTCACATCTTGCTTGTTCTGTGTCTGGACAGGACTGCAGAGGAATGGGATTCCTCCTTTCCTGAATTCTCCTGTTTTCCTTGCCCCGCCTCTACTTCCTGTCTGCTTGTCCTGCCTATACTTCCTGCCTGGCTACTGGCCAATCGGTGTTTATTTAAAACATAATCGACAGAATATAGACAATTGTCCCATACCACTCTCTCATCCTTTCATGACCTCCCAACGCTTTGGGGATTCACTCACCCATGTAGCTTTGATTTACCGTAGCAATGTGTGTCTCAGTACACCCATACTTCAGAGTACTGCACAGTAGAAACAGCCCTGAGCTCTGCCTTTTGGCTCAAATTCTCCCAAGGAAACATGTGGTGGACTCCCCCAGAGTCAGACATGTTCTCTTCCTTCAGTAAGCATGAACTTACTGTGGATTGTGGGTAGGAGGATGCTGAAATATGCCATCATAGTCTTTTCCTCTCATCCCATCTACCCCCTTCACCTTTCCTTTCTTCTTCCTTCTTATTTGTTGTTTTTGAGAGAAAGTCTTACTATGTGGCCTAGGCTGGCTCAGTACTTTGTGTGTAACCCAGACTGGCATTGAACTTGTGATCTTCCTTCCACAGCCTCCTACATGCTGATAGTTTACAGGCACCAGCCTGTTGTGTGATGTTTTACTCTTTGGACTCTTTTGTGGGGTGGCAATTACCCAGCTCCCAAATAAATCACACACAGAGACTTATTCTTAGTTATGAATGCCCACCTACCTAGCTTAGTAGGTAGAGCATGAAACTCTTAATCTCATGGTCATGGGTTTGAGCCCCATGTTCGGTGCCAAAATGTTGTATGTTATTTTTGCTCTTTTGGCTTTTTGGGGGGTCCACCACCCAGCTCCCAAATTACTCACACACAGAGGCTTATTCATAGCTATGAATGCCTAGCCTTAGCTTGGCTTCATTCTTGCCAGCTTTTCTTAAATGATTTCAACTACCTTTTGCCTCTGGGCTTTTATTTTTCTCTTTTTCCATATACCTTTCTTTGCTTCTTTCTTCATGGCTTGCTATGTAGCTGGGTGGCTAGTTCCTGATATCCTTCTCTCCTTGTTCTCTTGCTCCGCCTTCTCTCTTCTCCCAGATTCTCCTTCTGATTATACTCTCTGCCTGCTAGCCTATCCTTGATCCTGCCTTGCTATTGGGTGTTTAACTCTTTATTAGGGCCATTAGGTGTCTTATACAGGCACAGTAACACAGCTTCACAGAGTTAAAGGCATGTGCCACCACTGCTGCCTGGCTGAAACTATCCTTTCTTAAGATCTACTTTTATTAGCGTGTGTGTGTGTGTGTGTGTGTGTGTGTGTGTGTGTGTGTGTGTGCGTATGCACATGGCACATGAGTGCAAGTGCCCACAGATGTCTGAGGTAGCAGATTGCCCTGGAGCTGGATATCAGGCGGCTGTAAGCCACCTATAAAGATGCTGGGAATTGAACTCAGACCTCAGGAAGAGCAGTGTATTCTCCTAACCACTGAGCCATCTCTCCAGCCCCCGTAAAACTATCTTTTTTTTTTTTTTTTGGTTTTTCGAGACAGGGTCTCTGTGGAGCTTTGGAGCCTGTCCTGGAACTCCCTTTGTAGACCAGGCTGGCCTCGAACTCACAGAGATCCGCCTGCCTCTGCCTCCCAAGTGCTGGGATTAAAGGCATGCGCCACCACCACCCGGCCCACAAAACTATCTTAAAACACTTATACACACACATCAACAAAATTCCAGATTATGTATGTGAAACGTCATCAAGCTGTAGTTTTATTTGTTTTGATTTTAAGTTACATGTATTTGTCTATGTGTGGATGTGGGTATGCACATGTGTGTATGCATATGTGTGTGCAGGTGCAATCTAAAGTCAGAGGCATCAGCTTCCTCCTGGAGCTGGAGTTACAGGCAGCTTTGAGTCACCTGACAAGGCGCTGGGAACTGAGCGTGGGTCCTCTGCAAGGGCACTGAGCACTCCTAACCGGAGCCATCTCTCCAGCCTGAACAAGGGGTCAAGCGGTATTTGTATTCCGCTATTTTAAAAACAGAACGAATATGCCAATGAAGAGGATAGCAGAAACTGCAAATGACAGTCATGAGAATCACAGTGTTGCACTGGATGTTCCCATTGTTTGGAGGATAAAATGTCACCTCGATATCATTTTTCCATGTCATAAGGAATAGACATGAATAGTAAATGCAACTTAAAAGGATAGTGAGACACAGAGAAACCCTGTCTCGAAAAAAACCAAAAAAAAAAGGGATAGTGAGATTGATTTTTAAAAATTCCTAAAATTATCTTTTATAGCAATTCTAGAGACGTCTTATAATATGCTTCTGATAATTGTATGATATGGATATAATAAAAATTTTAAAAATCAACTTGACTATCTGATTAGCTTTATATTATTATTTCTCATCTCATAGAAAGGTTATTCAATGAGATGAATAGAGGAGGGTGACTTTTGGGACAGAAAAAGTCTTAAGAAAGCAGAAAAGGGACAAGCAGCAAGTTGGTCATTCCAGAATCGCTTTCCTAATAGAATGGAGCAGATTTTCCCATCACATGGGGTCAGACACCTGACCCTCCCCTCCTGTCTGGAGCTGGCAACTCCATGTCTGTTGTTGCGTAAGAGTTCCTAAAGTGAGAGGCTTCATTCTGATTAGGTCTTGGCTACTACCGTCCAGTAATAGGACTCAGTCCAAAACAGTGCCCCTGAATTAAATGTATCTATATATGAATATATATGTATACGTATATATATATATATATATATATATATATATATATAAAATGTATGTAGATTATATGCCGACACAAACACAGGATTTTCAGATAATATAAACTCTGGCTACTTAGGTGGAATTTTGTTTTGTTTTAGCAAATTAATTATTATTACACTAATTATTACTAATATGCATAAAACTTTAAAACTACAAATAACATTTACATATATAAATTGTTTTGGAATAAAACAGTTGAGTTTATTGAATTAAACCACTGAACTAATTTAGCAGCATGAAATTGTCAAGCAAAAGCTCTATGAAATTTATATATAGATGAAAATGTTTCTGAGTTAGGAAGGGGGTCCTGACTTCATAGTTTTGGGGAAATACCATTATAAAGATTTATGGGACCTCAGGAGTGGCAAAAATCCTATGCGAGAGTCATAGAATCATCACTGTTACTGATCCTTGGAGCCACAAGCTCTTGGGACATAAGCTTTGTGAGTTTTCCTTTAGATTTATTTAATTTTTATGTATACAGCATTCTGTCAGCATGTCTGCCTGCACTGCAGGGCAGAAGAGGGCACCAGACCCCATTACAGATGGCTGTGAGCCACCATGTGGGTGCTGGGAACTGAGCTCAGGACCTCTGGAAAAACAGCCAGTGCTCTTAACCTCTGAGCCATCTCTTGTGCCCGTTTTATGATTTCTATTATAAAGATTGGCCTCTCCTGAGCACCCTTCTGGGGTCTGGATTTCTCTGACCTTGGAAATAAAAGGCAGAGTTCAGGGTTGTGAATGGAAGATCATTTTTCAAGGAGTTGGGGAAGCGTAAGGCTGCCAAGAATAGCATTTGGTAAACGTGAACGTTCTTGGAACATAAACTATACTAATTTTAGACATAAACCTTCCTAGTCCCAAAGGGAAAAAGAAAATCTTTTTTACTTTATAAAAGGTCATTTTCTGCCAGAATGTTAGGAAACAGCTAAGCCCAAGCCCCGAGGCTCTGCTGCCCAATTGCCAACTTTTTCTAGAATGCTATCAGTGCCTTCCTGGCCCACTACCAACAGGCTACTCTCACAGTTCTGATTTGAGCTCCGCAGCTGGCCGCTTCTCCAGCGAGTTGGTTCACCTGCCCCAGGTAAGTGATTGTGTCTCAAGGCAGTCCTTGGGACACAGAAAGCCTATTGTACCCAATGAATGCAACCCTGTCATAGGCCTGCTTTAGTGCCTGTCATTAGACAAAATCATAGCTCTCTGCTTCCTGGGACGGTTTCTGCAAGGGTTTTTAAGCTGCAGTGTGTGATTTACCACCTTGTTAATCTTAGCTGCAGGCCTCAGCACATATGTCTGTGTTATTTAAACCGCTCTTAACCCTGTGTGTGCGTTTGCACTCTGTCAAAGTACTGTAAAACGTTCTAGGCACTTCAACCAAGTTTTGCCTCTTTTGGACTTGTTGGGTATTTATCCCTATACATTTGTTGCTGTTACTTTAAGGCTTGGTTTGAAGCCCTGGCTCTAGAGTAACCTGATTTGTCTTCTGAGACACACAAACTGAAGCACCCAGTGGGACTCACACAGAGAGGGGTTGAAGTCTGTCTGTGCAGAGAAGGGTTTTAGCAGCTGCTTTCTGGTAGCTAAGCACCTGGCCGCCTGAACTTGAGAACAAAGAAAACAAAGTTTAACAGCCGGGCAGACACCTGCAAGGTCAGTGGTGACGACGGTGGCCAGGGCTAGCTGGGAGCCAGAGAAAGTCAGAGATGGACAAAGGACAAAGGAAGGTTTCACACACCCGTAACTGGGGAGCTAATGAGCAGCACGTGGTTGGGCCAGGGGGCAAGCATAGAACTTGTGGGTCCCCATTGCTCGGTTCATGTTAGACCAGAGGACCTCACAGTCCAGCAGAAGCCTTAATCTTCGTCTGGTTCCTGTAAAGAGTCCTATAAAACCCCAGAAACAAACCACTGCCGTGGGTTTTCCTCTCTTGGCCACCACTTGCATTCTCAGGAGTTTCTCTCTCTTTACCTTAATTTCTCTCAATAAAGCTTCCTCTCCCTTTGCTTGCTCCCCCCCATGTTCAGTCTTTAGTCTTCATCAGCATTAGAAAGCTGACTCCAGAGCCATTGTCTCAGGCTTCAACACACGGCTCAAACACACCTGGACTGGGAACGCTGAATCTGGATGCAAACACACATCTCCTGTTTTATATCCACTAACTCACGTAACAATGGTTTTTGGTTTGTTTGTTTTTGAAATTTATGATTTCATAACTAATCATTAAAAGCGTCAGTACATAACTTAAAGCCACTTTGTAAAGTTCACCACAGGGTTCAGTGGTTTCAGGTATTTTCCACATCACAAGGAAAGGCAGTAGGAACCAGTCAAGTGTCAACTCTGGGAGTGACACTCTACCCAATGGTCAGTGCTGGGAGAACCCAGGTGTTTAGACCTCTGCCTGCAGTGCAACCTCCCCCCCCCATCTCCCACCCCCCCACCCCCACACCCCGGCCCCCGGCCCCCGGCCCCCTCACCCTGCCAGTCAGCGTGGACATGGATGTCAGGTTCAAGCTGGAGCTCGTCTGAAAACAGGTCACAGAACTCAGTTTGGAGCACATTGCTATAAAGACCTTTTGCCCACAGGTTTCAGCTCTTGGAGATGTATGCTTGATGATTACTCGGGCTAATCTGTCTGGGTACCCATCCTGTTTTAGGCATGGCCGCCAATAGATGTAGGAGAAACTGATACCAGGATTGTCCTTAGTGTTTTCAAATGGTAGAGAGTGAGGTCAGGGCCGTCTGACCCTCTTGAGCCAAGGATTCATCGACGACGTGCTTAGTCTACCGAGCAGGCCTGAGACCATGTTTCCATCTGCCTCACAAGTCCACTTCCTAAATTCTAGAATTTTTGCCTTCAACTCATGCCTCGGGGCGTTTTCTCCCACCCGCAGGACTCTAACCTGCGCCTGTAAAGACTGTAGGCCAGTATTATTTCAGCACTAGCTTGCCTTCGGAGTCTAGCTCCCCGAGTGTGACAAAATGAATAATCCTAGGACATTTTAAATACAATGCAGTTTTAGCTGAGAGTTCCCATTAATAACAATTACAATATCAATGACTAATATTTACTGTGCATTTACTATTTGCTGATGGCATGCTAAGTTCTTTTCACAGGAATTAATCATATCAAGCAGCGGAACACCACTAAGAAGCAATTCTACAGCTGGAAGAACTTAAGGCTTGAGCGCTCAACTTCTCTCAGTACTGGTCACACTGGAACAGAAATGTCACTTGGAACCTCAAGTCGTGATTTCAGTTCTTCTTCTGTTTTACAAACCCTTCAGTGTTGCTGGGCGGTGGTGGCGCATAGCCTTAATCCCAGCACTCAGAAGGCAGACTCAGGTGGATCTCTGTGAGTTCGAGACCAGCCTGGTCTACAGAGCAAGTTCCAAGGACAGCCAAGGCTACACAGAGAATCCCTGTCTCAAAAAACAAAGGAACAAACAAACAAACAACCCCAGGGTGACTCCAGAAAGTGCTTGTATCCTTCATATCAAATCTGAGTTTTCATTTCTCTCTGCATTACACTGGGAGCGAGCCCTCTAATGTGTCATAAACACGCTGTGTGCCTTCCGTTTCTTTATATGTGTGGTTTCTCCCAGCAGCAGATCCAATTCTCATTTTTAAGGTAAGCTGTAGTTCCAGACCACAATAAAACCTGCAGAAAAGGTTACAGTGCGCATGAATCTCCAATTTTCAAGTCTCTGGGAAATTGCTTCCCGTCTGAATCACACATTTGCACATTTATCCCAAAGTACTTCGAATTCTTACTGAACTGTTAAATGTACAATTGTCATGTGTTCATCCCAGAAGAAGACACGGGGTTCTCTTAGCACCAGATAACTGCACAAGGGCCAAGAATACAACAACAGCTAAGATTTTTGTCTTTGTACTGAAAACCTAATTCAAGAGAGCAACAGACTCAGCTTTTATAGTATTCTGTGATTATTGCCAACACTGAAACATTGTATTGCATAATGACGTGGCCCAAGTTTTGAAGTCACCCAGGTCTAAGTATTTTTTATTCTTTCCTAGATAACTGAGGATGATACCGCCTCCCCGAGGTTTTGTTCCCTCGTTTGCAAAGTATAAATACTAACCATGTCTTGTGGTTAAGGTTCTTAACAACAACAGACAAGTATGAAGTCATTCAAGTGTGTCTGTTGTGCCATCAATAAGATCAATAAGCGTCCCACCACGTCTCAGCCTTCGAGCTGAGATCAAGTGTAGGTATATCCCTCCCCATTAAAGGGAGCATCTGCGTGTACATGTTTTTTTTTTTTATAAATTCTTCTGTGTGTGTTATGCATTCCTTAGAAGCCAGCGTGAGTGGTGTGTGTGTGTGTGTGTATGTGTGTGTGTGTTCAGTGGAAGCAGGAGACTAAAGTTGAATTCTTAGGAGAGGGTTGAATTTGGGAAGAATCTGCCAAGTTGTGTGATGTGGTTAGACCATAGGAAGAAGGGCTGGAGAGATGGTCAAGAGCCTCTACTGCTGTTGCAGGGGATCCAAGTTCAGCCACCAGAGCTCGGGGTGGCAGGCTCAGGACTGCCTGTATCTCTAGCTCGAGGATGCTGTGGCTTCCTGTGCTCAAGAGTGCTTACCACACACTGACACACACGCATGCACATAATAAAAATGAAACCAGATCTTTGTTTAGTTTTGTTCTCTTTTTTGGTTTGTTTGGTTGTATTGTTGTTGTTTGGGTTTTGTTTGCTTTGTTTTGTTGTTTTGAGATAAGTTTTCACTAGATAGCGCTGGCTGACCTGGGATTCTCTCTATAGACCACACTGGTCTTGAACTTATAGAAATCCACCTGCCTCTGTGTTCCAAGTGCTGAGATCAAAGGTATTTAAGCTAAGGCCAGCTTAAAAAATATTTTTTAGAAGAATATAGAGAGCTGGCGAAATAACTCAATGATTGAGCACTTGCTGTGCTTGCAGAGGACCTGGGTTCAAGTCCAAGTACCCACAAGGCAATTAATTGCCTACAACCCCAGTTCCAGGGGATTTTATGGTCTCTTTTGGCCTCCACGGGTATCAGGCACACATGCAGTGCACATATATACACGCAGGCAAAACATTCATACACATAAAAAAAAATAAGTGTTTTAGCTGGGCAGTGGTGGCCCACACATTTAATCATAGCACTTGGGAGGAAGAGGCCTCCTGGACTCTGTGAGTTCAAGACCAGCCTGGTCTACAAAGCAAGTGCCAGGACAGGTTCCAAAGCTACACAGAGAAAGCCTGTCTCAAAAAACAAACAAACAAACAAAAATGAAAAAGAATATGGAGAATTTCTAGTGAAATGAGTCTGAAAAAGTCACACAGGCATGCAGGAATGTGATAGAGAGCCCTGTGTCTAGTGTATAGACAAAATTCTTCAAAGGCTTGGGTATTGAGCTAGGGATTTTCAAAGTCATGGCTTAGCAAATAATATTATTAAATTATGAAAGCTTATTTTAGCCTACATTATTGTCATAGTTACCATTCCATGGACTAAAATGTTAATTTGTTTTAAATTACTTCTGAAGTTATGCCTTTGGGGCACTCGACACTCTACTGATGAACGAATCATTAGTGTAAGAGCTCCTGCACTCACTTCATCAGCGCTCCGCTGATGACCAGTTCTCCTAACTGCCACCACCGTGCTACCAGGGCTCTGGAGCCCTCTGCAGTGTGATATGAATTCTCTCCTCCTGCTAGGGCCCTGCCAGGCCACCATTTATAAGGACTTCCTCTTTCCACCTTCCTGGATGGGCTGCCAGTTCCTTCTCCTTTATCTCATACCATGGGACACCCATTTTGCTGGCTCCCAGTCTAACAGGTTTTATTATTATTATTATTACTATTAATTGTTATTTTATTTTATTATATTGAGTTTCCCAGGCAGTGAATAATCGAATGGAAGGGACCATGAGAAGGAAAGAAGAGGAAGAAAAGAGTATTTCAATTTTTTTTTTTTTTTTTTTTTTTGGTTTTTCGAGACAGGGTTTCTCTGTAGCTTTGGAGCCTGTCCTGGATCTAGCTCTTGTAGACCAGGCTGGCATCGAACTCACAGAGATCCATCTGCCTCTGCCTCCTGAGTGCTGGGATTAAAGGCGTGTGCCATCACTGCCCAGCTAAGTATTTCTATTTTTTTTAAAGTTTTCTTTAGCTACATTCTCTTTTTGTACCCAAATGTTTAATTCAGAATTTTTTTCATGGTAGATTCCCAGAAATGGAATTACTAGATCTAATTTTATAAACCAACTTCTCTGAAGTTTTAGCTCAGCCAACAACATAACAAACTTGACATCTCTTTTCCGGGGAATAGCTTTGAGTATGATATCTATTTCTAAGAGAACTTATAAACTTCAGACGAAAGTGGAATATTGTCTTCTGTTGCTCTGAAGCTAGTGAGACTGAATAGTTTTCTGTTTGTCTAGTAAGCCATTTTTAGCTTCTCGTTTATAAATTGTCTATTTTGATTGCTTGTGAAGTTAGGTATTTTCCTACTTAAAGTCATTTTTTTTTTTTTTTTTTTTTTTTTAGTTTTTTCGAGACAGGGTTTCTCTGTAGCTTTTGGAGCCTGTCCTGGCACTAGCTCTTGTAGACCAGGCTGGCCTCGAACTCACAGAGATCCGCCTGCCTCTGCCTCCCGAGTGCTGGGATTAAAGGCGTGCGCCACCACCGCCCAGCCCTTAAAGTCATTTTTAATTTATTGGTTACAACTTGCCTATTTGTTCATTCACATTTTAGAATTTCTAAAATTGTTGGCACACTGTTGATGTAAACACTTAGAATACATTTACCATAAATAAGAAAGATTAGGTTTTTTGTTTGTTTGTTTGTTTTTTGTTTTTTTTTTAGGAATTTGGGGGGCAGGGGCATGGGCAAGAAGGAATCTTGCAGCGGTGGTTCCAGCCGGTCGCGAGGTCCTTGGCCAGGAGGTTACGATTGGTCAGGTCACAATTCCTCGGCCAGGAAGTCGCAAGTTGACACACCTAATTCTCTAGATAGTTAGAATGTGGGGCGGGTTCCACTAACAGATAGCTCTCTATTAACAGATAATTGGGTGTGGGGTAGGCTCTGCCAATTTTGGGGGGAAATGGCTCCTGACATCCATGTATCAAAAGTATTGGAGTGATCAGAGAGTCCTGAGCTCAGTAAGGGTTGGGTTTTCATAGTAGCAAAGGTGGGGGTGAGGGATTTAGAACGCCAGATTGGCTGACATTTGTCTAGGGGTGTCCTGGTGAAAAGCGATGTATGTGTGCTGGCAGATGATCCTATCTACAACGGTTGGAACATTTGGAATTTCCTTTGGATGGTCTGTTCCTGGGTGGTACCGAGTATTCTCAGTTTGTGGTCTTTATTGGAGCCAGGTATTGCCTTAGGTTAAGTGACTGAGACTCGGGCCTCTATTGAGCTTGTCACAGCTGAGTCCTACACTGGCAGCCCAAAGAAAAATCTAACCACACAGCTAAACCAAACCCAAAACCAAACAACGCTTAGTTCTTTTTTTTTTAATTTATTTATTTATTATGTATACAATATTCTGTCTGCGTGTATGCCTGCAGGCCAGTAGAGGGCACCAGACCTCATTACAGATGGTTGTGAGCCACCATGTGGTTGCTGGGAATTGAACTCAGGACCTTTGGAAGAGCAGGCAATGCTTTTAACCACTGAGCCATCTCTCCAGCCCCCCCCCTTTTTTTTACAAATAAAAATTTTTAAATTAAAATAAGTAAAATGGATGACCTTGATAATGGAAGATCACTTTTTTATTTTTATCAAGATTGGAATCATTGTTTAAACATAGAAGTTTTTCCTGTGGCTCTATGTTCTCCATGGTCATACTGAAGGAAGACGAGTCAGGCACCTGTGGATGTCCCTCCCAATGACAAGTTTGTCCTGAGCCCAGCATCTGCCTTCTCCTGAGGATCCTCTCCCTCACACTGCACTCTTATACCCCCAACTACAGAAACAGGTGTAGGCTTCACAGAACTTTGTCAGGTTTCAGGGAGGTCCAGTAGAAGATGACATCCGCAAGACAGGTGGGCAGGTAGCTCACAGGGATGTAGAAGAGCTTGGCATCCCAACCAGCTGCGTATCGAGTTTGGGGGTGACAGGAAGTCAGCGCATGCTCCATGCAGTCCGTCACCAAGGAGACCTCTTAGCACATTTTGTTCAGTAACTTTAACCCTGTCAGATAAGATAACAAAAACTTCTCATCATAGATCTCTTTGACTTCTGAGCTGGCCTTGTCCCACTGCATCTAGACATGTGACGAATGCCTGTCACTACTGGAAATACCAGTTCAGAAGAAACCAGGCTCTACGATAGCCACCTTCACTCCAAAATAGGAGAGCTCCCTCCTGAGGGAGTCTGAGAAGGCCTCTCCACCATACTTGGAGATGCAGTAACCACCACCAAACAAAGACCCAAGATGCTGGAAATGTTGACCACATGGCCCTTTGCCTTCCTCACTAAGGGAAGCATGCTCAGAGACACCTCGACCATGCCCAACAGGTTCACATCCAGTATCTTTGCAAAATCCCCTTTGTTCATCCACTCACTGGGACCCGAGGAGATGGAGATGCCAGCATTGTTGACCAGGGCCCAGAGTCCTGCTATCAGCGAGGCATTCTCATCTTGCTTCCTCTGCCTCTGGGTGATGGCTGCAGAGTCAACACTTAGTTCTGAATGGGTTCCAGTAAGAGCCTGCAACTGTATGTAGTCAGTTTCATTGCTCCAGTTATTTATCTGGGTCTCCGTTTCAATTTAGTTTGTTCTGTTCTGTGATGCATTTTCAAAAGATGTTTTGCATGTTCTAAGTGGAATCTTGGTGACTTTCAGCAGGTGGCTTGGGCAGGATATGTAATCATCATCTTGTCAGAAATAGATTCTGATGTGAGCTGAATTATAACTCCCCCCCCCCCAAGTCGTATGCTGAAGCTCTAGCTCCTGGTGTCTAAGGATGTGAGGGTAACTAGAGATGGTCTAGGAAGTAGCTATGAAGGTAAAATGAAATCATGGATCCAACAGGATTGATGTCTTCCTAGGAAAATTAGAGGATGCACGTGGGAAGAGAGGGCCAATCCTGTGGACAGGCATTGGTTAGATGGCATCTCTTCAATGCTTTGGTTAAAACTGGAGTTTTTGAGAGCAGGAGAAGGGGAAATATTAAAATCCAGAACGAGGGAGGGGAGCCTGACATCCACCTCTAGCTAAGAAAGAAGGCACCAGGGGATGAAAGAAAGGATGCTCTAGAGCCTTCTGCAATGGCAAGATAACGTCCAGGCCTTGGGGAAAGCTTGGGTGCTGCTAAGCACTCTTGGGGCTTTCCCAGTCACCACCAGCTTGCAGCTCTTTGTGTGTAGGTGGCATGGTACTGTTTGAAGAGGAAAGACTGGAGTGCTGTGGTTTTTTACCTTCACACTCCAACCCCCTAACCCTACTGGCATGAAATTCTTTCTATGATAAAGATCAAGTCCTCTGCCTCACAATTTGGGCCAAGCTGCTAATAATCCTTGATTCCCAGCCCCACCCCCCATCTACCAAATTATCCATTTAATGGGTCAAACTGCCCACAATGCCATAGAGTTCAAAGCTTTCTGAGGAAATTCCTGGTTGTGGAATTCACTGAGACCCTCACTGTACCCGCATGTGTGTGTTTCTCAGAGAGAGAGAACCAGTTACTAATAAGAAACTGTCAGAAATTTGAGAATGAAGGTGTATATTGTGGGTTATCTGTTTACACTGTAAAGATATGTCTGCCTAAGGGCGCCTTCTGATTGGTTTAATAAGCCAAATAGCCAATAGCTAGGCAGGACTTCCAGGCAGAGAGAGAGAGAGAGAGAGAGAGAGAGAGAGAGAGAGAGAGAGAGAGAGAGAGAGAGAGAGAGAGACTGGGAGGAGGAATCTAGACCTGCAATTTCACTAGCAGACTCGGAGCAAGTAGGGTGTGCTGTGCTAAGAAGAAGTAACCGAGCCACGTGCCAAAGTAGATTAAAAAACATAGGTAAGAGCTAGTTGGAAACAAGCCTAAGCTAAGGCCAAGCTTTCATAATTAATAATAAGTCTCCAAGTTGGGCTGGAGAAATGGCTCAGATGTTAAGAGCACTGGCTGCTCTTCCAAAGGTTCTGAGTTCAATTCCCAGCAACCACATGGTGGCTCATAACCATCTGTAATGAGATCTGATGGCCTCTTCTGGACTTCAGGCATCCATGCAGGCAGAACACTGCACACATAATCAATAAATAAATCTTAAAAAATAAGTCTCCAGGTAATTATTTGCAGGCTGGCAATCCAACAAGAAGCTTACTACAGATGTAGGCACCCAGGGGCAGGAGACTGGAGGAACAGAACAGGAGAGCCTGGGTTCTTTCACCCACTTGGACCTCTTCATCTTCCATGTTTGGCGAAATAGGAATGTGGGGGAGCCTTTTTAATTTAATTTTAGTTTTTGTGGTTGTCCTGAAATTCACTATGCAGATCAGACTGGCCTTGAACTCACAGAGATCCACTTACCTCTGCCTCCCAAGTGCCGGGATTAAAGGCTTGTAACAACAGGTCCAAGTGAGAAAGATTTTTGAGCAGGTATTTTAGGGCCCATGGTGCCACCAAGGTCATAAAGTAGAATTGATGACGCTGATTTTGTTCCCTGTTTCCCTGTGCATGCCACGCACAACATCGATAAAGCTGATTTCCCTTAGAGTTTAGTGAATCTATGTCTCACAGAATGATTGCAATTAATCTCTCTAATTTCTCTCATTTATTCACTTTTTTTCTTACAAGTCAGCAGTGCATATTTGGTATGATTTTCTCTTCTTCCCTCCCTCCCTCCTACCCTCCCTCCCTCCCTCCCTGCTTTCATCACAGCTTCTCTTTGTGAAACTCAAGGCTTGTAGGGACGTAGAAGAAGAATAAATAAGAAACTCACATCTGCCCCCCCCCCATCATTAGGAAAGACATCACTTCTGCCTCTGGTACTCTGAATAGAGTTTATCAAATGGCTTCAGCTTAGCTTTAAGGGAGGCTCCAGGAGTCTTCATTTGTGTCCTGGAAGGAGAGAATAAACCATATAAAAATCCCTAGGGAAAACTTACCACTTTTCAATGTCCCTTCCTGCCCAGCACCCATGTGCCCAACAGTCCCCACGCTTCCAGCTCATTCATTGTGGGTATCTACCTCAGTTAGGAAGATTGTTCCAGCAGGGAGCTCTCTGGTGCAGGTTAGGGACCAAGACAGGAGGGTTGGGTAGCGGGAATGATGTATGGGATGGAGCTAGGGAAGATTCTGTCGAGAGAGAAGCCAGCAAAAATCAACTGTCCTTTCCCAAAACCTATTTGCCATCTGGCTGTGCCAGGATGTGACAGATGGCGCAGAAGAGTTCTCCATCTGGCCCTGCCTCTGCCTAACAAGGGCAATGGTGCAGTCCTCCTCAATGAATGTTATTTTCCTCACCTTTTCGGAGGTATGACTACCACACTATCTACACTGAAGGTCTATCATGTGATGATGTAACACATTTGTATGTTGGGAGATGATTGCCACAGCAAATTAGCATGTCCATTGTGGGGTGTGTGTCGAAAACCCTTAAGATCTGTTCTCTTAGCAAATCCACATGTGTTACTATCAATTCTAGTCACCATATATGCATATGCATATATGCATATGTCTAATAATAATACTGGGATTAGGGACCCATCGTTCACTCACCCCACACAAATGAAACTCTAGCTGCACAACACCCTGCTTCCCCACCCCCTGATGTTTGTAGCCACCAACAATGGTTTTTCTATGGAGGAGCTTCTCTGAGACGAATTTTTCCGATTTCAAATGTGACATCACACGGTATTTTTATTTTTGTGACTCATGAACAGAATGTCCTCCAGGGCTGTCCAGGTTGTTGTGAAGGGCAAATTTTCCTCATTGTTTATTTTGGGCTGTCCTGAGACTCATTGTGTAGCCCAGGCTAGCCCTGAATACACAATGCTCTGGAACTGCGACCTCCCAAATCTAGAATTTCAGGGGTGACGCATCATGCCAGACTTTCTCCCTTTTAAAGGATATAAAAAAAAGATTTTTTTTAACTGAAGTAAAAAAAATTTACCATGTGTCTATATATGTATGTGACATTTTCTTGTATTCGTTTGTCAATGGATATTTAGGTTGTGTCGATTCTTAGCTATTGTGAGCAATGATGAAGTCAATAAGTGAGTGTAGATAATCTTCAAGATAGTGACGTCAGGGCAGGTGAGATGGCTCGGTGGATCAGGGCACCTGTCACCAAGAAGGCAACCTGACTTCCACCCCTGGGGACCTGCAACTCCCAAAAGTTGTCCTCTGACTACCACATACACACCATGGCATGTGGGTGCCCACACACATATACAAAAAGTAAAGTGAAATGATTTTTTTTAAGATGGCTATTTCATTACCTTTGAATATCCACCCCAAAGTGGGATTGAAGGGCTGCACAGTAATTCTAATTTTATTATGTTTTCTGAGGCGTCTCCACATTTCCCACAATGGCTGCAAGGTCATTCCCATCGGTGGTGTGCTTTCTCTCAGCATCCTAATCAACCACACTAGCCTTTGAGTCTCAGTTGCTTTTCCTTTCTTTCCTTTTTCTCTGAGAGAGGGAGTCCTGGGGATTGAACCTAGGCGCACATGCGTAGGTCGATACTCTACCTCTCTACTGTAGCACCACCCTGAGCAGAGCATCTTCCTAAGGAGGGAGGTCTGAGTTCTATGCAGTCATCAAGAGAACAGGATGGTTTTGGAAACAGTGAGATTTATCCTCAGAGGTCTGTGGACTTTCTGTTTAGCTGTTTCCAAAACATATGAGGCAGCTTTAGGACTCCCTGCCCCAGCCCAGCTCTGTCTCCCGCCAGGTCTCCCCACACACACATCACTGGTGCATTTATTGACATTCAGGGCACACTCTCACGTGCAAAGTCGGTTTGAATTGGTTTCCAAAGTTTCACCCCCTCTCCCCATGTGAAACCTTCCTCAGCTCTGGTGGAGCCCAGTGATGATTCATAAGCTACATGCCTGCCATAACTTGTGGTCATACAAGCATTTACTAGTTAACCATTTAATCTAGATGTGGTTTATGAGCAAAGTTTTAATTAGGCAATTAATTCTATTAGAGGTTTGGGGCTTATATTCCCTATGCAAAAATATTTTTGTGCTTTCTTATGATTTAATGCCTCCTGATACAGTTTAATACCACAGTATTTTGGGCAACTGTCTCTACTGCTCCAAAATAATAGAATTTCTTGTTCATAATTCAGCCCTTACCCTCATGCTGTGTGAACATATTTGGTGACCACAAATGGGCGAAAAATATTGACCAGTAAGCTTCTCTGGAACTAGAAGAATATTAGATTCCAAGGTCCTGGGCTCTTATCTCAGGCAGACGCTTTAGATAGTTTCCACACACAGTGTTTAATATAAGAAGAAAGTTATGGGAAAAAATAGGGCCAGCAGGTTTGACCATCTGGTAAAGGTCTTGCCTCCAGGACTACCGACCTGAATTTAATCCCAAAGAACGAAAATAGAGAAAGGATTTTAGCAAGTTGGCCTCTGGCTGCCAAACATGTATCATAGCATACAGGTGCCCACACATATATACAACATAAATGCATGAATGTTTTGGTTTCTCCAGACAGGGTTTCTCTGTGTAACAGCTCTGGCTGTCTTAAGACTCACTCTGTATACCAGGTTGGCCTCGAACTCAGAGATCCGCCTGCCTCTGCCTCCCGAGTGCTGGGATTAAAGGCGTGCACCACCACTTGACTAGATGAATGTTTTTCTAAAAGAGAAAGTTATGGAACTGGAGGATGTTGCATAGTTGCTTAGCACAGTTAGGCCTTGAGTTCCATCTCTAGCAATTACTATTTATTGTTCCTATTGTTATATGGTGTTGTTATATTATTAAATATTATATAAATTATTTGATATATTAGTATTTTTGTTATTATCACAATTATGTATTGTAAATAAAATAATTTTGGAGGTCTCTGCAAACACCACAGGCAGCAGCATCAGTCTGTTAGAGTCAAGAAGGCTGTTCTGTTCAACACATCCCAGTAGTTGGTGCTAGGTCAAACTTCGAGAATCTGACCCTGGGTAGTTTCTTTTAGGTATATTGAAGCGCAGAGCAATTTGGTGAAAAAATTTCATGGCGATATTAACTCGATTCTGTGTCTAAGACAAGGCTTAGGAAGGACATGGCTACATCAAAATCTCTGTAAAGTACAAGTAACCTCTTGCATAAAGGTGAGCTCTATAGATTAGCTGAGACAAACAAGCTCAAGATAGACTTGGAGGGGTGGCTCCAGTGTGGTCTGGGCTGCACAGATAGCACAAAGGTCAGCAAGTGACTGACTACATCCGTTCCCAGACTTGGGGGGCGGGGACAGGTTATACAAAACAACCTGTGTGTTTAACATTGCTTGTTCCCCTGATGCTTATCTGTGAACACAAGAACCTCTGTGCCTCCTACAAAATAATAAAAAGGAAACAATGAAATGTCTCTAAATCTGAAGTAAAATGTGTGTCATCCACCGATTAATCTTCCAACACCACAGGCTCTGGGGTCTGGTGGCTTCCCCGTCACCCAGAACTAGAGAGAGGGCTTGCACCTCAGGATTCTCAAACTGCTACTCCAACCACAAGACCACGCTTCCTTCCTGTCGCAACTGCGATGCAGAGAGACTATAAAGTGTACGCAGCCACTGCGGTTGTGAGGAAGAAGAGAGAGGAAAGGATGGCACTACTGCTCAAAGGTACAAAATAAAATCTGAATTTAGATTGCTCTTGGAGGAAATTGCTCTGCGAATTTAATGGGTATTTCTTAATCTATAATCTGAAAGGATGAAGCAATTTATTAAAAACCAATCACCCCCTGGTAAAGGTGCTTGCCACACAGCTCCCAACTGCCTGAGTTGATTCCTAGAACCTCTGTGGATGTAAGAGGATAGCAATGACTCCCCAAGTTATCCTCTGACCCCCACATTTCTGCCACTGGGTGTGCCTCCCCATCATACATGCAGAAGTAAATGAATCAAAATCTCAAAGATGCCGTTGACCAGGCACTTTGGTAAGTACCAGGAATACATAGAATATACCGAATATTTTTTTTTTTTAAAAAATCACCTGCAAGAATGGCCAAGATCAAAACCACTGATGACAACTTATGCTGGAGAGGATGTGGGGTAAAGGGAACACTTCTGCATTGCTGGTGGGAATGTAAGCTGGTACAGCCCCTTTGAATGTCAGTGTGGCGATTTCTCAGAAAATTAGGAAACAATCTTCTTCAATACCCAGTAATACCATTTTTGCATATATATCCAAACAATACTAAATCGTGTCAAAAGGACATGTGCTTAACTGTGTTCATAGCAGCTTTGTTTGCCATAGCCAGAACCTGGAAACAACCTAAATGCCCCTCGACTGAATAATGAATAAGAAAAATGTGGTACATTTACACAATGGAGTACTACACAGCAGAAAAAAATAACGACAGCTTGAATTTTGCAGTAAAATGGATGGAGCTAGAAAACATCATTTTGAGTGAGGTAAACCAGACACAAAAAGACAATTATCACATGTGCTCACTCATGGGTGGTTTTTAAACATAAAGCAAAGAAAACCAGTCTACAAACCATAATCTCAGAGAATTTAGACAACAATGCGGACACTAAGAGAGACTGACATAGATCTAATCTACATGGAAAGTAGAAAAATACAAGATCTCCTCAGTAAATTTGGAATGTGGGAACCTTGTGGGAGGGTTGAAGAAGAAGGGAGAGGCGGGGAGGGGAGCATAGAAAGATGTAGAGCTCAATAAAAATCAATTTTAAAAAATCACCACTGGGGCTGGAGAGATGGCTCAGAGATTAAGAGAACTGACTGCTGTTCCAGAGGTCCTGAGTTCAATTCCCAGCAACCACATGATGGCTCACACCCATCTATAATGAGATCTAGTGCCCAAAACACTATATACATAACAAATAAATTTTAAAAAAATCACCACTGATCATCGTGAGCAGTGTGATAGATGCTGCCCATCCTTGATCCCTGCCATAGGCCTGGAGGGCGCCCCGCAGCTACTAGTGCCATGGCTAACATTTCACAGCTGTGCCTTTTTCCTGAGACTTCGTCTTTGTGGACCTGCCCACTGGAAAGTCTAGAGACATCGTCCCCTTTTCTTTCCAGGGTCCCTGTGGTGGTTTGGAAGAAATGGCCTCCAAGGCGAGTGGCTATTGGGAGGTGTGGCCTTGTGGAGGAAATATGTCACTGTGGGTGGAGGTGGCTTTGAGGTCTTATATGTATGCCCAAGCCACACCCAGTATCTCAGACCCCTTCCTGTTGCCTGTGAGTCTAGATGTAAAAACTCTCAGCTCCTTCTCCATGTCTGCCTGCACATTGCTTTGCTTCCCACCATAATGATAATGAACTAAACCTCTGAACTGTAGGCAAGTCACCCCAATTAAATGTTTTCCGTATAAGAGTGGCCATGGTCATGGTGTCTCTTCACAGCAAGAGAAACCCTGACCAAGGCAGTCCCCTCTTCCACCCTAACCCTTACCAGACACTTACCCCTGCTCAGCTCACTCCTGTCTGACCTTCTTGTCACTTTTCCTGAATGGTATCCCCTTATAAAGATCAGTTATCAGAACCCCTTCCTCAGGCTCTGCATCTACAAAGCCCACCCTAAGACAAGTGCTGGGGCAAGTTCAGAGCCATCTTAGACAGGTCAGTCGTTCAGAAAGGGATCTGCAATCAACTTTGGAATAGACATTCAACGCAACTAAGCTTCTGTGATGCCCCCTTCCATCTTCTTCATTCCTTCTTTATTCCTTTAGAGACTAAGCAATCTAGTTTTTCAGTGGCCTTTTAGTCAATATTTCCTGACACCTATAGTGATCTTTTCGGGGTCTTTAGCATAGCTGGTCAGGACATGCATCTATCTCAGCGGAAGTTATTGCAAGAGTGCTGGCATTTGCATAATGCTGCTATGTGGTCCTTCAAGGTCATTTCAGTCCATGATTAAAAGTCTCCCTGTGTTCATCATACAATTACAAAATAAAAGCTATGAGCAAAAGCTGTCAGTCTTCTGTAAAGGCATTTTAACCAGTAAAACACTAGCAAATGTATATGCAGCTCCTGAGTTACTACTTACCCCTGCTTCTCCTGTGGTTGGGTAGAAAGAGGTAGCATTGCTGAACAAACCTTTCCTGCTGCCCATTCTCTCGCTGTTTATTATAAGCTGGTCCCCACCAAGCAACTGTTTCTCTCCTCTGACTCTCCTATATGTCAAAGTCTAAACAATCCACCACATCTTAAATATTAATATAGTAGGTTAAAGAGTTATAGTAAGATCAACTATCAGAGCGATCGCCTAAAAGATCTCTCACCTTCCACCCATCAAGAGAGATGATTTGGTTGATTATCTGAAGCAAGATTTGATGGTAACTAAGAAACAGTAGCCCAACACTTGGGAGACTGAGGCAGGGGGATTGACAGTTTGAGATTGGTCTGGGATTCATAATGGGAACTGGTCTCAAAAACAATCAAATGAACAAACAAAAAATAAAATCAAAAGCAATGTTCAACTTTTTTGCATGACGCTGTTCTAGACCTTGTAATATTGTTCTGTGTGCACAGTGGCCCTCTGGGTAACAACACCTTCTCTGAAGATGAGGAAAGAGAGGCACACAGCAATAAGCAACTTTCCTTAACTTTCTCTCAATTCTTCACTAAAGGATTTAGGATGAGGAGATCTGGTTAGAATCCTTAATCCAACCTTTAAGACACATGTTTTTTATTAAAAAGCCCAACTGAATCTTACAAGATGTTTATACATTTTCGTTTTAAGAAACTGCAAAATCTTGAAAACCCATTTTAAAATAGTCTTCTTAAAACTTATTAAAAATTAAAATTGTTTATCAGTTAGAAGGTATTACGCAAATTCAGATTCCTTAGAATCCTGCATGCCTGTCTTTGGCTTACAATGTTGTTTATTATGCAAAAAAAACATCATATATTGACTATAATGGGGAAACTCCGAGACAGCGTTACAGTGTGTCTGGAAAACAAGGCTGTACTGTCAGAATGAAAGCAGAAGCCCAAGGGATACATGTCAGGAGAATATTGCCAAGAGCACTTGCCGTGATGGAGTGTACCTCATGTATCCCTTCTATCGCTTCTTAAATTGGCCTGAGTTTGCTATTATAATCCCAAGAAGAAATTATAAATAATGGTTTTCTGCTTCCTACCCGCATAGTAAGTTTCTCTGCAGTAAGCCAAATCAAGCAAAATTTAAAAAGTATAACAACGGGTTTACTGAGCAAAGCAACTCCAGATGGCTTCACTGGTCTCAGATAACAGGCCAGAGAAGTTCTGAGCAGTGGTGTCCTCTCTGAGGCTTCTTTAGTTAATGCCTTAACTGATGCAACAAATAAAAATTTAAGAATAGAGCAATTCTAATTTTGAATGCTATAAATACTTTCAGATTTAAACTATATTCCCTAAAGTTTTTTGAGGCCATCAATAGTGTTTAAGAGTGTCAGACAGAAAATAAGTAGATAGACAGACAGACAGACAGACAGATATGCTATGTAGACTTCCATGGGAGGCCTTACCACTTCTGAATGGAGATGGGAGAGGGATAGGTGAGAAGGGGGTAGAAGGGAGGTGTGGGGAGGGAGAGAACAGGAGGAGAGGAGGGAGAGGAAACTGTGGTTGGTATGTAAAACTGAAAAATAAAAAAGACTGTCAGACAGACTAGGGATGCTTGCTTAGCACGGAGGAGGTCCAGAGGTCAACCCTCAGCACCACAAAGCAAGCAAAACAAAAGATGTGCAAACTAAGCATAGTGGTGCATGCCTTTAAATCCCAGGTGGGAAGCAGAGGCAGGTGGATCTCGGTGAGTTTGAGGCCAACCTGGTCAACATAATGAGTTTCAGGACAGCTAGGGTTATGTAAAGAAACCTTGTCTCAAAAACAAACAAACAAACAAAAAACCCCAAACAGACATGCAAGGAAATGTGTGCTGGAGTTAGCAGGCATTGGCTAGTGAAGTTGAGCTCTGCATTTGATGACATCACAATATGTAGTTGGCCATTAAGAAAATACTATTTTTTTAAAAAAAAAGCCAATGTTCTCTATATACCTGAACCTTTTAATTAAACACTTATGAAAATATCATCTCATAACAGAATGCTGACAAAACACTGGTGGGTACCTGCAGAGTTTACAAGATGAGTATTTAGAAATGTCTTCACTGGGGCTGGAAAGATGGCCCAGTGGTTAAGATCACGCACACAGACACACGCACGTGCACAAAAAAATTAAAAAGGATTTTACACACACACGCACATCTGCTTAGGTGTGTGATGGCTGTGTTAGGAGTTGCCAAAAATAGCACCGCACTGTAGAGGAAGTTCCAACTGTCAGGTCTGAAAGGAGACTCCATTTCCCCAAATCCCGAAGGTAGTCCAGGTTCAGCCTGGGCTGTAGGAGGATTTCTGGGGTTAGATAAAAGTCCATACTCCTCAGGAACTTGTGAAACTGGTTTCCCTCTACTGAAGAGAGTCATTCCCCTTTTCACAGGCAGAGGGACAAATGGCTACCGGTGGTGTCTTTTGGCCCATGCTGGCCTCCAGACTCCTTCAGTATCACACGTACCTGTTCCACATTTCAAGTCCATGAGAGCTAGCCTTCTCACCTGCTCCATCCTAAATTCCCTCCAGCTCAGGGCTTCACTCCCCCAGCTACTCATTGTAACCCTGCTATTTTAGATTCTCTCTTTCTGTCTCTCTCTCTGTCTCTGTCTCTCTCTGTCTCTGTCTCTCTCTCTCTCTCTCTCTTTCTCCCCCCTCCCTCCCTCTCCTCCCTCTCTGCCCACTCTATTCCATAATAAATCCTCCCTCTGAACTATCCCATGGCTCTGTCACGTCATCAGTTTTTACCCTGACCTGGACTACGGCTGGGCCAGAGGAAAGAGAGAAGCGTGTGTAGGTATCTGTGTCCATCAGCATTTGCTCAGAGACCAAGACCACCCTCAGAGAATTTACAGGAAACAGTTTGCAAGGCCTGAAGTTGATATCTGTGTAACGAAAAGACCAAGGGGGGAAACACCAGGTTATTACAGAAGCATCCATTGCAGGAAGCAGCTGCCACTTTGAGGATAGAACAAGGAGAAGAGATTACAATAATTAAAGTTCAGAGACTTCAGCCAAGTCCTGGTGGAGCTGAAATTCAGTCATCAGCAGATACGGCGGGCGCTGTGCCGGCCTGGAGACGCGGTCTCTGAAGGGGAGCAAAATGAAGATGGTTCTGAAAATATAGGGAAAACTACACACTGGATTAAGCTGCAGTATGGGAAGGGAAAGGCAGTGTTGTGGTGTGGAGCTATGTAAGGTGCACATGTTCCTATCAACACACTCCTACCCATGCTCCTGCAGACAACCCTAGTGAAACTGATTGGGGAAAGGCATGAAAGTAGATGGGGTTAGCTGGGAAGAAGAAAAGGATCGGGCGGGGCACAAGAGAGGTAGTGTGTGCGTGTGGTCAAAATGCATTATCTACATGATGAAAATATCAATGGAAATGATGGTGTGCAATGAGTGTGTCAATGAAATAGGTTGGTTTGGTTTGTTTGTTTTTTGAGACAGTGTTTCTCTGTAGCTTTGGAGCCTGTCCTGGAACTCTCTCTGTAGACCATGTTGGCCTCGAACTCAGAGGTCCACTTGCCTCTGCCTCCCTAAAACTGGGATTAAAGACATGTACCACCACCACCCAGCACAATGAAATATTTTTAAAAAGAAACAATGCCGGAGTAATGCTCAAAAACACACAAAAAAGGCAGAAATGAAACCTGTTTCGAGTCCTTCCCTCTTGCAGTCTTCTACCCCATGGGCAGTGCTGGCAAGGCAGACGCCTGTTTGGAAAGTTCTGGAGTGGCATACGAAAGTATCATGACGTTTGTGAAGCTGAGAGATAATAGATCAGTAAATGACCATCTACACTCATCCAATCTCACCACCAACCAAAGAACACCATTACCAACCAGCATTAGAATGAATGTTAATAACAGAATTACCATGATTCTATTATCCAAGCTGGGCAGGTGTAGGCCCATATTTCTATGTGGTGTGGCAGCCAGGCTCTGAAGCCATAGGCCTCACCTGAGGTGGTCATGTAGCCCTGCAGACAGGCCATCACTGCCCTAACAAAGGGTCAGGATGTTGTTGCTCCTTTCTTTGTAATTTGGAGGATGACTTATAGAGATGCTGATTCAAGCCTACGTGACAGCTAGCATACACAGCAGACAGGTAGTTGTGGATGTGACTAAAAGCCATTCACCTGGTTACCTAGGAGACAGAATGCTAATGTATTTCCCCTAAGTTAAGTTTTGGGATAAAAACTGTTTGGAGAATAAACAAGAGGAATTCTTCAGGATGTGAACTTAGGACTTCATGAGGGACCACTGAGAATCTCCCTCCCAATAAAGCCATGTGAGTTTTGTCTTTATTCCCGCACCTCCATGCCAGTAAAGAGAAAGATAGTTTATGTTAGGGTCTGGTAGAGAAATAAGTGAAGGTCCGGGCTAGCACTAGACCCCGACAGGCATGGTGGTGAACGTCTTTAAGCACAGCATGAGGCATGCAGAGGCAGGTGGATCTCCATGAGATCAAGGCCAGCCTAGTTTACACAGTGCGTTGTAGGCCAGATAGGAGTACATAGTGAGGTTCTGTTTTTTTGTTTTGTTTTATTTATTTTTTTATTTCAGTATGCTTGGCATGAATGAAGACATTTGTATTTTCTTCCAAACTGAGGAAACACAAAGTGCTAGTAAGAAGCAATGTCTGAAGCCAGGGGGTGGTGGCGCACACCTTTAATCCCAGCACTCGGGAGGCAGAGGCAGGCAGATCTCTGTGAGTTTGAGGCCAGCCTGGTCTACAAGAGAGCTAGTTTCCAGGACAGGCTCCAAAGCTACGGAGAAACCCTGTCTCGAAACAAACGAACCAAAAAATACGAAGCGATGTCTGGAAAGTGGTCCCTCCAACCCTCTCTGCTTCGTGTCAGCCCCTCAGGTTCAGCCATAACCTCGCCTCAGTTATCCTTCCACTGGAAACTGAATTGTAAGACGAACACTCAGAAGAACTTCTGTGGAATGACGAGGAGAGAGAAGAACATAGTCTGAGTATCTGTCTCTGTATAATCAACAAGACACCGTACACTAAGAACAGACAGAACGACAGCGGTCCTTTGTTTTTTTCTGATCACAAGAGTATTGTTGATATTTGTGATTTCTGCTTCATTTGGCCCCAGGTAGGACTGCAGGGGAAGCTTTAGTACAGGAATATATGCGTATCTGCTTGTGTTGATTTTGTTTTTCACTGCTGTAGTTCTCCACTGAATTGCACTAATGTATAGTGAACTAAAAAGACCCTTATAGAGTTCCCTGGCTTCAGACACACTGTTCTCTGCCACTACCGTGTTGCTGCAATTCACTTTGCCCTCAGTCATCTGGAGCAATCATCCCAGTCCATAATATAAAGAGCCAAAATAAAGATTATGTCATCTCAAGCTCTAATTCAGTTGAGCCATTGTTGTGCCGTCTGGCAAAAGCATCCTGCCCCCGTTCCCGTGCCAGATGGCAAAGCCGCTGAGCCTGGCCATAGGTATCCTAAGGGGATTCATTCCCACCTCTACGCCAACTCTGCCACCGTGTTTTGGTTACAGAGGAGAGGACCATCACGGGTTGCTGATTCAAAGATCTTGTGTTAGAACTCCGTCCCTCAACTGGAATTGCAAGTGAATTCCGAAGGCGATTCCACTAGTGCGTTAAGCCAGCTGCTCGAAGGAAAATGTGCCAAGACAAACTCCATAGAAATGAGCCCATTGCTGCATGTCCGGGCTGTGGAGTGAGGTATTTCATCAGGGGTAATCGCAGATAGACGGGCATGATGGTGAGTAAGGCATTCTGAAAGTCCACAAATGGCGACACTTTGCAAAGATGTTACAAGGAAGGTGAGCAAATTTCTATCAGTCCTTAACTGAAGTGTGGACAAGTGCCTCCTCGATCACGGGAGGCTCCACTGTAACCAGTGGCTGTAACCGTGTTCTGGGACATGTTGCTAGTGTTGAGTCTGCTGTTGCCCCCTTAGGCACACATAAGCCCTCAGTCTCTATTGTCACCATTTTATACGCAGGACCACAGGCAAACCCTGGAGAAAGAAACATCTTGAAAATGAACAGCATGCCATGTTTTTCTACCTGATTATTGACTCCCTTGTCTGCCGTGTATGTTCTTTGGAAGTGTTCACATGGATGACAAATGCTGTGTGCCCGCTTAGAGAGCTTCATCTTCACACTGCTCCCCCAGGCCTTTTATTAACCTGTGTTCTGAAAATTGTGTTCCCTCTAAGTTCTTCCACACTCCTCCAAACTGTTGACAACTGCCCACAAAATAGAGAAAGCCCACAGTTATGGATGTCACCCAACAAAGGCAAAATGACCAACTCAATGCACCATTTAAAGCGTCCCAAGACACCCATGTGCAATTCTTCGCAGTTGCTCACTGGGTTGCAGCAGCACACTCGGCGGAATACCACCTGCTCTGTTACTGCTCTGTTGCTGTGGCAAAATGCCATGACCAGGAAGAAAGTTTATTTCAGTGCCAGGTAGATAAGAGTCCAAGTGGCAGGCGTGGTGGCAGGAGCAGGAAGCAAGAGAACAAACTGGAAGCAGGTGAGGCTCTAAGCTCTCAAGGCCCACCCCCAGTGATATACGGTCCTAGTCAGTGTTCTACTGCTGTGGAGAAACACTATGACCACGGCAACTCTTATACAAGAAAGCATTTAAATCTCCTCTGCCAAAGCTGATCATCCAAAACATCTTTTTGAGTCTCAGGCGGACTTCTTGGACAAGGGCAAAAAGCAGCCTCATCCTTTGCCAAAATATCCCAAGAATGGTCTCTAGGCCTCATACTAGTATTCTTCTTCCTTGAAACTTCTTGAGCCAGTCCCCCACAGTTAAAATAACCCTCGGCATCTCTGTCTCCCATGTTCCTGGGATGGCTTCTTAAATCCTGCTAAAAGTGTCCAATCACATTTCTAGCCCAAAGTTCCGAAGTGTTTCGTCACAGCAATATGCCAGTCTCTAGTGCCAACTTCCAGCTTAGTCGATGTTCTATTGCTGTAAAGAAACACGGGGACCAAGCAACTTTTATAAAGAAAAACATTTAATTGAGGTTGGCTTATAGTTCAGAGGTTTAGTCCGTTATCATCACAGCAAGAAGCATGGCAGCATGCACGCAGACATGATGCTGGCAAGATTGGATCAGCAATCAGCAAGAAAAAAGGACACTGGGCCTGACTTCAGCAATTAAAAACCCAAATCCCACTCTCAGTAACATACTTCCTTCAACAAGGCCACACCTGCTCCAACAATACCACACTTCCTAGAGCTACTCCTGGTGGCTAAGAATTCAAATATATGAGCCTATGGAGCCCATTTATTCAAACCAGCACACATACTTCCTCCAGGCGGTCTATACCTCCTAACCTCCCTCCCTCCCAAACAGCATCCCCAACTGGAGACCCAGTGCTCAAACACCAGAGCCTATGGGAGACATTTCTCATTTAAACTACTACACTACCTATAAATCAGGACCTTCTTACACATCTTCACCAACTGGCAATTCAGAAGAAATCCCTGGCCATGATGTAGCTCAGGGAGAAGAATGCTCATAGTATGCATGAAGCCTGGGGTTTGGTCTCTAGCACCACAGAACCCAGGCATCAGGACACTTGTCTGTAATCCCTGAACTCAGCGGGTGGTAATGGAAGGCTCAAAAGTTCAAGACTGACTTGGGCCTATACCCAAAGGATGCTCAATCATACCACAAGGACTCTTGCTCAACTGTGTTTACAGCAGCGTTATACACAATAGCCAGAACCTGGAAACATAATGGACTATTCCTCAGCTGTTAAAACCAACTACATCAGGAAATTTGGAGGCAAATGGATGGAACTAGAAAGAACCATCCTGAGTGGAGTAACCCAGACCCAGAAAGACAAACATTGTATGTACTCACTCATAAGTGGATATTAGCTGTGAAATAAAGGATGACCATGCTGCAAGGAAACCCACCGAGACAACTAACCTGGGCTCATAGGGGTTCACAGACACTGGACTGACAGCTCAGAAGCCTGCACAGGGCCAACCTTGACCCACTATATATGTGTGACAGTTGTATAGCTTGATCTAATTGTGGGACTCCTAGCAATGGCAGCAGTCCCTAACACTTTGGCTGGCTCGTGGGACCCTCCTGTCTCTTTCCCTCCAGTTCTGAGATAAAAGGTGCATGCCATTACAACCACATTTTAAAATGTGGGTGTTGGGGGTCTGAACTCACAGTTTCATGCTTGTATAGCAAGCGCTCTATTAACTGAGCATCCTTGTACCCATACACCATCCCCTTCTGTTCCACTGCTGCTCAAGCACAGGTTGCTTCTGCACATACCCAGCCTTAAGTAGCTTTATTCATCCCTAGGGCAAAATGTCTGACAGAATAACTTGAGGAACAGTTTGGACTTGCTGTTCCAGAGACTCTGAAACAGTCTCCATGGATGCAGTCTCCCTGGTGAGGCAGAAGAGCATTGTGTGGCCTGTGGCGTGAGTACAGGGAGGAAGCTGTTTATCTCACCGTGGACAGGAAGTGAAGAAAGAGGAAGGAACGAGGAATAAGATGCTCACAAAGACCCATCCCCAGTCATCTGCTTCCTCTAGCTAGGTCATACACCCTAAAGACCAGCACTCTCCCAAACGGCACCGCGAACTGAGCACCTAGGCTTCTACACATGAGTCTGTGGGAGACATATGTATTCAAACTCCTAGTGGAAAACCGAGGTTATGTGTAGGGTGTTTGGTATCAAAATCAAGGCAGAGCTGTTTCTGGAAGGGAGAACGGTTGTCTGCAGAAAGGGGAAACATTTGTCCCAAAGCCCTGAACTCAATGCTGCAGTCTCAATTTGTTGCTTGTCAATGACTTCATTAATTCATTTTATGTCCTAGAGATGCTTTGAGTGCCATTGGGTCTGCTGGGTGCCAAAGGGGAGCAGCTTAGACTCCAGGTTACCCTGCTGTAGGTTCCCTTAGAACCAGCAGCCTTACAAATTTCTAAATACTCAATAGTATCTGCGTATAATAAACAAATAGAACACATTTCCTCTAGAACCCCAATGGGGGATTAGGGAAGTAGCCCAGTGGTAGAGCATATGAGAGGCTCTGGAATGCTGGCATCTCAGTATACAAAAAAACAAAACAAAACAAAAAAACCAAAAAAACCAAAGGCTCACCCTGTGCCTCTTCTTTAGTGGTAGACCATGCATGCAGGGCACACAGCTTAACTCTTACTTGGGAAGAGATATCTTGAGATGCCCATATCATGTGACTCTCGGAAATTTCACCTAGGTAACAGGCTCCCTGGGCTTTCTTATGGTTTATCTCCTGTGGTTCTCAGGTGTCCTCGTAACTGGCCTGAAATCACGTGTCACTTCCTATGCAGGATCAGAGTAAAGAGATACAACATTAGCAAGTGACATGGTGGACCATTGTGATTTGATGAGGACCGCCGAGCTCTCATAAGCTCTGTGGACAGATTACGGGAGAAAGCAGGAGCACATCAGCGTCATAAGTGACATTGGGTCATAGCAAACGCAAAATTCCAAGGAAAGGGGAACCTCTGCACATAAAGAGCAGCATAGAAAGTGATCAGCAGCCAGCAGTGTGTTCGGGAAGTAAGACCATACCTAGACGATGACTGCAGCTGTTGAGGTTCAGCCACAGAGTTGCTCTCCAAGGACCATCTGACTTCCGTGGAGGCCAAAGGGGGAAAAGCGAGTGAGATGTGGTAATTGTCAGTCTCCCTCCTGCCTCATCTTTAAGTAGAGCTAATCTCTGCAGTTCCATTCGGACCTTAGCATGGTTTATCTCTAAAATCTTAGGCAAGAATTTCCAGAGTCTTCTGCTTGACTCACTGCTACTCCTATGGTCCTTAGTGGGTGGAGACTCATTATGACAGTTGAGGACCATGCCCCTGTGAGCTATCCCACCTGAATGAGAAGTACAGCGGGCTGTGTAGCCTCCAAGGCTGACACAGAACAGTTTCTGGAGGCTGGAAACAATGTCGGTTACTAAAGTTACACGGATGAGACAATACTTAAATTTTGTTTTGAATATGTTGAAAAGTTATTGCAATTAACTTTTAATTTAATTTAATTAATGGTGTTGAATTGGTGAGTCTAAAGCCCAGGATCGATGTTTCTAACCCCTCCTCCACACTTCTTAGGCTCTTCTCTGACACAGCATTTACTGTGTTCTGTTTCAGCGGCCTGTTTATTTATGTTCTTGATTTTTGAGCAGACTATAAAGGACTGTGCGGTGTGTGTGTGTGTGTGTATGTGCACGCGCTCTTGAATGTTTTTCTCTTTGCCAATGCCCTCACGCAGAAAATGCTTCCAGAAGATGCTCAGTGACATCTGCTATACTACTAAGAGAGTATTAGCTCCAGTCTGAACATTGGCCTCGTGCCTCATACATCTCAATAAAGCTGTCTTTTAACAGTGGGAAAAACACTCTCCCAAGGGAAAATTGCAGTGGTTAGAGTCTATAATTAACTTATAAAGCATATGTTAATATGATATTTTTATTGAAATATGATGTGATATAAACACATTTAATTGTCTTGCATTTTCTAAAGAAGGCTAAATCATTTACTGACACCATTTACAACTCCCAAAACTTAAAACTTGACCAATAATAATCATAGAACATTTATAAACATTTATCAACAGTGAGACAAAATATATGGATTACATGGTTTTTTCAAATGTGAAATTGATTATAACAACAAACTTATGTGTGAAAGAAAATAGAATATTTGCCCTAAAATAGAGCATAGGTATATATTTTGTAGCCATTAGAGTCAATTGATCATGTTCCCTCAGTTACACTAACAGGTACTTTACACAACTGGTTGGGATAAGATTAGAGCTGTCGTGATTCAGTGGCTTCTGAGAACTCACAGAGAAATAAAGTAATAACTACTTGGTTTACATTATTATGGTTCTATGGCCACATATACACAATACATAAAAAAATTCTTTATTTTTTTTAATTGGGTGTCATCTCTGTTTTGTTTTGTTTTGTTTTGTTTTTAATCACATAAAAGAGTAGCTTCATTCAGGGGTAGACTTGTCCTGTAGAGTTGTCTGGTTTCTCTGACACATGGGAGATCTGAATTCAGGTCATAAACAGCTTGGGGATGTCTGGTCTTAAGGGTTGTAAGAGCAAGTGAGTCCAGTGTGTGTGTGAGGTAACACTTGGCTCTTCTCCACCATGACCCACTTTGATGACTTCTCAGCACAACATGAGGAAAGACAAATGGGAGATGATGGTAGAAATGGCTGATGAGAAAGTACAGAGCCCAGATTTGGAAGGACAAGGCGACAGACATGAAAACAAAAGAGAAAGAAATAGGTCATCCTGAAATGTCCTTCTGAGACACAAGCAATGCCGATTCTTATCCCAACACTTCGTGAGTATTGATCCTTGGGCTTTGCAACAACACTCTTGGCATGTGAAATCCATCTGTAGAGTTTGCATCTAGGTTGGTTCTCCCAGTTGCCTAATAAGGGCAAGGTTCAGTTTCCATTTTGGCTGCTGGACTCTATACAGAGAAAAAGGATCCGCTCCCGAGTTGTGGCTTGCATGGTTGCCAGTGTGGGTCTCTCCCAAGCACAGGTCACTGATCATACGGATAATTTGGGAGTTACCATTAGCAAGCCCTAACCACACACTCTATGCTTTAGTAATTCCTGTGAATTGTGTCATTCAGTCCTCTTGAAACTGCTATTTTTAGGTCAGAAAATGTGCTATGTGTGGTGGCACACATCCTTAATCCAGCACTCCGGAGGCTGAGGCAGGAGGATTGTGAGTTTGAATCTAGCCTGACCTGCATAGTGAGACTTGCTCAAGAGATGTTAAGGGGATTGGATGTACCTCACTTGGTAGAGCGCTGGCCTAGCACACATGGGACTTGTAACCCTGGGTTCCATCCCAGTACTGCATAAAGCAAATGTGGTAGGTGTTTGTGTATAATCCCAGTGTTTGGCAAGTGGACACCGGAAGATGAGAAGTTCAAAGTCACCTTTCTCTGCACAGGTACATAGGAAATTCACAGTCAGCCTCGAATGCTTGAGACCCTGTCTTAAAAAAAAGAACAAGAGTTAAGTAATTTGCCGCATGAGTCACATAGATATTAGAAATAAAGCTGAAATTTGAATACAAATGTTCAACACTTTATGGTCAACTAATTGCATTTGCATGCAAACATGCCCTTCAGCTCCCATAGTGTCTTCAAGATGGTCAGGAGTTATCTTAGACTTACAAACGAGGGGGGAAGGGGATTGCTAGACCAGGAGTCAGGGCCAGTGCTGAAGGCCATGTTTCAGGCATTATTAGGCAGTCAGCATCAGGAGTATATGTATTTCTTGTGAATCCAAAGCCCATAGAGCACAAATAAAATGGTGGTTCCATAGGTGCCCTCTCTATTCAAGCCCCACAGAGCTAAGCTACTTCATTTTGCTTAATAAAATAAGAGCACAAGTGAAATATTATCAATGGAGCACATGTAATATCTTAAACAGATGAACATGGAAAATCACAAGATTGATCCTAGGAAGCTCATCCTAGAAAGAAAGGACTCTCTGCTACTAATTCCGTTGTTTTCCTTAAAAGTTAAGTTGAAAGTTCTAAGGCATTTATTTGGAACGTACATTAGTTACTTTTCTACTGCTGTGCTAAAACAAACCCCAGGCCACTTACAGAAGCAAGGCTTTGTTTGGACTTGTGGTTCCAGGCTGATAAGAGTCCATCAAGGGATGGAAGCAGCAGGCATGAGAGGTCCTGGCTTAAAGCAAGCATGCAGCAGGAAGAGAACACAGGGAATGGTACACAGCTTTGACTGCCCAAGACTGTGGGGGGCATGCAACATTCAAATCACTACTGGGTATATGTGTGTACATTCATCTGCATGTATGAGCACATGTACATATGTGTCATGGCATGCATGTGGATCAGAGGACAACTGGCAGAAGTTGGTTCTCTCCTTCCACTGTGTGGGTTCTGGGTATTGAACTCTGGTTGTCAGACTTGGTGGCAAGAGCCTTTATCCGCTGAGCCATGTGGTGCACCCTCCATCAGATGATCTAACTGGTGAAGAAAACTATTGAAAAGTAACTTTTTTCCTGCCTCAAAATTACTAGATAACAAAGTACTTAGCGTCTTTGTTCACTACACTGTAATGGTAACAATTTTAACTTTAATAATTACATATTTGATTAGTAAGTTAAATTTATCTTGTGCTGATTGTTGAAATTGCATAAATATTCTTAAAAGTCACAAGGTTTGCCTTCAAGTTGCCTTGGCAGACAAATAGTTTATATTTGAAAACAAAGCTGCTTTGAAGTTGGTCAAGAAGGTGGGAGGATGACAATCTATCGTAGATAGAGAAGATATATATTATAAAGACTTTTAAATGATTCACTGAAGTGTGATTTTGCCTTGGCTGGGTACATATTTAAGCTTAACCTTAAATTGAATATGTTTAACTTGACTCGTATATAAATTTATAATTCAGAACTTTTAGTTGATGGTTCCAATTGATAAGCATGTAAAACGGATTCTTATGTTCCCATGATAGAAGAGTCCACTCTCTCACATGAGAAATGTAAAGAAGCACACACATTCCTGACACAAGCATGTGCACATGTGTATGCTGTAATAAAGGTTCAGAATGCCTTTTTGGCTAAAGAAATGCTATTGAAGCTGGACATGGCTGAACATGCCTGCAACCCCTGAGCTGGACATGGCTGAACATGCCTGCAACCCCAGAGCTGGACATGGCTGAACATGCCTGCAACCCCAGAGCTGGACATGGCTGAACATGCCTGCAACTCCAGAGCTGGACATGGCTGAACATGCCTGCAACCCCAGAGCTGGACGTGGCTGAACAGCCTGCAACCCCTGAGCTGGACATGGCTGAACATGCCTGCAACCCCTGAGCTGGACATGGCTGAACATGCCTGCAACCCCTGAGCTGGACATGGCTGAACATGCCTGCAACCCCTGAGCTGGACATGGCTGAACATGCCTGCAACCCCTGAGCTGGACATGGCTGAACATGCCTGCAACCCCAAAGCTGGACATGGCTGAACATGCCAGCAACCCCTGAGCTGGGGGATAAAGGCCTGAGGAGTCCAAGAGCTCTCCACTCAGCCTACACCAAATGACAAGCTTCAGAATTTGCTGACTCCCATGGGAGGCCTTACACTTTCTGAGTGGATGGGGGGTGAAGGGGAACAAGGTGGGGGGAGCAGAAGGAGGGGAGGGAGGAGGAACTGTGGTTGATATGTGAAATGAATAGAAAGATTTAAAAAAAATTGGCAAGCTTTGGTTGAGTGAGAGCCATGTCTCAAGTTGATGAGGAGGAGCACGACAGAAGAGGACGCCTGACTTGTAGCATTTTTGCCTTCACATTGGGGGGGCGGGGACATCAGACTTGTAGCATTTTCACAATGCGTGAATGCACCAGCACACTCACACGCATGTTACATACATGCGCGTTCTCATACCCATAAATGCTGTCTATCTGCTCCCTCTTTTTTAATAAACAGTATGCCTTATGATTTTTCATATAAAATATTCTTTTTAATTTATAAAATTTAATTTAAAATGAAGCAATCTTTGGACCTGTTATATGAACAGTTATTGTATGTTTACGGACAGCTGTGTTAGCTGAGGGTGGGAGGGCCTTGTAATCTTGGCAGTTTGAGGTGGAGGTGAATGTTTCAGGAGTTCAAGGTCAGCCTTGGCTATGCAGTGAGATTGAGGCCAGCCTGGGACTTATAATATATATATATATATAGTCTTTTAGAAAAGAAATACTTGACTTTGAATTTATGCAATATTTTCCTTTAAATGAGGGAAAGGGCTGGAAAAGGTCTCCTGAGTGCCTGTTCTGTGTTCAGCTGCAGGTGTCTAAGAGCAGGACACAGAGGTGTATGCCATTCTAATCTTACATTTTTAAGGATCATAAACTTCCTCCCTGCTGACCAGCTGTCGCGGTACTGGAAGGGTCTAGGAAGATTGCTGGAGGAGAAACGAGAATACGACCCCAGTGTTCTCATTCAGAGCTGGGCATTACAACAAGATTTACTCACTGGTGAAATAGGGACATGGCTGCTGTCTGGACAGTGGCTTTCTGACTGGATTTGAGGCCTGCTCCCTAGAAAGGAATTCATGCTTCATACTGAAAACCTCATCAAAGGCCCATGGCTGGGGAGGTCATAGACCCTAGAGGGGAAACTGCTATTGTTACTAGATGGGCATGTTGCCATATAAGTATTTATGTTTATACCCATAAATCAACACTGCTTTCAGCCTTGAAATCTATATCTTGCCCCCTCCCCAGGCTCAGGGAATATCACAGAAGAGGGACTAGAAAGACTGAGGGCATTGGAGGATGGGGAGAGTACTGGGAAATGCTGTCTCCTGGGCTCATGTGGCTGTGGTCACCTGCACTAGATCTGTACAAGATGAAGCCAGCCAACAACACTCTAATAGAGTTGGATAAGAAACTCAGCCAACACTCTTGGGGGGAGGGGAGTTGGTCTCACGAAGCCCCACTCCTAACTGAGGAGCCACTGGCAGTTGAAGGCTGCTGGGGGAAGAGTTATCATCTTTTTCTTTGGGGATGTAACCACTGGTGGGTTTTCCATGCTCCACGCTGCCTGGAGAGATGAGTCAGCAGTTATGAGTGAGTACACCTCTTTCAGATGACGCAAATTCTGTTTTCCCAACACAGGGTCTCCTATACCCTTTTATGGCCTCTGCAGGCACACACACACACACACACACACACTCATACACATATGTGTATAATTAAAAACATTTTTTTTTTAAAAAAAGGACATGAAATTAGGAGGGAGACTTATTGGTGGGGGTCTGGAGAATGTTTTAGGGGGCTATGGGAATAGATATTATAAAACATTATGTATATGTTATGAAATTCTCAAAAAATATAATAAAAAATCACACACACACATACAAGAAGAGAGAACAGAAAATTTTAGCACAATAACATTAACTGAATAGATTGTTTTCAGGTGACTTTTTCTTTTCATATATTTTGGTAATGTAATTTTAGTACTTTCATAATTTAAAATGTAATTCATTTATAGGAAATAACAATATTTTGACTTAGCCTTGCTGTATCCAGCATCATGAATTACATAAGTCTGTGGGAAGCACAAGCTCTAGGAAAGAACATTCTGAAGGTGGAAGTTCTGCCAGTGTGGATGCTTGGGTGACTTGGAGAGTGTTGGTTTGTTTTGGGGGAGGAAGTGGCTTCTGCCTAAAATGAATGCACATTTTGAGTTGAAGAGGGAAGACCCACGGTAGAAGCAGTATTTTAGAAGTAGTCAAATATCTTTTCTGAAGCTGTCTGCAGGTTTATCTGTCTCTCTTCCTTTCTGTCTCACTAACATACTTTGTAGACATGTCTATTTTTGTACAAATCCTGCAGTAATACTATTGCTTGTTGGCTCATCTTTTCCCTGTTGGCCTCTGAGCTCTGAGAATGGTAGAAACCAGAGTCACTTTGCGTCTTTGTTTCTACCAGAGACACACTGTGCCTAGAATAGGCTACACATTGCCCACATACTTCTTGTTAAGTGGAACAAATGACACAAAAAAAGATTTTAAAATGCAGTGAAACACACAGCTAGAGACAACTGAATATCTTAAAAATGAGATTTTCATGGATGATGAAGCCATGATTTTCTATTAAATTTAATATAAAATAGAAAGGTAATATATTTCAATGTCCTCCAAAAGCGTAAAAGCAGGGGCCATGGCATGTCTCTGGGTAAAGGCACATGCTGCTAAGACTGATGACTGGAGCCCGGCGGTGGAAGGAGAGAACCAGCTCTCTCGAAATCTTCTCTGACCGCCACACGCTTAATGTGCTAAACACACACATGCATACAAACACACACACACGTTTTTTAAAAATTAAAACAACAACTTACGAACATTGCGTAACACGGCAGCAGTGAACTGGAGGTCTCTGGCTCCCACCTGCTCTATGTATCCACTTTTGTCCTCTCTACTCTCTTAGCGCTCAGTGCTCAGTGAGTGGTGTAGAACTGAAGTTTGCTGTTTTTAGCAATGGCTTATCAGAGGGTCTTAGACTCAGTGGAACCATGGTATGCAGATTCTGAGACAACGGCAGCAGAACTAGTCTTTGTCGGGCAAGCGGAGGCTTGCTGAGTACAACCCTCTGTTACGAAGAATTGGAAAATGCTCCCCTGTCATAAGATAGCAAGCATTTAAAATGTCCACAAAAATAGTCCTTATTAGGACACATTGGAAGACAGTAGCAATATTGATACAATGCTCTTACAAGCTCTCTCAAATCCTTAGACATCTCCCTCTGGGGAAGATGAGAGGGTCTCTTTCTTCTCCTACTGGTTTCGCTGAGCTTGGAGTGGTGAAGATGGGCCACCACAGGCTTGCTGTGTCATTCTAGGTCAAGGGCAGTTAATTTAGATAGGCTTGCCATCTTGGGGTGGGTAATCTAAACTGTTGCAACCATTTTGAGTGACTTTAATATAAAATATAGCCAAATGGATCAAGGTTATGTTCAAATCCGATTTCATCTCTCTCTCTTTTTTTTTTCTTCTTGAATACCAGGATAACTGAGTAACGGAAATAAAAAGTGTGAGCGCTTAGACTGTCTGGATTTGAATACAGGCTCCAACGCTGTCTCATAGTCAACCTTCCAAATGTCTATCTCTAGACAAAGCCTATTGCTTCTGTTTCTCTGGCAGACTAGTAATAACTCACAAGTATATTTTTTGAGTTGTATAAAAGGAAGAGATTTTAATTGCTGCAGCTGAGGCTGCTACCTTACTTCGTGTTCATGTTTTTGTTTGTTGGAAGATGTTTGAGGATTGATCACCAGTTCTTGAGTCTAGCTACAAGGGAGTTGAGTTGAAGACACCGCGTTTAAAAGTCAGTCTAGCTGAAGCAGGAAGCTTCAGGGCCAGTGAGAGACTGTCTCAGAATAAGGTGGAGTGATTGAGGAAGACTCACACTTTCAACCGCTGGCCTCCATATATGCATGCATGGGTGAGCATGTGTACACCCCATACCCACCATACACACACATGCACACACACACACACACCACTATCACACACACCTCAGATACATACCACACCCAACACCTCTCCCCCCCACACCACACACACACACACTCATATGCGCACATGCGCATGCTCACACACACACACACTTGAGAAATTATGGACTCCTAGTTTGACTGAACACATGCTAGATAAGCACTCCATGACTGAGTTGGATCCCAAGCCCAAGCTCTCCTCTGTCATCATCTATAAGAGCTTCAATTAAAGAACTAAAAGACAATACACACAAAATGGGATATGAAATAAAAGTGATGAAAATGTATATGTTCAGATATTGAGAAAGATTTTTTTAATTGGAGAGGGGTGGAGGTAATTTTGGGTGGGAAGGGGTTTTTGAGACAGGGTTACTCTGTGCAGCTCTGGCTGTCCTGGAACTCATTCTGTAGATAAGACTGTTCGCAAACTCAGGGATCCACCTGCCCCTTCCTCCCAAGTGCTGGGGTTAAAGGCATGCGCCACCACCATCTGGCTATGAAGAGTAAATTTTAAAGTAGTTTCTTCCCTTAAAGAGGGGAAGAAGTAAGCGAGATGTGGTGGGCACACCTGAAATCCCAGTGCTCAGGAGGCTGAGCTGATCCGATCCTGTGAGCCCCGTTAGCTCAGCACTCAGCGCGGGCAACATAGCTAGACCTTATCTCAGAAAAAAAGGAATAAAGAAAGAAAAAAATTGATAGTGGAATTAATTAATTAGGATCTTGGATTCTGTGGGAATTAATGAAGGAGAAGTCATCTGGGAAAAAAATAAAGAAATTTCTTGGTCGCTTGTTTTTCATGACGATGGTTGATGGTAACTATTTACAATCCAAGGTAAAGCTAATCAATCACAAAATGGAGAGCCGTATTCGGTACTCACCTGACTTTCTCTGAGAGCCATCGCCACGCATGTGGAAGTGGAAAGAGCACATGCCGAGTCCACACGTGGAAGTATTCTGGCCACTAGCCTCACATACTTGAGTCTCTGCCCACATCGGCCCTTGAACTTTAACTTGATTACCCAGTCCCAGCCACCATCTGACAGCGAGTTCCTAAGAGACAGTGAGTGAGGACCTCCCAGCTGAGCTCAGCTAATCCCCAGAGTTGGTGAGGGTGACTAGTGCTTTAATCCACAATGCTTGTTTGGGATTCTGTGCATTGCAGCACTAGTGGGAACAGTAAATATGCGCCAGCTTTTGTAGATTTAAAAGTTGTCTAGATTCATCTCATGTTAAATAAATGCTAGCTTTCATATGTACTTTTATATTTCTTTTTTTTAAATTTTTTTTACTGATAAAAGGAGAATAAAGAAAAGAAAGAAAAAAAAACAAATTTCCACCTCCTCCCAGCCTCCCATTTCCCTCCCCCTCCTCCCATTCTTCTCCCCCTCCTCCCACCCCTCTCCCTTTCCCCCCACTTTTCTCCCCCTCCCTCTCCAGTCCAAAGAGCAGTCAGGGTTTCCTGCCCTGTGGTAAGTCCTAGGTCCTCCCCCCTCCGTCCATATCTAGGAAGGTGAACATCCAAACTGGCTAGGCTCCCACCAAGCCAGTACATTGCGTTGGATCAAAACCGCGTGCCATTGTCCTTGGCGTCTCATCAGCCCTCATTGTTCGTCATGTTCAGAGAGTCCAGTTTTATCCCATGCTTTTTTTGGTAACAGTCCAGCTGGCCTTGGTGAGCTCCCAGTAGATCAGCTCCACTGTCTCAGTGGGTGGGTGCACCCCTCGTGGTCCCGACTTCTTTGCTCATGTTCTCCCTCCTTCTGCTCCTCCTTGGGACCTTGGGAGCTCTATCCAGTGTTCCAGTGTGGGTCTCTGTCTCTATCTCCATCCATCGCCAGATGAAAGTTCTAGGATGATATGCATGATATTCGTCAGTATTGCTCTAGGATAGGGTCATTTCAGGTTCCCTATCCTCAGCTGCCCAAGGAACTAACTGGGGGCCTCAGCTTGGGCACTTGGGAGCCCCTCTAGGGTCAAGTCTCCTACTAAAACTGAGAAGCTTCTGTAAAGCAAAGGACACTGTCACTAAGACACAAAGGCAACCTACTGACTGGGAGAAGATCTTCACCAACCCCACAACAGACAAAGGTCTGATCTCCAAAATATATAGAGAACTCAAGAAACTAGACTTTAAAAGGCTAATTAACCCAATTAAAAAATGGGGCACTGAACTGAACAGAGAATTCTCAATAGAAGAAGTTCAAATGGCCAAAAGACACTTAAGGTCATGCTCAATCTCCTTAGCAATCAGGGAAATGCAAATCAAAACAACTTTGAGATATCATCTTACACCTGTCAGAATGGCTAAAGTCAAAAACACCAAGGATAGCCTTTGCTGGAGAGGCTGTGGAGGAAGGGGTACACTCATCCATTGCTGGTGGGAATGCAATCTTGTGCAACCACTGTGGAAGTCAGTGTTTCGGTTTCTCAGGAAATTCGGGATCAACCTACCCCTCGACCCAGCAATACCACTCTTGGGAATTTACCCAAGAGATGCTCTATCATATGTCAAAAGCATTTGTTCAACTATGTTCATAGCAGTATTATTTGTAATAGCCAGAACCTGGAAACAACCTAGATGCCCTTCAATGGAAGAATGGATGAAGAAAGTATGGAATATATACACATTAGAGTACTACGCTGCGGTAAAAAACAATGACTTCTCAAATTTTGCATGCAAATGGATGGAAATAGAAAACACTATCCTGAGTGAGGTATCCCAGACCCAAAAAGATGAACATGGGATGTACTCACTCATAATTGGTTTCTAGCCATAAATAGGGGTCACGGAGTCTACAATAGGCGAATCTAAAGAAGCTAAGTAAGAAGGTGAACCCAAGGAAAAACATATAGTTATCCTCTTGGATAAGGGAAGTAGACAAAATTGCCGGGGAGAAAAGTGGGATGTTGGGGGTGGGGTGGGATGGGGGTAAGGGGAGATGGGGAGAGAAAAGGTAGAAGGAAAGGAGGGGGGACTTGGGGAAACAGGAGGATCGGGATAAAGGAAGGTTGGATAGGGGAGCACGGAACCCCATTTTTTAGTTAAAGTACTTTTATATTTCTAAACTCTTTTTTTCTCCTTAAAGAAAGCCCCTTCAAATTATCAAGCTCCCCCCATATACCAGCTCTGGTTTTGCTCCTGTGGGCAGCCATAATTTCTTATTCATAATATGATTGAAAACTTAATATATGCAATTTAACAGATTTGTCAATCTTTAAGGCAATCTTTCTTGTTTGAAGTTGAGAAAGCCCTTCATTTGGAAAACACATTAACATGTTAACAAAAGCAAGATTTAAGCTTCTATTCTTTATTCATATCACTTTAAATGTCAGCTGCCTTCTCATCTGAGATCAAAACAAGAGGTTCTTATTTCTACAGACAGTGAAACTTCGTTGGAATACGATGATATAGTCAACAGACAGCTCCTAAATGGTTCTTTGCTGAAAGGGGCAACTTTACATTGATGTGCTGTGTCAAGACAAAACAGGAAATATTTGACTTACAATTTTCAGAACAAATGAAAAAGGAAGAAAGGAAAAATAAAAATAAAAAGGAAGATAGTAGAAAGAATAAAAAAAGATGTTCTATAACGTACAGCATCCCAGAATAGAGTCTGCATTGCTTAAAATGTAACTTTGGAAGCTGATCCGTGTCTTGAGTCTGTTGACTCAAGTTAGTTGAGAGGCTGAGACTGTAGTTCAGGGAGAGGCTGGGAATCATATTGAGGCTCAGTCTCAGAATATTTGCTTTGGATCGATGCCTTATTCCGAGATAATCAGCTCTGATTGCAGGATATTCTGCTTTGGTCTTCTTTGCCAGTTTCCACATCAAGTCAAAGCCACTTTGTATATGTCCGTTGGCTGTAGCCTAACAGAAAGGGTTCCGATACTAAACATCAATGATAATAAACACCTGATATGAGTTCTGCTCAAAGCTAACTTACCTGTGAGCTAGCAGAAGTGGGAATGCAGACCCAGCTGTCTGGAAACACTGGACTTCTAACTGCTGGTCTCCAAGGTGTGACTGCCACAATTCATGGCCTGGGCTCATCAATATCAGAAATTGGCTGTGTTGTGGCTATCACCAATCCTTCCTGAGGTTAATGAACACTTCCCCAGAAAGATTCAGCATCTGCAATTATTAACAGTGGCAATAGAATATAAACATGCTACGTTGTTGATGGCATCATAGACTCTTGCCCATAACAAAGTCAGAAAGGAGAGGGTATGGTTAATTCTGCCGATTGCTTGAGGAAAGGCACGGATGAGCTATCATGCAGATTATCTCAGTTTTTCCAGGTTCAGATTCAAAAATGAGCTCTTGGTTGAAAGAGCAGAATCACTTCAAGATGGCATCCTGGCGTGGATTCTAACTTCCCTGTTTTTCTCTCTTCCTGGGACAGACATTCCTGTCTCCTTTGTGGCTTCTGCTAGCCAGAGTTAATCTAAATAGGAAGTTTGGGCTGTAACCACTTTCAGTGTAGAAAAGAGTTGGCCCTGGAGCCAAAGGAGCCAGACTCTGGGAAGAGAAGGGCAGACTCTTTAGCATGGGACCAGGGTCCTAAGGTTCCCTCTCCTTGCAGGGCTGCTTCCCCTAGGATTTCTTTGAGGTAAACCATGATTCCTTTGGGAAAGAGCATGAAAAACTTTATAGCGCAGTGTGTAGACAAATCGCTTCCATGAACATTTGTATTTAAGTATTACATACAAAGTAGTCATATATCGCTCCCCCCCCCCTTTTACATTAGAAAGCTGAAGTTCAGGACCAAGTGAGATATTCGAGGTAACATCTCCAGTGAGTAGGCAAGCTGTAGCCCAAAGCCATCCTGATCCCCGAATAGCACTTCTACCTGAATGTAGTGACATTAGGACCAACTTAGCATCTTAGTTTATTTTTTTATTTCTGTATGTATTCATTAAATATTTATAGTATAGGATTTGGAGATGGGCCTTGGGGTTTGAACACACGCAAGGCCTGTAGCACGAATAATAAAAAAAAACCTCAGAGACAGATACTGGGATTCAACCTGAAGATCAGAAAAGCAAAGCAGTCAGGCCATTACAGAGCTCTTACCTCTACGAAATCTTCAGACCGAAATAGAGCAAGTTCTTGTCTCTCATCCTGCCTTATATTCTTCCCTAGTGCTGGGATTAAAGGTGAGCACCACCACCACCCCAGACTGTATGGCTGACTGGTGTGGCTGCAGGGATTAAAGGTGTTGGCCACAACTGCCTGACCTGTATGACTGACTATTGTGGCTGTTTTGTGTTCTGATCTTCAGGCAAGCATTATTTGTTAAAATACAAATGAAATACCACTACAGAGGCCCTAGATTCAATCAGCAGCATCGCCAAAGACCTTCTCTGTGTCTGCTGAAGAAAAGGTTGAGATTTGCTCTTAGGGTCTCGTGTACCATAGACTGGCCTCGGAATCATTATATAGGTAAAGATGATCACAGACCCCTGATCTTCCTGCCTCCCCACCTTGCTGAGTTCTGGGATTACAGGCATGTGCCACCTCTGCTGGTGTAAACCATTCCTTCTGAGCAGAAAGATGATGTTGGAAAGCTGTGAGAATTCAGACGCCCTCCTTCACTCTAGAGATCCTCAACTCTGACTCACTTAGTTAAGCCTTGAAACGGCCTTTGGCTTTCCTTCTGGTTAGAAGCTGGCTGTGAGTAGTCTGAAGGACACGTTTTTAGAATCAGGGGTGGGCTGAGTGCTGGCATTGTTCTTGTGTGGGTGCTGCTGCTGTTTCCTATGAAGTCTGAGCCCTTCAGTTCTATGTCAGGCCTTCAAATGGCCCACTGGGGAGAGTGCATCACCCAATCCTACTATCATAGAACTGATATGCCTCTCCAATGAGAAATCACTCTACACACTTAAAGATTAATAAAGGAAAAAAAAATCCTCGATATGGCAAGTGACCAGCTCTGGCTATTGCTCAAAGAGGAGCCAGCCACAAATAGAAGAGTTTAACTAGCTTATATACACCCTAGGCTTAAGCCTTCCACACTTGCTGTCATCTTAAATCTCTTCCATCTCGGGGTTATACACTGAACAATTTGAACAGACAGGAGACTGCAAGTCTGGCCACTTGTGCAGACGGGAGATTCACAAAGATATTGCCAGAAATATTTAAGTACACCAGGGCTGCTATTTTCAAACAGCTCTTACCCAGGTTCATCTTGCTCACTGGGCAGAAGTATGCTTTTTCTGATAAGAGCACAGACGGCATAATGGTGGTTGTGACCCTGCCCTGTCCCCTTGAGCGGCCACCTGTTCTTTGATATGGGGTGGCCCTAATGGCCAATGGAAAGTCAGGGTTGTCTCCTTTTGTTGTGGAAATAGAGCCTCACTGGAGGTCAATTTTGGTGAACAGTCATTAGCAGAAACTTTCTCAGCAACTGCAAAAGTCAAATATAGAACAAATTGTTCTTTCTCTCAGTTTCTACTCAGGACATTTCTGTCTTCCAGGCATATTGGAGGCAGCGTCCCTTAGAGAAATTCACGTTCTATAGCTCAGTATTTCCCAAGCAAGTTTATTAGTAAATCCTTCATATTGGAGGCAGCGTCCCTTAGAGAAATTCACGTTCTTAGCTCAGTATTTCCCAAGCAAGTTTATTAGTAAATCCTTCACAGCATCAGTCGTCCTACCACAAGTTCCCCGTCACTCCCGCACTCCTACCCCATGCTGCACAAGACCAGCATCTTACAATAAAGTTATTCCCCTCTCTCCTGTAAGTGCTGGAAGAGTTCCACTTTCTTATATCGTATGGGTGATTGTCCAGGCGCACGCCCTTAATCTCTCTACGGGTTCGAGGCCAGCCTGGTCTACAGAGTGAGTTCCAGGACAGCCAGGGCTACACAGAGAAACCCTGTCTCAAAAAACCAAAACCAAACAAAAAGAATTGCTCTGGAAAGGCCAAGATGAGCCGAATGGGTAAAGCCTGATCTGCAAAGCAAGTATGTCTTGTCTGACTAACCGGTACCTACAGCTCAGGTGCAGTGACCAAGGTGATAAGGAAGAAACCAGTCTGCTGAAAGACCTATTTAAATGAGAGAGAGAGAGATTAACAACCAAAACTCAGCAAAGAGAAAGTTGGTCTCCTGGAATATCTTAGGAGGTTGTGTTGAGAAGATGTAATTTTTCGGCCAGGGTTTTTATTGACTGCTGTCTTTTATATTAAAGAGCTGAATGAGACCTGGGAAGCGTGAGCAGTGAATTCACCATTATAAAATGTCTTACTCTAGAGGACTGTTCACATCATGTAAAGAAAATAGCCTCTGGTGGTCCAAGCAAAGGAAAATTTCTAGATCTTTCTCTCTTCTTCTCTTCCCCCCTCTGACTAGGTTTTATTCTGTAGCCCAGGTTAGCCTTGAATTCAAAGTAGCCCCCCTGCCTCAGTCTTCCAAGTGCTGGGTTTGCAGATGTGAGCCTTCACAGTTGGCTGGCTCTCTTCCTTTTTGTCTCATACAGTGTGTTATTTATAAAATCTCCTGCCACATACTTGTACACTTCCACTTTCACATCACTTATTTTATATCCCAGGTTCCCTTTCTACCTTTGCCCTTCTGAAAAACAAAGAGATCCCAGGTCCCTCTCATGCTGGCTGTGATCCTGAGCTTTTCTCTCGTGGTGTGTTTTCATTTGGTTGCGTTTTTCTTTCTTTCTGTGAACTCTGTTAGCTGAGCTTTTCCTTGGTTGTAAAATGCCTGCCTGAACTTTAATCTTAGTTTATTCTTCAAATGAGTTGCCCATTGCTGGGCATGTTTATTAGATGGACTTTCATCCATATGTATGCCACTAAAGTAATAATCTGCTTAAAAGATCAACCGCACCTTGAATAAAATTATGTAACATGTAAATAACTTATAATTTTATGCTAATTTTATTTTAAGTTCTAAAACCAAGAAGGCTACGCCTCTCTGAAACAGGCCATGCTAGCCCTTTGGGGACTCTTCCCTTACTGCTCCAAACAGATGTCTGAGTCTAGTCCCAGCTAACACACAAAGCCATCTGTTCGCTGAACGCTTCAGCTGCTCTGGAGAGAGCGGCAGGGCTGTTAAAGCTGTACTGTGTGCCTTCTCACAGTTTACAAGCTCCAAAGTGCACAGAAAACACACACACACGAGCAGAAACTCATTTCCGTGGGGCTGGTCATTTAGAACTCTTGAAGGTGCTCAGTGACCGACTTTCATGTTTGGTAGGAGATGGGGATCTGAGGAAGCAGAAAGTTAAAATACATATGTCATATATAATAGATATAAATATATATGTAACATCTGTGAATGTTCTAGCCATGTGAAAGTTTGTCCCGCCTAAGGCATCTAGTTGGTTTGGTTTTTCGCTCTGCCTCGGGAGAGGTGTCACCTTAATAGCAACGCTAATTATAATAGACAATAAACGATAATTTATGGGCGACCAAGGACCAAGTGGCTATGGGAGCTTTCATTAAAAAAACAAACAGCACAGCCACAACCTGTGGAAGCACGCTATAATAATCATTAGATATTTATATGCCCACATCACTGTGCAGTTTTTATTGAAAAGTCCCTCTTTGAACTTCTTATTATGGAAAAATTTTCAGAGTACGCAATGCACTAGCAATTCTGCAACGCAACTTCTACCACCCACAGCCCAGCTTCAACAATTCAGCCTTGTGCCCAACTAGTTGAATCTAGCTTTTTATTTTTCCCTGAATCGGAAATCTTTTAGGCAAATGCCAAACCATCACAACACTTTCTGATGACTATTTCAGTAAGCATCTCGACATGTTATACGTGAACGCGCGTGTTATTGCAAAATACACCTGGGGTACAAATAAGACGCCTGGAACGCTCTTCTGCACTCGTGGAGACACAGTTACAGAGTTACGTGACCCTGGATGTTCGCGGGTGTGACCGGAGCCGTCCGTCTCCTGCCTAGATCGAGCTAGATGCCCTAAGGCAGCTGTGGACCCCGGCACGTAACCGAGGGCCACAGATGCCACCCACCCAAGCATGCGCAATCCAGACCCCGGAGTTGCTAAGGCCCCCCGAGGAAGATAAGAGATTCAGGATATGGCGAGAGCCAATCAGAGGACGCGATCGTTCATCAGCCAGCCAATCCAGGATCGAGATTAAATCAAGGCCCCAGCGTCCGGCGTACCCCACCCGTATCCAATCAGAGAGCCGGCAACTTTGGGCGGACTTTTCAAAACAGCGAAAACAAAACAAATCGGGGACCTTTAAAAGGTGTGATGCGTCAATAAACCGTCTCCTTCCGCCCTCCAACCGGCTCTCTCATCTTGGTCCCCTTCAGAATCCATCTCGGCGTGAGGCTGAAATCCAGGTTCCACTCTCCACCGCAGAACCTGGCTCGGCAAGGCTAAGAGGAACAGAGGCAGCTAAGAGAGGCCGGGCACGGAGGCTGGGAGCAGGGACTCTTTTCCAGCTCCATTGAGGAAGCGAGAGGATCCCTCCGCGCGGAGTCACGCGCCCCGCCCCTTGGGGGCGTCTCATACAGAAAACAAAAACAAGGGGTTTGCTGAGCTCGGGAGGCTGCGGCGGAGCCGGGAGGACGCGGCGGTGCGGGGCGGGCGGTGCGCCCCGCTGAGGAGCAGGATGCGGCCGGGGCTGTGAGGCCGGGCGGCGGCCGGGAAGGTCGGATGCGGATCCTGGGGCACCGCTGAAGCGGCTGGTCCCCGACCTCGGAGACGGGTCCGGACGCCCCCGCCGCGCCGGTTCGCGACGCCGGGGCCGGCACGGTGAGTGGGCCTCCCGGGCGGCTCTGGATTTCGTGGTTACGGATCAGAATCGCAGCGGTGGAGTCCCCCTAGAGCTTCAGGGTCCCGCTTCGGGGTCTCCAGCTGCAGCTCAGGGACTGACAAGGGCTACGGGGATGTTTTGAGGGATGGGTGGCCTCACGGGGGTTGACAGCCCCGGGGCTCGGCACCGTTGCTGAAGCGAGGTATTGTGCTCAGTGCTCGGCGCAGGCCGACTGGACTCCTGTCCGCCACCACAGCTAGGCGGGCCGCCGTGTCTTCAACGGTGGGTTTGTCTTAGTTGCAGAAACCGAGGGGGACAGCTTGGAGGTGGGCTCCGCGAGGGGGTGTCCCTGGGGCGGGGCTCACGGGGTGGGGCGGGGCTCCGGAGCCGCCTCCTTCCAGTTCTTTGTTCAGTCTCGAGACTCCCCCTCCCTTCTCGCCTATTGTGCAACGCTCCGCCCCAGAACCCGCTTCTGTGGCTTCAGTTCTCGGGTCCCTTGCATTCCTCTAGGCAGAAGTCGCTCTTGTACTGTTCAGGTGATGCGGACAGTTGGGGCACATTACGCCCCTTGGACAGTTTTCCTATTTCTCAACACTGCCGGCCGGAGGGCTAATCTGACCCAGCCCTGGCCAGCGGAGGTGACCGAGATCCTTGTCCCATGCCACGCCTCCTTGGCTTTAGGGGAGGATTCTCCTGGGGCTTGAGGGACGTGACCGATCCCCTCTCCCGGGTCTGGCTTGCGTGAGCTGGGGCGTCCCTAGCTGGAGGGCTCGTGGCCAACTCTTTCTTCTCTGCTCGCTCACTCCCTTCCTACGCGCATTGCATTCTTAACCGGCCACGGTGTGTTTGCTGCAGATGAAGGATTTGGGGGCCGAGCACTTGGCAGGTGGCGAAGGGGTTCAGCTTCTCGGATTGTTGAACTTCTATCTGGAACAAGAACAAAGATTTCAACCTCGAGAAAAAGGGTTGAGCTTGCTGGAGTCCACCCCAGAGGTAAGTTTGAGAATTGGTGGGACTTGGAGAAGGCAACTTCTTGTTTTCTCCGGTTATGTCAATAGTGAACTCTACAAAGTTAAATCCAAAAATGGCCTTCCTGTACCAAGAATAGCCTTAAACTGCACAAGGTTATGCTTTTGGTCTAAGTGGAAGTTATACCCAGTGCAGTGTAGAGGCAGGCGTTTCTTCAAATGGCGGGGGCTTCCTAAGGAATACTTACGATAGGATCTTTAGTTATTATAGAAAACAAAAGCCATCAAAGAATTCTCTCTATTCCAAGGGAATTGAGTTCTGCTGGAACTGTCTGGAATGGGGCAACAAACATGTCACCTTACATTGAATTGCTAAAGCTCTTCTGTATTGGGTAATTTTTAAAAGCGGTGATTTATGTCTTATATCTGAAAGTACAGAGATAGCTTTAGGGAACTACTCATAAAATGTTGAAAACAACAGGGGGAGGTATAGTTTCTGGACCTGTGTATTCAATCTGAGAAAATAAACTTTGATTCTTGGTTTTTTAATTTCAGAATGATAATACTTTATGTTCAAGATTGAGAAATGCCAAAGTCGAAGATTTAAGAAGTTTAACTAACTTTTTTGGATCTTGCACTGAAACGTTTGTTCTGGCTGTCAATATTTTGGATAGATTCTTGGCTCTTATGAAGGTATTTAATCGTTTTTATAAACTCTACATTTTTTTCTTTGCTATCTTTACTTTCAATTTTGTTTTTGTGAGACATGGTTTGTTTCTCTTGTGTAGCTCTGGCTGTTCTGAAACTAGCTCTGTAGGCCATGCCCTGACCTCTATCTCAGAGACCTGCCTGCCTCCTCCCCTGCTTTTCTTCCTCCTTCCCCTCCCAAGGGCTGGGACTAAAGGTGTGTTCTACCACATCCCACAAATTTACATTTTTCAATATTCAGTGCCCAACACAGTGTCTAATGCACAGGGCTCAGTAATATTTGTCAGATAGATATAATAAAGTATCTGTCCATAAACTTAATCAGAATTGGGATGGTTCATGCCGGAGAGACTGCAAAATTGTATTTCTAGATCTTAAGTAAGGCTTTGTTGTAGTCTTAAATGTGTTCTCTTGAAAGACATTATGAAAGGAAGTCCGTCATGTTTTCTGTACCTAGTTTACAGGGGCTAGGGGAGGTAGAAGGTGAGAACTGATTAAAATTCGCCTTGTTAAAAAAATACCACAATGATATTTGTTAACAGGCTTATAAAACTTCCCAAACTGACATAAGAGACGCTAGACTTTTTATAAAAAGAAAAAAAAAGTAAAATCCTGGCTTTTGGGGAGAGGTTTTAATATTTTCATTTTTCATCATGTTTTTCTTGGAGCCTACATGTTTTTTAACATTGAAGCATGACAAACGGAATGTAACAGTATGTCCAATTTGACCTCTGCCTTCCCTTGTAAGGCCTTTCAAAGTAGGGAGCCACGGTCTCTATTGACAGTCAGGAGCAACTGTTAAAAACTGTGGAAACTCTGGCCCATAGGATTGCTGTCAGCTGCATCTGTCCATGGCAGCTCTACATATGTCCCCCACACGGCATAGTCAGTCAATGGGGTGCAATCCTGGGCAAGATTGCATTATGTAATGGTTGAGCTTTGTATAAAAAGAGCAGGTGCAGAATTGTCTGTCTTCATCCAAAGCAATAGAATGCTGTGTGGTATGTGGATGGATGTTCGTGTGTTCAAAGGATTATTTGAGGGAAGATGTGCTATTCTGTTCTATTAAGTCTGAAATACAAAGCACAGCTCGGTGCTAGAAAGCAAGTTTTTGAGCCAGTTTTGGGATTATTTTTACATGCATTTAAATTTAATAATTGCTCATATAGCCAGTTTTTTCTTTTTAAAGAGAGGTGACAATGGTCTAAAATGTAAAAATAATTGCAGGTAAAGAAAGGCAAGTGCATGTAAGAGAGGCAGCCTGATGTTTGCTCAGGTGTCTGTGTGGCTACATCGAAGTGGTGATTGTCGGGAATCCCTTTGTTCTGTGTTTTAGGTGAAACCGAAGCACTTGTCTTGCATTGGAGTCTGTTGCTTTTTGCTGGCAGCTAGAATAGTGGAAGAGGAATGCAATGTCCCGCCCACTCACGATGTGATCCGGATCAGTCAGTGTAAATGCACAGCTTCTGACCTTGAACGGATGGAGAGAATCATCTCCGAGAAATTGCACTATGAGTTGGAAGCTACTACTGCCTTAAACTTTTTGCACTTGTACCATGCAATCCTATTCTGTCACACTTCAGAAAGGTGAGTGGGACTCGTGGACTGCTCCTGTGCCTCGAGCATCGCTTCAGCTTTCAGTAGGAAATTAGAGTGCCCAGAAATCGATGTTTTGACTCCCTCTGAACTTGCAGCTTGGATTTGAGTCCTTCAAACTCAAGTAACTTTTCTGAAGGTTTAATAACTCTTTCTCTGCTTTGTACAGGAAGGAAATACTGAGCCTCGATAAACTAGAAGCTCAACTGAAAGCTTGCAACTGCCGGCTTGTCTTTTCAAAAGCAAAAGTGAGGCTCATTTTTCTTATGTACATTTCAGTTTCTATTTCGAGTTTTTCCCTAATATGTGTGTCCATTTTTATTTATTTTATTTTATTTTTTTATAGCCATCTGTATTAGCTCTGTGCCTTCTCAATTTGGAAATAGAAACAATAAAATCTGTTGAATTGCTGGAAATTCTCCTGCTTGTTAAAAAACATTTGAAGGTAAGTATCTTTAGGCCTGGTTTTCCTAGTGTCATATATAATTTATATAATACCTTGTGAAATTCTCAGCATGTGTTCATTTTTCTTGTGTGTCATCTGTTCTCATTCTCAAAGTACCACTTTGACCCAGACATTAGTAAGCCAGAAGAAACTCTGACTTAGCCCAGCTTCTTTCTGAATGCAGGTGCTCCTTTGGGGACTCGTGCCTTGTGGCAGGATAGCTGTGCACATCCTCAGCTGTGTACTATGAAGTACACTGAATACACTAAGGTGATAATTGGTGTGCCTCAGATCTGTATGTGTAGGACTGAGTCACCTCAGTAGCGCTACCAAAATTATTAGCAATTTTTTTAAAGCCCCGTAAGTGGGCCACCCCTGTAAGTTTTTGCAGTCGTGATAAAAAGCAAAACAAAAGCACAATGCTTTTTCTTACTTTAACTAATAGTCTGGTTAAAGAAACGCAGATTTTAACATGAAATAATGTTTGTTGTTACTGTGACTAAGTATTAGATAATAGTGAATGTAAGAAGTACTTTGGGGTTATTAGCAAAGAAATGGGCCGTCCAGGAGAGGTGCTGTGACTCGGAGCCTGATGGAAAATCTGTTGTCTGCAAGAATGAAGGTTTGGATAGGAAAGGCTTAGGCTAGGCAAGTTGGGGACATCATTTTAAGGTGGACTGGCTGGGCGGCAGTCACAAGCAAGGATAAGTACATCTAACTCAAAGGCAGTTCTTTAGAAGCCAAGTATTTAGATAAGTCAAGGAATCATGGATGATTCCTTGGATCTAATGTACTAAAGTTTGAGCATTTGAGTTCAATACCCAGAATTTACAGTGAGAACTTCCTCCACAGAGTTGTGTACACACACACACACACACACACACACACCAGCAAAACTTTTTTTTTTTTTTTAAAAAAAAAAAGATGACCAAGTGTTCTGAGTTGATGAAAATCGAAGGAGATGACTAAGGAGGTACTGTAGAGTACTTTCACTAGGGACTGGTGCTTGCCACATTGCAAAGAGCTAAGGATGTAGCCAGACTCAGTGGAAATAGAGGCCAAAATGATTTGAAACAATTCACTTTTAAGTCAGATGTAATGTCATATTTCAAGGTCCCAGCACCTCAAAGTCTGAGGCAGGGGGATCGTGAGCTGGAAGTCAGTTTAGGCTACATAGTGAGTGGGCTTCTTGAGCTAGGTGAGCCATCAAACAGGGAACAAAGCCCTTCTGCTTGTGGTAGACGTACAGGCAGTGTGAACTCCTTGTTGGGAGATGTTAGTTTTGTCCGCTACAGCTCTTTCTCTCTGAACTCCAGCATGATGGTGATCCATGAAAGCATCCTCATGTTTGAAATCAGCCAAGTGGGCATTCTCCAGGTGGGGAGAAGCTACCCTTTCTGGGAATTTCCTCTTGGATAGTGCTGACTTTAGTTTGTGTCTGATGCCATAGTATAGATGTGTATGATAAGGAATCCAAACTAATTTGTTCAAGAAATATTTGTTACAGAAAGGAAATTTTTGTAACAAAGATGTTAAATTTCTTTGACATTACTAAACAATGTACTTGGTGCTTTTTTTTTTTTTAAAGGCTTGGTTTTAGGCCAGTGTTTTCTTAGAACAGGCAAAATTTTTCTTAGTACCGAGGGGTCATATTCTCATCAACTAAATCAGAATGCCTAGCACCTGTGATTTCAAGGGGCAGCAAAGTCTGTGGACCATTATTATAACAGCTTCACTCATCTTTATGCCTAGATTGGCGACGCAGAATTCTTTTATTGGAGGGAATTGGTTTCTAAATGCCTAGCAGAGTATTCTTCTCCTGCGTGCTGCAAACCTGACCTGAAGAAGCTGGTTTGGATTGTTTCAAGGCGCACAGCGCAAAACCTGCACAACAGTTACTACAGCGTTCCCGAGCTGCCAACCATCCCAGAGGCGGGCTGTTTTGACGGAAGTGAAAGGTGAGCCGGCCTCTCCCACAGACTAAATAGAATGATAGCTTTTGTGCATAGAAAATAACTATCAGGGCCAATAAGATGTCTCAGCAGGCAAGGTCACTTGCTGACAAGCTGGGTTTGAGTCCCAGAGTGGAAGGAGAACCAACTACTACAAGTTATTTTTCTCACCTCCACACATGCTGTGGTACACAACACACACACACACACACCACTCTTTCTCCTTCCCTTTCCCCTCCCTAAAATAAGTAAATGTAATTTAAAAAATTAAAAGAAGAAAGACCTGGGAGTGGAGACGTAGCTCATTTGGAAGGTTTTTGCCTCATGCAGGAAGCATTGATTTTGATCCCTTACACTATGTAAACCAGGCGTGGTGGCATTGCCTATTGTCCCAGCACTGGGAGTTGGAGATGGGAAGGCCAGACATTTGAGGTCATTCTTGACTGTGGATGGAGTTGAAGACTACTGTTAACATGATACACTGTCTGAAAAAGAGTAAACAGAATCCCCTGTGGAGAGTTGTAAGAGATAAAATCCCTCTTCACATGTCGGGGTTTTTCCAAGCCAGGAAATTAACCAGTGGTTTCTTAAACAGCTTGTAAACCCCCACCTCAAAAAAACGCTTTTTGTCCTCTCCTTACTCTTTAAGACACAGCTCCATTATTAAAACACAAGCCACAGAAGCAATCCCCAGGCTTCTCCCTGTTGGTGTCAGTGGTGCTGTGGGAGGAGGGGGGAGTCCGGGACCCTTCACCACTGATACGCTCAAGTCTTGCCAAATGCCACCTCTTACTTTTGTTTGTAATTTGAACTTTACTAAATTTGATACTTTCTGCTGTCAGGTAAGGACCAGAAACTCCAGTTTCATGGTGAATGTTCTTACTTTGGCATTTGAGAGAACCAGTGGTGGAGTACCCAATAGAGGGAAGACCTTTAAACAGACCACAGTTTCACCGCTGGACTGATGACACTTAGAATTCTGTAATTACTTCTGCTAACGCTTAATGGTACAGGCAGAGTAGATGGCAAATAGTAATGAGGTAGCTCTCTTAAGAAAATTTATTTTTGGCCCGACGGTGGTGGCACACTCCTTTAATCCCAGCACTCGGGAGGCAGAGGCAGGCGGATCTCTGGGAGTTCGAGGCCAGCCTGGTCTACAAGAGCTAGTTCCGGGACGGGCACCAAAGCTACAGAGAAACCCTGTCTCGAAAAATCAAAAAAAAAAAAAAAGAAAAAAGAAAACTATTTTTGCCAGGTGGTGGTGGCGAGGCCTTTAATTCCAGCACTTGGGAGGCAGAGGCAGGCGGATCACTATGAGATCCAGGCCAGCCTGGTCTACAGTGCATTCCAGGACAGTCAGGGCTACATGCAGAGAAACCCTGTCTAGAAAAATCAAAAAACCCAAATCAAACCCAAACAAAACCTGTTACCTGAATATGGTGGTGCAGGCCTTTAACCCCAGCACTCAAGAGACAAGGGCAGGAGGATCTCTGTGAGTTCAAGGCCAGCCTGGTCTAGAGTTCCAGGACAGTCAGAGCTATGTAGATAGACTCTGCCTATAAACAAATAAATGAAAACTATTGTTAATGAAAAAAAAGTGTTCTAGAGAATAGACTTGACTTTCTCAATTCACTATTTCTGCGTAAATAGTGGTTAGCTTTTGAACATGGTGTGTAGACTGCACCAGGCTTTTTATCTTGCCTGCAGACATACCTGTGTATTGAGCAATGACACCCTCTTTTGTCTCTTTCCTTTCAGTGAGGACTCTTGTGAAGACATGAGCTGTGGAGAGGAGAGTCTCAGCAGTTCCCCTCCCGGGGATCAAGAGTGCACCTTCTTTTTTGACTTCAAAGTGGCTCAGACACTGTGCTTTCCGTCTTAGGAGTCACATGGTCTGTGTCAGAACTTAAAGGTGTGCACCTGTTTCAAAGCAATAAATGGGGAGTAGGTGGTTCTAGAGTGCAGCCCCCATCTAGGCAGGAATTACACAGACCGAAATACCTACCTTCTATTTATTAGTCAGGTCAAGTCTGGCCTGTTTTCATATTTAATCCTAAGCCATCAAATGGGTTAGTGCCTCTTAACAGTACTTTATACGTTGGCACTTTATTTTCTTGTTGACTTTATCTGTGGGGAGGAAGGAAGGTGCTGATACCTTTGTTACTTTTCAAGATTTTTAAAGATGAGTATTGTAACTCATCGTAATCTGTAGAGCCTTCTTCAGGTGTCTATTTAACAGATCGCGGGAGTGTGCAAGTGCTTCCTTAGCAGGGCAGTGAACAAGCCTTCATGGTTTGTCTCGATTTCCTTCTCCCCTGTTCTCAGAACAGACTATACAAGACTCTGAGTGTCAAACACCAATAGTGTACTGTCTGATGCAGATCCTATACATTGCGAGTTACATTGACATGTCTGTGAATTTTAATTTCTAAATGTCTTGAAATTTCTTCTAAAGCAGAAATTTTCATCAGGTTAGGGTTGTTAGTTGCATTCTTAATACCTAAGTATTGTCAGACTGTAGTATTATTTTGTTATCTAAAAGGTCCATAATCTGCTAGTTTTGCATGCATCTGTATGAAAACAGAACAGGAAATGGAACAGATATGAACAGAACAGGAAATGGAGTTGATAAGCGCTGATTTAGTTCATCTCACTTTCTTGTATTGAAAACTCTGCATGATTACTTTCTAATTGTTTTGTATTTCACATTTCATAATGTATATGGGTGCCAAGGTTTGACTATGAAGTGAAAGAACTCCAGTGTTTGTAGTATTAGTTCAAAGCAATTCTGTGTGGTGATATAGCCATAAGGATGAGGAAGTGTGCACTCTGTACACAGAAGATTTTGTACAGAGAATTTTTAACTTTATAAACCTATGTGAAAATGTAAATCTTTAAAAATGTACATAAAATACTGTATTTTTTTACCCTGTGTGTGTGGTAATCTGGTCAGTGCATGTAAATATAATTTATTGTGTATTCTATATTCCCAGACATTGATGACTTACTTTTTATTAGTAAGTCAACACCCACTGAGGTGTTTTCCAAAGTAGGTTTTTTGAAGTCAGAGTATATTGTAATTCAAAATAAAAATATTAATGGATTCTCCTTACAGTAGTTTTTAATTGATTTTTGGTAAAAACACTTGGTGATTTCATCAAAAAGGCTTGAAGTGAAGCTGGAGGTTTCCATATCGGCTTTTTAGCTGCCGAAAAGCCCTTCAGGTGTGGTTCCTCATCAATTTGGCCCTGAGTTTTGGAAATACCAAAAGGAAATCTGTCACTTGAAAGTTGGCCTACCTCTGGGGTGGTGGATTCATCAGCGACGGCACACTGATCTAAATGTTTGTTTCTTCACTGTGAAAGGCAGTACTGTGTACACCATACAAATCTGGAACATTGCTGGGTCAATAATTCTTAGCATCTTGCTTTTTGTATCTCTCAACTTTTTATTTATTTATTTGTTTGTTTGTTTGTTTGTTTGTTTATGGGTGATAGGGTCTCTCTATTTAGCCTTGGCTGTCCTGGAACTCATTATGTGGACTGGGTTGGCCTTGAACTCACAGAGATCTGCCTGCTTCCGCCTTCCAAGTGCTGAAATTAAAGGCATGCATCTCCACACCTGGTCTCTCAAATTTTAAAAATGACTTTTTTTTTTTTGTATAGCTTTCCCATTCTAGTAGACTTGTTTTCTAGTTGGTTAGCAAACCATACAAACTGAATATAATTTTTTATGTGCTGTCTCTGCCCTGGAGGTAAGGGGCATGACTTCTGTCTTATAATTTCTGTTGCTGTGAAGAGACACCATCACCACAACAACTCTTAGAAAGGAAACATTTATCTGGGGCTGGCTTACAGGTTCAAAGGCTTAGTCCGGTATTCATGGTGGCGAGCAGGCAGACATAGTGCTGGAGAAGAAGCCAAGAGTTCAACATCTGGATTGGCAAGCAGCAGAAAGAGAGTGACACTGGGCCTGACTTTAGCATCTGAAAGCTCAAAACTCAACCCCAGTGACACACTTCCTCCAACAAACAATAGGCCACTCTCTGGTGACCAAGCTAATCTATGAGCCTATGGGGGCCATTCTTACTCAAACCACCACAGCTTCCTACCTTCCCAGGGAAGAATCTGCTCTTGGGTGACCCTTACTGGATAGCTTTGGCAAACCACACTATGTTCTGGTTCTGATTTTGATGGTTGTGATGTAAAGGTCGTTTGTGGCCTTCCCGATCTTGTGAACCTCTTCAGTCTCTCCAATTGCCTCCCTTTTCTTACTAGGTCTTGTCACTGGGTGAATCTGCCCATGGTTCCATCTCTTCTAGTTTTTGATATATTTAGCCTAGACCTCTTCATTGAGCTCTCGAGTTATTATTCACCCTGGCCATTCTACCTGGAAGTTTCTGATGATTCCTAAACCTGTTCTTGTATGCCTATCTTATTGAATCAGAATTTACCCATTCAAGGCAGAAACTTGGTTGATATCTTTGTCTCCTGCTTGTGTTCTGGAAGAGTCACCAGCCATATTTGGAGGATGTCATTTATACTGTTATCTCCATACTGGCTCTCCTCTTTTTCTGCTACTGGTTTGGTTCAAATGATTCCTCTACCTCTTCTATCAGCTTGTACTATGCTGTCCTCAGTATCTTTTATTCCAGTTTTGGTTGGTTTTGGTCCATACTTGCTACCAACCTCTTAAGACATGCAAGTAAGACTGTCTTGAAAAATTGTTCAAAGGGTCGCTGTCATTAAAGGGGAAACCTATGTCATGATATATAGGTCTCATGTTCTTAACCTGTTGCTGGCCTTTCTTTCCTTTGTCATTTCCTGAAGCAAAAACATGTTAAAGCTGGCAAACTGGCAGCTATGTGGAAGGTGGAATGGAGCTAGCTCGCTCTCTCTCTCTCTCTCTCTCTCTCTCTCTCTCTCTCTCTCTCTCTCTCTCTCTCTCTCTGTGTGTGTGTGTGTGTGTGTGTGTGTGTGTGTGTGTGTCTACGTCTACTTGGGGACTCACAAGCTTGGTGTCATTCAATCAGGTACCTTTCTCAAGACAGTGCTGAGTAAGATTGAGACTCAAGCATCAGCACATTGTCAGTGTTGGAGAGGTTACCATTTTGACCTCATTGTTGATCTACCCCTTTGAGCTGACAAAAGATTTGAGTGTTTTGGTGTTGATGCTGTGGTTTATGGGGTAAGTTGGGTGCGCTTTTCTGTTGTGCTTGGTGAGGTCTCCACCCATCTGAACCTACTTCCACCTCCCGTTCCAGGATGTGATAGTACGTGAATACTGTGTTTCAATAAACCCTCCAGAGTTAACATCAAGTTAATTGCAGAGATGTTGCATGCACACTTCTCATGGCAACTTAAACCACTTTCTTAGTCTAGGGCCTTTTTTCCTTCAACTTATCATTTAAACACTAGATTATAGTAGCATGGTGTTTCCCCTGCATCCCATCATTCCCCTGCCTCCTGCCAACACAAAAGTTATTAATTGATACAGGCAGTCCACTTCAGTTTTTATATAGATTAAGACATTCACTTTGTCCTTTTTTTAAAAAAATTTTATTTTTAAATGCCGAGATTGAATCCAAGATCTTGTACATGCTAGCCAAGCCCTTTATCCTTGGTAGGCAGTACCAGGAATATCCGACAACTGACTGTCTGTGCTTGGTCAGTTCTGACTGGTCGAGAGTCTGCCACGGCAGCCAGGGAGTCTAGCCTCCCCAGCACACATGAGGAGAGTCAGCCAGAGCGGCAGCCAGGGAGTCTAGCCTCCCCAGCATACATGATGTTCTGTCAGTGAATGTCTGTGAATGGCTACTCTTGTGGTTGGCTTCCCTGCCTACTTGAAAGTGCAGTGGAGGAAATTTAAGTGTTGACTTTAAGGAAACTGGTAGCTAGGTCTGTTGTGCTCTAGTCCTCTGCTTTGCCACAACGGAGCTTGCCCTGAGCCGGAAAGATGAGACCTTGTGGAAAGAGGGTTTGGAGAATGAGATCATCTTGAGGTCCTTCTGTGCTCCCAGCTGAGCCTGCATCCTCACCTGAAGATCTGAGGAAGCCTCACAATTGGTCCCAGTCCACCCACAGACTCAGGAGAAATAAACCATCATTTTAAGCTGCTAGACTTTGGGATGGTTTGTTTGTTACACAGAAATAAATAACTGAGACAAAATATTCATGGCCAAGTGATGATTATATGAATGTATTTTTTTTTCATTCTTGAAATGGCTTTATGTTACAGTGTTTTACATAATACAGAATGAACTGTGAAACACACATGCTGGTTAACTCCTTCCCTTGATGAAACCTTAGAAATCTCAGTTTCTAAGCATCCAGTTCAAGCTCCTTATGTGACTTAGCGCCCCCCACCTTGCCCACCACCTCTGCGGTGCTGCTCGGTGCTGCTCGCTTCTCAGCCTCACTCCTGGCGGTCATAGAGGTGAGCTCTTTGGCCTACAGCACTTTGGTGCCTTCCCTTCGTCATGCTTTGACATCCTTCCGTAGCTTCACACACGCACACCTGCCTGAAACACCTTGTCACCACCCCCTGGAAACTCCCACTCCATCTCTTGAAAAGTCCCTGTCTTTGTTCCCCTTCTTCATTCACTCACTGGATGGATGTGGGACCGTTCCTTGTGTGCCAAGACCAAACGAAGTGCTTGCTCTGATTCCCGTCCTTAGCGAATCTAGAGGTAAAATGGAACAACCTACAACAAATCCTGCCGTCTGAACAGCCTTCGATGATGTTTCCTTTCAAGAAGTTCCTCCAGAACTTCCTGACTTTCTGTTCCTTATCAGTGCCGTGTGTTGTTTTTATAAAACTTAACATTTTTCTTCTCTCAACAGTTTTCTGCCCCCTTGCCTGCTTTCCTCAAAACTGTTGACATCTTCTTGTCGAATGCCCAACACTAGGTACAACATCTGGCTCACACTCTCTCCAGCCTCTATGCTGCCTTAGTACAGGTAACAAGCAACTCTACTGACCACTTACGGTGTGCTTACCATGACTTAGTTATTCCCCGTTCCAATGCTACTTGTCAAGTCTTGGTTTAATACTTGGCATGTTAGAGAAGTCAGATACATTGACATAGATGTGGTAAGTAGCAGGACTGTAATCCAAACCTATCCACCTGCCACACACTGTGCTTGGCAGCTGCCCTGAACCAGATACTGTACTGACTCAGTAGCAGAAATTCCCATGAAGAACAATCTATGAGAAATACCAGCAAAATCAAAATTGCGCTATTCTCCCATGCAGCGCACAATGCCTGTCTGTGCTCTATGAGCTACCATACAGTTCGCGAGCTTTGGGCACGGGTCTGGAGGTTGAAGAACACAAACACAGACAGACAGAGAGACAGAGACACGGACCTCTAGTCACTGGTAAGAAGCCCTTTATTCAATAGCACCATGGAGGCTCATATACCCAACAGTCAGGTGGGCCAACAGGTGAAAACCTTATCCTCTGATCCTCAAGGCCAAGGCAACCCGCACTCCTGAAGCAGAGCTGGTAAACAACTTTGACACAGCTTTCAGTAACTCAAATCAGAAGGAAAGTAAAGATCTCTAGCAGGGAAGAGCAACTGGAGGCCAGGACTCCAAATGGTCCCAACACTCCCATTCTGGTTTTAAGAAAAAGTGGTTAGAATTTAGAGTGAGGTACCGTTACTCAGGAACAAGGTATGAACAGAAATGGAGTGGTCCAGGCACTCTGGTGCCCAAGCAGATAGGGCTCCTAAGCAGGGCACGTGTGTGTTGATGCCGGGTTGAGTGCCGTGCTCTGCCCTGCCGAGCGTTTGCTTTACCAAAGCTAGGGTTTGAATTTGATACCTAGGCCTGAGAACCTTTCCAGACACAGACCCCTCCAGTTCTTATACTGCTCCAAGATCTAGAGCCATTCCTGGTTAACTAGAGTGGAACTCTGTAAGGTGACTGTCTCGTTAAGTGCTTGCTTGCTCTTTACTATATTGCTATTATCCAACATAGCAATTACCTCTGGAGCATGTCCAGTAATTATTTCACAGGTCTATGGTTTATTCTTTTACCTAAATTGAGAATTATTTTTGAGAAAAAAAATATATTTTGTCTCCTTTTTCTCCTTCAAAATGCTTAGCATAATTCTGGGGAAAAATGTTTTCCTGTGTTGATAATTTGCCTGGTCATGTCTTTGCCCTTCTTGGTTACTGCAGTTCCTAGTTTGCAAAGGTAGACTCTTATGTGTGTAAGGACAAATTCAGATTCACATGGGAGGTCCTAGCCCCCTGCTCTGGATATTGCCCTGCACTGTATCAGAGGTGAGATGAAGCCCAGCAGGTGCTAGACTCCAGCAGCCAGAGGGAAGGGTGATTAAACATGGTGTTAGGTAAAGTGATGTGCTTTAGTTTCTTCTATGTGTAACAAAACTAATAACAGTGGTTACTGTCAAGATGGGGGTAGGGAAAGCGGCGCAGCCTGCAGCATCCTGAGGAGCTCCCCAACCTCTTAGAGACTTTGGCTTAAGCCAAACTGAGATTGGTGACATATATGCAAAAAATAATTTCACAAGCTGGCTGTATGAAGCCAAGATGGAGTTTAATAGACGTATTTTACTATAGACTTTAGTATGAGAAAGAGGGGTTCTCAGAAGAAAAATAAGACATACCCCAGAGCATGGCGTGGGCTTCTCAGAGAACAGTGTGTTGAATGACATTTTAAACATAAATATTAAGCATAGGTGCCGGGAGTTGGTGGGGCCTGTTAAGAACAAGAGATGGGGCTGGAGAGATGGCTCGTCAGTTAAGAACATTTGCTGCTCTTGCAGAGGACCTGGGTTCAGTTCCCAGCAACACTTGGTGGCTCACAATCATACAAAACTCTAGTTCCAGGGGATGCGATGCTCCCTTCTGGCTTCTGTGGGCATTGCACACATGTGGCACACATACATTCAGGCCAAAGCAACTTGTAAAATAAACCTGGAAAAAGAATACGGGGAAAGAAAGAACAAAAGATTCTAGAGAAAGTGCAGGACATCCTTGTTCAGGTGCGGGTTTCTCAAGGGAGAGTTTCAGTTCACTTTCTTTTCAAGATAGTCACATGTAGGATTTGGGTGGCTTTTGAAGCTATCGTCTTCCATCTTGGAGAATCTAAATGACAGGCGATGGAAGGGTGCTTCGTAAGGGGCATGGTTTACCATGGATAAGAACACAGGGGTGCAGGAATATAAGATGCTTTAAACAAAGCTAGTAGTCTTGGGATTTAAAATTCCCCAAAAATGTATGGGGTGGAGTGGAGGGAGGGAAATTGATTCCACCTAATGTCATACATGATCCTGATAATATATCTGCTTTGTAAAAATGTAAACATTTAGAAAAAATAGATAATGCCTAGTGTAGACAGAGATTGTTCGTTTGTTTCCCGGCCTCCCAGACCCAAAATAAACACACAGAAACTATATTAACTACAACACTGCTTGGCCTATTAGCTTATGCATATTTTTAGCTAACTTTTACATATTAAATTAACCCATTTCTATTAATTTGTGTATCACCACATGGCTATGGCTTATAGGGCAAAGTTCCAGTGTCTATCTCCTTTCGTGGCTACATGGCATCTCTCTGACTCCCCTACTCTTTCTGCACATGTCTGGATTTTCCACCTGGCTTTACTCTGTTAAGCCATTGGCGAAAAACAGCTTCTTTATTAACCAATGGCAATAAAACATATTAAAAGCATACAGCAGGGAATCCCACATTAGCCTAGTGCCTAAAATGCCACTTCTTAGAGATACTGCTGTCAACTGAAGCGCGTATCTTTACTTTCATTGGTGTGTGTGTGTGTGTGTGTGTGCATGCGCATGAGCATAGTGTGTGTATAATGTGTTTACAGTGTGTGTAGTGTAGTGTGTATAGTGTGTGTAGTGTAGTGTGTATAGTGTGTGAATAGTGTGTGTACATGCCTTTGGAGATTAGATGACAACACTCGGAAGTCAGTTCCCTCCTTCGACCATAGAGGTTCTGGGGACTGTCCTCTGTCCTCAGGTGGTCTGGCTTGCACAGCAATCACTTTTATCCTCTGGGCCATCTTGTGAGTTCTCATTTTAGTCCGTGTGAGTGTATGAAAATTGGAATCCTCTGTCCTTCAGTGGGGCCCCACTCCGCATATTCCATATTCTAATTTTACTGTTCATATCTATCAGGTCAGTGCTCACTATGCAGCTTTACTTTTAATGGCTGCAGCACGCATGTTTCCTCCCACTATAATACTGTGTGAGCATGATTTGACTGATTCATCCCTCATGGATGCCTGTGCCATTTCTCATTGTTCAGTCTTCCGTACAACAGTAGGAAGTATTCTTGCAAATGTGTTTCTGCTTGCTCATGCAATCACATCTTTCAGATACAGTTCTAGAAGTGAAAACCTTGGGCTTATGAGAACACACATTTAAGATGAGTGTGTTTTTGGCTTGCTTTCCTGGAAGAAATACAGACCTACACCCCTATCGATAATGCAAGTCAGTGAGTTTCCTTACTTTCATGCCAGAGGGTTTTTGATGGGGATGGAGAGGAGGACTCTAAAAAGCAAGTGATTCCTACAGGGCCCGAGGAAGATGTCAGTGAAAGGGGTGAGAGAGGAGAAGCTCAGGTCCCCAGAGGCTCAAAAAGCAATCTGGGCCTGCGTTCCATTTAGTCCTAGGTTCCAGCTTGCCCAGTGTTGGGCAACACCCATCCCAAGTCACCAGAACACCCAGACTCCTTTGTGGGATGCAGCAGGCAAGCAGCTGGAGCCTGCAGCTGCCCTTGGGCCTGGGCAGGCCAAAATCTTTCAGTTTAACAGTAAGAAAGGCCTCCCTGCAGCTATGCCTGCCCAGACTGAGCGCTTGTCCTGTCTTGAATATTAGAGGAACAGGCCTGACTACAGAAATGAGATCAAAGGCTAGCCAGGTTGCCAGCTGTCAGAAGCAGAGCTGTGCCTGAACTGGGGCCTGGCTCCAGCCGCAGATACTCATCTTGGTTGCTCGAGGGAAACAGTTCATGGCATTTATGGGTGAGGCATGAAGAAAAGGGAAGGAGGAGAGGATGACAGGGCATTTTACCTGCCCTCACATCCTTGTTATACCAGCTGCTACAGCTCTACTCTTTTGCTTTTGTTTTTTTTTAAATAATTTTTTTAATTGAAAAGATTTGAATATAGAATGTTCATAGGGAAATCCTTGAAACACTGTCCTAAATCTTACCCACCATGCATCTGTTTGGATGCACAAATGCCTTCATGGTATCTGCCAGCTATTTTCTCCAGAGATTTGGGGGCTGCTCCCTTTCCGGTGCAGCTGTGTAACAGCTGTGACCTGGACTTGGGGCAGAGTCTCTTTTGGGGCATCAGTGACATTGCTCCTTTGTGTTGTTTCCAGCCCTTTGAGCCTTAGAAATAAGCAAGGCCACTGGACAGACAAGAGAAGCAGAGAGAGCTGGGCATTTGCTCACTGCTGGTTTGTCTTCTCTTGATGCTGATAGAACAACATTTGAGAAGATGGCCATGAGGGAAGTTCAACTACTCATTCATTTTCTCTGTTCTAATACACATGACTCCAGGTTTGCTGAGGCTAGCCAATGAGATTGTCTGAGAACAAACAGTCTGCTATACCCAAGGCCGCACCTTTATGGCCAACAGGGGTTTGCTGCTTTATCAAATTGAAGAAACTAGAGAAGGTTGTGAAACTTTAGATGTTTTCTTAAAGTCCTGAGGGCCTCTATATAATCATTCCTAAACCTACTTTGCCACCCCGAAATGCTCTAATACTGAGTCTGGGGATTTAGCAGCACTATTTTCCAGAGGTAACATCTAACATGGAGTAACCCTATTCAGAAGGTCTGAAACCCAAAACACACCACAGTCTGAAAACATCAAGTACCAACATGACCATACAAGTGACACACTTCATACAACAAATATATGTTTTATATATATATATATATATATATATATATATATATATATATATATATATAATGTATATAAAAGATTAACATTATCATATAAAAGTCACCCTTGGGTTATGTATATAAGGTGCACATGGAGGTTAAACAAAGCTCATGTTTGGACTTGGAGCCCGTCTCTAAGGTGTCCGATCACATAGAGGCTAATATTAAAGAGCTCACCCACCCCACCAAAGCAAAACAGAAACAAAAACAACCCAAGGCCAAAACACTTGTCATTCCCCAGCATTTTGGACTCCTTCTATGGTGTATTTATAGAACTGATATTTTAAAGCCATTCAAAATCTCTATGTAAATCTTTTTTTTTTTTAAGTACTGAATATAGACAACCAAAGACATAAATACCAGGTTTCTTCTTTTCCTAACTGGAAATTGCACAAATGGGGAAACAATGCCAACTGACAAGAATGTAAAAAAACAAAAAACAAACAAACAAACAAAAAAAACCACCTCTCTGGAGAAGAAGGGGAAGAGAAGGAAGAAGCTGCGGGTGGCAGGGGATGAAAGATAAGGAACTTGGTGACATTTAAAGCATGGGAAGGCAGGATTAGCCATGGAAGCCAGTGAGACCAGGCAGATGCAGGGCGGAGCAGCTGTTGGAATCAGTGCAGGTGGGGAGCAGGGGGAGTCTTGCAATCTAGTCCCAGGTCTGTTTACCTAAGAAAGCAACTTCACTATTCTGGAATTAATTTTATTCTTTATAAAATAAAGTCTTGGGATAATGACTATCTGAGGCCCATTGTAGCCTTGCCATTCCCATTCCAAAATTTAGAGAATTGAACCTTCTAAAGCACCTGAGATGCCTGCCTTCTGGGGAAAGGTTTCTTAAATGCCAGACTAGAGGACTGTCATTATTTCCAGTTGTAATTGTCTAAAGATTATATCCAGCCTGTGATGTAGTTAAGTCTGTCCTGCTAATTTTTACTTTCGAAGAGGAGAGCTGATGAATGATTGATAACCGTGGTGGGAAAATGGAATGGCAGACCTGGATAAATAGGAAGGAGAGTCTTCAGCTCAAATCCATTCTGAGACCGATAGGGAGAGAGCAAAGGCTTAACGTGGACGTGAATATGCCACAAAGTGTGCATGCTGCCCGTCACCGCTGCTTGGGCAGTTTGCAAACTCTGGTTACAGTCACCGTCTCAGGAGACAGCTATCAGCAGAGGGGATCTGAGGGTGGCACCAGACCATGACAAACAGCACAGATTAGCAGGCAGTACTCATGCATGTATTTAATACCTAGTTCATGGGAGAGAGGCCATGCCAGCCTGGCTGTCTCTGTGTTTCAGCTTGATATCTTCAGCTGCAGGAAGGACCTGATGAAATGAGCCACTTTTCTTTAGCTCAGTGCTTCTGACTTTTCATTTCTTTGGAATGAAAACAGCTTCTGTAAGTGTCTTGGTCACTGTGGGATGGCCAATACTCACGAGACTGCCAATCACAGAGTAGACGATGGAAAATAAAGGGGAAATGAACAAACAGGCAAAGAAAGCAACTCCCGGGTTCTGCAGAGGGCATCATGCTCTAGAATGGATGCTGCGTGCAAGACCTTAACTGAGCACTGAAACTGCAAAGCCAACGCACGACAGAAGGACCAAGTATCTGGAGATGTCTCCTTCAACAGGCACAAGACAAGTAAACAACTAAACGAAAGAAAACACAATGTCTTCTAGGCCCACAACATAACCTATGGAATCAGCATGGTGAGGACCACAAGGACCAACAGAATAGAAAGGAATGATTTGAGCTAAATGGAAAAACAAGAGTCAGCAGAGAAAGAAGGCCGGAACATGGCTGCCGGCTCCGAAATGAGAGGAGCGCACCCAGGTTGGGAACATCCTCATAACACAAAGGGATTAGTCAAAGAGGTCTGAGCCTATTCTCTTAGCTTCTTCTCATCCCACACTCTGTCAGCACAAAGGTTACTTATTTCCATGGATGCTGACTTGTGGTGTTCCTAGTTACACAGTATTTTCTGAACCACCTGGGAGGCACACATCATGGCTGGAAGGTGCTGAAGGCGGAGGTTTTTCAGCTAACCCTACTCTTTATCCTCAACAGATCTGTGTGGTCTGCCTCCTTAGCTACCATGCTACCTGAAATCACTGCTACGCTTTTTAATTCCATAGGATGGTAGCCAGGTAGACGGCTGCTTCCCAGATTCCCTAACAATGGGAACAACCACAAGGCCCATGTCTTTAGTTATGGTTTCTATTGCTGTGAAGAGACACCATGAGCACAGCAACTCTTATAAAGAAAAACATTTAATTGGGATAGCTCTCTATAGTGCAAAAGTTCAGTTCATTATCATCATGAGGGAAGCATGGTGGCGTGCAGGCAGATGTGGTGCTGGATCTGAGAGCGCTTATATCCTGATAGGCAAGCAGCAGGAAGTCGACTGACAGTCACACTGAGGGAAGCTTGAGCAAAAGAGAGCTCAAGGCCCACCCCCACAGTGACACACTTCCTCCAACAAGGCCATACTTCCTAATAGTGCCATTCCCATTAGGGGGCATTTTTCTTCAAACCACCACAACCAGCTCTGGCTAACGAGGCTTATGAGAAGCTATCTGGATAAAAAGCAAAACTTTATGAAAAGGAAGTGATCATGGTCTCATTCCCCTCCCCTATGCCTGGTTTTCCCTTCTGACTTTGAATGCAGTCTTGATGTCGAGAATGGTAGCCACCTTCGGCTTTTGAGGTCATAGGTAAATGTATTAAAAGATGTAATTCCTTGGTGACATTGATGAAACTACCTTTTCTTTTTGGTAAGTAAATAAGAAAGAATGCTCATGGTTTAATACTTTGCCCACTTTTTGCAGGTGGCTAGTTCTGCACAGACTGCTTGGTTCCTACGCTACTGTGCACGTTCCCGTGACAAACACCTAGTATAATTTAGTGAGCTGGTGTTCTCCTTTACATCTCAACTCCTGTGTGAAGTCAGTATTTACCCAGGGTACCAAGACAGCAGGGTTAAGGCCTGAGGAGTCAAACGCCAGCCCTGAAAAAGGGTGAACATTTGTATTCTCCCAGGGCCTTCCTTAAACCTGTGTTTTCCCATCTGAGCAAAAAGTTTCTGCATTTTCTCAAGCCTCAGACAAACTAAGGTTATGTGTCCTGGTTGGGTAGCCATTTTAAAATGTCAATAGCCTGTAATCTTTTTTTTTTTTTTTTTTTTTTTTTTTTTTTTTTTTTTTTTTTTGGTTTTTCGAGACAGGGTTTCTCTGTGGTTTTGGAGCCTGTCCTGGAACTAGCTCTGTAGACCAGGCTGGTCTCGAACTCACAGAGATCCGCCTGCCTCTGCCTCCCGAGTGCTGGGATTAAAGGCGTGCGCCACCACCGCCCGGCCTATAGCCTGTAATCTTTTCTGTTTTTTTATTTAGTGAAATACTGAAGTTGAGTGTCTTTTCTGCGGCTACAGTAACAGAATATTAGTCTATTACGGCCTATGGCATCATCCAGGAAAATGACGCCATTTATTTATGGAAACTATCAAAGTGCCCGCCTTCTTCCATTAAGGCAGCATCCACAGTATCATCACTCAGTCACTGTCAGAGCAAGAGGGAGTCATGGGCGAATGGTTCAGAATAGGCGAGTCTAAAAACGGTTGAGGAAAGCATGGTGTGGGTACGAGCTCTGGACCTGAGCAATTTGTAGAGCATTATTTAGAAGCACAAATGGACTGATTGTGTTTGATGATGAGGAATTCCTTGGTGGCGCTGAAGCAACTGCTTTTGATATGGATCATCTTATCCATATCAGCATTTGCAGAATTATGGTAAGCAGCCATCAAGACCTCCAAATTATCCTCTTTCCAAAGGTCAGAGGGGATGTAGAGAGTCTCAAGGGACAGTGCAGCGAGCCAGGTCTAGAAACTGCCATCCCATCATCAGAGTGGCTCAAAACTCGAGAAAAGATTAAGGTTGCTGGGACCCAAGCAGAAGACCTGTGTAGAAAGGATAACGTGAGAAATCTGAGGATTCTTTGAGAGGGCAGAGCTTACATGAGGGGAGCCAGCAGACCGAATACAGTGACCTTATCCCTCCCTCCAGCTTGAAGTTAGCACACTGTGGGGTTATCATCAGCTTGCTGGCTGGAAAGCCCAACAGGTGAGCAGTGTGGCTGGGAAGAGAAACTAGTCATCCTTACCCTCTTTGTGTTCCCTCCGGTACAGGTGTCACAGAACAGCTCTAGGACTAAGAGTAGAGAGAGACAAGGAACTTTGGTCTGGACCGTATTCAGATGGTGGGTCACACAGAACACACGGAGATTCTGACAACAAGAATTCAAGTCTGGAGGGAGGGGAGGGGAGCAGGTGGGAGCAAGCTGGGAGGAGAAAGGAGGTGGTGGGCACTGACCAAGGGAAGCTAAGCTCTCCCGAAACCTCATCTTCTGATTCATTAACCTGTTGGGTAGGAGACACAGCCACAGCAGGGAGAGTCTGGACAGGCAGGTATTCCGACTGGACACGTGATGTCCACACACAAGTCATGCGGGAACAAGTCATGTTTGCTATAGGCAGGAAGCCAGCACATGTATCATCTTACAGAAACCCAAAGCTCAGATATGTAAAGCAATTTAACCAAGCCTCCTGATAGTAAAGGAAGTAGAACTGCAATTTCAACTTGGCCTCTTTTTGTCACATGATTATACATGTCACGTGTTACAGGGTTGGAATTGCTGGTTTCTTACTCAATAGGTAGCATTAAAAGACTGGTAGATTATCTTGTTGATAAGGTTATCTTTGAGAGATGAGTTGATTTCACCTGAAATCAGGAGCACTGGTGAGTGGGCCATCTTGACATAAGTCATTGTACTTTGCTGGGTAATATCTTGTTACTGTCCATAAAATGAAATAACGAAACCTTCTCAACATTCATGAATGCAGTAACAATGTTAATACGTGCTTTGATATCTATGGATAAAGTGTTTCAGGGGAAAGTTGAAGATAACCAAACCAGTATTTTAGAGCATAAAGCATCCTGGATGAAGGCAGAACACCACCAGTCCTGTCGGATGTTGCAACAATGGATTCCAGTGTAATGAAAGGTAAATTCCTGCTAGGAACATGATACCTCCTCCACCTGACCCTCTTCGCAGGTCCTCCCCTCTACTAGGGAGCTCCTAGGCCTGCAGCTATCCTGCTGAGAGACTGCTGATCTCACAGCAGAGGACCACTGCCGACACATGCTGTCCGTGGGATACCCGGTAGGACATCAAAGCCGCCACGGGTCGTCTCATTCTACAGAGAAACTGTGCAGAGCAGCTCCAGCAGAGATTGTGTGCTAGGCCTCGGGGTGGGGGAGGCTGGGATTGAGAGCCCGCAGACTCCGGATGACAGACGCCTGAGGTTTGGAGCTGGAAGTAGTCCATTTCAAACTTGCCCTCCAATTGTAGGTCATTTTAAATGGTATAAATCCTCCCCCTGTTTTCCCTTAAAAAATTTTTGTTTTGGCATATATGTATGTATGTATATGTATGTGCTAACATGTGGAATTTTATCTTGAGAGGTATTATGTTTGTTTATGCTGTGGAATATTTGTTTTAATGATGCAAAGATATGTCGCATTCTTTTTTTAAACATTTTTTATTTTTAGTGTATAAATATTTTGCTGTGAATTGTGTCAGATCCCCTGGAACTGGAGTTGTAGACGGTTGTGTATTATCCACTATAAAGAGAAATGGCAGCTCATCCCCAGGGGTGACAACTATACAGATAGCAAGAAAACCTCATGTAGGGTTGGGGCAGGGTTCTGGTTTTGTCTTTACAGGAAAATATACATCTTCAAAAAGTTAAGAGATCCTGGACTTTTAGATGCCTAAAGAGAAAAAATAACTACCCAGAAAGGATCACCAAGCAAAAAGAAATATGACTTATGAGGACAGGAGATCAATACATGCACCTAGAGCTGGCTTTGGAGTGGGACAATGGCTCTCCTTCTCTAACTTCAAGCATGTTGTAAAAAAAAAAAATTCAGAGTTTCTGTTTCATGTCAGGAGTAATCTGGTATGGAAAGGAAAAAAATTTTTTTTTTTACTTTTGTCCATGCCTATTTTGTCTATATTGTAATATGTGTCTATATAAATAATGTTTAAGTTTTCCATAATGAATAGTAGATTTTCCTGCAGTAATCTTTAGAGTTTCCAAAAGAAAGATGGGGCTCCACAACTCCACCTGTCGAGATGACGTCATGATGCTGATAGCGCTACTATAAGACCGGTTTTTGGGTACCAGCTGCCAAAATGGTGCACCTTCTCACAACGTTCTGGCCAGAACTCCAAATAAGAATAAAAAAACCCCTATAGACTACTCAGAGATCATTTAGAATTATACAAGACAGTAATCTTGAAACTTAGCCATTGTTTTACTTTTACAGAATCCCATAAAAAAAATAAACATTGCCCCCATGACAACTGAAAGCAATCTAGAAGACCATGTCCCCTCTCCCAACAAAGTTTGTCCTCAGGGTTAGGAACACTATTTAGGGGTTATTACTCGTATAGGGATGGAAAGAGAGATCTCCTTTAAAAAAAAGAGGGGGGGAACTGAATGGGATAATAGGCAGATTAGTGTGAACTTACACTAATAATAACAATAGTGAATAGTACAGTGAATACTTGTGAGCTACTATTTGTGGACAATTTATATTTGGTATAGATTCTTGTATATTGATACAAGTTCAAATTATATTTGTTATATTGAATATGCTCCTATTTCTACTTACAATATTTCTACACCTATGCAAAGTTACTTTGTCAGATTGTATGCATGCATGTTTCTAACAAATTTAAGACATTTGTATATTGATACAATTTTTAGGCTATCTTTATCATATTGCATTATATATTTCTACCTCTGATCAAGATACTTATACATTGTTTATATTTTGAGGTCATTGTCCTCATTTACTGCACAGTTGTTTAAAGATTGTTTAATATTCATTCTGATATGAAGTCTTAGTTTCTGGGTTATATAGGTATTAAGTATTATAGGCCAATAGTCATTCAAGTTTGTTATACTTATAGTTAGACTAATTAGATTCTTTAGATACATATAGAGACTGTATTCTACATGGATAGGTAATTTTCAACCACTTCAAAGATCTGTAGAATGTGGCATTTAAATAACTTAGGGTTTCTTGATATGAGACACAACTGTTCCTGGCTGTACTCATCTATTTCTGAGAGAATGTTGAGCACCAAAGACACTCCATTTGGAGTTTGTTTTCTTCTTGGCACAATTGGCCATGCCTCAACCACTGACAAAGTGCATGGTGTCTAGAATGGATAAGCAGGATACAGGAAAAAAGACTGCCAAACTTTGCCAAGACTGGGTAAGACAGTTCTGAAATTTTTTCTATCTGTCAGTTAGTCTAGGCTTTAGCCAAAGTTGGTTGCTACAACATTGCAAATGAGACTTTGGGCGAATGCTCAGGTATCCAGTTGTCTCTGTCATCTACTGCACATTTTGGAAGCTGCTTGATTGCACTTCCTGCCTACTCAAGTAATATTATCTCCCTTCTCAGGCCTTCGATGGGGTTGAAGACTAGATAGTTGTAGTTACCTTCCTCTTATAATATAGCCAATCATTTCCAATGTAAGGCTTAGACTCCTTAGGATAGAATGTTTATTAAAACATTATCATATGTTCCTTGCTTAATATTGTTTATGCTGGTTGCAATTCTAATTTTATACTTGATATCTGTTCCTAGTGTATATAGTTTTGTATTGGGTTTGGAACTCTCTTATTTAGACAAAAGGGGAGGGTGATGGGAACTTCAGCCAATGACCTTTAGGAGGCTGGACCAGGTTTGGGTGTGACTTTTTGGGTATGCAGAGAAAACCACCCGCCTGCCCAGTGCTTTCTCTCTCTCTTGTTCCCACACTCCACACCTTGAGGTTGGACCCCCTTTCCTGTTCTGTGAATTTTTCTCTTACAATAAAAAATAATCTTAAAATACTCTTTTGGAGTTACCTTGTGATTGTTTGACTCGTGTTCCCCCTCCCCCTTTTACATATTCAGCTTTAGTTGTGAGCTGCCATGTGGGTGCTGGGAACTGAACCTGGATCCTCTGGAAAAGCAGTCAGTGAGTGCTCTTAATGACTGAGCCATCTCTCCAGCCCCCTATTGCATTCTTTTATATTGCATTTATTTAACTGTGTGAAGCTATGTTACTTTGCCTGTCTAAAACACCTGATTGGTCTAATAAAGAGCTGAATGGCCAATAACAAGGTAGGCGAAAGGATAGGCCAGGCTGGCAGACAGAGAGAATAAGTAGAGAAGAAAAAGAGGGATTGGGAAGCAAAAAAGATCAAGGAATGAGAAAAGAAGGGGCCAGCAACTCAGCTGGAAAGGAAAGAAAGAAGGAAAGAAAAGAAAGTAGGAAAGAACAGCTTACAGAAATAGAGAAAGATAAATGCCCAGAGGCAAAAAATAGACGGGATAATCTTCATTAAGAAAAGTTGGCAAAAAGCAAGTCATGCTAGGGTTGGGCTTTTATAAGTAATAATAAACCTCCATGTGTGATATTTGGGAGCTGGGTGGTGGACCCCCAAAAGAGTCAAAGAGCCAAAGAACAAGAGTAAAACAACACAGCAGCAGCAGCAGCAAACAGGTGCATGTTTTTGTGGGTGCTCATGTGTGTCTGCACATGTGGAGGCCACAGGCTGATGTAGGGTGTTTTTCTCTATCACTGGCCACCTTAGCTTTGGAGGCACAGAGTCTCTCAATAAACCTGGAGTTCACTAATTGGCTGGTGTTTGGTAATAGCCTGGGGTCATAAGAAATTGAGTCATGCTGTCCTAGGCAATAGCCCCTAGCCATAAAGAATGGCTTAACCTTTGCCTGACTGTTTCTTTCCACCTACAGAAAAAACAGGCCTGTGTATCGAAAATGACCAGTTCTGCTCCCAGCCAAACACACACACACACACACACACACACACACACACACACACAGAGAGAGAGAGAGAGAGAGAGACAGACAGACAGACAGACAGACAGACAGAGACAGAGACAGAGAGAGAGAGAGACAGAGAACGAGACTCATACATACACAGAGAGAAAGAGAGAGACTCATAAATACACAGAGACATACTCATACACACACAAACATACACTAGCTATAACTTCATGGTATCTATCTATCTATCTATCTATCTATCTATCTATCTATCTATCTATCTATACATATGTCCCCAGCATCTCTAAATGTGCTTAGCCTTCATCCTGAGGAAAGGTTGAAGCCCCTTCACTGATCCTACAGCCTGTGCAGATCAAGTCTGTCTGCCTCATTTTTCTTACAGTTAGAGTGGCTGAACTCCAGTGGTCTACCTGTCTCTGCTCTCCAGGGCAGGATGTGGGCCACTGTGCTCTGCAGGGGTTACAGATGTGGACCCTGTGTTCTGCTGAGTTACAGATGTTGACTACTGTGCTCCGCAGGGGTTACAGATGTTGACTACTGTGCTCTGCAGGGGTTACAGATGTGGACTGCTGTGCTCTGCAGGGGTTACAGATGTGGACCACTGTGCTCTGCAGGGGTTACAGATGTGGACCCTGTGTTCTGCTCTTATATGGCACTGGGGCTCCAAACACTAATCCTTGAGCTTCTGCAGCAACCGGTTTACCCACTGAGCCATCCCTTCAGCTTCTAACCCCACCCTTTTCAAAAATGCTTAAAGCAAGTAAATGTGTTCAGAGTGGCTGTTGAGATTATCTGGAAAGATTGCCTGAGTTTGGATTCTGATTTCCAGTGCACAGGTTAGAACTGTGAAAAGGTTGCTTCATCTTTCTGATCAGTTTTATCATCTGTAAAGTGGGAGAGTAACAGGAGCTACCTGGAGTTTCCTTGATTAGATGATCCACACTGAATGGAAAGAGAATGAAAAGGAAAGGAAAGGACGTGGCTGCTCCTAGTGTGTGGAGAACAAAGTTCTTGGGGAGAAAGGAAGACACAGGAGAGGGCATAGCCAGAGGCAGAGCTCAGAGCTCTCTGGGAGAGTTCAAACTGGACATGACCAGGCTGAGCCCGGCCACGTGGGGAGAGGGGAGGGGCAGGGAGAAAGGAGAGAGAACCAGGTGCAGCAGCCAGGAGGCCAAAGGTACAAAAGGGTTGGGAACCAAAATGTCTGGATTCTATAGGGAAGAGCCTTGGGGAAGGGCAGCCCAGCCTCTGGGCTGGAGAATTCAGGGTGGAGGAAGGGGTTTGCCTGCCAGAGCCTGTAACAGGTAGGGACTGAGGGATTCTGGGAGAACCTGATGGCCGGGTCTGTTTTGATATATTAAATAGGCACTTTAGCCATTTGTCAGGGGTTTGAAACTTAGCACACACAAGGCCGGTGGCATACAGCGTGTGCCCTGCAGCTGTAGCCTTTGTCTTAGCAGGAATCTATAAAAGAAACGAATGACAGAACAGTAGCTCGTGCGTTTACGGAGGGACACATTCACCAGTCCCTCGCCCGCCCTTTGAAGATGTGATGGAAGGTGCCAGCTTGACAGGCGAAATTGTCCCGCGTGGAGATCCTCGGGCTTGATTCTGTCCCTTCTGGTATTTGACTTCAGTTAAACCCCTGACCTGTCAGAGCTCCGGGAGAGCTTTTCTGTTTAATGCCCTTACTGTTAAACCCTTGCCTTTGGCTACTCAGTAGCGATGTTGATGCAGCTGTTAGGTCCAAAGAATACTCCTCCAAAATGGCATTGCTGCTGACAATGCCCTAAATGACGAGGTCTGGGCTCAGCTCAAGCTGGACTCTGGCTGGGTAAACAGAAGGATTGCTAGCAGATAGACTCAGCGTTCCTCAGAAATCTCGTAAGGCGAGTTTCTGTTTGTCAGGAAAAGCTATTACTTCTCTTATCTGCTCCCTACAGCCAACCGCCTCTGGCAATGGGCATCTAGTTCCTGATTAACTCAAACAAGGCTATAATAGATCAGAGTTCCCACGGTAGTTCCCATGCTCTTGCACCCCTCCCATATACCATCACAACAAGACTTTTCCTGGCTTTTGCTGTTCTCTCTGCTCCCTTCCTCCCAACACACATGGAGAGACAGCCCTGGCAGTTTTGATTCCCCAATAAACGTCTCTTTCTACCCACAGAGTGGTCTAGTTCAGTGATTTCCTTGTACAGTTGCTTCCACTAGCCTTAGTCCCCCATTAGCTCTGCTCGGAAATCCACCACACTGACTGTCCCATCTTTTCCTGGGATAGGCACAGGGAGATGCCTCTTAAGGAACACCCACAGGAAAAAGCCCATTTGACGGAGCTTTTCCTCCTAAGTCTTTCTCCTGGTCCTCAGCTAGTGCCCTCCTCCCACTCTTTGTCACCCCCCCCAAGACTGTTTGCAATCCTGCTCTCCTTCACTCTTCCTCCTTCGTGATCCTGAGCTGTGTGCTTCTTCTGCAAGAAAATTGTGTGCCAGCCTATGGTTCTTTTCTTTGTCACAGTTGGGTGACCAAAGTCTTTATCTTAGAACCAAGCTGATTACCAGCTACTGAAAAGATAAGTATGTTCCTCTGTTCATATTCTGAATTTATTTATTTTTGAGACAAGGTCTCACCATTTAGTCCTGGTTGTACGGAACTTCCTTGTAAAGACCAGGTTGGCCTCCAACTCAAAGACATCCACCTGCCTCTGCCTTTTGAGTGCTGAGATTAAAGGTGTGCACCGCTGTGCCTGGCTTTTTTAAATTTTTAAAAACTTTGAGACAGGGTCTTATGTAGCCCAGACTGCCTTAGAATTTGCTGTGTATCACAAAGATAACCTTGAACTTCTGATCTTCTGGCTTCCACCTCCCAAGTGCCGTGATTATAGGTGCTTGCTACTATACTCAGTTTATTTTGTGCCGTGGATCCACCTTCTTGGAGGCAGGGTCTTTTAATCAAACCCGGAGCTCCCTGATGCCAGTCTTGCTAGCCAATCTAATCTGGGGATCCCCCTTCTCAGTCTTCCCAGCCTAAGATTCTAGGCAGGCTGCCACACCCACCTGACATTTACAGGGGTTCTGAGGGTCCTCGTACTTGAATAGCAAGCGCTCTAATCATTGCACCATCTCCTCAAAGTGAGATCTGAGGATTTTCTTGCAATGTGTATATATATGTATGGTTTGTTTTTTGAGACAGGGCTTCTCTGTAGCTTTGGAAAGTCGCTCTGTAGACCAGGTTGACCTTGAACTCATAGAGATCCATTGTCTCTGCCTCCTGACTAAAGGTGTGTGCCACCACTGCTCAACAAAAAAAAAAGTTATTTTTATTCTATATATGTGATCACCGTCTGAATGTATGTATATCTCGTGTGTGCATGCTTAATGCCTGAGGAGACCAGAAGAGGGTGTTAGGTCTTTCTGAACTAGAGTTACACACAAGCCATCATGTGGGTCCTGGAAACAAAATCCAGGTCATCTGCAAGAGTAACAAGTGCTCTTGACCTCCAAGCCATCTCTCCAGCCCTGCAGTGTCTTTTGTTCTGTATTGTTTTTAGAGATGGGATTGTATATAGTGCAGGCTGACCTTCCGTGTAACCCAGAATGACCTTGTTCTGATCTCCCAGCTTCCATCTGCCTAGCGCTTGGGTTACAGAGCTGCCTAAACCATACCTGGCTTGTTTGGTACCAAGGGTTGAACCTAAGGGTCATGTATACAAGGCATTACCTTTTCTACCCATACAGCGACATCTCCAGCACCCCCAACTGTTAAAAAAAAAGTTTCACTATGTAGCCCTGGTTGTTCGGAAGTTCACAAAGATATGCTTGCTTCTGCCTTCTGGGTGCTGGGATTAAAGGTATGCATCTCAATGGCAGGTCTATCTCCACCTTTTGGGGGTACCAGGGATTAAGTTTTGAGGCTTACTCATTCATGCTAATGATGGACGTCTTCTACCAGTGAACAATATCCCTCTCCTGAACATGATTTTTGGAGGGTCATGGGTTATACAGATAAGATTATGCTGTCCTTCAGAGATGGAGAACAAGGAAAGAGATACTTTGATTGAGGGAGCCATTATGGGACTAGCAAGAAACCTGGCATTAGAGAAATTCCCAGGAATCCACAAGGATGACCCCAACTAAGACCCTAAGCAATAGTGGAGAGGGTGCCCGAACTGGCCTTGCCTTGTAGTCAAATTAATGACTATCTTAAATGCCACCATAGAACCTTCATCCAGCAACTGATGGAGATAGGGCCAGAGACCTGCAGTGGAGCACTGGGCTGAGCTCCTAAAGTCCAGTTGAAGAGAGGGAGGAATGAGAATATGAGCAAAGAGGTCAGGACCATGATGGGGACACCCCCTGAAACAGTTTACCTGAGCTAATGGGAGCCCATCAACTCCAGCCAGACTGGAAAGGAACCAGCACAGGACCAAGCTAGACCCTCTCTGAATGGGGGTGACAGTTGTATGGCTGGGACAGACTGTGGGGCCACTAACAGTGGCACCAGGATTTGTCCTAGCTGCTTGTACTGACTTTTTGGAACCCATTCTCTTTGGAGGGATACCTTGCTCAGCCTGGATATAGAGGGGAGGGCCTTGTTCCTCCCATGGAGCAATGTACTTTGCCCTCTTTGGGGAGTGGATGGGGGTGGGGTGGGAAGAAGGTAGAGGGAATGGGAGGAGGGAAGGGAGTGGGAATGGGGATCGGTATGTAAAATGAAAAAAGATAATTTGTTTTCTTTTTTAAAATAAGTTTTTTAAAAGTAAGAAAAATAAGAGTCTGTTGTCCTTGAGTCCAGGGCTGGAAGGGAACAAAGAAGGAAGAAAATGGAGATATTGTAGAGTGTGAGGGCCACAGCAGCATTTGTGTTCTGAGTGCACACGAGGGAGATTAATTTTTGGGGGGAACTAGCTATGGTCTGAATGTATTTAGATTTCCTACCCCCAATTCGTGTATTGAATATTCACCCCAAGGTGATGACATTAGGACTTTGAGGTTATGAGGGCAGAACTTGCATGAACGGGATTAGTGGCTTATTAAAGAGGACCCAGGTGTTTCTCTTGCTCCAATCACTCACCAAGTGAAGACACAACAAAGAGGTGCCGTCTGTGAACCAAAGAGCATTCTCCCCCACTATAAAATGGTTTGATGATGCCTTCACCTTGGTTTCCTAGCCTCTAGCACTGAGGTAAATAAAATTACAGAGTTTATAAGCCACCCACTGTAGTGAGTGTATATTTGATGTAGCAGCCAAGTGGACTAGGGAGAGAAATGGATTATAAAGAATACAAAGCCTGCTTTGGCCCTTGAAATCACAAGTGGGAATTAGACAGGTAGAAGGGGAAGCTATTTTCACTTTAAACAGGGATATACAAATATATCCTTAGCTAAAAGGGGGAGGGAGGACACAGAAGTTCCAACTCTGTGTATTCTAACGAGGCACACACATTCTGCAGTTCAGCACCGTCTTAGCTTGTAAGATAGAATAAATACGGCTACATATCTGCATATGTAGCACCAGCAGCCTCATTCAAATAGAGAACTGGGCAACAATGCATCTTGATTTCCAACATGCAGAGCCCAGGCAGCATTTCTGCCTGTTGTGTTGGACAGGGCTACGGTCCACCTGCTCCCTTGGCTGCTGTGTCCCCTCCAGCAGGCCTGCGATAATCAGAATGCAATGTGGGCTCCTAGAACTAGTTCAGTTCAGACCCAGCTGAGGAAACTGGAGTTACAACTGTTCTCCGTGCAAAGTTGTTTCTCCTCCTTGTTTCCTCCTCCAGCACCTTAGGTTTTGGATGGGGGGGGGGGGGACGGTCAGATTAATGTTCTAAAGCAGTTTGCCTTGGCTCAAAGCCATGACATAAAAAGGAGTGTGGATTTCCCTCATGTCTCGGAGCATCCCGAAGATAGCTCCTAGGGCAAGAACATTCCTCTAAACGGACTTTTTTTGGCAGTCCCAGCAGGACTTTGGAATTCTTCCAAACAAGGGTTTGGTCCTAACTCTGCCTCTGGCCAGCATTAGTTATTTTCTCTGCTGCAGTGACAAGATACCTTAAAAAAAAAAAGCCATTTGTGGGAGGGTTTATTTGACTCACAGTCTGAGGGCGCAGTCAGTCCTGGGAAGCCTCAGCAGCAGGCGCTTGAGGCAGCTACATTGCCTCTACAGTTGGGAAACAGGGGTGACAGCCAGGACTCAGTGTCTGTTCTTCATTCAGTCCAGGACCCCAGCTCATGGAACGGTGCCCCGTTTTTAGGATGGGTCTCTGTGGTAGTTTGAATGTAATCGGGCCCCCATGATCTCATAGGGAGTGGCACTGTTAGGAGGTGTGACTTTGTTGGAGTGGGTATGGCCTTGTTGGAGGAAGTGTGTCACTGTGGAGGTGGGCTTTGAGGTTTCCCATGGTCAGGATATTGTCCGCTGTGTCAGTTAATTTCCTGTTGCCTGCAAGATGTAGCGCTCTCAGTTCCAGCGCCACGTGGGCCTGCATGCCGCCATGCTCCCCGTCATGATGATAATAGACGGAACCCTTGAAACTGTAAGTGAGCCACTCCAATTCAATGTTTTCCTTTATAAGAGCTCCCATGGTCATGGTGTCCCTTCACAGCAATGAAAACCATAACTAAGACAGCCTCCCCACCTCCATTAACCTAACGTGGATAATCCCTCAAAGGCAGGCCTAGAGCCTAACCTAGAGCTGACAATCCCCACAAGCACGCCAGAAGCTTGACTCCCCGGGACCTAGGCTATAGGCGGCTCTAGGTCTTATCTAGCTGACAGTGTGAACCATTACAATGAGAAATGCTACCTCATCAAGTCGGATCAGAGTTTCCTCATTTCCAACAAAGGCCATCAAACCATTACATGGGAGAAAAGGCAGTTAAAGAATCACGAGAAGGCATTCAGAGAATGGTACCTTTGAATATTTAAGTAGCAAATTGGAGATAGGATAGTCAAATTTAGAGTTCAAGCCAAGTTTGTGCCTTGTACGCACCTTCAAGTCTGGAAAGCGGTGGAATCTTCAAGAACATTGCCTCAGGCTTCTTCTAGTGCCCTGACCTTTGGCCTTGAAGAAGAATGACTAACTGGACTGCTGGCTCGTCTAGTATTTTGTTGTGACCTGGCCTACCTGGTCTCTGAGCTGCCTATCTAGGAACTGAACTGAGAAAATTTTGGATAAGTGTGATGGGAGCGGAGTTCTCTTACTAGGGAGCAGTTGATTGTAGATGTAAAGTCCTCCCTGCCGCTGAGGCAAATGCAGCCGCTGTTGGCTGTCACTCAGGAATTTGGGGTCATTCCAGAGTCATTCCTGAACTGCTTTATTTACTCAGAGCTCTCCGTATAGCTGATCTTCAACCTTTGGGATTTTTTTTTCCCTTTCATTTTCTTTTTCTTTACTGATAACAGTAGTTGCAATGCCGTGCAGCCTGCTAAGAGTAGACATTCTAGAACCAGCTTGCTTGGGTTTGGGCTCTGTTACCCTGAGCCAAGATTCATCCTCCCGTGGCTCCAGTTCTTCCGGTGGAGCCTGAGGTCTAAGGAACTGGATTGCTGTTTGCCTTGAGTCAGGATGTGTATTGCACATAGATCTGGGTAATAGTAAGAGCTCTGTTTGCTCTGTGAGCTGTTCACAGCCACATGCCCCGCCACAGTCCTGTGAAGAAGCCCTAGTTCCATCTCCATTTTATAGATGAGGAAAATGAAGCTTAGACCAGCTGACCAGTGTCAACATAGCCGGTAGGTAGTAGAGCTCAGAATTAAACCCAGTTTCCCCCCTCATTTACAAATCCCATATTTTTAACTACTGCTGACAGTGCGTCCTGAAATGGATGGTCTTAAAATTTGTCACTGACTTAATGTTTTTTTAAAATATTTATTTATTATGTATACAATATTCTTTCTGCATTGTGCCTGAAGGCCAGAAGAGGGCACCAGACCTCATTACAGATGGTTGTGAGCCACCATGTGGTTGCTGGGAATTGAACTCAGGACCTTTGGAAGAACAGGCAATGCTCTTAACCACTGAGCCATTTCTCCAGCCCCCACTGACTTAATTTTAAACACATGCCTCTTGAGCCTTTCTTTCTTTCTTTCTTTCTTTTTTTTTTCTTTTTTTTCCTTTTTTTTCTTTTTTTTTGCCAAACCAGTGGATGCCACCTGCCTTCCAAAGAAGAGGCCCTGTCTCCAAGCACAGACATGTGAAAACTCAAGATGAAAGCGAATGGCTGGGATCAGAGGATTTCCAGAAGGTGCCAGCGGCGGCACAAGAATAGACTGGATCCATTTGCACCCAGGCGTAGGTTTGCCGGTGCTGGACTGAGTTCCAGCTGGCCTCTTGTCTCTGCTGTTGTCTCTTGCCTCTGTCCTCCAGGCAGCTAGGAGATGTTTCCTCCAGCCTTTTGAACTTTTGTGTTAGTTGATTCTAGTGTGGAAAGCTAGGACACCTACAGGAGGTGGTGCTGAAAGCAGTGTATTTGGTTTTCTGTATTTATTTTCTGAGTGTGAGTGGTTTGTCTGTATGTACGCCCTGTGCAATTCTGGTGCCGTGGAGGTCAGAGGAGAGTGTCGCATCCCCTGGAGCTGCAGGTACAGAGAGTTGGGAGCCCCCATGTGGGCACTGGGAACTGAACCAGGGTCCTTTGTAAGAATAGCAAGTGCTTTCAACCACTGAGCCATCTCTCCAGTCCCAAAAGTATATTTCTTTATTTTAATTTTTTGAAACAAATATTTATTACTTGGGATGATTTTTGAGTCACAGGAAAGTTCCAGGGATAGTGGCAAGTCTGTACCTCCTTCGCCAGTTCCCCACATGTCGGCATTTGACCCCACCAGGATCATTTGCAAATCCTAGACCTCTATGTTTGTTTGATACTAAGAACTAAGCTCTCCTTTTGTTTCCATCTTCCTAGGTTTCCCAATGATAGGCTGTTTTGTTTTGGGATCCTAAGCAGGACTCACCACTGCATTTAGTCAACATGTCTAGGTGTGCTCTGTCCTAGGTAGGGTTTCTATTGCTACTATTGTTACTATAGCTACTATTATTACCATTGCTACTATTGTTACTATTGCTACTATTGTTACTATTGTCACTGTTGTTGCTATTGTTACTTTGTTACACAAGGGCTCAAGCAGCTTGGGGAGGAAAGGGTTTGCTTGGCTTTGGCTTCCACATCACCATTCATCATGGAAAGAAGTCAGGGCAGAAACCTGGAGGCAGGGGCTGATACAGAGGCCATAAAGGGGTGCTGCTTTCTTGTTTACTCCCTATGGCTTCCTCAGCCTACTTTCTTTTAAAGCCCAGGACCACCAGGCCAGGGATAGCATCACCCACAATGGGCTGGACCCTCCCCTGTCAATCACTAATTAAAAAAATGGTTTGTCTATAGCCCAGTCTTACAGAGACATTTCTCGGTTGAGGCCTCCTCCTCTCTGATGACTCTAAAGTGTGTGTCCAGTTGAGACAAAACTGCCCAGCACAGTCTCTTTGTTTCCTTTACTCAACCTTTCTTATTTTTCACTACCTTCATTTTTTTCAGCCAGAGTCTCACTATGTAACCCAGTCTATTTTTGAGCTTGCTGTCTTCCTACCTAAGCTTCCTCAGTGCTGGGTACCCCTGGACCCAAATTTGAACGACCTTCTTTTAAGAGAGCTGTTGAGGAGTTTGTAGACTGGCCGTCTAGCTGGTCAGGTTCTTATTTTCCCTGTGGTTGATTAGGGAACTATACCTCAGGGTGAAGCATAACCTGCGGTGGTGATACTGACCTGATCCACAGGACTAATGTGTTTTCTGGGTTTCTTCACTGTGAGTCTTTCCCAACCCTTTTCTGTTATGTTTGTTGTGCACTGAGACCCACATATACTGAATGGGGGGGGGGCTAAAATTTGCCTCCTCCAGGGGGGGAAGAACATACATATATTGTCTGAAAGTTCTTTTTAGTGAAGATTTATTGTCTCTTTGTAACTAGATTCTTTCTTTGAAAAAACATTGAAAATTTAATCCTTATGTGTATAGCTGTATTGTCTGGATGTGTCTGAGCACCACATGTGCCCACAGAGGCCAAAGGAGGATGTCAGACCCCCCTGAAGTGGAGTTCTAGGCTGTTGTAAGATACCACATAGGTGCTAGGAATCGAACCTTGGTCCTCCGCAACAGCAGCCCATGCTCTTAGGCACTGAGCCTTCTCTCCAGCTCGCTACATTATGTCTTTATATTGGCTTGGAGTAACAGTTTCTTAATATAAACCAGTGCTTTTCACCTCCAATGCACACACGGGATCTGCTTTTTCTGTGTGCTGGGGACTCTTGTACTTCCTTTACGCACTCACAACAGACAAGACCCCAAGTCTTAACTAAGTTCCTTCTTTGTTCAACCCTAAGAATCAATAACACCATTGAGTCCATCAACAAATGAGTGACACGCAGGTGAGAGACAATGTCCTCTGGCATTGTCTGAGGTTAAGGATTTTCAACTCTCAACAGCAGTGTCTGGAGAATAGATACTCACGCTTCTGATCCCAGCACTCGGAGGCAGAGGCAGGAAGATCTCGTGAGTTCGAAGCCAGCCTGGTCTACAGAGTTAGTTCCAGGACAGCCAGGGTTACACAAAGAAACGGTTTTGAAAAACCAAAAATAAAATGAATAAGGTGCTGGAGGGGAATTTGATTCAGCAACCTTTTAAAAATGACTGAATTGTTCCCTTAAAGAACATCTTTAAGAACTCAGCCGTCTTTAAATGCGGCGAGTGCAGAGACAAGCAAGCAATGTCTGTCTCATTAAATCCTGAGCCTAGAGGGAAAACCCAGGCTCCTTTGGAAGCCTGGTTTCACCTGGGCAGCCAGGGGCCAATTGTAGAGCTCGTGTAGTTTCCAGGCATTCTGATTGGTCTGGACCAAATAAGAAGGCGGGCCTTTGGGTATTGAAACAGTTCTGTGGGCTGGATTGCTGACGCTGGTGGGGTGTGGGCTGGTCTGGGTGATCGAGATTGCAGTCCCCGCTTTTAGAGGCTCCTCTGTCTTCACGGGGATTTTTTTGGTGGGAGTAGCAAGTGGGAAGGACCGATCTTTGGTCGGTCTCCAGGGGATCTTTGGCTGGCTTACTGCAGAAGTGAAACAGCCGAGAGGCAGGGGAACCTGAGCAAACCGGTTAAGGGCCTCTAAAGAAGGGGAACTAATCCAGGTGGCTGTGGAAAATACCCTGTAGGAGGTCACAGCAGCTCCCTGAAGTCAATCTTTTAGGCCCTCTCTGGAGACGCAGACGGAGGAAAGTCCCTAGTTACTGGGACTTCTGAGAGTCCAGTTTTTTCCAAGAGCTTGCCTCTTGGAAAAGCTAAAGTTGGATTTCCGTCTGAAATTTTTACTCTGAAGCCCTAATTTTACAATTACCTACAAGCTTTTTCTACTTCTGTTAAATTACAAATTACTGAAAAGTTTCTGTGCTCCAATAAACCTCTCACCCGACACAATAATCCAAATCAGACCAATTCAAGCTGAATTAGAAAAGGCCCAGGTTTAATGGATACCAATACTCCTGGGTGGCCTTCCAGCTGCCCCCTCTCCCTCCAAGAGAAGAGACCAGGAAGGATGACGTGTTTGTTCTCTGGGGGGCAGTTTAAATACCCTGTGGGAGTGGTCTTGAGCTTTGGTGCACTTTCCCGGAGGTGGAGTCTGGACTGAGACAACTCCCAGGGGAGGGGGCTTGAGATGGAACTTCCACCAAACATTACAGACTCTTTCGTGAATGTATGGATGCCAGGGACTGAGGTGAAGCCTTAACCCAAACATTCCAGACTCTTTGGGTATATGAATGCCAGGGGCTGGGGTAACACTTCCAAACAAATATCCCAGACTCTTTGGGTGTAGAGATGCCAGGAGCTGGGGTGAAGCCTTAATCCAAACAATTACTACTTGAGCAAGCCCCCTTTTCTGTTTTCTAAGCTCTAACAGGCTTAGAGATTTTATGTTGAAAGCAAGTCCCGCAGTCCTTATCTTCTGCTCTGGGCCAGGTTGTAACCGGCTTTCCACAATATTTACTTGGAATCTTTTGGATTTTGTTAAACACTAGAACCTGGCTTGGACAATGTCTGAAAGTGTCTGAAAGCTGTCCCTCAGAGAGCAGCCTGATGCCACAGGAGGGAAACAGATTTTGCTCATGTTCTTTCTGATGTCTGACGAATGGTTCTGAGGTGAACTCCAAGTACTATGTGGCTTTTAAGCTTCCCTCTACCTTCATGAGATTAGGTTTTAATCTTAGAAACTAAATGTCTGGCGAGAAATACTAATTACATAACCTGTTGTCTGATACCTCCCACCTGAAGGTAGCAGAGACGTATTTATTCCATCTTAGGCTGTGAGGTCCTTGGCCGGCTCATCTGAAAACAGCATCCCCTACAAGCACTAAGGCTCCAAGAGCCGAGCTCTCTGCATCTGAACAGAGGTACCCATAGAGGAAGAACCAGGTTTTGTATATTGAATGGTGAGGAAGAAGTTCCCCCTGGCTCCATGGATGGAGTGATTGGGAGTGCATGAGGGTTACAAGATTTCCTTGGTTTTATGGGAAATCTGTCCAAGGAGATTTGACGGACTCCTTAACAACACACTGTGGGCTGGATATGTTCACTGCCCAGATGAGAGTGGCTGAGTTACTACGCAGAAAATTGCAGGTTAAGCATCTCAGCCCCCATGTCTCCCTGTCCAAATATCTTTTTACTTAATAAACCTGAAAGTGTTAAACAGGCATGAGGGTGGGGTGATGCGGCATTGTCCTCTCTGCCCTTTGGTGGAGAGTTCCTTTCTGGGCTTCAAGCAGGCGCTCTGTTCTACAGACGGAGGAGTCGTGACTGGCAATTCGCCTGCCGTAGAGTCGCTTGGAGGATAAGATCTGGGCTCTTGAAGCATTGGTGCCCGAAGCGTTGTTTGAAGTTAAATAGAAGTGGAAAAGGGTTGAAGGTAATTGATCCAAAAAGTAAGACTTCAATATAAGAAATCCATTTGGTGGTGGTGGTGGGGCTTGATGGCTCAGCGGTTAAGAGCATTGGCTGCTCTTCTAGAGGTCCTAAGTTTAATTCCCAGCAACCACATGGTGACTCACAACCATCTGTAATGGGATCTCATGCCCTCTTCCAGTGTACAGATGTATATATGCAGACAAAGTACTCAAAAATCCATAAACCTTAAAATAAAAAAAGAAAAAGAAGCCAGGTGGTGGTATGTACACCTTTAATTCCAGCACTCAGGAGGCAGAGGCAGGCAAATCTCTGTGAGTTCGAGGCCAGCCTGGTCTACAAGAGCTAGTTCCAGGACTGGCTCCAAAGCAACACAGAGAAACCCTGTCTCAAAAAACCAAAACTAAAATGAAACAAGAAAACAAAAAACAAAAACAAAGAAAGAAAATAAAATAAAAGGCGAACAAAAAATTGAATTTGAAATTTAGCTTTTGCTTCTCCAAGAGCCATCATTCTCAGAAGTGCCAGTTCCTTGGGTGAAGGAGTTCTCCTACAGGATGCAGCTCACCGGGAGAAATGTTTCCCCACTGTTTAACCCTGCGGACGGTTGGAGCTGGTTATCCCGTGTGTTCTCATCCCTCTGACTGGAGGGTTGGGCCTGAAAGTTCTGTCAGTTGGTATTCTGAAGACACATCTGGCGGCCAAGAATTTGGTCAGACTTAGTACTGAGCCGACAACTTGGAGTTGACCCACTGCATTCCCATGTCTAGTCATGGGGTCTGGATCCTTAGTTAATTCAGACTTATTCTGAAGTTACTATTTTTGTTTTTTGAGACAGGGTTTCTCTGTGTAACAGATCTGGCTATCTTGGAACTTACTTTGTAGACCAGTCTGGCAGCCTGCCTCTTTTCCAAGTGCTGGGATGAAAGGTGTGCAACACCACCGCCAGGTTGAAGTTACTATTTTAATAAGTGGAACTCTTAGAAATTTTGTGGTATTTTTATGGGGGTGGGTTCAAATCTCTGAATTATAAACTTCCAGATCACAAAGCTATAATTCCTTCAACTTTTAGATTTTCAGTGTTTTACCCAAGATAAGGTTTTGAGCCACTACTCAAGTGATAAAAAAAATCCTGAAGATCAATCTGTAAATGATAATCATCTTTTTTTAAAAATGTTTTTTAAAGACAGGATTTCTCTGTGTAGCACTGGCTATCCCAGAATTCACTTTGTAGACCAGCCTGGTCTCAAACTCACAGAGATCTTCCTGTCTCAGCTTCCAGAGTGCCACCACTGCCTGGCAATAATCATCACTTCTTGAGGCAAGCAAACATCACTTCAAAGAAAGACGGTCTAAAAGACTGGCTGTTCACGTATGACCTACTGATAAAGACCGGCCTATATTTACTCCTGTGTGAGCAATGTTGCCAGTGGAAATAGCTAGTTTAGACACCTAACCTGAGAAGCAGACAAAAGGTCACTACTTGGAATCTGTTGACTTAGTTCAACACTTAGAAAAGAAAAAAAATTAACCTGCTGTCTCAGTTTGCTACTTGGCAAGGTAATAAGCCAACTACTGTTTTGCTTTATCTAAGAACCTGGAAGACTTGCATGAACGGGTTCTTCTATAGATAACTCAAAATTACAACCGCAAGTCACAGAGCCCAAGTTGAAAAAAGAGTGCACGGACTCTCATTTTACAGGAATGGTTTTGCTTCTACATCATTAGATTGCCTGCATTTCGCTGTCTTGGGAGCTGGTATGTCTCTGGAATACTCCCTATCAGCTGGGGCTGCTCAGTTAGAATTGAGTGCTAGTTCATATGTGCTAGTCTGTTTTTTAAATGCCCACTCTCTGTAAGATCTGGGCTTTAAAAATACTAAGTTTCTGTCCATCTTCCAGGGGTGAGGAGGATTCATTAGACCAATCAGTAGGAGACACAAGTGTCCAGGTGAGCTGGGAAGCAGGACTATACCCATGCCACAGGCACGAAAGTGAACTCTGATGTGTGTTTACTTACTTATTTTTGTTTTTGTGATGCTGGTGATCGACCCAGGACTTCCCAGGGAACTAGGCAAGAGGTCTGCTAAGGAGCCATGCTCCCAGCCTGGGTGCTGACAGTTTGCACAACTTAAACTCTTCGGGGTGAAGGACAGATCTCACTCTACCCAGTGTAGGCAGCGAGACATTCCCAGTGTGGACCGCTGCTTTCTGCTCCTTTTCTCTACACTAGGTCCTGACACTTGTAGCGCTCCTTGCCTTTGTGGTCAGTTCAAAGCAGATTTCAACAGCCTAGCTCCACGGCTGGGGTCTCTCCTGGCTCTGTTCTCTCCAGCATCCCCCTGGATCTCTTTTTCACATTTAGTATGTGCTTGTGTCTAAGCTCTTTGAATTTATGGAAAACGTTGAAATGAGCTGGGTTTGAGAGAAACGGTGGAGCCTGAGACAGAAGAATGAGAGGAGGGAGGATGGGCCACACTGATTGATTGATGGGTGGGTGGATAGAGGAGGGAGGATGGGCCACTGGTTGGCTTTTCGTACTTGTCTGATTTTATTCCACTCTCAGCAACTCTTGTCATCATAGGTTAGGGCTCCTGTCCCTACTCATCTTATTCTTACCACTTTGCTTTGGACAATAGCGAGGCTAGATGCTTCTGACTGCTCTGATGTCATAGACATTTTCAGTTTATGTGTATTTTAATTGGTCCCAAAATGTGGGGACATGTTGGTGAGGATAAGAGAAGCAGATCAGGGTCGTGCCTAATGGTGTAAAGTGTATGTGTGTGGAAAGAAAAAAAAAACAATAGATAATAGGTGCTGAGCCTCTACTCTTAATTGGAACTCGAATATCCTGTGTCAGTACTGGCATTAGAACAATCGTAGAAGGTAGGTGCTATCCCAGGGAAAATGGTGAGAGCCCCAGGTTAAGTCACTTCCCTATGCTCGCCACCTACTAAAATGTTCATTTTTAGATTCTTTTGAGATAGCTCTGCATCCAATTCAAGTGATTTAACAACGACTCTTCAGTTGGAATGTCTTACCTAATGTGCTAGCAAGGGGTTAAGTGTCATTTTTAAACAACAGGAAGCTACACCCTTAACCATAGTCAGGCGGATGTTACTCTTACCTTGCTTAGCAGGAAGCTAGGTGTAATAGGGATATAATCACTTCCTGTGGCACAGAAACCATTACCTGACTATTGTAAACACAGACTCTGACGTCAGCTGGGAACGCAGGGTTTCTATTGTGTGAGCAGAGTGTGTGGTGTGGCAAGATCATGGGTTGTCATGAGCTGAGTCATGACTGTGTTTGTATCAGTCTAAATGACCAATAAAGACATCACAGGGTGGAGGAGGTCACTCAGGGCTTGAAACATTCCCTATGGTGTCTGACACCTGAGATGGCATTTAAGAAATAAGGCCACACCTCTCAACTACTTAACCGGAGGTACCTCTGTAGAGGACGAATAAAAAGTGCTGGGATTTGAACCCCAGATCTGGTTCCAAAGCCATGAATTCTGATTAAAGATGAGAACAAACCGTTGTGGAATCTCTTCCCATTGATGTCATAGGCATGTTAATCGCTCCTGAATTCATTGGACCTGCTGGCACACATCGTTGTCTGTATCTTCTCTCCTACTTCCTCTTGGTTAACACCTCGGTCATTGCCCTCCCAAGTGGCCAGGCTGTCTTTTCATACTTCGCTTCTGTTAAAACTGTTGTCAGTGTCCCCCATCTGTCGATCATTTTACTTGATCTCAGCCTCATCGGCTGTTACCTTTACTTTTGTCCAAGCAAGCCCTTGAAGCTCTCCTTGTCTTTCTGATGAATTGCGGCCCTGATGAGTCTAGTTATCTGCTGTCCTAACGCTTGAAAACTAGAGCTTGCTTGAAAGACTTTGGAAGGTTTAGTTTAGACTGGTTTGTAAAAAAAGGTCCTGGTCTCAATTCAGGCCCGCTCCTTTTTCTGTGGTCTCCAGGTGCCCCCTATTGGTGGATGTGTTTAAAGCTCTAATTTAAGAAACTGCGGCTGGGAGGTTAGGCTTCCTTTGCCCTCCCTGCAGTAGTTTTATTCTAATAAGAGCGTAAAAACAGGCTTCCTCTCATCTCTTCTGAGGTCATAGTTTTAGGCTCTGGAATCAACACTTAGCCATGTCCATCCTCCTGTCTTGCCCATCTGAGAGTGATTTCCCCTTTGAAAGAAAGCACAGAGCTTGAAAATTTGGGCTATTCTTTTTTTTTGGGGTTTTTTTTTTTTTTTTTCGAGACAGGGTTTCTCTGTGGTTTTGGAGCCTGTCCTGGCACTAGCTCTTGTAGACCAGGCTGGTCTCGAACTCACAGAGATCCGCCTGCCTCTGCCTCCCGAGTGCTGGGATTAAAGGCGTGCGCCACCACCGCCCGGCTAATTTGGGCTATTCTTAAAGGAAAAAATAGATCCCTTCTGAACTTTCCTTGGAAGACATAAAAGTTTGTTCATTCTCCACCCTCTCCCCATCCCAACAGAGAGCTGACGGACCAAATACAGATGCTGTCAAGCCTAGCTTGGTTGAAATAATGAGCTGATGTACTTCAGAAAACTCCTCCAATCTTCTCCCCTCCCTCCCCTTCTTAAATCGTACCATACACTCCAGTGTTTCTGAGATTTCATCTCTCAGAAGAACCTGGTGACTGGAGCTTCAGGGGAGGGTCTTGTGTGAGTGACCTTTTCCTCCTGTCTGGAAAAAGAAAGGCTAACAGGCCCATCCCCCCACTTGGGCTCATGCATGCTGATGTTGTTGTTCAGCAGATTTGGGCTTCTGGTGTAGCTTGGAGGACTGAGAAGATTGTGATTGGTCCTTTAGTGCTCATCCAAAGAGAGTACAGCCGGGCCGTGGTGGCACACACCTTTAATCTGCCTCAGGAGGCAGGGGAAGGCAGATCTCTGTGAGTTCGAGACCAGCCTGGTCTACAAGAGCTAGTTCCAGGACAGGCTTCAAAGCCACAGGAGAAACCCTGTCTTGAAAAACCAAAACAAAAAAACAAAAACAAAAAATTATGGGCGCACGTGGATCTGTGTGGGAGAGCCATCCATCCAGAAGGGCTTCACCCTTCATGGTGGGAGGCACCGTCAGTTAACTCAGGCTAAAATCATTTCTCTTAAGCTTGGCTTTCTGCGTTCAGTGTAGCTCTAGTTTGGTCTTTTCCTGCTTGATTTGGGTTCCAGTTTTGACATTTCTGGGAAAATCAAAGCTATTACCGTTTATAAGAAGGTTTATATAAATAGTCCTTTATTTTTCATCCTGTTTGTATGGTACCCTGATTAATACAGGCTATTGTAATTAGTCTTTCTTGTCGGACTTTCTTGGACTGCCAATCCCCAAATAATGACACAGAGACTTAATATTAATTATGAAAGCTTGGTCTTTAGCTTAGGCTTGTTCCCAACTAGCTCTTACAAGTTAAATTAACCTGTTTTTATTAATCCATGTTCTGCCACATGGCTTTCCACCTCTCTTCCATTCTGCATGTCTGACTTGCTCTGTGTCTCACCAACATCTCCCCAACCCCCCACCCCCCACCTGACATATTCTAACCCTGCGTTCCTCTCTCTGCCTGGAAGTCATGTTATTCTCCCCTGCCTAGCTGTTGGCCCTTCAGCTTTTTATTAAACCAACCACAGCAATACATCTTCACACAGTGTATAAACATCTCACAATATTCCCCTTTTGTTTAACTCTAACACAGTGAAACTATATACAATAAGAACAATTATCAAGTAAGGGTTACATTTACAATGCCCAGTCCAATTGTATTTGTCAAGTTTGGAGAAATTACTCTATTATAGTCTATCCTATCTTGGTGAGTCCAAAATTTTTTATACCTAAATCACCATCATCAGTGTATTACCAACCTAAAAGTATCTTTTTGGACCTTAAAAACATTTTCCTAGATAAACAACTTAAGCTTTTATGTCTCTCAAGCTTATAAAATTTGCATCTCTTTTGTAAGTTTCTTTTCTGAATTTTGTAACAAAGAAATGGTATAACTATCTAGTCTTCAACCACATTAGAGACCTAAGAAGGATAAAATATTACCTGAGTAAATAGAAGGACAGAGCAAGCAACTTCCAAAACTATAGAAATGACAAAGACACTTGGCTACCTAGGCAGTCACCCAAGGTTCCTCTGCAACATAGGAACATCCATCTTTGGCCTACAGGCCCAGAATATCTGACAGACTTTTTTGTGTGTTTCTTTGGGACTGAATGGTTGTGGGACCAGGCAAAAACTTAATATTAATTATGAAAGCTTGGCCTTTAGCTTAGGCATGTTCCTAATTAACTCTTGTAACTTAAATTAACAGGTTTTATTACTCAATCTTATGTCATGTGACTTTTTAACCTCTCTTCTATTCTGTACATCTGATATGTTCCATGTCTCACTGGCATCTCTTCCCCAACTAGATTCTAACCCCCTGTTCTTCTCTCTGCCTAGAAGTCCCACCTATCCTCTCCTGCCTAGCATGTTGGCCATTCAGCACTTTACTAAACCAATCACAGACATACGTCTTCACACAGTGTACGAATATCCTGCAATGATCTCTTGTATTAAAAATGAAAAGGTAATGGAGAATTGCCTAGGTCAGTATAGATGCAATGAGGCAACCATCAACCCAAATGTGAATCCAACCTTACTTGTTTGGGTCCCCTGGCCTCTTGAGTCTTGGATGCTTAGTGATGAACCTTATCTTAAGGAGTGACGTAAATATGGTTGGAGGTCATGAACAGATTACTAGGTCCAGGAAAGTCATGAGTTAATCGAGTCATATAATTTTCCTAGTCAATAGCAGCCAGAAATCCTAGCGGGGCAGTGGGGTGCACATCTTTAGTCCCAGCACTTGGGAGGTAGAAACAGGTAGATTTCTGAGTTCCAGGCTGGACAGGGCTACATAGAAAAACCCTGTCTTGAAAAACAAATGAACATACAACAAAAAGAAAGAAAAAAGAAAGAAACCCATACAGTGAGAAGGTGAACTAGAAGAAACCCAGGTCTGTCTTCTAATCAATGTTTTCAGAAAAAAACTTGACTCACAAAGATTGGTGGGAAAATTGGATAGCTTCTCTTCTTATCCTTTAGTTCCTGGATACAGGTGACCTCTGTCCAGGGTATGTAGTAACATATGGATGTTTCATCAGTGCACATATGTATTAGTTAGGGCTACTATTGCTGTGATGAACACATGGCCAAAGAAACTTGTGGAGGAACATGGCCCAAGAAGGGGATTGTGTGAGGAGAATTCTGAGTACTTGTAAGAAAAGTCCAAGAAAATAAGACCTCATTCCGTGACCCCAGTTTCTTCAAAAACCACAAAATTGTTCTTGGAATGTATTTTCATGCCACTCCCATTGGTATGGTGGATAGGAGTAAGTTTACTTCAGATTATTCATTACAACTGGCAATCTTAATTGGTTTATATGGAAAAACTTGTTTTGGCTGCATGAAGCTTGCCCACCATGTGTGGTTTATCCTTGGTATTTTACACTTTATTCATGCGACGCTTGCTACTCCTCGAGTATAGACTGTCAGATCCTCTGAGCATCTCTAGCTATTGCTTGAGTCTTTACTCCTCCTCGTTTATCAGCTCTTGCCTCCATGTCCCACAGCAGCTAGAGTCACTCTTTTAATTAGTTAAGAAGCTGATTGCCCCTGTAAAGAGTATTTGAAAAGTTTAATGCAAACACTATAGTCACTGTATCACAAATAAATGAAACGAGGTATGAAATAAAATTATTTTATCTAATTCCAAGTGTTCATACCTAAAACATATTCATATAATCGACACTAAGTGCCCTAAGCTGATCATATTTACATATTAATTTTTATGTATACATGTAACAGCAATAAATAAAGAGGGAAAAGAAAACAATAGAGATCATATGTGAAAGCAGAAGGAAGTCATTGGAGGCAGAAGAAAGGGAACAGTGGAGCTGGGCGGTGGTGGCGCACGCCTTTAATCCCAGCACTCGGGAGGCAGAGGCAGGCGGATCTCTGTGAGTTCAAGACCAGCCTGGTCTACAGAGCTAGTTCCAGGACAGGCTCCAAAGCCGCAGAGAAACCCTGTCTCGAAAAACCAAAAAAAGAAAAAAAAGAAAGGGAACAGTGGGACAGGAAGGCAGGACAGTGGATCAAAATATATTATAACCTATATGAAATGTCATGTATTTTGTGCAATTAATAAATAGTAATTAAAATGTAAAAAACACAAAAATTACGTAATAAAAATAAAATAGAATATAAAATCTAATTTAAAAATGTAAACTTGCCCGGCGATGGTTGGTGCACGCCTTTAATCCCAGCACTCAGGAGGCAGAGGCAGGCGGATCTTTGTGAGTTTGAGATCAGCCTGATCTACAGAGCTAGTTCCAGGACAGGCTCCAAAGCCACAGAGAAACCCTGTCTCGAAAAACCAAAAAAAAAAAATAATAATAATAAAATAAAAATGTAAACTTGTTCCAAAATAAATAAAAGTATGGTTTAAGAAAAAAGGAACTTGTGGAGGTAATTTCCTTATTTTCCTTGGTCTCCATAGCACTTTAGTTTCTTAAGACTACCACTGTAGATAAGATAACAAACAAAAACACTTCTCTTTTTTGCAGTTGTGAGTTGCAGCCTGCTACTTAGGGAGTTGACTGAGAAAGTGCTTCCTCTTTGCTTTGTAATAAGTTAGTTAAGATTCAGTACATTGTGAGCTGTTGGGATGACTGTTTCTTATCATTTACTTAAGAAATGTCATGTGACCTTTGAATGCAGTGCCTGAAGGATTTTGTGGGACTTTGTAAGCTGTGCAGAATTCAACAGGAGAGAGTGAAATCAAAAAAACAAACAAACAAAAAAAAAAGAAAAAAGAAAGAAAGAAACTTGTGAAGGAAGGAAAGGGTTTATTTGGCTTATACTTCCATATCAATGTTCACCACTGAAGGAAGTCAGGGCAGGAACCCAAGCAGGACAGGAACCTGGAAGCAAGAGCTGATGCAGAGGCCATGGAAGGATGCTGCTCACTTACTTGCTCCACATGACTTGCTCAGCCTGCTTTCTTACAGCACCCAGGTCCACCTGCCCAGGGATAGCACTATCTACCATGGGCTGCACCGTCTCCCATCAATCAGTCATTAAGAAAATGCCCTACAGCCAGATCTTATGGAGGCATTCTCTTAATTGAAATTTATTCCCTGTAGATGACTATAACTTGTGTCAAGTTGACAGAAAACTAGCCAGCTTGCTGGGCAGTGGTGGCACAAGCCTTTAATCCCAGCACTTGGGAGGCAGAGGCAGGCAGATCTCAGTGAGTTTGAGGCCAGTCTGGTCTACAAAGTGAGTTTCAGGACACCAGGACTGTTACACAGAGAAACCCTTTCTCGAAAAAAAACAAACCAAACCAAAACAAAAAAGACCAGCCAGCACAACCTACAACATTCAGATTAGGGACGCATTAAGCAGTCGGGATGCTATGCTAACCCTCCTGCTTTCTGAAGTTGGCACTGACACTCTAAGAGGCACTGCTCTAGAGGATGTGCCATGTCCTCACTTGGTCTTGTAGCGGGTCACAGACAGACAGGACATAAATTTCTACACGTACATTCCTAGGCCCTTTCCTAGTCTTCTGCTCTGAGAATTTTGAGAACCTCTTCATGTAGGCAGCTGACGGAGAGCATGCCACTGGACACCGTTCAGGCATGATGTGCCCACCAGTCTCCAGTAGTTGGTAGTGTCTGGTCCTATTGGCAGGCCTCCTGTTCTAATGCTAGGTCAGGGAATGAAAGGCATTTGTCAGGAAAGGTAAGTTCCTTGTCCAGTTGTGAGGTTCTAACTCCTTCCTGGACAGTGATATTTCAACTTTCTTCAGGATGGGATAGAAACCAGGAGCAATAAATTGCATTCCTGGTCCTATAGGTTGTAACTAAGGTCCCTATCTTGAGTTTCATATGAATGTCATCTCCCCAATCCTCCAATAAGACTCCCAAGGTTAAGATGAGCCCACAGCAGGAACATATGCATACACTCGTGTTTGGAGGCTGTACAACTTACCTACGTTCACAGCCTCTTGGGCATCAGGTGCTGATCTGTGCAGCATTGGGAACATCCCCTGTGAGACAAGAATCCCAGAAAGTTCTGATTCAGAACTGTGGTAAGTGCCTTGTGTCACTGATAACCCAGACATTCCCGGGCCAGCTGTCGGTGAACCAACCATTCCTGGTGCTACAGGGATAGACTAACATTCCCGGGCTAGCTGTTGATGCTGGTGCTACAGGGATAGACCAACATTCCCGGGCTAGCTGTTGATGCTGGTGCTACAGGGATAGACCGGCACGCTGTTGTGTTCACTCTGTGCAAAGCTGTGTCTGACACACCTAACCTTAAATGGATGCCCTGAGACTGTGGCTGAGACAAAGACTGTAAAGTACCCAGGACTTTAGGTCTGTGACACAAATGTGACCGTCCCCTGCAGTTGGAGGAATAGTTTGGGGGAAGGAATGATAACCTACTGGGTTACTCAAGCTGTGTGCATAGGGAGTTGCCACGGAGAAGCTCTGTGTTCCCTGCACTGTCACTCAGGAGCCTCAGTCAATCCTAACTGGGCCAAGAGTCACAGTTTGGAAGCTTATGGTGACAAGTCTTTGCCCAAAAGCTACAAAGTATCTATGGAAGAAGTCACTGTCTTTTTGACCAACTTAGGTCCAAAAATCGGAGCATTTGATCTTACGTTTTTTTTTACTTAAAGGAAGATAGTTTTAGTCTGTAAGATCTGTTCAAGTCCGTAAAACATAGCTGTTTTATAACTGCTCACACTCTTTCTAAGATAAGGCTGTTCTGAGTAGTCATCCTTACCAGCATGATGGCCAGCAGGTGGCAGCACTCACACATACAGCCAAATTTTCTGGCCCTTGGGTCAGTTGGCCTGTGTTGCCTTGTTGACTAAATGGGAAGCCCCCCCCCCCCCCCGCAGTTATATTTGAAAACACAACTGGATGAAAATTAATTAGCAAAGAAGAAGAAGAAGAAGAAGAAGAAGAAGAAGAAGAAGAAGAAGAAGAAGAAGAAGAAGAAGAAGAAGAAGAAGAAGAAGAAGAAGAAGAAGAAGAAGAAGAAGAAGAAGAAGAAAGAAAGAAAACAAACAAAACAAACCCAGAACAAAAGCTGAGATTTGACTACTCAAAGTCATTTGAATGCATGGAACTCCGTGTATGGTACTACATTCATCCCAGCTAGAGGTCAGGAGGGTCTGTACTGAGGATTCTCCTTCGGAAAATGGAAAAGAAGCTTCGGTATCCTCACATGTCTTAAAGATTGTTCAGTTTTCCTGGACTTCACACCACCTTTTCCCTTTATTGAGAATGACTACCCCCACCATGTGATGTATCTTTATTATGGTTCCTCTCCCTTTCTTCCTTCTGGCCCCTCCTGAACTCCCTGACTATTCAGACCCGCCCCACTTCTGTCACTCAGTAGAAAACAAACAGACTTCTAAGAGATGATAATAAAATAAGATAAAACAGAAACAAACACATGAATAGAACAAGACAAGCAAACAGAAGGAAAAGAGCCCAAGAAAAGGCACGAGAAATGGGTCTAAAAGCAGAGGCCCAGTTGTTCTCACACTGAGGAATCCCATGAAAACACAAAGCTGGAAGCCATCTAGATACTCAAAGGACTTGTAGGGTAAACAAAGGGAAAAATAGAAACTAAAAATAATAAAGTAAAAGATAAAAAAGGATAAAATTTTTAAAAAGGAGGGCAAAAAATAGGAAAAGGAAAAAGCCCTGAGAGGACATTACAAGACAAGGAACCAACAAAGAAGCCGCTGAGTCCGTTTTGTGTTGGCCATCTACCCCTAAGAGTAGTTTCTTTCCCCGGTGAGACTGTGGGAGAAAGCTACCATTTCTTTTGTGAGTGTTTATTAATTAGGACAGCTTCTGGATTAGGGATGGGGCCTTTGTCTACTTCTTTCATCTCTAGGACGCCATCGGGGCAGACCCACGTAGACTGTGTGCATGCTGACCCAGTCTCTGAGTTCATATGTGCCTCAGCCTTGTTGTGTTCAGAAGGCCCTGTTACCTTGGTGTCCTCCATCGCCTCTGGCTCTTACTCTCTTTCTACCTCTTTTTCCACAGCATTCTGTGAGCTCTGAGGGGAGAGATTTGGTGGAGACATCCCGTTTAGGGTTGTGTATCCCAAGCTCGCTCATTCTCTGCATTCTGTCTGGCCCTCACAGCAACTTATCCCAGCAGTTTTTCTGCATTGGCTCTTCTGCCTTTCCCAGAGGCATAGCTTGGCTCTTATAAAATCATTTATAAGAATTGCCGCACTCTCTTCCTCACCCTAGCTTGGTGTTTTCCAGTTCACAGTAGCTGTAGCTTTCTCTTTAGGGTGCAGATCATCGTGGCTCTGGATGAGCAGAAGGCAGATCTCAACACAAACCGCCTCCTTATGGCTGTGTTGAGCAAGAGGTTGTGTACCGCATTCTCCACAACTGTTTCAGACAAAGGGTGCTGGGCCATGTGTAGGATTCCGTGTTGTAGGATATTACTTAAAGCTGTGTTACAAAGATGTGCTGCATTCTCTTATGTTGCATTAGTTTAACTCTGTGAAGCTGTGTTATTTTGCCTGTCTAGAACCCCTGATTGATCTAATAAAAAGCTGAACAGCCAATAGCTAGGCAGGAGAGAGAGGATAAGTAGGGCTGCCAAGCAGAGAGAAAAAAAGGAGGAGAGAAAGGAGGAGAGGACACCAGAGGCCAGTCATCCAGCAACACAGCCAGCCACAGAGAAAGAAGGAAAGAGATATAGAATAAAGAAAGGTAAAAGTTCAGAGGCCAAAGGTAGACGGGATAATTTAAGTTAGCAAAGTTGGCTGGAAACAAGCCAAGCTAAGGCCTGACACTTATAAGAATAAGTCTTTGTGTATTTATTTGGCAGATGGTTGGTGGGCCCCCGAAGAGCAAAGAGTGAAAAATTCCCCACAGCTATGATGCAGACAAAGGATGCTGGGAAAAGCTGCTTGACATTATAAATAGGAAAGGGTTATTTTGGCTCAAGATTCCCATCAATAGTTGTTTGTTCCAGTAGTGTGGGGCCTCTGGTGGCCCAGTATGTCATGGTGAGACCATATGGCAAGAAGACCTGCTTACTTCATGGTAGCCAGCAAGCAAAGAGACAGTAGGGACGGCTGAAGTCACAGTCTCCCCTTCCAAGGATATCTCTACTGACTTAACCTCCTCTTGACAGCGCCCCCTCCCAAAGCTTCTACTATTGCTCAGTAACATGTGGCTTAGGGTCCAGTTCTTTAGCATACGGCCTTTGAGGACATTTCAGACCCCATTATAGTATTGATAATACTAAGAGAATAGAAATACGTTTAATGACGAGGTGACAGGAGGGGTAAGAAGAGACCGTCCATCTTGCAGATGCTGATCTAAGGGAGGTAGAGGATTGAGGTTATTTATGCAGTAGTGACTTCTAAAGTCCAGATTCAGGAGGGAAGGTGAGGATGATTTCAGATCGATCAGGATTAGAACCCAATTAGAACAATAAACCAGTCTCATGTCTAGGTATCACACACCTGCGGTTGCCATTATAATTGTGCCCAGAGAGGCAGCCTGGAATGAGTTGCTCAAAGAATAGAGGTAGTGACCCTAATCAAACCTATCCTACATTAGTCAGTAGGCAGCCAGCTGCAAGGGTGACCCCAGCCAAGATCAGCAGAATTCAGCAGAACAACCAAGTGATCATAGGAGCCCAATAAATTGTTGGGATTTATTTTTGAGATTATAATTACATCAACATTCCCTTTCCTTATTCCAAACCTTCCCATGTACCCCTGCTAGCTCTTTTTCAAAATCATAGCCTCTTTTTTCACTAACTGTTGTTACAGGCATAACATAATATATATACATTCCTAACCATAATGTACTCAATTTGTATAATGTTACCTGTATGTAGTTTTCAGGGCTGATCATCTGGTATTGGATAACCATCGGTTTTCAAAATGATTTTATTTTGTGTGTATGTTGAAGTTTTGCCTGCACATTTGTCTGTGAATCAAGTACATGCCTGGTGCCTATGGATGCAAAGTAAGAGGCTCAGATGCCCTGGAACTGGAATAACATGGTTGTGAGCTGCCATGTGGGTGCTGGAAATCAAACCCAGGTTCTCTGGAAGAGCAGCCAGTGCTCTCAACACTGAGCCATCTCTTCAGCCCCAATGGTTGTTGATTTGAGCTACTAAGTCTTTGCCCTTTTTATGTATGAGTAGTTGGGTAAGAAGTCCTTCTTTCTGTATTCCATCCGGGGTCCCATGTGTGGCATGCTTCCTGTCTTCAAACCTAAAAGTTCCCCAAAATGTACTCAGTGTTCTCTTGTCCATGTGGGACAAAGGCCTAGGACCGGGTAATCAAATGCAGGACTTTGAGTACAACTACATGTACTAGTGAAAGCCAAAATTTCCAACCTCTCACACCTTGGTATTGCTTGCTTCGAACCTTGATGGTGGCATTGCAAGCTGCATGTGGTCTTTGCACTGACATTTTTAGTCAGTTCTTATGCGTTACCAGTGATCCTCTCACTTACAAATATTCCAAGTAGATTTTGCTTGCTACTGATAATTCCATGAATTGGAAAATATTTGCACAGAATATTTATCTCTGTTTACATGGTTCAGAGGGCCCATTCTCCACCCTCTGAAATTGGAAATCCTTCACTTGGAAATCCTTTGAAATTTGTATGATGGGTAATCTCAGTTGTCAAGTTTGTGTGACTGAATCAGCTGGGATGACCCTCTGGGTGTGCCTGAGGGAAGTTTTTTTAACTAGGTTAATTGAGGTGAGAAGGCCCACCCCTTGTAGGTGCCACCGTTCCCTAGGCTGGGATTCTGGACTGTCTAGGAAAGAGATGAAATGTGACTGGCTCTCTCAGGCTCCTTCCACTGTGATTTCACCATGATGATTGACTGAAAACCCTTCCTCCCTAAAGTGCTTTGTCAAGGTATGTCAGGGTATGTCAGCACAGCAACAGAAAAGGAAACTACGTCATTTAGCCAGAGATCTGCAGATGTAAGCAGTCTACTACTTTATGATAAAGTTGTATAAGAAAACTTCAGGAGATATACCTCTAGACTATTTGCCACAGAAACACAAACATATCTCAGTTCCTATGCTGTTGAAATCATCATATAATGAGTTCCTACAGACTGAACACTAATTACAGACAAAATCTTCCCTGCCTTTTATGACTTCTCTCTCTCTCTCTCTCTCTCTCTCTCTCTCTCTCTCTCTCTCTCTCTCTCTGTGTGTGTGTGTGTGTGTGAGAGAGAGAGAGAGAGAGAGAGCGAGAGAGCGAGAGAGAGAGAGAGAGAGAGAAGGAGAGAGACAGACAGACGTGCAGGTGGCAGTTGAATCCCCACAGCTAGAGTTACAGACGACTGTGAGCTGCCTGGTGCTGGGAATGGAGCTTGGATCCTCTATAAGAGCAGCAAGCACTCCTAACCACTGAGCAATCTGTTCAGCCTTTTGAATTTTAATATAATCACCTTAGATTATATTATTGTAAGTTTTGATTGTACTAGTACTATTGCTCTAATATATGGAAACCTAGACCCACAGACATTAGCAGGACATTTAAAAATCTCGGCTTGCCCCTGGGTCACTTAAATTTTAACCTAAACTCAGAAAATCTTGAATCAGAGAAGGAACTGGAGAACTACCAACTTTCCCATCTCCTGGTTGTCAGTTGTCTCCCAGTGAGTTCAACAGAACCAGGACCCTGGATAAGGATCAGCTGGCATTGCTCCGATCTTTGTATCTCTCAAATATATCATGGCTCAGTACCATAGTGGAGGTCACCATCTCTCATCTAGATTATTACAGTAACTCAAGACAAGTTTGAGGCATAGGAATGTCACGTGTGAGGGAGGGTAGGCCTTCTGTGATGTGGTCCTCATTTCCCACTGCCGCTTCTGTCCTCTCAGGGTGAAGACTTCTTTCTGACCACACTGATCATTTTCAGAACCCTGAGCCCGTCTACACACAGCTCTCTTTGGCTCTATGCTTTTCTCACTGGATGAATATCTATCATCCATCAAGTCCAGTTCAAATCACATACTATGTGAACCTCCAAACAGACCTGGCATTCATTTCTTATAATACTGTTATTTATTTAGCCTTATCTCTATTTACGGAGCATTTGTTTTCTCACTTCCATATTGATCAGTGTTCTTATATTCCATTTCATGGGCTAGACTGGTAGAGCAATCAAATGATGTCTATAGAGTATGGGAGGAGTGAATTAAAAATGAAGAAGAGGAGGAAAGAAAGAGCCTGGAGTCCCAGGAGCTCAATTCTATTCTGCAAATATGTTTAAAGTGTTTATTCTGCCAAGAAAAATGTCCCTGACATTTAAGAACCATATTATGAAGCGAGTGACAGAATGAAAACGCATGACAATTACTGCCTTGGCTGACACACTATTCTGAAACAATGTATCAATCAAACTAACAAAGCAAGCGTCCTTCCTTCCTTGTTAACTGAGCCAGCAGAACAGCAGCTGACAGGGGATCGTGGACATTTTATGACCGTTGGCATCGGTTTTGGTTTGAACCTGGCCCCAGACCAGATTTTTGGACCTGAGTTCCTTTATTTGATAGGATTCTATTGCGCTGCTAGACGTCCTGTCAACAAAAACCTTACAAAATTGTATAAGAAAATAACTCCTCTCGTCGGAATGATTACAAGATCTAAAACTGGGTGCCAAGGACTTCACTAGATGGGAAATAATTTGTAATTGTGTGACGTGCATGACATCCAGTTTTGAGAAGTATTGAGCTGCATATGCTGACTTGGAAATTGATCATGACAGTTTGGTGAAAAAAAACATACAGAACTTGTACAATCATGAACCTATTTAATATTTTGGAAAAAGACATTCGCGTATATAAATACTATATATTTGTTCGAAAATGGTTGGAAGAACAATCGCCAAGACCAATGATTGTAGTATAGAGGAGCATGCGAAAGACATCACAAATAAATAGCTTTTTGGCTAAAATGACACACCATGACATGGGAAAGTGAAGGTTCAATGTTATGTGTCTGGAAAGAGGCCATACTTTGCCTAGATGGAGGATAAAGCATTCAAGGTCATTAAAGAAACCAAGTAACAGGAAACATCAGTAACAATACCACCCACACCCCACGAATTGAATTTCTAACTTGCTGGGGCTTAACTCTGAAGTAGAGCATTTGCCTTGCACGTAAAAATGATACTTATTCCTTATCAGTTCCTTGATCTTTGAAGTGGGCTCTCAGGTGACCTGGTTACAAACCTAAAGTGACCTTGAATTAGCAAATCCCTACTTCTTTTGTTTGTTTGTTTTTTTTTTTTGAGACAGGGTTTTTCTGTGGCTTTGGAGCCTGTCCTGGAACTAGCTCTGTAGACCAGGTTGGGCTCGAACTCACAGAGATCTGCCTGCCTCTGCCTCCCGAGTGCTGTGATTAAAGGTGTGCACCACCATCGCCCGGCTAGCAAATCCCTACTTCTATCTCCAAAGTGATTGGATTACAGGGATACACTATACCTTTCAAATCATGTTGTTCTGAGACCTAGATTAGATCCTTAAGGAAGTTACTTAAGTTACTCAACCATGGTTTTGGAGGGAGATTGGGACCCTGGGTATTGTTAAGTAGGTTGAGCATAGTGAGATCCTGTCTGAAGAAACTGAGAACCCAAACACACTCATGGAAACAAAAAAATCTTAAGAACTAAAAGTTAACAATGATTACTAAACAATGTTTTGTTTGTATGAAATACACACATGATTCCTTGTAGATCTATATCTCCAAGCACGCTGCATATACAAACTCCTCATATCCTTAGGTTACCCACGGTAGAGAGAGAAAGACCAGGAACCAGATGCAAGCTATCCTACTGCTCAGCCCCTGAGCTGAACCAAGAAGTCTGAAAAGTCCACAACCTTTTCACAGTGGGTGAGGCTGGAGACAGAGCCCCAGGGCCGCCTACACGCCGAGCAAGCACCCACCACTGAGAAACATCCCAGTTCATGTTAATCAACCCATTTATTCATTTCTTTTTTTTAAATATTTATTTATTATGTATACAATGTTCTGTCTGTATGCCTGAAGGCCAGAAGAGGGCACCAGACCTCACTACAGATGGTTATGAGCCATCATGTGGTTGCTGGGAATTGAACTCTAGACCTTTGGAAGAGCAGGCAATGCTCTTAACCACTGAGCCATCTCTCCAGCCCCCCCCCCCCCATTTATTCATTTCTGTAAGTTGATGTGTCTACAGAGAGTCCTACTCTGCAGTCGAGGCTCATAGAAGCCAATATGTACCCCACCTTTTATACTTACGTGCTTCAGGTTTGAGGGTGTTGGGCTAAGAGGGGTGGGCTGATGCACACAGATTTGGGGTTTGAGGAAGAGTCTTGCTACTCAGCCCAGACTAGAGGCCACTCATGTTCTTTAGGTTGGGTTTGTTCAAACTTGCAATCCTCCTGCCTCATGTTCTTATGTCACCAGAAACGGCTCAAAATCAGTGTCTTAAATATGTTCATATGAGGAGACAAGCAAGAATATTTTGTGTGCCACCTTGGACTGTGTGCGAGCCTTAGAAACAACCTAGAGATCTGGACGGGGTGTTTTCCTTTTTGGCCACTGTGTGGACACGTGTGAACCAACTTCACAGAACATGGTCTCCAAAAGGCCTGACAGTGACCACACCCAGGGAGTCAGATTCTACTCCTCTGGGACTTTCTGTTGCTGTTGAGACAGTCTCCCTTTTGTTCCTGTCTGCTCTAAAACAGCCTGTGTAGTAAGAATGTCCATGTACTTCTGATCCTCCTGCCTCTACTTTCCATGTGTTGGAAATAGAGGGATGGATCAAGCCCAGTCTCCACTAAGGCTTTGGATAACCTTAGAAACCTCCCATTTCAATCCGTAGCTTTCAGTACACAAACTACAAAAAGTAGCTTTCTGCACACAAACTTCCCTTGAGAATGAAATTCCATGGAAAACTGTTTCATCATTGGGTGTGGTGGCATTCAGAGTGTGGTAGCATCAGGATAGGGTTCAAGCTAGCCTCAGCTACACAGCTGACTGCAGGCTGGGTTAGTCTACATCAGACCCCGACTCAAAAATGAATGAAATGTGTATGGAAGGGAGACCAGGACACATCCCCTGTGAGTAGTGGCCCAGCGTCTCCGTGCTCTGGATCCAGGGCCTCACACCAAAGCTGGCTCTAGAGGAGAACCAGAGGTTGGAGGATCTGACCCCTTCATGCAGGTGAATGCCATGTCCCTGCTGTTAGTCCCTCCATTATCTTTCACTGGGCAGCATATGAAGACTGAGTCCCGTGTCTGAGACTGTCAGAAAGAACCTGCTTTTAGGGGGCACGTCCTCTGCAGAGAAATAGCTCGGAAGAGCAGTTGCTGCTCACTAAATAGGTCCAGTCTGTGCTCGCTGTCATAAGAATGTTGCTCTGGGAGGACAGAGTGCTGGAGGGAAAACGTAAAACACGGATCAGGAGGAGCCAGCTCGTGACCGCTTTACACCTTGGCCTGTGATACTCAGCTGATAATAGGATTCGATCAGGTCAGGATTCCTGCAAACGTTAATTTTAAGACTGTGTCAACTGCTATCATGGAAATCACTTCTGTTCATGTTTTTAATTCTTTTCAGAGAGAGATCTTACAATTGCTTTATAGAAGATAGACAGTAAGAACGATACTAAAGAAGCCATCAGTCTTTATTGTAATAAACATAACAATGAAGAAATAAAGGAATATGAGCAAAATCTTTTATTCTTACTATATTAGGTCCACAAAAAGTATAATTGATTACTTGGGGGATTTTTATAATAAAATATATATTATAATCAAAGCATTAAAATACAGATATTAGGTCCTGTGAGTGCCTTAGGATAGTTGAAGAACTTTTGCTTGCATTGGAGTCCTTTATTTACCATTCAGCAGCCCTGCTGAATTTAGGAGCGCAGAAGATTGTGACCCTATGTGGCATGCAGGCCGGACATGGTGGTCGATGTTGGTGATCTCAGCAATTAGGGGGTGGAGGCACAATCAACAAGAGAAGCAAGACCTCAAGGAGAGAAGGAGAAGGTAGAGAGCGATTGGCCCTGAAGAGCACTTGCTTCTCTCCCAGAGGAGACAATTTGGCTCCTATCCCCAGTCAGGCAACTCACAACTGTCTTTCACTCTAACCCTGGGGATCCGATGTCTCTAGTACCCTAAGCTTCTGGCACTTGCACTAGTATTAACACACACACACATAGTTAAAAAGAATGAATTGTATGAAAATCTCCAAGATTAACAGTTTCAGTGGAATATAATAAATATTATAAACGAGAAAAGACACACAGAAGAATACTATAACCTCAGGCAAATTCTGTTTGCTCTGTACTGTCTTTCCTTCAGCTATGTTTGATGTACACACAGTGCTCCAGTCCTGAGTTTTAGATTTCAATTGTTTGTAATTCCTCCAAACCTTCATTAGAGGGTGTTTCTCCACTACTTACTTCAGAGTAACAATTCTGCGCACAGCAATCACCGAACAGACGCACAAGATGTCCATAGACACAATCAAGAAGGTTCTGACCGTTTTCCAACCAGAGCCTGTCCAGGAGTTGGATCTCTGAATAAACGAGTTGAATCTACCGTGATACAATCTGCAACTTTTCTGGGTCTGATGAAGAAATTTGACCAACTCTGTCTCAGCGGAGTAGAAAACGGGTTCGGCAGCAGAAATCTAATAAAAGCAGCATGCCAGCACGTTCATTTCTCAGCTGCCCAAACTCACCCATCTCCAGCATTATCTACATGAATGATCTCATCTTGTAAAGTCTGCATGAAACAGGTGTGCACAACAACCAATGAACAAACACAAGATAAATACAACTAATGACTAGGGCAAAGGACAAGAGGCGACGTTCTCCTCTTCACTGCAAACAGAATCTTTTCTGCTGGACTTCCACACAGCGTCCTTGGCATGCTGTACAGACTCTTGAGGCAAGAATGACCTTCTCGGGCTAATGGCCCTGATTGTATCCATGAACTCAGAACAAAGTTGATGAACTTGTGCTCTGAAGACAAAACCCCAGCATGAGAGCAATCCAGAGAGGTGGGGTACTGCTCCAGAATCATCTTTTGCAGTTTCCTGTGTAGTCCAGAATTCAGGACATGCTTGGAGATTCTTTTGCCACAGAAATTGATGCCAATGAATTGGGAACATCGGCTGAGGGCAGCTGCATAGGAAGACACTGATCTGAGAGTCCATCATCCCACACTCTAGAAAATCCAAAGTCTGCAGAGTTCTGGCAACATTCGCTATCAACCTGTGAAGAGGCCCTAGAGGTAATGGGAACAGAACAGCAACCAGATATTTTAGTAGCCGGAGTCTCTGACTCTGGGAGAACTGATTGAGGTGGGCACTCTAAGTCCTGCTGGAAGTGACAGAGGAGGTCTTCAAGGAACCTTCAGGTTCCTAGGCAGAGACCATGGGGTTAGTTTTGGAGATGGACTTGGAGAGCACATTTGGTGGGATTTACACATGCCCCAAGGTCGTCGCATCAAATGATGACGTAAATATCTGTGGTGCTGCCTGCTGGATTTTGTCCACTCACGTCACACCCCCAGCGGCCATGATTACTGTGGGATGGCTCAGTGCACAGCTCCACAGCACCGTTTCTCAGTGCCGCCAGGAAATCCAGGGCAGCATTTCAGCCAATCTCTGGCAGATCTCACTGCCCTCTGCCTCCTGGCACCACCTCCATGGTGATTCCCAGATTTCACCTTGACTCTGTCAGCCTTGCTGTCAACCATCTCTGATCTGCTCATCACATACTTGGGCTCGAAACATTTACCACATGGGAAATTATAGGCAGGGAGATGGCTGTCCACACAATCTGAGCACAGACCACCTCAGGACCTACGCAGGTATTCTGCTCCTGTCTTTGTGTGCCATCTTCTCTTTTCCATCCCCATTATCTTAGACAGGATTCTAAGGAGTAAAGGTATTCAGACGACTCCCTCGCCATCCATCCCACAGTGACAGACAGAAATAATGTGCCCACTAGTCTGTAAAGTGAAAGACAAAGGTTTGCTCTGGTAGCAGCCACTGTCCACCCTTGCTTACCTGCACTGCTGTAGAATGTGGCCTTTACTAACAGAGACAGCCTCCGTGTAGAGATGCTGAAGTTTGGTGAGTTTGGAGACCTGAGAAATGAACATGCTGGCAAGCCTCCTTCTGTCTGGACGTGTCCAGCGTGGACCCTGTAGTCATCCTCTGTGATAGCGTTCGTTACAATTTTCCATCTTGTAGGGAGCAGGGCCCCTTTTCCCGTCCCACCCAGCTAGCGAGCTTATACCTGAAATAATCACACAGAAACTGTATTAATTAAAATACTGCCTGGCCCATTAGTTCTAACCTCATATTGGTTAATTCTTACATATTAATTTAACCCATCTCCATTAATGTGAATTGCCATAGAGGAACAAGACGATAATGCTGTACCAAATATGCTCTCCAATGCCATTTCCAAAGCCCACCTCTTGGGTCTCACCTAGGAACCTGAAGACTCCTTTGAAAACATGCCTCATCACTTCCAGCCAGATTTAGAAAGCCCACCTGGATCAGTTTGCTCAATGTCAGAGCCTCCGGCAACTGAAATATCTGCATATAGTTGGTGTCAAATTCCCTTTACATCTTGGGACTCTCCAAAGGTTGATAGCTAATATTGCAGATACTCTCCAAACACTGGATTTTCTGGTTTTGGAACGACAGACTCTCAGAACAGTGTCCTCATACCTCCCTCAACCAATGTTCCCAACTTATTAGCATCCATTTCTATGAAAATAGAATCTCCAAGCCAAGTCCTGAGTGAAGATCTGGATCACACAGGGAGTTGAAAAGATGATTTTGGAGCAGTAACCTGCTCCTTTGGAATGCTATCACCGCTGGGGTTTTGTCTACAGAAAACAAAAGTATCATCTTTGTTACAGTTCATGGGTACACTCAGGTCCATAAGGCAGACCAAGAAGGTCATTTTGTATCAAGATTCTGTGCAACATGTCGTGTACATTGTGTGTATGACAAGCAGAGCAGATTCTGTTTCTGTTTGCAGTAAAGAAAAAAAAGTCAATTCTTTTCCTTTGCCCCTGGTCATTAGTTACATCCATCTTGTGTGTCTGTCCAGTGGTTGTTGTGTTGTGCACAACTGTTTCACCCAGACTTTACAAAATGAGATACCTTTCATGTAGGAATTTTGGGGAGGGTAAGTTTGGGTAACTGAGAAATGAACACATTGGCATGCTTCTTTGTGCCCATTACTGGATTTCCAATGCTGAATCCTTTTTCTCCTTTGCTGAGACAGAGTTGGTCAAGTTTCTTCATTTGACCCAGAAAAGTTGCAAATTGTATCATGGTAGACAGAACCCAGTTTATTCAGAGGTCCAACTCCTGGACGTCTTCTGGATGAAAAACTCGCAGAACCTTCTTGAAAGTCTGTGTGCACAGTTACAAAAACATCATTCTTTTACATTGGAACTGGAAATATTGTTTTTTGTCCCAGGCCCAACCCAAGAAGTCTTCTTGCTGTTCTTGCAGATGTGTCCCTGGCAGAGGTCAGTTACCACCATCCGTTTGTCTCCTTTTCAGGTTCCGGATCAGGCTTCTCTACTTGCTTCTTACTCTTTGTTTTTGTTGAGCAGCCATCATCCTCTATTGGAGCCCATACATTCCATAATTCCTGGTGCTCATTCTGAAAATGGAATACTCCAAGTTGCCACCTCCTGTGGGTAAAACAGGTGAAGAGTCAGTAGACAAAACAAGACCCCAGTTTAGTCAGCTCCTTTCTACGCCTCTAATGTCAGCTCCTACTTTCTCCCATCTGGATCTTGATAGTGTTTGTGTTATTCCCCAATATGGAGTGTCCAACAAAGTCCTCATGGTGCCAGGCAATGGCTCTTTCTGAGCTGCATCCGTAGCTCTGTCTCACTTCCCTCCATTCAGTTTCTCTAGAGCTGGTACTACTAGAGCCTGTGGAGAGACAGGGACAGGCTTTTTTCACTGTGCCCACATCGTCTCTATTCCTCCTCACACCCAACTCTCCTTTTCTATCAGATCTCAATAGCAGTCAAGGCTTCTGCGGTCTTCCAAGCTGATGCTACCAAAGGCCTCTGATCTACCTATAGCTGTCCATGGTCTCAACCCCCAGATTATCTCTCCCCTGTGCCCCAGAATCCTCCATTTGACCTTACCTGGGTCTTGCCCACTTATGGGTGAATATTTGGTGTCAGTAGGATATCCAGCCAATTCAGAACAGCCTGGAAGAAATCCTTGTGAGGTTTGTTCATCAGGGCCCACACAGGGAGGTAGGGGAATGACCAGGCTGTGACCGTAGTCTTCATCTTAGTGAGCATGCCAGTGAAGACCTCCTGAGCAGTGGTGGAAGAGCTCCATGGATAGTTCCTCCAGAGGAGAGACAACCATGTCCTCATCCTTCAGTACCTCCTTCTTCTCCTGCTCCAGGAGCTTTGGTAGACTCCTTACACTTATCAGGATGCATCCTGGGAAACTTTCAAAAAAGACGGCCAGGAAATGTTAATTCATACAAACACAATCGGTATCCAGGAAGTATCACTGAAGGGTACAAACTAAGTTACAAGAAAGCAAATCCCAGAGAACATAGACAACAATGAGGACCCTAAGAGAGACATACATAGATCTAATCTACATGGGAAGTAGAAAAAGATTTCCTGAGTAAACTGGAAGCATGGGGACCATGACAGAGGGTTGAAGGGGAGGGGAGAGAAAGGGAGGGAGCAAAGAAAAATGTATAGCTCAATAAAGTCAATTAAAAAAAAGGAAAGAAAGCAAATCCTTTCAGACTCAGTGACTCTGGCTTCTCACCCCAGTGTGTGGTGGGTGAAGAGTCAGAAGACAAGTAGTTTGAGACCAGCTATGGTCCTGGAGAAAACATAAGAACAAAAGCTCACCAGCAAACCAAAACAAATGCCCTGGCCTAGAAGATGCCTTTCATCCCACCACTTAGGAAGTAGACACTGGTGGATTTCTATAATTTACATCCTGTTCCACACAGCAAGTTCCAGGTCACCAAAAACCACATGGTAAGACCATTTAACACACACACACACACACACACACACACACACACACTCACACACACACGTCACAGTTAGGATTCCTTTTGCTGCAATTAAACAATACAACCAGGAGCAAATTCAGGAGGAAAGCTTTTATTTGATTTACAGTTCCACATGGTGGTCCACCATTAGTGGAAGAAGTGAGGACAGGAACTCAAACAGGAAGCAACCTGGAGCCAGGAGCTGATGCAGAGTCCATGGACGGGTGCTGCTTACTGGTTTGCTCCCCATGCTTACTCAGCCTGCTTTCTATAGAAGCCAGGACCACCTGCCCAGGGATGGCATCACCCACAATGGGCTGGGCCCTCCCCAATTAATCACTTAAGGAGATGCCCTCCAGGTTTGCCTACAGTGCGATCTTACACAGGCATTTTCTCAACTGAGACTCCCTCCTCTCAGATAACTGTAGCTTGTGTCAAGTTGACATAAAATTATCCAGCACAGTTGACCCCTTGCCAACTTGACACAGAATGCTTTTTAAGATATAACCTTTCTTTTTTTGGGTGTGTGTGGGGGTCGCTGTTGTGGGGATTCATCCCCAAGATCTCAGATTACTACATCCCACAAACACAAAACCCAACTAACGTTAAAAGCCCCACAACCTTTGCAAATGCAAACTCATTAAAGGTTCATCTTTTAGTAATATCAGCTCTCTTTTTTTTCCTGTTCGTTGCTTTGTACAACCTCGGTATGAGGTCTTTCACCTTTTCTCTTGTCTTGTATCCTGTGTAGTTGTCTCTTGGAGACCTGTTCTCCTCCGAGGAAAATAACAAGAGGGAGCAGGTCTGGGAAAGATGGAGCTCTGTGTGGGGAAGCTAGAGGTAGTTGGGGGAGGGAAAATATGCTTGGTGTATTGTCTGGGAGAAGAGTGAAGATCGTTTTTTTGTTCTGTTTTTCTTTTGTCTTGTCTTTAAGACAGGGTTTCTTTGTGTAGCCCTGGCTGTCCTGGAATTCACTATATATACCAGGCTAGTTTGAATTCACTGAGATCTGTCTGCCTCTACCTCCCAAGAACTGGGATTAAAGGCGTGCTCCACCACCGTCTGGGGAGTGTTTTCTGTTTAGATTTGGTGGGTGTGTTATGTTTGAGACAAAGTTTTACAGCCCAGGCTGGCCTTCTACTCGCTGGGGCTGTGTAGGCAATTGTGACCTTGAACTGCCATCCAGCTGCCTGGATCTCACCAGTGCTGGTCCCCCAGGTGAGAGCCCGAAACAGGTGCCACTGAAGTTCTCTGGGAAAACAGTTTAAATTGTCTAACACCAGATCAGGGGGTTGAGGTGGAGTTCAGCAAGAAGGAAGTAAACTTCACCGTGCTTCTTTCCAACGCATCAGAGCAGAGTTCGTGCCCCTTAAAACCATAATTTTCTATTTTTTGCTCACTGTTTGCTAATTCAGTTTTTCTTATTGGCATTCTCTTTTTACTCTTATTTCTTTGCATCCCGACTGCTGTTTGCCCTCCTTCCTCTCCCCCAGCCTTCACCTCCCCTCTGACCCCATCTAATGCTCAGAACTGGGAGAGACAATGGGAGCAGAGGAGCAACTCAGGGGCCAGCTAGAAAGCGAGTGCAACGGAAAGTCCCAGGTGTACGAGGGAAACCCTAGCTAAGACTGCTCCTAGCAACAAGGATACAGAGCCTGAAAGAGGATACAGAGCCTGAACTGGCCATCTCCTGTAGCCAGACAAGACTTCCAGTGGAGGCCTTGGAACAGCAACCCAGCCACAAAATCTTTGGCCTACAATTTGTCCTGCCTACAAGATGTGCTGGGGTAGAGGCTGTTTGGAAATTGTAGGGGTTGCCAGACAAACAACTTGAGACCCGTGCTATGGAGGGAGTGCACCCCTGAAACTGCCTGGAATGCCAGCCCCCCAAAAGAAACAATGAAAGAAATTCAATTCAATGAAATGATTCCTAATGGTATTCTGCTATAGTCACAGATTGGTGCCTAGCCCAGCTGTCATCAGAGAGGCTTCAATAAGCAACAGATGCAGAGACCATCAGCCAAACATGAGGCAGAACTGAAGGAATCCTCCAGAAGGGGAGGAAGGACTGGAGGAACCTGAGGGGTTAAGAACACCCTAAGAAAACCCACAGAATCAACTAATGTGGTCTCATGGGGCTCACAGAGACAGAAGACAATCAGGAAGCCTGTATGACTGACCAAGGCCCTCTGCATACATGTGATAGTTGAGTAGCTTGGTCTTCCTGTGGGACTCCGGCAGTGGAAACAGGGAGTGTCTGTTTTCAGAACCCTTTCCCTCATACTGAGTTGTCTCTTCAAGCCTTAAGAAAAGGGGAGGTACCTAATCTTATTGCAACTCAATATGCTGGGTTTGGTTGACATCTCTGGGAAGCCGCCCTTTTCTGGAGAGAAATGGAGAAAAATATTTTCAATAAAATATCCTGTCTCTCATAGAATCCAAAATCTCTTTTAAAAGTTCAAATTGTCAACTGTGGGCTCCTGTAAAAACCGAAATTTAATTAAGTACTTTCTCACTTCAAGACTACAGGACAAGTGCGCAGTCACAATCAAGACAAAACAAAACCCAACTCCATCAGTTGGAAAATAGCTCGATGGCCAATATCTGGATCCACTCCCTATCTTCTAGGCTCAGCCAAAGGACTCGGGTCACTTCTCAGCTCTGCTTTCTACAGCACACAGTTTCTCTTGTAGGCTCAGGCCAGTTCCATTCCTCTGCTGCTGCTGCTCTTCCCGTGGTATTGGCATCTCCAAAATGCCAGGTCTCTTGCTTCACCTGGGCTGCCCTTTCACCAATAGCTTCTCCTAGGTTCTCTGTGGGGACTCCAGCCCTGCCCACGGTGCCCAGCCTCAGCTGCTCTCCATGACCCTTCGAGCCTTCAAAACCAGCACCACCTGTTGATTCCTGAACTACCAAGTTCAGCTGCCAGCACGAGGCACACACGACCTTGAGCAAACACTTCCCAGAGGATTTCACCTCAGTGATGCTGGGCTTTTCTAAATCTCAGATTCTTCAGCCCCAGGTTACCAGCATCCATATCCCAACAAAGCAAAGGTTTCACTTGGGTTGTTCTGGTCCCTTGTCAATCACAACTGATTCATCAGCCTCAGCTAAAACCAGGACCACAGAGTCTTAACTCAAAGAGCCCAGTGGAGTCTTTGCTTCCCTCTGAATCACCACAAGCGAGGCCTCCGTCATCTGCGCTGCTCTCGAGGCTCTTACCTTCCAAGCTCCTACAGATCATCCCGCTGAGCTCCCCACACACAAAGCCCTTCCACAATCCCCCACAAACAAGGTCAGGTCTTTCAACCAATATCTCACTATGCACGTACCAAATTCTGTCTTAGGGCTTCCATTGCTGTGATAAAACCTACACAACATCCACAATGGGCAGGGCACTCCCCCACTAATCATTAATTAAACAATACCTACAAGCTGGGCAGTGGTGGTGAACACATTTACTCAGCAATTGGGAGGCAGAGGCAGGCAAATCTCTTACTGGAAGGTCAGTCTGTCTACAGGTGAGGTCAAGGACAGCCAAGATTGTTACATAGAGAAACTGTGTCTGGAAAAACCAAAAAAGAAAAAGAATGCCCACAATCCAATCTTATGGAGGTGTTTTCTGAATTGCTATTTCCTCTTCCTTCTCCTCCTCCTTTTCTTCCTCCTCCTCTCAGATGATCCTAGCCTGTGTCAAGTTGACTTAATACTATCCAACAAACAAAATTCCAATCCTACAGTACTTTCTCTCTCAATAGCAACAGAGAAAGCTTCCTCTTCTAGAAAATTTCAGGTGATTCTCTTTGAACACGTCTCACCCTCCAGATCTTCATTTTCCTGTATGAATCTATGTTCACTCAAATTAACAAAATTAAAAGAAACAAAATCTAAAGAAGCTGGGGATGTAGGTGACTGTCCTACTAGACATGAGGCCCTGGACCCTCTCCATCATCACACTGTGTAAAGAGGCCAGTGACTGAGCTTTGTGTCCCATCGCTTAGGAGGTAGAGGATGAAGGTCACTGCTCAGGGTCTTCTAAGATGCACATATAGTTCTAGACTAGTATAATGGTATACTGTTTGTGTTTTAATAAGTAAAGCTTGCTGGAAGAATAAAGAACACAGCTAACCATACTAGTCAGCCACTAAAGGCCAGGGAGTTGTGACACACACCTTTAATTCCCAGACAAGGCCACCCTGCATTTCGTGAGATTGAACCTGTCTAAAAAGAGAAAAAGAACTCACCCAAAGGTGCTCCCAGCACTCTGGAATCACAGCTGTTAAGTCACAGCACTGAGTAGGTGGAGACAGGTGATAGGCTGGGTAGAAAGAGGAAGACAAAGCAGTAGGGGACAAGAACTCAGCAGTCTCACACCGAGGATTTCTGAAGGCAGGATCACCCATTTTGGTCTGAGATAGAGCTAAAATCTAGTGGCTGGTCACTTTGCTGTTCTGATCTTCAGGTTGAACCCTAATATCTGTCTTGGGTTTTTATTAATCATGCTATAGACTAGCCTGGGCTCCTGGGCTCCATGTTTCAGGAAAGCAAAACCAAACCTACAAACAGCATAGCCAGAAATACTAAAATAAGATGAATTAAAAAAAAAAAACCTCGCCGGGCGGTGGTGGCGCACGCCTTTAATCCCAGCACTCGGGAGGCAGAGGCAGGCGGATCTCTGAGTTCGAGACCAGCCTGGTCTACAAGAGCTAGTTCCAGGACAGGCTCCAAAACCACAGAGAAACCCTGTCTCGAAAAACCAAAAAAAAAAAAAAAAACAAACCTCTAGAAGATACTTGAGTAACAGCCTGGAATGTCAGCCACTGGGAGCTAAGGCTGGCTTCTTTGGTGACGCATGCTAATGACTCTAACATTCAGGAGACAGAGTCAGGAGAACTGTAGGTCCCAATCAGCCTGAGCTACTCAAGCCAGTTCTAGGACAATCTGGGCAACATAGCAAAACCCTGGCTCAAAATTAAGAGATCACAAATTAACAAAAGAAAATCTCAGTGTTTGAATTAAAGACAAAGCCGCATTTGGGTTTAAAACCAATCTCAAATCTCCAGATATGGAGACAGAAATTCTAGTGTCCCGTGCCATCTTGGGTCCCTTGTCCTCAGCAGGGAGTGGCTGAGCTGGGTGATGAAGTAGCGTTACTTACCAGAGGTGACAGTGTTCCTACTCCAAGACGGCCAGCAGTTGGCTCTAGGCTCTGGAACTCTGGGTATCTTCTGACTACTCTGAAGCTTTTATCCACCTTCTTCCTCACTCCTCCCCTCTGCTGCCCCAGCTCCACCCATGAGCTACAATTTGATTCAATGATTGATGCTCCATCCTCTTCATCCATCCTATTGGGGAGCTCAGCTGTGTCTAGTCAGATCCTCTACTAGCAGGAAAGGGAATGAACTGAGACTATGGTACAGACAAGGACTCATTCAAACATTCACAGCCCATACAATCATATTCCTTTCTTCTTCTCTTTTTTCTTTTTTAAAAAATATTTATTTATTATTTATTATGTATACAATAGTCTATCTGTGTGTATGCCGAAGGCCAGAAGAGGGCACCAGACCTTATTGCAGATGGTTGTGAGGCACCATGTGGTTGCTGGGAATTGAACTCAGGACCTTTGGAAGAGCAGGCAATGCTCTTAACCACTGAGCCATCTCTCCAGCCCCTCTTTTTTCTTTCCATTTTATCAAAAAAATTTTTTTCTAGACAGGGCTTTTATGTACCCCAACTGACAACGAACTATGAAGCAGACATTGGTCCCCTTTTTCTCTGCCTCAAGCTCCCATGTGATGGGAAAATACTAGTGAACCTCAACGCTCAGTTTATTTACAGCTGTTCTTAAATCCAGGATCACATGATGTAGCTCAGGCTGGGACCCAAACCAGAACCTCCGCACCAGAGGAATGAGTGTTCCAAGCCTGGAAACCACAAAGAGGGAAGCGGTGGCGCTCCAGGAAGACCAGAAACAACCTGGTCAGGGACGCTGTCCTGAGGCCACGGCTTGACCACCTGTAGCCTTGGCCTCTATGGGAAGGGTTCCCCTCATAGTGTTCTGTTCCTTTGGAGACCCAGAGCCCCAAGAAACACCCTCAGCCCTTTGAACAGTAGCAGGATCACCTGAGAATCAAGGTGATGTTAAAGCCAGTTAGGCAGGCACACCTGTTGTACAGGACAGTCATCCCAGCTTCTCTGGAGACAGAGGCAGGAGGATCACAAATTGAAGCACAGATTGAGCTTTATATCAGCGTGGGCACCTAGGCAGACCCTACCTCAACATGAATAAATCTAACACACGATTGTAAAGTTCCTTTTTAAGCTCTCTTCCTTTTGTTATGTTTTAATATTTTAAAATTATAATAGTATTATTCAATTTTGCTTTTCTCACTCCAGCCTTTCCACGTATGCCCCCAGCTCAATCTCAAATTCATTGTTTCTTTCTTCATAAATCTTTCATATATATATGTATAGGCATAAACACACACACAAGTGAGTCAATCAAATATTACTTGCCTGTACATGATTTCAGGTCTGGCCACCTGGAATTCTTTAACCAACTAGAAGGCTCTGGCTATTGTGTGACTAATTACCCCCTCTCTCAGCTGTTCTTACTGAACCGCAGGTTTTAGCTGGGGGAGGGGTCTTAGGAGATTTGTCCCTTCCAGGATAGTGCCTGAATTGTGATTGCCCCTGTTCAGAATGGATTCAGACACCCATATTGTTGAGGTGCCTGGCTGTAGATTCCTGATCTGTTACGGGAGACACAGTCTGACCTCACAGTCCACTTGCTGGTCTTCTGGCTTTTGAAATATTCCCAACCCCCTCTCTGCTGTGTTCGCTGAATGTGGGGTACATGAAATATATTATAGATTTGCCCACTGAGTCTGGACAATCCACAATCAGTGGTTCTCTTCATTTTGTCCAATTGCCTAAGACTCTATCTGGTGCAAAAAGGAATTCTTGACCTGGGTGCCAGCTGTTCTGATCCTTTCTGTTTAAACTTTTGTGTTTCCATTCAACTTTTTAGTGTGGGGGAGAGGAAAATGCTATGGTACAGGAGCAGAGGTCAGAAAGATTCTGATCTCTCTGTCTACAACATGGCTCTCAGGGATGGAGTGCAACTCGTCAGGCTTGGGGCAAATGCTAAAGGATCCACCTGCGTTTTCAATGGATTGAGAGTGTGGAATAGTGGATTGAAGCTCTCTGCCTAGATACCTTACTAAATTACTTATCTATCTAAAATATATCTCTGTATGACCTTAAAAACATATCTATAATCATCAAATTATGCTTGATGATTATAGATGACTACTAATCTTTGTTTCTTAATTATAAATTACATTTTTAAGTGAACTGCATAAACATACTATCCAAAACAAGAGTAGAAACATACATACAGTATAGCAAAATTAACATTAAATTTGTATCAGTAAACCAAAATCAGTGCCAAAGTCAAGTAGATAGGACTAATAGATTTTTATGATTAAAGTAGATTCAATAATTACCCTTTAATGCTGTTATTACTACATTTCCCCCCTTTTTAAAAAAGATTTTATTTATTTATTATGTATACAACATTCTTCCTCCACGTATGCCTGCAGGCCAGAAGAGGGCACCAGATCTCATTGCAGATGGTTGTGAGCCACCATGTGGTTGCTGGGAATAGAGGTCCTCTGGAAGAACAGTCAATGCTCTTAACCACTGAACCATCTCTCCAGCCCTATTTCCTCTTTTTACTTTTAGAACTAGCTTCCTGAATGTACTCTTTTTATGTGGAATATATATGAATTAGAGTACTACTCTGCGGTAAAAAACAATGACATCTTGAATTTTGCATACAAATGGATGGAAATAGAAAACACTATCCTGAGTGAGATAACCCAGACCCAAAAAGATAAGGTATGTACTCACTCATTAGTGGATTCTAGACATAAGTAAAGGATATTGAGCCTAAAATTCATGATCCTAGAGAAGCTAAATAAGAAGGTGAACCCAAAGAAAAACATGTAGTTATCTTCCTGGATATTGGAAATAGACAAGATTGCCAGGCAATAATTGAAAGCTTGGGGGTGGTGTGGTGTGGGGGTAAGGGGAGATGGGGAGAGAAGTGAGAAGGGGAGGATGGGGAGAGCTTGGGGGAAATGGGATGGTTGGGATGGAGGAAGAGTAGTTACGGGAGCAGGGAGGTATATATCTTAATTAAGGGAACCATTTTAGGGTTGGCAAGAGACTGGACTCTAGAGGGGTTCCCAAGTGTCCAAGGAGATGTCCCCAGCTTGTTCCTTGAGCAGCTGAGGAGAGGGCGCCTGAAATGGCCCTGTCCTGTAGCCTACTGATGAATATCTTGCATATCACCATAGAACCTTCATCTGGCGATGGATAGAGATAGAGACAGAGACCCACACTGGAGTACTGGACTGAGCTCCCAAGGTCCAAATAAGGAGCAGAAGGAGAGAGAACGTGAGCAAGGAAGTCAGGACCACGAGGGGTGCACCCACCCACTGAGACGGTGGGGCTGATCTAATGGGAACTCACCAAGGCCAGCTGAACTGGGACTGATGAAGCATGTGATCAAACCCTACTCTCTGAATGTGACTGACAAGGAGGGCTGACTGAGGAGCCAAGGACAATAGCACTGGGTTTTGATTCTACTACATGTACTGGCTTTGTGGGAACCTAGTCTGTTTGGATGCTCACCTTCCTAGACCTGGATGGAGGGGGGAGGACCTTGGACTTCCCACAGGGCAGGGAACCCTGACTGCTCTTCGGACTGGAGAGGGAGGGATAGGGGGGATGGGAGGAGGGGAGGAGGTGAAAATTTGTAATAATAATAATAGAAAGTAAAAAATAATTTATTAAGCCTACAAACAAAAACCTGACATTTTAAATTGTTTTGAAAGACCCCCGGTGAGTGGAGACTCTCACTCAAGTCTAGGGATAACACGACCCCCCGCCCCCAGTAACTCACAAGCGACCTTCCTTGCTGCAATCACTTGAGGTTTATTTGACAAGACGCGAACCAGTGCACTGTGGCCGAGACTCGTGACCCATACAGGGGTGGAGTTCGACTCTGAGTAATTGGGAGAAGGGGTTTTTAAGGGAAGAGAGCACAGCCCAGTAATACAAAGGAGGTGGGGAGGGCTTCGTAGAAAATTCCGAAAATACCAGTGATGATCACGAGAGCAACTCCCTGTTTCTCAGGATTATTCTCAAGATTATAATCTAACTTTATCTTCAGCTAGTTCCCAAAACAGTCACTGAACCGGCTAATCCTAGATTTCTGATTCTTCCCTCCTTGCTTAGATTTTTGGTTCTATTTTTTCCTGCTACGGGGGTCTTTCAGTTTGAATTATAAAGACTCGTGGACTTTTATAAATTGCAATGTTTTATATTGAGATGCTATTATGTAATACTGATATGAGATCTTGGGGATGAATAAGAAAGGAAAAGTTATAGTAGATGTGTTTGTGTGGTCCAGTTGACAGAGCTCGCTGTGCTGGGTAGCATTATGTTAACTTGACACAAGCTAGATCATTGGAGGAGTCCTGTGTGCAAGCCTGTGGTGCATTTCCTTAATTGGAGGTTGATATGGGAGGGCCTGGGCCATTGTTGCTGGGCTACCCATGGGCTGGTGGTCCTGGAGGGTCACAGAAAGCAGGCAGAGTAAGCACCTAGGACAGCCAGCGATCAGTAATCAACAATCCTGACAGATTTTTATATCACTATCTGCCTGCAGGTCCCTATCTCTAGTTCCAACCTCAGCTTCCTTCAGTGATGGACTTAAAAGCTGTGAGGGGAAATTCACTCTTTCCTCTTCAAGTTGCTCTTGGTCATGTTAAGAATTTTTCCTAATGCGAGCTCTCTGCCGATGCAAAAATCCCGATCAAGCCAAATCACAAGCCAAACTAAAACATGCTGTTCTAGTAGGATTCCTGAGCTCATGGGTGGCCCAGAAGAGGAACGGGGAGACCACAAATGCTCCCACGAGGTGGTAGCGGGGGAGACAGGAAGAGACCACCTGTGCTTCTGGGAGCTCTCTTAAATATTTTGTGGGAGTTGTCCTGACCCCCAATAGGGAGGCGTCAGGACCTGGCATGCTGGGATTTGGAGTTCAGACCAATACAACTTTCAGGCCTGGGTGCTATGCTCCCAACTTAAGAGTCATGTGTTGTGGACCAGCCTCGACAAAAAAGAGTAGGGATATTGAGATTTAGAAATGTAATAACAAGTATGAAGATGTAAAAAGAATAAAATGAAGACTTATAGAGTAGTATCGGGAGGGAGTTCCTGTGAGTACTGAAATCGCCCACGTTTAATTTCCAGTTGTTTAAAAACACTTTACCCCAAAAGATGGAGTAAGAGAAAAAAATTGCATTAACATGATACCAATAAATGAACAGACCAGTTGAAGGTTGCAGCCAACCACAAGTTAAAAATTCTGTTGCTAGAACAAAACAAGTCATGGTCACACCCTAGACCAAAAGATTCTGTAGGCAAACCACTCCCAGGGTGGAACCAATGTTATCTCCTTAAGGGAACTGGAACTTAGTTGGGTCCTTAGACTTTTGTTTAGAATAGAGACATATCTACTTCTCAGCACCTGAAATACAAGGTCTGGATATTAGTCACACCTGTTGCCAATAGCCCTGAGAGAGCAGAACTCTCTGGTCTAAATGTAGGTGGGACCTTTGTTCGAGATGGGAACACAATAACATTGAAGGAATAGAGGTCTTTTTGACCTCTGGTCAATCTGAAAATAGGCTCATATTTTTGGGCCTGCATAGTCATGGCCATAGTCCCCTGCACTCAGGTCATGCCTCTCATGGGGGATCTGTTTGGATTTTACTTGAATGAATGGCTGCCCAACTGTATGAGTGATTAAATGCATGGCAGGCAAGTTTGGCCCAGGGAGTTGTAGTTGTTTATTTGATTCCTGATTTTGTGGCTGGTGTTTTTGTTTTGTCCTGACGCACAGGTGAGTTGCCTCTTGGTTCAATTCTGCCATGAAGTGGCAGCCCCTGCATGCTACTGTTTGCTCTTTTGGTGATTCTGTTTTATTTTTTTCTGGATTCTTCCACCGGGTGGCCAACCAGCTTCTCTTCATTGCAACAGCTGCTGGGTTGGACATATCACTCATATTTTGTTTTTGGTTTGGTTTTATTTAAAATGCATTTGTGGCTGTAGGAGGGGTGGTTATATCATGTTAGCTGTAATTCTAACGTGGTTAAATATATAATGTGTTTGCACGAGATCCTTATACCATGTTAGGCATAATTATGACCTGGTATTGCTTTCACTTGGAAATTATGCAGAGCAAAGAGATATGATCGTATGTCTTTCCACTTCTTTCCAGTTCAGATGAGTTCATGAATACCAACCCCTCACAGGTGTACCCAGCTACTTGGGTTTTACTTAATTCCAGATGCAGTCAGGTGTTGACAACCAAAAATAGCCATTCTAGGACAGCTGTGTTGGCAGACACCTTTAATCCTCGGGAGGCAGAGGCAAGAGGATCTCTGAGGTTGAGGCCAACCTGCCCTACAGAGAGAGTTCCAGGGCAGCCAGGGCTGCACAGAGAAACCTTGTCTCAAAATAAATGAAAAGAATCATCATCATATTCCCACGACACAGTTCAGGCTGACTTCAAACTCTCAATTCTCCTTCTTAAGCTTCTGAGTCTGGGTGTGTGACCTTGCAGGGACCTGGATGTCCTTGAACACAAGAAGTAGACCTGCTGTCCTTGAGGTCCTGGAGGTCCTCCTGCCCCCGCCTCTCAAAGGCTGGAAATAAAGGTGTGTTCGAACACACCCTGCTTTACACCTTTCTAAAGGTCTAAACAAATACTTTTAATTTTTCCTGTCAAACCTCAAATATTTTATGTTGTCCTGGATTCATCCGCTACCACTAAGGACAGACAGTCTAGGCTCAGGTGACAGCTCACCTGAGAACATTTGCCTACAATGCAAAAGACTGAGTTTGATTCCCGGCAGCTTAAAAACCAGTGCACAACTACACACCCAAATGTAGAGCCCCAACCTTTCTTCCTGTTATGCTTGTGTTTAAGGTGGTCTTAAGAATTCAGACTTGGGGCATGGCGGTAGTGGAGCACTACTTTAATCCCAGCATCGGGAGGCAGAGGGATCTCTGGGAGTTCCAGGCCAGCCTGTTCTACAAGAGCTAGTTCCGGGACAGGCACCAAAGCTACAGAGAAACCCTGTCTCGAAAAAACAAAAACAAAACAAACAAAAAACCCACAAGAAACCGAAATTGGGGAATGATAGGTGCTGTTGGAGTGGGATGCTCTTGCTGTGATGAAAATGGACCAAACCCGAATGGGGGAGGGAGGTGTCTAACCCACCTTACATTTTATGTATATTACATAAAGAAATGGCTGAGGAGCTCAAAGTGGGTCAGCGGGTAGAGGAAGCATGAGGAATATGTCACCTATGTAAAAACCATGTTTCCACCAACATGATTTTAAGATTATGTCTTCAATTGAACTGTCATGGCAACACTTTTTTTTGGTTTATTATTATTTTAATAAACACACAAATGAAATGTAAGTGATATAAAATTATTTTGTGTATCTGATTAGCACCACAAATAGATCGATAATTAGGAACTCAGTATATTATAAAAAATGTACATCACAACTGAATAGTAAGAACACAGTTCTCTGATGTAGTAAGGGCTTCAGGACAGTAGAGGAACTTTGGAACACATCCTGCACACTTAAAAACCACTGGCCACCTATCTTTTAGGTGCCCTGAAACTTTCAGCCTAGACAAAGGTGGTCCAGATCGGTAATCTCAGCAATTAGGAGGTGGAGGCAGACCAAGAGGACTAAGAGGTCAAGGCCAGGAGCTGGAGAGATGGGTCAGTACTGTGGAGCCCTGGCTTCTCTTCCAGCAGACTAAGTTTGGCTCCTAGCAATCAGGTAACTGGTTTAGGGTTCCTCGGCCTCTGGCACTTGCATGAACCTCCTCACCACTTAAACGTAACTGAGGCAAGGCGTGGCAGAACACGCCTTTAATCCCAGCACTTGGGAGGCAGAGGCAGGGGGATCTCAGTGAGTTCAAGGCCAGCCTGGTCTACAAGAGCTCATTTCAGGACAGGCTCCAAAACCACAGAGAAACCCTGTCTCGAAAAACCAAAAAAAAAAAAAAATAACTGAAACAATATAAAGTAAACTCATAGGAGTTTAAAAGCACCAAGTGACACACCAATATTTTTTTAAGGGACAGAAAAGAGAAAAGTTCCTCCCATGGGTTAAACTCCTCCCATTTGGTCTGCATCGCTCTCCCTACTGCCTCTGGACATGCACACAGGGCCTCCTACGCTGCTATCCAGGATTAAACTCTAGAAATCCCCAAACCTCTGCTTTGGAAGGTGTGGGTGTCTGCATTGCTCACTTTAGTTAACTGCTCTGCACAAAGACCTTTATGTAGCCACCCTGAGAATTCAAGGACCAAAAGCAACTTTCCCCCTCTTTACCGCAAGCAAGAACAAAGTCTGGTCACCTGGTCATACACAAGGGGTTGCAAACATCTCCCGCAGCCATACGTAGCAAAGCATATTCTCTTGGGCTGCCTTATGGCCCTAAGTGTATCCACGAGCTGAGAACAAAGTTGAGAAAATACGCGTACGACAATGTAATTCCGGTCATAGCACTCCCGAGGGGCAGGGTACTTCTCCATGGTCATCTTGTTCATGTTGGCTGTGTGGTGGAAAAGTTCACGCAAGAGATTCATGGAGAAGTCGTTCTTATAGAAATTGACCTTGGTGAGCTGGGAGCATTGGCTGAGGGCAGGTAGGAGTTCACGGAACTGAGAGTCCTTTATCCTACACCCCTGCAATTCCAGAGTCTCAAGACTGTCTGCTCCCATCTCTAGGAGGACACTGAGAGGCACAATAGACACATTGCACAGTAGGACTCCACTCAAGTCCAGATGTTTTAGTTGATGAAGGCATGGACACAGCGCAAAGTCTTTCAAGTGTGACTGTAACAGTTGACAGTCAGTGACAGAGAAGGTTTCCAAGGGAGTCTTCAGGTTCCTAGGCAGAGACCCTGGGGTTAGTTCTGATAAATGATACTCAAGAGCACATGTAGTGATTTTACACAACAGAAGGGACATTTATCCCAATGTCATATTGATGGAAGGAAACTTCTATGGTGCTGCCTGTTGGGTTCTGCTCACTCAAGTCACACCCACAGCTGTCACCAGCACTGTGGGATGGGTCAGGGCACAGCTATGCAGCTCCTTTCCTCACTGACCCTCAGAATCCCAGGCAGGTTAACATACCCTAGGGTACATAAGGTAAGGACCAACCCATGAAAGACCTGAGCATTTCAGGTGGTTTCACTGCCCTCTAACTTTTCCCCCACCCCTGGGAAATACACAGTCTCCACCCCTGACACTGACCCCAAATCTCACTGTCAGCCATTTCCCATCAGTGCAGTCCCTACTTGTTCAAAGCATTTCCTGCATGGGATATGAGAGGCATGGTGGTGGCTGCCTACGGTCTGAGCACAGACCACCTGGGGAAAGATGCAGGGATTCTGCTCCTCCACTCTTTTGGTTCCCTTCTTTCTCTGTGCACTTCCCATTAGCTAACCCAGGATTCTAAGGGGGAAAGTACAGCATTCTCACTGAACCTGACCCTCACAACTGCTTTTGTGACATACTATGCACACATATCCTACCCCAAATCAGGCCTCTGCTTCCTGCGTGGTCTTGAGAGACCTTGATTCAATGACACAGGAACATGACCATGCTTAGATGTTCCAACGCCTCCTTCACTATTCTCAAAGGCCCGGCAGATACCAGGCCCACTACACTTTGACATAAAATGTAAAGTTGGTCTGGTAGCAGGAACAGCTCTCTATCCATCCTTACCTGAGCAAGAGTTTCACGTGCTCACTGAAGAAACAAAAGCCACGCAGATAAAGATGCTGGAGACCGCTGAGTCCAGAGAACTGAGAAAAGAACTTTTGCAAACAGTTCATCTCATCGAAATATGGTAGAAACCAAACTTCACACATGTTCCAATGGATATGCCCTAGATAAACTGTGTGAAGGTTTCTCATCTTTGGGAGGTAGGTAGAAAATTGTGCCAGAGTGCACCAGCTCCAATCTACAGTGAGTTCCAACACCTTGATGTATTCTAGCTCGAAAACACTCAGAAATGTCCTAGCATTATCTAGGGACTGCATCACAATCTTCACGTCCTTACAGCAGAGCTGGAGCGAGTCTTTTCTCTGCTGGGCCCACTGTAAGAAGTACATTTCTGCTTTCTCCATTCGGGAACTGAAGTAGAGGTCAATTCTCACCTTGATTCGTGGCCTCAGCTCATGTGTAGGAGGGGGCTGCCCTGCCTGCTTCACACTCACAGTCTCTACTGAGCAGACCCCATCCTCTGTTCCAGTCTGGATGGTTTTGAAGTCACAGGGCAACCTCTGAAAATCGAGGACTCGAAGTTCCCCCCTCCTGTGAGTAGAACAAGTCAAGTGTTATGACAAGAGAAGACCGGACAGACATTCAGCTCCCGTCTGGATTTGGAAGTGTTTGCTTTTTTCCCCAGTACTCAGTGTCCAACAAAAAGTCCTCATGGTCCCAGGGAATGGCTCTTTCTGAGCTGCATCCACAGCTCTGTCTCACTTCCCTCCACTCAGTTTCTCTAGACCCGGTACTACTAGTGCCTGTGGAGACAGGGACAGGCTCCTTCCACTGCACCCACTTCTTCTCTATTCCTCCCCACACCCAACTGCACTTTTCCATCAGAACTCAACACCAGTCAAGGCTTCTGTGGTCTTCCAAGCTGATGCTAACAAAGGCCTAATCTACCTCCGACCCCATTCTCTCAACCCCTGACATCTTTCCATGTACCCCAGAATCTTTCACTCGACCCTACTTACGTGGGGCAAACCTGCTGAGTCAGCAGGACATCCAGGCCATCCAGCACAGCATGAAAAATCTCTGAGTCGAAGGTGTTCATCATGCCCTTCACACGGAGGTAGGGGAAAGGCCAGGCTACCACCATTGCCTTCACCATCCCAGTGCATTGGTTACTGAAAGCCTCCTCAAACAGTTCTGGGAAGAGCATGTTGGGTAGCTTCCCCAGAGCAGAGATGGCCAAGGCCTCATTTCTCAGCAGAGCCTGCCTTGACAGCTCCTCCAGTGTGGGTATGGGCCAGATGCCCATCCTGTTAGAAGCTGGGAAAAATATCAAGAAAGACAACCAGGAAATATTCAAACACGATCAATATCCAGGAAGTGATACTGTAGAACACCTAACACACACACACACACACACACACACACACACACACACACACACACGCACGCACGTGCACAAACACAGCAGAGAGAAGCAGGTACTGAGGAAACAGAGTCAGGCAGTTTTCTGAGAGTCTAGAACAGAACAGGAGGTCACTGTTCAAAGTTATCTGAGATATGTATGGATTTTGTAGCCTTGGTTATAAAAGTTTCTTTTTATTATTGTTGTTGTTTGACACAAAGACTCTATTCCCGGCTTAGCTGGAATACATTGTGTAGACTATTCTGGCCTAAAACTCAGAAATCTGCCTGCCTCAGCCTCCCTAGTACTGGGAATAAAGGTGTGCCACCACACCCACACCCTACAGGTGGTTTCACTTTTTCAAACAAGATACTGCCCAGGCAGGGTGGTCCACGTCTTTAATCCCAGTACTTGGGAGACAGAGAAAGGAAGATTTCTCTGAGTTCAAGGCCTGCCTGGTCTACTTAGTGAGTTCCAGGATATCTAGAGCTCTTACCTAGAGAAGACCTGTCTTTTTTTTTTTATTATGTATACAATATTCTGTCCGTGTGTATGTCTGCAGGCCAGAAGAGGGCACCAGACCTCATTACAGATGGTTGTGAGCCACCATGTGGTTGCTGGGAATTGAACTCAGGACCTTTGGAAGAGCAGGCAATGCTCTTAACCACTGAGCCATCTCTCCAGCCCGAGAAGCCCTGTCTTGAAAAATCAAAAAGAAACAAAACGTAAAACTAACCAGAGACAAACTAGCCAGAAACTAAATGAACTGAACAACAGCAGTTGAAATATCACCAGATGTTTGATTAACAGCCCGCAATGTCAGCAACCAGAAGCTGAGGCTGGGTTCCTACCTACCCTGAGCTACTCAGCCACTTCTGGGACAATTTAGGCAGCATGGCAAAACCTTGTCTCAAAAATTAAAAATAATACAAATTTAAAAAGGATAAATTGCCTGCCGGTGGTGGCGCACGCCTTTAATCCCAGCACTTGGGAGGCAGAGGCAGGCGGATCTCTGTGAGTTCGAGACCAGCCTGGTCTACAAGAGCTCATTCCAGGACAGGCTCCAAAACTACAGAGAAACCCTGTCTTGAAAAACCAAAAAAAAAAAAAAAAAAAAGGATAAATATCGTATTTCAGACCAAGGCAAAGCTATATTTGGAATCAAAACCAGTCTCCAGTCTCCTCATCTAGACAGAAATTCAAAGTCCCTGTGCCATCTGTGTCTCATGTTGAGAGTGGCTGGGCTGCATAGATGTGGTGTCCCGATGGAAGGGGCTGACTTACCAGAGGTGGAAACTGGAGACCCTGCTTCTTCTTCCAGAGGGCAGACAGTGGCTCTGGGATCCCAATCCTTGGTGTCTTCTCTGGCTCCTCTGAAGCTTTATAGCACCTTCCCTCTAGTTCCTCCCCTTTGCAGTCGGCCCCACCCCTCTAATTTGATTGGATGTTTGAGGCTTCACCCTCTGACCCAAATTTGGGATTTTGGGTGTGTGTGGATGAGATGTTCAGGCGGGAAAGGGAAGGAACTGTGGGGATGGTGAAAGGTAAGGACCCGACTCGTGGATTCACAAACACTGAGATTTTCCCTTCTATTTATTTATTTATTTTTTATTTTCCCTTCTGCTGTCATCTCCATATTTCTTTTTTCTTTCCCTCTAGGTAGAATTCGATTTTCGATTGGTCCTTCATGTATCACAGGTTGTCCTAGAGCTCACAGTGTATCGGAAGCTGGGCCTCAACTAATGCATTTCCCCTGTGCCATTTTCTCCTGAGTGCTGGATTACGGGAGTGAGCCTCAAAACCCAATCCATAACTGGGCGGTGGTGGCGCACGCCTTTAATCCAACACTCGGGAGGCAGAGGCAGGAGGATCTCTGTGAGTTCGAGACCAGCCTGGTCTACAAGAGCTAGTTCCAGGACAGGCTCCAAAGCCACAGAGAAACCCTGTCTCGAAAAACCAAAAATAAATAAATAAATAAGTAAATAAAACCCAACCTATTTATAAACATTTTCGAGGCAGAGTCAGACAAAGGGAAAGTGTACTTTGGCATCCAGACCAGGGGATTAGGAATCCAAGATTGGAAGCCGCTAAGCGAGAACAGTGGCATCAAAAGTGACAATGAAATATTGACATGAAAAAAAAAGACACGTCTTTAGCAGGGCGGTGGTGGCGCACGCCTTTAATCCCAGCACTGGCAAGGCAGAGTTAGTCAGATCTCTGTCAATTCAAGGCCAGCCTGGTCTACAAGAGCTAGTTCCTGGATTGGCTCCAATGCTCCAGGAAAACCCTGTCTTGACAGATCAAAAAATAAAAAGGACTTAATTATACCAATTTTCTCATGATTCCTCAAAGATTACCAGCACCCTAACTATTTGACATTGGCACTGATTTTGCTTTACTGATACAAATTTAACATAATTTTTTATACTTTATGTTTCTACTCTTGTTTCAGATATTATGTATTTGAAGTTCACTTAAAAATGTAGGGACTGGGGGCTGGAGAGATGGCTCAGAGGTTAAGAGCATTGCCTGTTCTTCCAAAGGTACTGAGTTCAATCCCCAGCAACCACATGGTGGCTCACAACCATCTGTAATGAGGTCTGGTGTCCTCTTCTGGCCTTCAGACAGAATATTGTATACATAATAAATAAATAAATAAATATTTTAAAAAAATAAAAATAAATCTTAAAAAAAATGTAGGGACTGGAGAGATGGCTCAGTGGTTAAGAGCATTGCCTTCTCTTCCAAAGGACCTGAGTTCAATTCCCACATGGTGGCTCACAACCATCGGCAATAAGGTCTGGTGCCCTCTTCTGGCCTTCGGCATACACACAGATAGACTATTGTATACATAATAAATAATAAATAAATATTTAAAAAAATGTAATGTATAATTAAGAAATGGAAAGGAATAGTGATCTATAATTATCAAACACAATATTAACACTAGATATGTTTTCAAGGTCATACAGAGATATATTTTAGATAGATAAGTAATTTAGTAAGGTATCTAGGCAGAGAGTTTCAATCCACTATTCCACCCTCTCCATCCGTTGAAAACGCAGGTGGATCCTTTAGCATTTGCCCCAAGCCTGATGAGTTGCACTTCATCCCTGAGAGCCATGTTGTGGACGGAGAGATCAGAATCTTTCTGACCTCTGCTCCTGTACCATAGCATTTTCCTCTCCCCCACACTAAAAAGTTGAATGGAAACACAAAAGTTTAAACAGAAAGGATCAGAACAGCTGGCACCCAGGTCAAGAATTCCTTTTTGCACCAGATAGAGTCTTAGGCAATTGGACAAAATGAAGAGAACCACTGATTGTGGGTTGTCCAGACTCAGTGGGCAAATCTATAATATATTTCATGTACCCCACATTCAGCGAACACAGCAGAGAGGGGGTTGGGAATATTTCAAAAGCCAGAAGACCAGCAAGTGGACTGTGAGGTCAGACTGTGTCTCCCGTAACAGATCAGGAATCTACAGCCAGGCACCTCAACAATATGGGTGTCTGAATCCATTCTGAACAGGGGCAATCACAATTCAGGCACTATCCTGGAAGGGACAAATCTCCTAAGACCCCTCCCCCAGCTAAAACCTGCGGTTCAGTCAGGACAGCTGAGAGAGGGGGTAATTAGTCATACAATAGCCAGAGCCTCCTAGTTGGTTAAAGAATTCCAGGTGGCCAGACCTGAAATCATGTACAGGCAAGTAATACTTGACTGACTCTGCAGATTGTATTTATATATTAGGCATCTACACACACACAAACACACACACACACACTCACTTGTGTGTGTGTTTATGCCTATACGTATATATATGTGAAACATTTATGAAGAAAGAAACAATGAATTTGAGATTGAGCTGGGAGCATACATGGAAAGGCTGGAGTGAGGAAAGCAAAATTGAATAATACTATTATAATTTTAAAATATTATAACATACCAAAATACAGGGGTGGGTTAAGACTTGTCTCAGCAATTAAGACACCTGCTGCTATTTAAGAGTACCGTACTGGGTGCCCAGGACCCATTTCACAACTCACAAACCCCTGTATCTCCAGCTCTAGGGGAATCCATCACCCTCTTCTGTCTCATTTACCCACAGATGCAAATACATAATTAAACTTATTTTTTTTTGGTTTTTTCGAGACCGCGTTTCTCTGTGGTTTTGGAGCCTTTCCTGGAACTAGCTCTTGTAGACCAGGCTGGTCTTGAACTCACAGAGATCCGCCTGCCTCTGACTCCCAAGTGCTGGGATTAAAGGCGTGTGCCACCACTGCCTGGCTATAATTAAACATTTTAGACATAAAATATTAACAAAGATTAAAAAGCAAACCTAATCATAATCTGACCCAACTCAACAGTAGAACATTTGCCATCTACCTAACATCGTTCTTTTATTTTTCTTCTTCAGTTTCCTGAGTTTGCAGTGTTTTGAGTTAGATCCCAGAGAAAGGTTGTTTATGAGCAAGATGGAGTTTCCTTGTGGGTCACAAGATTAATAGTGGAGGTGGTCTCATGTTGTCTCACGATGTAATTTTCAGGTGTTTGTGTCATGAACAAAGAGTTAAAAAAGACACATACTAGTGAGGAAGTGGAGTTCCTTTTGTTGATACAGAAACACAAACACACAGCTCTGACCTCAAAAGGAATAAAAAAGAGTTTATCCTGGAGTCGTATATGAGTGCCATAGTGTGAAAACTGATTCAGCTTACTCCTAATTCCACATTTCAACAGGGAAATATTTTTTTGAAATTTGTATGGTACCAGAACAAAGCAAATCTTAAATGAAGGCAATTTTTAGATAAACTACTTAACAAAAAAGAAAGCAAGGAAGGAAGGAAGGAAGGAAGGAAGGAACGAAGGAAGTAAGGAGGGAAAAAATATATGGATTGTTGAAAACAACAGAGAATGGTTTCACCAAAGCTGAGAAATTTCTCCCATTTGTCTTAGATGTCACCTGAACTTTCTAAAGCCTTGTTTTGTGCAACTGGGGTTTTTACATTTAATACATTATAAGATATTTAGAATCCAGGGGGCTGGAGAGTTGGCTCAGACATTAAGAGCACTGATTGTTCTTCCAGAGGTCCTGAGTTCAATTCCCAGCAACCATATGGTGGCTGACAACCATCTGTAAGGAGATCTGGAGTCTTCTTCTGGCCTGCAGGCAGGATACTGTATAAACAAATAAATAAATCTTTTTAAAAAAAGGAAACAGAGATATGAAAGAAACACAGAGATAGTATGGGAAGGGAAGAGTCAGTGAACACTGAATTATTGAATCCTGAATCCGCCTTGTTTATTTTCCATATGTTTTTATACCCCAATACAAAAGGGGGAAGAAGACAGAAGACTGCCTTACCATGACACAAAGGACACCCAGAGCAGTTACTTGTTTTAATAACTGAAACATTAAGCCACTATTTTCTAAGGTAAGTATTCTGTTGCTTTGGGTGGAACGTGCAGTGAAAACACCCTAGACCAAGAGTCCTGCAGGCAGCCACTCCTCGGTCAAACTTCCTGAATGATGATGGAGCAGGTGTGGCTTGAATTCTCTGCCCCGTGGTCAGGGTGGAGCGGATCCACCTCTTTGGGTGTCTCAACCTCCAAAACCGGGAAGCACCGCTGTGGTGGACGAATCTCTGACCTTCAGTTAAGGTGGAAGCCATTCACATTTTCCGGGGCCCTACAGCAACAGGTTTAGGGAACTGTAAAAACATTTTCTCATTCAGGGGTTAATCAGGCTTCCAGTCTGGATTAGAGAATCCCCAGGTGAACCGGCTTTCCTGAGGGGTGGTCTCCTTGGCCAGGTGACTGACAGGGTCAGTTAAATTAACTCATAAGGTAATGTGTTGTTCTAATTGTTAGTTCAGATGACAATGGCAGGGTTCTCCCAGGTTCAGATGTCAAACTCAGATTCTACTATAAGAACAGGAGAAAGTAGGTTTCCTTTACCGACCTGAGCACACCGCCTTTCCTCTGCCTCCTCCCTGTGATATCAGTCACAGTTGCTGTGATGAAATACCCCAAGAGAAGCCACTGGCCTAAAGGAAGTCTTATTTGTCTCACAACTCAAGGGAACACAGCCCATCATGGTACGATGGCGTGGGGGCAAGAGTGAGAGGCACCTGGTCAGGCTGTGTGCACAAACAGGGAGCAGAGAGAAAGCAAGGCTGCTGCTCAGTTTGCTTTCCCTTTCATGTTCAGTTCAGGACCCCAGCATACAGGGTGATGACGTCAGCCTGTGACACAGGACCTCCACATTCAGAGTGGAACTTCCTGCCTGCTTCCTCTTCTCAGAAGATCAGCAGTTATGTTTACTTGTCACGGGTCTGTGAATTGCCACGGAGGTGGTGACAGGAGGCAGAGGGCAGTGAGAAACACCTGAAATGCCGTCACGTCTTTCACGGGTGGACCTCACCTTATGTGCCCTAGGCTATAACAGGGATTCTGTGTGTTAGCGAAGAAAGGAACTGCAGAGCTGCCCGCGGGGCCATCACAGCCATAGTGGCAGCTGTGGTGTGACTTGAGAGAGCAGAACCCAATAGGCAACACCGTAGACATTGACTTCCATCATGTGGTCCAAGTCACATTGGGACACACGTCCCTTCTGCTCTCGTGTAAACCCACCACGAATGCTCTCCAGCATCATTTGTCAGAACTGACCCCTTGGTCTCTGCCTAGGAACCTGAAGACTCTTTCGGAAATCTCTGCCACTGAATGCCAGCTTTTTCAGTCACTGGAATAACTTCTCACAGTGTGGCACCTCCTTCGACTAACACATCTGGACATGAGTGGTGGCCTACTGTCCAGTTTATGTACGATGCCTCTCAGTGGTCTTTTTTTTTTTTTTTTTTTGTTTTTCGAGACAGGGTTTCTCTGTGGTTTTGTTGTTTTTTTTTTTTTTTTTTTTTTTTTTTTTTTTTTTTTTTTTTTTTTTGGTTTTTCGAGACAGGGTTTCTCTGTGGCTTTGGAGCCTGTCCTGGAACTAGCTCTGTAGACCAGGCTGGTCTCAAACTCCCAGAGATCCGCCTGCCTCTGCCTCCCAAGTGCTGGGATTAAAGGCGTGCGCCACCACCGCCCAGCCTCCCAGTGGTCTTTAAAGAATGTGGCAGATACTCAGAAGACTCTGGAATTGCAGGGGTGTGGGATAAAGGGCTCCCAGTTCAGTGAACTCCTACCTGCCCCTAGCCAAAGCTCCCAGATCACCAAGGTCAATTTCTTTCTTTCTTTCTTTCTTTTTATTTATTTATTTATTTTTTCGAGACAGGGTTTCTCTGTGGCTTTGGAGCCTGTCCTGGAACTAGCTCTTGTAGACCAGGCTGGTCTCGAACTCACAGAGATCCGCCTGCCTCTGCCTCCCAAGTGCTGGGATTAAAGGCGTGCGCCACCAAGCCCGGCTATTTATTTATTTTTTGATAGTTCTTGACCTCTACATTTTTCTCTGCTCCCCTCCCTGCCTATCCCCTCCCCCCCTCAATCCTCTTCCAAGGTCCCCATACTCCCAATTGACTCAGGAGATCTCATCTTTTTATACTTTCTATTTCCCATGTAGATTACATCTTTAAAATTTTCAAACATTCTCTTGAGGTTATTTTTAAGATCATTTTCTTCTGGTTCATCCATATTTGGTTGTTCAGGTCTTGCTTTTGTAGGGTCTTTAGGTTTGACTGGTATTGCGTTCTGTTGCTCTTTGTGCTGTAGCATGTGATCTTACCTTTTCTACTCATCTAGGAGGTTCCAGGCTCCGAACCTCAGAGGACCTTCTTCCTTCCTCAGAAGTCTCCGACTCGCACTGGGACCTGCAGGGGTTCCAGGTTCCCGCCTATTCCCTTTGATGTCCCAAACCAATGCCTGAAGCAACAGAGGACCTGGCTCAGGCCTTCTCTCTCTGAGGTCCCAGACTCGTGCGTGGCCCCACCGAATTCTCTGGTTCCTGCCTATTCTCTCGGAGGACCCAGGTTCACTCACGCCCAGACTGGCAGAGGTCCTGGCTCAGGCCTAGTTCCTGGGAGGTCCTAGACTCTCGCCCAGAGCCACTGGGTGTTGGCTTAGGTCTACTCCCTTGAAGGTCCCTGATTCCTGTCTGGACCCTCGGCAGTCTCTGGCTCACTTGCTCAGTGGTTACTCTCTCGTACCTGTTCCAGTGGAGACCACTGACTCTGGATCTGGTCACTGGGTCAATCCTGATCTGCCAGTGTCCCGAGATTGGGTTTGCTCCTGGCTTCTGCTCCTGGTGGTGCTTGTTCTGTGTCTTAGGTAACTGGTTCAGTCCCACTCTGTTCTGGTGGAGATCACAGACTCTGAGTCAGGTCATTGGCTCAATCCTGGTCTGCCAATGTCCCAGGACTGGGCTGGCTCCTGGGGCTGGATTTGCTTGGGGCTTCTGCTCCCAGTGGAGCTTGTTTCCCTCAGCTCTCTCCATCCTAGGAGTCCCCAAGGTCAATTTCTATACCAATGATTCTCCGTGAATCTCTCAAGTAATCTTCTCCACCACACAACCAACTTGAGAAAAATGACTATGGAGCAAACTCCTACTCCTCTGGAGACCTATGAGAAAAGTCACGTTGCCATTTTCTCCCTTGCACACTTCTCCCTTGCTCATGCATACACTCAGGGTTATAGGGCAGCCCAAAAGGATCTCCCCTGTTACAAATATCTGTAGTAAATGTTTTATTTTTATTTATTTATTTATTTATTTTTTCAAGACATGGTCTCTCTGAGGCGTTGGATCCTCTCCTGGAACTAGCTCTTGTAGACCAGGCTGTCCTCGAACTCACAGAGATCCGCCTGCCCCTGCCTCCCGAGTGCTGGGATTAAAGGCGTGCGCAGCCACCGCCCGGCCTGTAGTAGATGTTTTAAATGCTGTGTGTATGACTAGGAGAGCAGACTCTGTTCTTTCTGGCAGTAAAGAGGGGCAAGTTACCTTTGGTCCTCGCCTTCTCATGGTGGCTACATAGAAGGCTTGGTGCAGAGCTGTTAACTAAAGTCAGCAATGCAGACACACCTTCTAAGAAGGATTGTGGGGGTTAATAGAGGTTTTTAATCCAGGATAGTCAGTGTAGGAGGCACTGTGTGCACGTCAAAATGGCAGTAGGAAGGGCAATGCAGAGCAAATCGGGTGAGTTTTAAGCCGTTATATGGTTTTCTTTTCTCTGTAACATGAAAAATATTTGAGTATAACTTGTTAGCCTTCAACTCCTATAAAACTTACTTTTCATTGTTTTTACTTGTGTTTATGTGGTTCAAGTCTACTACTGCAAGTGCCAGAGGCGTAGGATCCCTAAATTAGTTGTCTGACTTGGTTGCTAGAAGCCGAACTTGGGTCCTCTGGAAGAGAAGCAAGTGCCCTGCATTCCTGAGCAATCTCTCCAGCTCCTAGTCTTGAACTCTTCATCTTCTTGATCTGCTTGCTAAGATACCAATATGGACCACCGTTATGTGGCTTCTAAAAGCCTGGTGGCCATTGGCAGTAAGTCTTCAGGACATGGTCAAACTTCCCTCCACTCTCCTCAAGCCCTTATTATACCAGAGAACTGTCTTTGTGCTATTCAATTGTGATCTCCTTGTTTCTAAGATTCACTGAGCACACAATTATTCTCCTATCTGTGGGTCTAATCTGATAGCCACTAAAATTCCCTGGGACCACAGAGAACGGATCACAAGATACACAACGAAACCCACTTTAAGAATTTATTTAGGGAGAAAAAGACATGTACACAGGCCTGAAGAAGTTCGTGCAGAAAGAGTGTAGAGCTGGTGATTCCAGCTTTTAAAGGCTGCCTAGGGCATAGGCACAGGGGCTTAGTAGCTGTGGCATACATAGATCCCATGACCTTGCTGCATGTACATCAGGCAGGACATGAGGGCCCTGGGTAGCTATGTAAGTTGCCTGAATGTTTGATGTCACATGTGCGGTCCTGGAACCCGGATGTGCCAATGCTTGGGGTGGGTAGAGATTTTGCCAAAACGCTTGTGATGGAAATGGTAACAGCCACAAAACAATTTTGTATCACAATTTCATTTTATCTGTGTGATTAGTAAAATATATGTCCATGGCTTCAATATTGGTCAGTGTTGATGGCTGACTTCATTAAAGCAATTAATTGTAAGGTTTGTAAGGTTTTTTTTTTTATTGAGTATGCTCTGGGAAGAAATAAAATGTGAAAAGAAGTGATTGCCGTGATAGTACCATTTGAGACATAATCTTAAAATCATCCCTTGCTGGAAAACAAGTTTTAGCATAATTCATTTGGCATCATATTGCAAGAGTTCTTTGTAGTAATATGGAGCGGCGGCGGGGCTGCGTCCCCAACACCCCAAGCCGCCTGGCTCGGCTAGCTTATGCCCTGAAATAATTACACGGACACTGTATTCTTTTATAAACTGCTTGGCCCTTAGCTCTAGCCCTTACTGGCTAATTCTGATATCCCAATCAACCCATCTCTAACAATCTGTGAGCACCGGTCTTACCGGGAAGATTCTAGCCTAAGTCCATCCTGGGTCGGAGCTGTGGCATGGCGTGTGTCTGCCTGGGAGCTGGAAGCATGGCGTCTCTCCTGCGTCTGCTCCGGAGAGCTGTGGAGTCTGACCTCACTTCCTCTTCCTCCCGGCATTCTGTTCTGTTTACTCCTCCCACCTATCTCCTAACCAATGAGAGCCAAGCAGCTTCTTTTATTTTAACCAATGACCTTCCTCCATCAGTTCTTATTGGTCTTCACACAAACACAAGAAACAATATATTTGCAACCTAAAGCTATAAAGATGATAGAGAACAGCTAAGTTTTTATGCAAAATAGACACTTGATTCCTTGTGACTATGTATTCACAATTTTTTAATTTTGATTCTGTTTTTTTTCACATCCTGTATCTTGATCCTATTTGTTCATCCTAATGCATCCCTTCATATCTGCCCTCAGCCCCTGCACCATTAAATGCTGGAGTAAAAAGGAAGAAAATAAAATGAGAAACTTTTTTAAAAAGTGAGGAATTTTATAGAGGAACCCTGTCTGGAAAAGCAAAAACAAAAAGTTAGGAATTAGGACAGCTGGGAAACAGGCCTAGGACTGAAATCAGCCCTCTGAATGTGGGTGACAGTTTTGTGTGGCTTGGGCAGTTTGTGGGGTCACTGGTAGTGGGATGAACATTTATCCCTGGTGCATGAACTGCCTTTTGGGGGCTCATTCCCTATGGAGGGATACCTTGCTCAACCTAGATAGTGAGGGAGGGTCTTGTTCCTGCCCCGATGTTATATGAGACTTGTTGATTCCCAGTGGAAAGCCTTATCCTACCTAAAGAGCCAATGGAAGGCATGATGTGGGGGACTTGGTAGGACTGGGGGGAGGGAGGGTGGGGGAACTGGCATTGGTATGTAATAAAAAAGATTAAGAAAGAGAAAATAAAAAGATCACTTAAATCATAAAAAATGAAGAAGAAAAAAAATCTCATCATGGACAATGTAGTGCAACTCTAAAAGTCACACTATAACCCGATTTGTTCACACACCACTACTTGCAAGTATTCATTGCAAAGAGTCGTTTGTCTGGCTTGAGGTCCCTGGTCTTCACTACCTGTTTGATTCTTGGCTCCCACTAGGACTCTTCCTTGACATTCTGTGTTGTGGAGATCCTGCAGCTTTGGATCTACTGGTCAGGTCCCTTCATGTGCTCCAGATCATAGACAGGGTGGATGTTGGGGCAGATTAAATTATACTTAACCCTGGGTTTGGGCATGGGCAACTGTAGGGTTGGTTCATCAGACAGAAGATGGAGACGGCTCTCCTATGCTCAGTTCCTCAGATGACAGGGTTGGCTCTGTCGTGCTGCCCTGGCGAGGTGAAGGACTGATTTCAAATGTTGCCCCTGGTGGGGATCAGGGATAGCTCTTCCACTCTTATGACCCCAAGGCCAGCTCTCCCACCTACCTCCGGCATTGATGGGTTGGGGGTGGGGGTAGAAGAGGACACTTCTTCCTTGCCGATGTCACCAGAAAACAAATGGGAAATGGGGACAGCTCTCCTGTGGTCAGTTTTTGGGCTTGCTATCTCACACCTACACTAACTAGATTGGCTGTTGTACCACCCTGGTCGGGTACAGGGCCTACTGTTCTAGGCGTCACACCATACTGATGACCACAGCACCAGGTCTAACATGCCTCAGGCATTGCTGGGCAGAGGAGAAATTCTCCTCTATCCGAGCCGCCACAAGCAGATGGGTGATGGGGACAGCTCTCCCATGCTCACAATTTCAAGTCGGGCTCACCCACACCTCCGCTAACAGGTTCAGCTCCCTGCCACAAGTGCCTTTTACGCTGACAAACCCTGATATCCTTCCACTCAATCCACAGTGCAGGAGCTCAAACCCTGGACCCCAGGACAAACTAGGCTATTGCTCAACCATTGAGCTCAACCCACATACCTGAAAACTCAGCCTGTCCTTTTCACTGTGTGGTGCTGGATGCCAGAGCCACATGAGTCAGGCAGGTACCCTCCTACAAACAGCATCTCCATTTTAATTGGCCAGTTCATTTTTCTTATTTTTTTGTGAAACTGGGTTTTCTATTTGAAGACCATTTTTTAAGGTTAGCTGTATATGTGTGTTTTGTGGTTTTGTGGATATGAAAGTAGGGTCCCATCTAGGTTAACAGTCCTATCACCTGACGCCACCTTTTCAGAGCCATTTGAAAGCCACAGAATCTAAACTTGGGTCCTGCTAAAGAAGCTGCATGTTCTGGGAACTGGAGAAATGGCTCACTGAATATGAGAAGTAGCTGCTATTCCAGAGGACCTGGGTTCAATTCCCGGGGCTCATATGGCACTTTCAGGGGATCTGACATCTTCATACCACTGCATATAAAATAAGAAAGAGAATCCTGCAGAATATTTGCTTAAAAAACACTATGTGCGCCGGGCGGTGGTGATGCACACCTTTAATCCCAGCACTCGGGAGGCAGAGGCAGGCAGATCTCTGTGAGTTCGAGACCAGCCTGGTCTACAGAGCTAGTTCCAGGAGAGGCTCCAAAGCCACAGAGAAACCCTGTCTCGAAAACCCAAAAAAAAAAAAAAAAGTACGAGCCATCTCTCTCCATCAATGGGTAGTTGGTTTTTTTTTTTTTTTTTTTTTTTTTTTTTTTTTTTTTTTTTTTTTTTTGCTTTTGGTATTTCTGAAACTGTGTTTCTCTATAGCTTTGGAGCCTCTCCTGGAACTAGCTTTTGTAGACCAGGCTGGCCTCGAACACAAAGAGAGCCGCCTGGCTCTGCCTGCTAATTATTGGGATTAAAGGTGTGCACCACCACTGCTCAGCCATGGGTTGCTTTATAAAGGAAATACCACAGGAACACAGCCCTACAGACATGGGGTGAGCAAGCTGAACATGGCGGCTCACGGTGGTACTATCAGGGAGGCAAGAAAAAAAAATCAAGAATTCAAGCCAGCTTAGAGTACATGAGGCTATCAAATAAGAAGAAAATTTCTAATGTGGAAGAAAAATAAATGTCACAAACCCTGTTCCGTCTGCTCAGTGTTGTCTTCTCCCCTTCAGCCATCTCTGGTAGATCCCAGTGCCGAGGTCTGAGTACACGGGATGTTCATCCTCTGTGGTCCCTAAGCAGCCTTCACAGGAGGTATCTGCACCGCTCCCTCAAGTTGGAATTTTGGTGCACATAACTGAAGAACCACACAAAAGGAACATGACTAACTCACAGGCCAAGGACAAGAATAAGATAAGGGTCAGAAAAGCTTTTACTTTATTGCTGCCAATGTGACCCAGACCTCTGTTTCACTCGCCAGATACACCTAAGCCTGGCAGTGATGTTAATAACTGAAAAAGACCCCAGAGCAAGAGCATCCAGGTTTGCAGGTGCAGGACAGAGTCACTGTTCCACCAACAGAAGCCACATAGAAACACAAAATTGTCTGCTGACTCCACAGGACTCCGTCTGTCTGTCCCCACTGTCCCATTGTTCTCCCTGCAGGGTCCACCTCACTGCACGTCACTCTGTTCCTAGCCATGAGCCCTGAGACCCCAGGTGAGAGATGTGTCCCAAGCCTTCCATGTCTTCAAATCATAAGCCACATTCTCTACTTATGGCCAGCAAAAACAAAGTCTGGGTGCCTGGCCATACACACAACGCGCAGTACACTTAGAGCAGGCATAGGTAGCAAAGGAGATACCCTCGGGCTGCCTTCTGGCTCTGAGTGTATCTACGAGCTCACGGCAAATATGGGAAAATCTCTCTACAGAGATGTAACCTGACTCATCATAGCACTGCAGAGGAACAGGGTACTGTTCCACACTCAGCTTCCTCAAGTTGGCTGTGTGGTGCAAAAGGTCCTTCAGGATGGGCATGGAGAAGTCATTGTCATACAGGTTTAACTTAGTGAGCTGTGAGCACTGGCTGATGGCAGGGATGAGAACAGAGAGGTGATAGTCCTTCATCCAACAGCACTGCAAGTCCAGGGACTGCAGAGTGTCTGCCACCTTCTCTAACAGAGCTTGGAGAGGTGTCAGATATGAGATCAATAACACCACACCACTCATGTCCAGATGTTTTAGCTGACAGAGGCTGTGACTCAAGGGGAAGTAATCCAAGTCGCACTGTGACAGATGGAAGCCAGTGGTGCTGAGAGTCTCCAAGGGGGTTGTCAGGCACCTAGGAACAGACAAAGGGATTGGCTCAGAGAAAAGGTTTGAGGCTGTGTATCACGAGGGTTTATATGAAGGAAGACGGGGCACACGTCTCAAGGCCAGTTAGACTATATGAACGATGAGTGTGCCCGGATGCTACATAGGAAGTCTACTAAATCAAGTCACACCCACAACTTTCACCATTATTGTTCCCAGTGACTGGCAGGGAACCATGTACCCACTCTTCAAATTAAAGATTAGCTCTGGTGGCTGACCCAGCTCTCCACCTTGCTTACCTGAGTAACTGTTCCATGTGGTTTCTCAGAAAATAGACCCCAATTAAGAAGAGATGTTGCAGACAGTTAAACTTGGAGAACTGAGAAATCAATGTCCTGGCACACTCCTCTTCTATGAATATTGCTCTGTTGCCAAATCTCAAAGTGTTCTTGATAAAAGTCAGGGAGAGTTTGTGAAGACTTCTCATCTGGCCGAGGCAGGGAGTGAAACATTCCAGGGTGGACATATCATTCACCAAGTACAGGTCCAGTTCTTCAATGTGCTGCGGCTGGAAATTCAAGAGCGCTTTGATAGTGCATGCGGGCATTACCTTGATCTTCATCTTCGTACAGAGGATCTGGAGGGAGTCTTTTCTCTGCTGGGCCCACTGCAGGAAGCATGCCTGTTCTTCCCTCATGTTGGGCCAAAGGCAGAGTTCAACTATGACCTTCAGACGCCTCCTCAGTGCGTACCTGGGAAGAACCTTCACTACTTGCTTCTCTTCCACAGTCTCTGCAGAGCCCTCCCCACCCTCTGTTCCGGTCCATATTCTCCAGAAGTCATAGCACACTTGCCTCAGGTCGAGCACCTGAAGTTGCTCCCTCCTGTGGGCAGAACGTGCAAAGTGTCAGCAGACATGATAGCCCAACACTGAGCCAACTTACAATACACATCCCTAATGTCAGCTCTTCACTCCTGGCCAGGTATGTGTTTCTTCAGCACCGCCTGTCCAGTGGAGGAACTCAGGTGTGCTATGAACATTTTCCCTGAGCTGCATATGCAGACCTGACTACTTTCCTTCCATTAAGATACTTTATATCCACTGAGTTTCATTATTAGTGTTTGTAGGATGCCTGGGAGAGACGCAATCAATCCACAGTGGCTACATTTACTCTAAGCTCTATTCCATACTCAACTGTCTTTACTATAAGCAAACCATAGCTTAAGACCCCTGCATCCCGACATGATGATCCCAGCAGAAGCCTCTGACCCACTTACAAGGCCATTCTCCTAACCCTGTGGTCTCTTCAGTGTGCCCCATGTGCTCCAGGCTAGCAGACTTGGTTACTGCTCACCTGGGGTGAAACCTTCTGTCCAGATACGTGTCTATGCCATCAAGCAGAGCCAGGAAGGTTTCCAAGTTGGGAGACTTCATCAAAGTCCCCACAGGGAGGCAGGGGAAAGGCCAGGCTTCCACCATTGCCTTCACAATCCTAGCGTGTCTGTCCTGGAAGGCGTCCTTGAAGAGGCCTGGGAAGAGCTCCGTGGGCAGTTTCTCCAGAGCAGAGATGGCCAAGGCCTCATTTCTCAGCAGAGCCTTCCGTGCCAGCTGCATGAGTGTGGGTGGGGTCTGCACGCTCATCATGAAGGGTTTTCAGGCAGAAGGCTCCTGAGCAAGCATTCCGGGGAAAACATACTTTCAGGATAAAGTTTAGAAATCTCCCTCACCTAGCACAGTAACCACTCAAGGTAGAACTTATTCCCCCAGCAATGGTAGAAACATCGATTTCAACCATTGTCCTTCCTGGTGATGTAAAGTCAGACTTCCTCACCACCAGCATGGCAGCCTCTCTAGCCCCTGAATGGGCACAAACCTCAAAATACCTTGTGTGGAGCCGGGTGGTGGTGGCGCACGCCTTTAATCCCAGCACTCGGGAGGCAGAGACAGGCGGATCTCTGTGAGTTCGAGGCCAGCCTGGTCTACAAGAGCTAGTGCCAGGACAGGCTCCAAAGCTACAGAGAAACCCTGTCTCGAAAAAACAAAAAAAAAGCCGGGCGGTGGTGGCGCACGCCTTTAATCCCAGCACTCGGGAGGCAGAGGCAGGCGGATCTCTGTGAGTTCGAGACCAGCCTGGTCTACAGAGCTAGTTCCAGGACAGGCTCCAAAGCCACAGAGAAACCCTGTCTCGAAAAAAACCAAAAAAAAAAAAAAAAAAAAAGAAAAAACAACAACAAAAAAAACCAAACAAACAAAAAAACAAAAACCTTGTGTGTCCCTTGTTCCCAGTAACAACATCAAAAACCCTTGTATTGTGTTCAATGTTTAGCTTAATTCCTACCAAGGAGGATTATGGCAGTGGGTTCCTCCAGTTTTCTGGGCACCCTGTGTCAGAGCCAGACCACATCTAAAACAGCAAAGTTCTTTAATAAGAGCTTTATAGTCCTTTGATAAGGATGCAAACTAAAGCCCAAGTCAAGATTGAAGGTGCAATCGCAGTTCCTGCTGCTGTGAGTCTCAAGCAGAACTTCCCAGGAATCAAAGATATGTGATCCAAAGGTCTACAAGTGCTCTTATTCCAAAAAAAAACCCCAAAAGCGATCATTTGAGCCATGAGCAGTGGTGGTGCACGCCTTTAATCCCAGCACTCAGGACTCAGAGGCAGGCGGACCTCTGTGAGTTCAAGGCCAGCCTGGTCTACAAGAGCTAGTTCCAGGAAAGGCTCCAAAGCTATGGAGAAACCTTTGTCTTGAACCCCCCCCTCCAAAAAAATAAATAAAACAAATAAAAGCAAGCATTTGAATGGGCCACAGTATGAGGGAATGCGCTGGTAACCTCAGCACCCTGAGTCAGGAGGACCTTCATCTCCAGCCTAGCCAGAGCTATAGGGACAGTTTTAAGACAGCTTGAACAACACAGGAAAACCTTCTTCTCAAAACAATCATCAACCATAATGAAACCAGGAGCTATTGTAGATCAACATCTGAGATTCAGGTAAAACTTCATCTAGAACCAAACCCATTGTCTTCAATGTGTTCATCTGACGAGACAGAAATAAAAGTTTCCAGTCCCTTCTTCGGTCTAAAGGTCCTGATATTGTAAGACTTTAAGACAATCCTGAAGCCATTTCTGACAATTCTGAATCCTCTCAGCCTCTGTGCCACAGTGCTTCCCCTCCTCCCCTGGGAACCAAGGACCTAACAGCTACACTCGCACGAACTCAGTTCCTAAACAATTACCCATATACAGATGTTTTGATTCGGTCCCCTGGGAAACGGGGTCAAAATGACTTCTTACCTCATCTGATCTGGCAACAGCTCTCCAGCCAATTATTGGTAACAGCCCTTTCGAATAAGCCAATCAGACCCCCCCTTGCTTCTATGGCCCCTTTAAAAGTAGACTGTACCAGCTATTCGGGGTCTCTTGGCTTCCCTAATGCTGAGGGACCCTGTCAGGCCTTTGCATCGGCTGTGGTGGGTGAGGTGGTCTCTGTGGGCGACTCCTCCTCAGTGTTTGGACGCTAGAGTCCAACAATATCAAACCACAGGAGTCCACATGGGACATCCACTCACCACTTCTGAGCACTGATGACAGGTTGGTCTCTTTATCCCAGCCAAGTCAGGCAGTTCCTTTAGGCTCCAGGTCTCTGAGTATGTCCGGTGGATCTCCTGAAGCCTTTTGTTTGGTTGGTTTTTTTAATTTTGGTTTTTCGAGATAGGGTTTCTTTCTCCGCAGCACGTTAGTGTGTCCTGGCTGTCCTTGCACTCTAGCCCGCCCCACCCCTGCCTCCGCGCTGGGATTAAAGGCGTGAGCCAACACCACTTCCCTATTTCAGTCCCACCTTCCAACCCAACACTGCTATTTGATTAGATGGTTCAATCTCTGTCATTTTAATTCTGCAGAAAACATTCAATCATATTATTGATTTGAATTAGAACTCCTTGAGAAAACACCCCCACTGCCTTTCAAAAGTCTTGGATTAAACACAAATATTCCACTTGTTAATTAACTACACAACACTGAGTTTGTTGGTTTTTTTTTTTTTTGTTTTTGTTTTTTGAGACAGGGTTTCTCTGTGGTTTTGGAGCCTGTCCTGGAACTAGCTCTTGTAGACCAGGCTGGTCTCAAACTCACAGAGATCCGCCTGCCTCTGCCTCCCGAGTGCTGGGATTAAAGGCGTGCGCCACCACCGCCCGGCTTGATTTCTTCTTTTATTTGCTTATTTATTACTCAGTTTTGAATTTGTTGCACAGACTGTATCTTGCTCTGAAGCTGAGATTGTTTTGGCACTTTAACTCCTAGGAATCCTCCTGCCTCAGCATCTTTGCTAGGATTTCTCTAATGAATCACCAAACTTTGCTGAATTTGATTCATGAGACCAAAGTCAGTCTGGGTTTGACTTAGATTGGGATTTAGTATATTGTTGATAACAGTCATAAAAATAATTCAAAAATGTTTTTGTCAATGGACCTGGGAAAACACTTACTTGTCAGTCAGGAATATGTTCAGGAGCTCAAGGCCTGAACTGGATGCTCTGTGTCAATAAACTGAAATAGCAGCTACTCAAAAGGGTGAGGCAGGAGGATAGCTTGCATGCATTAATACGGTGGTCAGGGTGTTGGGGATGTACTCAGTTCCTAGAGAGCTGCCCAGTGTACACTGAGTCTTCTTCCCACCACTAACTGCACCAGACGTGCTAGGGCATGCCTGAGCCTCAGAGTTCAAGGGCTGGAGGCAGGAGGACCAGTTCAAAGTCATCTTCAGTTATCTTCAGTTATATTGTAAAGGCACTGACAGCCTGAGCCACATGAGACCTGCTTTCTAACCAATGAACAGAACGAAACAGAAGAGGCGGCTTATGAGGATATCTTGGCTCCCCAGATACAGAGTGTGCTTCAGGAAGGATCAGACCAGCAAACTTGCTCAAGGAGATGAACTCGAGAGTGGGACCTGGGGACTGGATAGTGCATCAGCAACAGTGAGCACCTGTTGATCGTCCATCCCCAGCACCCACGTGGTGGCTTGAAATGATCTTCAAAGGAGCAGAAGGAGAGGGAACACGAGCAAGGAACTCAGGACCGTGAGGGGTACACCCACACACTGAGACAATGGGGATGTTCTATCGGGAATTCAACAAGGACAGCTGGCCTGGGTCTGAAAAAGCATGGGATAAAACCGGACTTGCTGAACATAGCGGACAATGAGGACTACTGAGAACTCAAGAACAATGGCAGTGGGTTTTTGATCCTACTGCACGTACTGGCTTTGGGGGAGCCTAGACAGTTTGGATGCTCACCTTACTAAACCTGGATGGAGGTGGGTGGTCCTTGGACTTCCCACAGGTTAGGGAACCCTGATTGCTCGTCGAGCTGATGAGGGAGAGGGACTTGATCGGGGGAGGGAGAGGGAAATGGGAGACGGTGGCGGGGAAGAGGCAGAAATCCTTAATAAATAAATAAATTAAAAAAAAAGAAATTTATCAGTTGGCATGTAAAATAAATAAATAAATAAAAAGAGAGAAAGAAAAAAAAAGAAATGATCTTCAAGAGCAGTCTCTGGAGATCTGAAGCCCCCCTCTGACCTTTCTGGGCACCAGGCATACACATGGTGCAAATTCACACGGGCAGGCAAAACACCTAGAATGAATGTTTAAAAAAATATATAAATAAAAGTTTGAATTGTAGGTCCCAGGGCAGCTTGGTATACTCCTGCCAAGACAGGCTCTGTAGAGACCAACAGGAAAGAAGGCCTGAGTCTCAGTTTACCCTAAGGCAATACCTGGTTCCAGGAAAGACCACTATCTGAGCCCACCCAGGTACCACCCAGGAACGGACCATTCAAAAATAATTCCTAAAGTTCCAACTATTGTAGATAGGATCACTGAATGTTCCTCAGCCCAGCACACTGATCCCCCTTCCATCAAGACACACCTAGACAAACATCAGCCTTTCTGAGATTTAGAAATTCCTCATCCCAACCTAAGCTATTATAAAAACCCCACTACACTGGGTGGGGGTGGTGAATGCCTTTAATCCCAGCACTGGGGGAAATAGTGGGGGAGGTGCAAGAAGGGAGGCAGAGGCAGGCAGAGCTTTGTAAAATCAAGAGTAGCCTGATCTACGAGAACTAGTTCTAGGAGAGCCAGGGCTGTTAAACAGAGCAATCTTGTCTCAAAAACCAAAAAAGTAAAATAAAATAAAATAAAATAAAAAATAAAAATCCCAGTCCAACTGAGCTTGGGTTTCTCTGATCATGCAATGCGTTGGAAACACAGAGAGTCTGGGTTTGAACTTAAATAGGAATAAAGGCTTTTTGCTTTTATTTTATTTTAGTTTAGGTTTTTGGAGACAGGGTTTCTCTGTGGTTTTGGAACCTGTCCTGGAACTAGCTCTTGTAGACCAGGCTGGTCTTGAACTCACAGAGATCCGCCTGTCTCTGCCTCCCAAGTGCTGGGATTAAAGGCATGTGCCACCACCGCCCGGCCAGGCTTTTTGCTTTTAGACATGGGACTCAGCCTCCTTGTTGATTCTTGGGGAAGCTCCACGATCTGGGTATAACAGGATCAGTACCCGGAAATGGTGGCACACGCCTTTAATGTTTGGGAGGCAGAGGTTGTTAAGTCTCAGTGACTTCAATACTAGCCTGATGTAGTCAATTCCAAACCAGCCAGGCATACAGGCTAAGGACCTGTCTTGAAAATTATTTTAAGCAGGGTGGTGGTCGAATACAGTTCTCTGGAGGCAGGGTTAAATGGATCTTGAGTTCGGCCTGGTCTATAGAGTGAGTTCCAGGAAAGCAAGGACTACAGAGAAATCTTCTCTTGATAAACAAAAACTAAGAAATCTAAAATGGCTGAAAGACACTTAAGGAACTGTTCAACATCCTTAGTCATCAGAGAAATGCAAATCAAAACAACTTTGAGATTCCATCTTACACCTCTAAGAATGGCCAAGATCAAAAACACTGATGACAACTTATGCTGGAGAGGTTGTGGGGAAAAGGGAACATTCCTGCATTGCTAGTGGGAATGCAAGCTGGTACAACCCCTTTGGATGTCAGTGTGGCGATTTCTCAAAAAATTAGGAAACAACCTTCCTCAAGATTTAGCAATACCACTTTTGGGTGTATATCCAAAGGAGGCTCAATCGTGCCACAAGGACATGTGCTCAACTATGTTCATAGCAGCTTTGTTGGTCATAGCCAGAACCTGGAAACAACCTAAATGCCCCTCGATCGAAGAATGGATAAGAAAAATGTGGTAAATTTACACAATGGAGTACTACACTGCAGGAAAAATAATGACAGCTTGAATTTTGCAGGCAAATGGATGGAGCTAGAAAACATTATTTTAAGTGAGATAACCCAGGCACAGAAAGACAATTATCACATGTACTCACTCATAGGTGGTTTTTAAACATAAAGCAAAGAAAGCCTGTTGGACTTTAGCGTCCAAACACTGAGGAGGAGTCGCCCCCAGAGACCGTCTCACACACCACAGCCGATGCAAAAGCATGAGGATTTTATTAATTCTGTCATGACAGGGTCCCTTAGCATTAGGGAAGCCAAGAGACCCCGAATAGCTGGTACAGTCTACTTTTCAAGGAGCCACAGAAGCAAGGGGGGGGGTCTGATTGGCTTATTCGAAAGGGCTGTTACCAATAATTGGCTGGAGAGCTGTTGCCAGATCAGATGAGGTAAGAAGTCATTTTGACCCCGTTTCCCAGGGGACTGAATCAAAACGTACGTATATGGGTAATTGTTTAGGAACTGAGTTCGTGCATGTGTAGCTGTTAGGTCCTTGGTTCCCAGGGGAGGAGGGGAAGCACTATGGCACAGAGGCTGAGAAGACTCAGAGTTGTCTTAAAGTCTTACAAGCCAGCCTACAAACTACAATTCCAGAGAACATAGACACAATGAGGACACTAAGAGAGACTTACATAGATCTAATCTACATGGGAAGTAGAAAGTATAAAAAGACAAGATCTCCTGAGTAAATTGGGAGCATGGGGGACCTTGGGGGAAATTGCAGGAGGGAGGTGAGAGACAGGGAGGGGAGCAGAGAAAAAACAAAAAACAAAACAAACAAAAAAGAACATGTCTAAGAGAAATAGTATATTGGGGTGAAAATTCAGTTCATGTGGTTTAGATCATCAAGTGGTAAGCAGTTGCTTGGCACAGTGGTGAGTGTCTTTGGTAATTATGGCCAAACATTCAGGAAACAGATAGGAGGATTGCCGAGCCCAGGAGTTCAGGACCAGAGTGGGCAACCTTAAAGAGAGCCTTCTCTCAAAAAAAAAAAAAAAAAGCAAGAACTTAGCTTCTGTTGAGTACCTTTTGTGTTCCTGACCCAGTTTCAGAACTTTTGGGATACATTACATTATTAAATAAAACAAAAAAGAAAAGAAAAGAAAAACAAAAACCAAACAAAAAAATTTTTAGGGCTGGAGAGATGGCTCAGTGGTTAAGAGCATTGCCTGCTCTTCCAAAGGTCCTGAGTTCAATTCTCAGCAACCACATGGTGGCTCACAACCATCTGTAATGAGATCTGGTGCCCTCTTCTGGCCTGCAGGCATACACACAGACAGAATATTGTATACATAATAAATAAATAAATATTTTAAAAAAATTTTAAATTTTAGCCATTCTGACAGGTGTAAGATGGTATCTCAAAGTTGTTTTGATTTGCATTTCCCTGATTGCTAAGGAGGTTGAGCATGACCTTAAGTGTCTTTTGGCCATTTGAATTTATTCTGTTGAGAATTTTCTGTTCAGTTCAGTGCCTAATTTTTTAATTGGGTTAATTAGCATTTTAAAGTCTAGTTTCTTGAATTCTTTATATATTTTGGAGATCAGACTTTTGTCTGTTGCGGGGTTGGTGAAGATCTTCTCCCAGTCAGTAGGTTGCCTTTTTGTCTTAGTGACAGTGTCCTTTGCTTTGCAGAAGCTTCTCAGTTTCAGGAGGTCCCATTTATTCAATGTTGCCCTTAATGTCTGTGCTGCTGGGGGTTATACGTAGGAAGTGGTCTCCTGTGCCCATGTGTTGTAGAGTACGTCTCACTTTCTCTTCTATCAGGTTCAGTGTGTTCAGATTGATATTGAGGTCTTTGATCCATTTGGACTTGAGTTTTGTGCATGGTGATAGATATGGGTCTATTTTCATTCTTCTACAGGTTGACATCCAGTTATGCCAGCACCACTTGTTGAAGATGCTTTCTTTCTTCCATTGTATACTTTTAGTTCCTTTATCAAAAATCAGGTGTTCATAGGATTGAGGGTTAAAATCTGGGTCTTCTATTCGATTCCATTGGTCGACTTCACTGTTTTTATGCCAATACCAAGCTCTTTTCAATACTGTAGCTCTGTAATAGAGTTTGAAGTCAGGGATGGTAATGCCTCCAGAAGTTCCTTTATTGTATAAGATTGTTTTGGCTAGGGGGCTGGAGAGATGGCTCAGTGGTTAAGAGCATTGCCTGCTCTTCCAAAGGTCCTGAGTTCAATTCCCGGCAACCACATGGTGGCTCACAACCATCTGTAAAGAGGTCTGGTGCCCTCTTCCGGACTGCAGGCATACACACAGACAGACTATTGTATACATAATAAATAAATAAATTAAAAAAAAAAAGAAAAAAAGAAAAAAAAAGATTGTTTTGGCTATCCTGTTTTTTTGTTTTTCCATATAAAGTTGATTATTGTCCTCTCAAGATCTGTGAAGAATTTTGATGGGACCTTGATGGGGATTGCATTGAATCTATAAATTGCCTTTGGTAGAATTACCATTTTTACTATGTTGATCCTCCCAATCCAAGAGCAAGAAAGATCTTTTCCATTTTCTGGTATCCTCTTCAATTTCTTTCTTCAAAAACTTAAAGTTGGGGCTGGAGAGATGGCTCAGTGGTTAAGAGCATTGCCTGCTCTTCCAAAGGTCCTGAGTTCAATTCCCAGCAACCACATGGTGGCTCACAACCATCTGTAATGAGGTCTGGTGCCCTCTTCTGGCCTACAGACATACACACAGACAGAATATTGTATACATAATAAATAAATAAATTAAAAAAAAAAAACTTAAAGTTGGGCTGGAGAGATGGCTCAGAGGTTAAGAGCATTGCCTGCTCTTCCAAAGGACCTGAGTTCAAATCCCAGCAACCACATGGTGGCTCACAACCATCTGTAATGGGGTCTGGTGCCCTCTTCTGGCCTGCAGGCACACACACAGACAGAATATTGTATACATAATAAATAAATAAATATTTTAAAAAAAGACAAAGACTTAAAGTTCTTGTCAAGTAGACCTTTCACGTCCTTGGTTAGAGTTACCCCAAGATATAATTTGTGATCCTAGAGAAGCTAAATAAGAAGGTGAACCCAAAGAAAAACATGTAGTCATCCTCCTGAATATTGGAAGTAGACAAGATTGCCGGGCAAAAATTGGGAACTTGGGGGTGGGTTGGGATGGGGGTAAGGGGAAATGGGGAGAGAAAAGTGAGACGGGGAGGATGGGCGGAGCTTGGGGGAGTGGGATGATTGCGATAAAGGAAGGGTGGATATGGGAGCAGGGAAGCATATATCCTAATTAAGGGAGCCATCTTAGGGTTGGCAAGAGACTTGACTCTCGACAGGTGGTTATAGACTCTGTAGCTGAAGGCTGTGACATACAGAGAAGCTTATTTCTGTTGCACTGGAGTTTACTAAAATCAGGCAATGCCTTTATTGACTTTAGTATCTATGGGAGTCATCATAAATTGCCAGTATCTTGAGACAGATATTTAAAACCTTAATGGGAGTAAATTTAAATAGTATATGCCAGCATTAAAGACCTCTGCCCTGAGTATCAGTCTCCCTCGCTCACGTTGTCACTCTTACTGGTTTCTCTTATGTTTCGTAAAGACAAAAGGCAAAAAGCTGAAGCTTTCAAAGGTCCAGGTTCTTCTTCATCAGGCAGGACTTCTCTTGTGGCTTGGCTTCTTCGGTAGTCATAGCTGAGGTATTTTCAGTGTTAGGTGTCTTAAGGGTTCACTTTCTGCAAAGGACAAGGAAGCATAGAATTTACTTGCAAAAAACCCTCCAAGAGAATTCAAGTCTGGTGCTGGACTAGGTTTAAAATCCACGTCCAGTGGATTAGTCTGCTGTTTTTCTTACGCATGAGTTTATATAAACAGAAAATAACCTCTTCAAGTCTCAGGCTATAAACCCAGAACAGAAGAATAAATTGTAAGACTTTAAGACAATTCTGAAGCCATTTCTGACAACTCTGAGTCCTCTCAGCCTCCGTGCCATAGTGCTTCCCTTTCTCTCCTGGGAACCAAGGACCTAACAGCTACACATGCACATACTCAGTTCCTGAACAGTTACCCATATATGTACGTTTTGATTCGGTCCCCTGGGAAACGGGGTCAAAATGACCTCTTACCTCATCTGATCTGGCAACAGCTCTCCAGCCAATTATTGGTAATAGCCCTTTTAAATAAGCCAATCACAACCCCCTTGCTTCTGTGGCCTTCTCCTTTAAAAGTAGCCTGTGCCAGCCATTCGAGGTCTCTCAGCTTCCCTAATGCTGAGGGACCCTGTCATGACAGAATTAATAAAATCCTCATGCTTTTGCATCGGCTGTGGTGTATGAGGTGATCTCTGGGGGTGACTCCTCCTTGGTGTTTGGACGCTAGAGTCCAACTAAATAAATAAATAATAAATAATCGACATCTGTGTAGTCTGTGGTGCGTGATTCCGTGTTGCCATCTGTTTGACATATACATATGAAGAATATTCTCAAACACAGCTGCTAATGACCCTATCAATGCACTAGTGTTTCTCTTTGACTTAGAAAGACAAACCATTTCAGGCATTTCAGATAACCAAGTGTTTGGACAGGATATATAAAAACTATATCAGATTCCATGAGGAGCAAGATTAGCCAGATCATCACACTTTCAGATAAAATCATTATTATCTATAGAGATAAAGATATGGGAACAATTACCACAAATGAGAGTGGATGTATCACAAGATACAGGTTTGAGAACGGGTTGACTCCAGCTCTAGGTTAGTGTTCTACTAGGGTGACCTCTGTGTGAGCGGCTTGGCAAGCCCATCCGAGTTGACATAGGAGCTCTCCAGCTGACATCATCATCTTCATCAGAAACTCTAGCAGGAGGTAAGAAAAACAACAGCACATGCTGGAAGTTCCAGAAATGGGCCAATCATGTCTTCAGGTTAGAGTTCTGCTAGGGTGAATTTTGTGTGAGCAGTATGATGAATCTATCCTGGAAGACTTAGGAGCTCTTAGGTAGGGCAGTTTCATCAGGGTTCCTAGTCTGAGGCTTGGAAACTACGTCACATGCTAGAGGTTCTAGAAATGGATCTGATGGTAGTGTTTTACAGTGTAGGGTGCTGTTCTCTAGAACACGTTATACTGTAGGGCCCATTGCTCTACCCCTGCTCCTTATTTAAGTAAAGCTTACCATGCATTAACAGCCGCGGCAGCTAACTAAGCGTAAACAGCAGGGGCATAAGCAATCTGTGCTGCTAAGCCAGCGTTCTGTCCTGCACCAGTTAACATGCCAAGGTTATGCTGGGGGAAACCCACAATGGTGTTATGCAGTATGTTATTTTTGCAATTTTCCTGCATTTCGCCTCTCCATAACAAATAATCTCCCCCTGAAAGACAAGCTCTGCAAAGCTGCATCCAGTCACTGGTGTAAGGTTGAGTTCTGCAAAGCCACAGTGAAGGGGACATGAGTTCCATAGGCCATAACTACTTCTTTTAGTTTCTTTTTTTAAAATATTTATTATGTATACAATATTCTGTCTGTGTGTATGCCTGCAGGCCAGAAGAGGGCACAGCCCTTCTTTTAGTTTCTTTTTTTTTTTTTTTTTTTTTTTTGGTTTTTCGAGACAGGGTTTCTCTGTGGCTTTGGAGCCTGTCCTGGAACTAGCTCTTGTAGACCAGGCTGGTCTCGAATTCACAGAGATCCGCCTGCCTCTGCCTCCCAAGTGCTGGGATTAAAGGCATGAGCCATCACCACCCGGCTAAAACCTGTCTTGAAAACATTAAAAAAAAGAGTGAGCACCGAGACAGGTTGCACCCACAAGAGTCTTTTGTAGTGGATGAGATAAAGAAAATGAGCCGCAGGCATGCTTTCCTGGCACAGGGAAGGAAGGAAACACGTACAATCTTAGGTTCCAGTCACATCTTATGGAAGGTTGTGCATTCTGATGGAATCCTTGTCTCAGAATTTCTTTTTTTTTTAATATTTATTTATTATGTATACAATATTCTGTCTGTATGTCTGCAGGCCAGAAGAGGACACCAGACCTCATTACAGATGGTTGTGAGCCACCTTGTGGTTGCCGGGAATTGAACTCAGGACCTTTGGAAGAGCAGGGAGTGCTCTTAACCACTGAGCCATCTCTCCAGCCCTGTCTCAGAATTTATTGATGGGTCTATCTATGTCTGGCAGAAATGGAACTCTTGAGGTCAATGGTCTAATTGGTGTCTGGCTTCTATCAGTTCCTAAGGAGCTCTGGAGGCCCAAAATGATCCAGCCAGTGTACACACCATGTGGAGGTACAGATGATAGCTCTCTGTTCCTGGGACAAGCATGGCGGCCCACATCTTGGTGTGGAAATTTATGCTCTGATGAGGGCATTGCCCAGGGAAAGAAGCAATTTTGAACTTTTTTTTTAAAGTACTTTGTTTATTTTTTGAGATTACAAGATAAACATTCACTCTCCTCTTTCTTCACTCCAAACACTCACAAATATTCTTTCTTACTGTTTCAAATTTATGGCCTCCTTTTTCATTATCTTTTGTAGCACGCATATATGGGTATGGACATTAATATAAATGGACACATCTTGCTTCATCTGTATACTGTTGCTTGGACATACGCTTTCGGGGCTTTCCACTTAGTTGTGATTAGCTCTTTCCTAGAGAGGTGATTTCTGATGCTCTTGACATTTCTTAGTTGCCTGGAGGTTTTCTGAGGACCCCACCACCCCATGTCTATAGTGCGTGCAGACCTCCAACACTGTCTCTAGATCAGAATGCATGGCTTCCTACCTTTGTCTCCATCACCCCAATTCCAGTCCCTGTGGAGATTTACAGTTTGTATGTTTTGTGGTTTTCCTGTGAAATTATAATAAAATATAAAATAAAATATAAACTCTTTCTGAGTCTCTTCATAAACTTTCTGCAATGTTCTTAGATGTTCTTAGTCTCGTTGGTAAAAGGGCACCCTAATACTCTGTTAACACGTGTCTTTCTTAATTGCTTTTGTGCAGTTCACAAAACCTGAACATTGCATCACGACACGCCCTGGGACCAACTCCACTAACAATCCCTAGGCCTCAAAGGAAGTTATCTGTATCTTGATTACAAATGGCACACCCACAGCTTTGAAATTCTGGATTAAAATGTCTGGAATATGTTCAAGGGAAACAACCTAAATGCCCTTCATCCAACAAGTGCATAGTGAAAAGGTAGCAGGTGTACACTAAGGGATAGTAAGCAGACAAAGAAATCAAGATCATGAAATGTACAGGAAATGGAGGAACTAGAAAAGACCCTGCCGTGTATTTCTAGGGAGCTTGCAGACCTCCACTGTGGACTTTGAATCTAAAGACAGTCTGGTCTTTTCTCTGTCTCCTTCCTCATCAGGTTCCTGACTTTCTTTGTCTCCTTCCTCATCAGGTTCCTGACTTTCTCTGTCTCCTTCCTCATCAGGTTCCTGACTTTCTCTCTGTCTCTTCCTCATCAGGTCCCTGACTTTCTCTGTCTCCTTCCTCATCAGGTCCCTGACTTTCTTTGTCTCCTTCCTCATTAAGTTCCTGACTTTCTCTCTGTCTCTTCCTCATCAGGTTCCTGACTTTCTCTGTCTCCTTCCTCATCAGGTCCCTGACTTTCTTTGTCTCCTTCCTCATCAGGTTCCCGACTTTCTCTGTCTCCTTCCTCATCAGGTTCCTGACTTTCTTTGTCTCCTTCCTCATCAGGTTCCTGACTTTCTCTGTCTCCTTCCTCATCAGGTCCCTGACTTTCTTTGTCTCCTTCCTCATCAGGTTCCCGACTTTCTCTGTCTCCTTCCTCATCAGGTTCCTGACTTTCATCTGTCTCCTTCCCCATCAGGTTCCTGCTGGGATGTACAGTTTGCCTGTTTCCTCTCCCACTATGATAAAAATGGTCTGAGAGCCTCCTTCTGCATCCCTTTAATTCGTCCCTTCATCTCCATGGTAAAAGGTCTGAAGGGGAATTTCTAGAAGGATGCTCATCTGCAGAGGCTGACTGGATAGAAATTTAGTGAATGGAGAAGTGAGACCTTTTTTTTCTTTTTTAAATATATCTTTTTTAGCCGGGCGATGGTGGCGCACACCTTTAATCCCAGCACTTGGGAAGCAGAGGCAGGCGGAACTCTGTGAGTTCGAGACCAGCCTGGTCTACAGAGCTAGTTCCAGGAGAGGCTCCAAAGCCACAGAGAAACCCTGTCTCAAAAAAACCAAAAAAAAAAAAAATTAAAAAAAAATAAAAAATAAATCTTTTTATTTTTTTTAAATATTTATTTATTTATTATGTATACAATATTCTGTCTGTGTGTATGCCTGCAGGCCAGAAGAGGGCACCAGACCCCATTACAGATGGTTGTGAGCCACCATATGGTTGCTGGGAATTGAACTCAGGACCTTTGGAAGAGCAGGCAACCACTGAGCCATCTCTCCAGCCCCAAGAGGTGAGAGCTTTGCAGAGGTTGGGTTGTCACAGGCCCAGAGACTAGTTATGATTTATGCTGGGCTGTCTTTAGTACACTAAATAGACATCCCTTCGTCCCCTTTGTGTTAGTAACATCCTGTCATTACAGACACAGTCAGACATAACATCATAACTAAGGAATAAAACTTTTGAAATGCATTAACTTTTTTTTCTTTTTTTGTTTTTCTAGACAGGGTTTCTTTGTAGCTTTGGAACCTGTCCTGGAACTCACTATGTGGACCAGGATGGCCTTGAACTCACAAACATTTACTAGCCTGTGCCTCCCGAGTGCTGGGATTAAGGGCACGAGCCACCACTGCAGGACTCTGGAATGTATTAATTTTCTTTCTTTTTTCTTTCTCTCTTTTGGTTTTTCAAAAAGAGTTGTTTAATAGCTATGAAGCCAGTCCTGAAATTCACTCAGTAGAACAGACTGACCTCAAACTCCTGCAATTTATTAACTTAATAACACCCAAGTCCACCAATTTGACCCCAGAAGAAGCTATATTTTATTTCTTTAGAAGTCTTTTTAAAAGCTGTATCTCTGCATCAACAGAGGGAAAATTTTCCAACAAATATGTGTCTTAAAAGAAATGAAAAGGGGAAGGGAAATGGGAGGCGGAGGCGGGGAGGAGGCAGAAATTTTTAATAATAATAAAAAATGCCAAAAAAGATAAAAAGATAAAAATGTAAAAAAAAAAAAAGAAACGAAAAGGGGTTGATAGCTACGTATTGCTTGGTGTATTGTGTCCTGTGCATATGTGAAGCCCTGGGTTCCGCCCGAGGACCAATAAAACAAAATAATAAAAATAAACAGTTTCCAGGTGTTTTCTCATTTTTGCTCGTTCTTTTTTTCCTTTTTGGAATTTTTTGATATTTAACCTATGGTCTCCAACATATTATATTACAGGACTATAGCAGCCCTTTATATATTTGTTTATCTATGTAGGTTTTTTTTTTTTTCTTTTGAGACAGGGATTCTCTGTGTAGTCCTCGCTCTACTGGAACTTCCTGTGTAGGATAAGCTGGTCTCGAACTCACAGAGATCCTCCTGCCTCCTCCTCCCATGTGCTGAATTAAAGTCATATGCTTTCACAGCCAGCCTGAATTTTGTTTTCAAATATAAGATCCACTGCCACAAAACTTTCTATGACGTGAAGCTGGTCTTGAAATCACAGAGATCCACCTGCCTCTGCTTCATGTTAGCTAGGATTAAAGATATGTGTCAATCTGCCCAGGCGATTTTTTCTGATTGAGGTAGGGTCTTTCTCAGTGCGTAGGGAAGAGCAAGCGACATGGCAAAGGATGGCATCACGGGCACCATGATGTCCATATTTCTTTTCTCTTTTCTTTTTTTGTTTTTTTTGAGACAAGGTTTTTCTGTAGCTTTAGTGCCTATCATGGAACTAGCTCTGTAGACCAGGCTGGCCTCAAACTCACAGAGATCCGCCTGCCTCTGCCTCCCGTGTGCTAGGATTAAAGGCTTGTGCCACCATCGCTGGCAAATGAATATTATTTTTTCTTTTTGAGACAGGGTTTCTCTGTGGTTTTGGAGACTATCCTGGAACTAGCTCTTGTAGACCAGGCTGGCCTTGAACTCACAGAGATCCGCCTGACTCTGCCTCCCCAGTGCTGGGATTAAAGGCGTGCACCACCGCCGCCCGGATAAAGATCTTTTTTTTTTTGATGTCAATATTTCATTGTCACTCTTGATGCAACTGTTCTTGCTTAGCGGCTTCCAGTCTTGGATGCCTAATCTCCTGGTCTGGATGCCAAAGTACACTTTCCCTTTGTCTGACTCTGCCTTGAAAATGTTTATAAATAAACTGGATTTTGAGGCTCATTCGTGTATTCCAGCACTCAGGAGAAAAGGGCACAGGGGAAATGCATTAGTTGAGGCCCAGCTTCCGCTACACTGTGAGCTCTAGGACAACCTGGGCTACATGAAGGACCCATCGAAAACCGAATTCTACCTAGAGGGACAAAAAAAAAAAAAGAAATATGGAGATGACAGAAGAAGGGCAGATCTCAGTGTCTGTGAATTCATGAGTGGGGTCCTTACCTTTCACCATCCCCACAGTTTCTTCCCTTTCCTGTGTGAACATCTCATCCACACACACCCAAAATCCCAAATTTGGGTCAGAGGGTGAAGCCTCAAACATCCAATCAAATTAGAGCTTCAGGGTGGGGCTGACTGCAAAGTGGAGGAACTAGAGGGAAGGTGCTATAAAGCTTCAGAGGAGCCAGAGAAGACACCAAGGATTGGGATCCCAGAGTCACTGTCTGCCCTCTGGAAGAAGGAACGTGTTCTCCAGTTTCCACCTCTGGTAAGTCAGCCCCTTCCATCGGGACACCACATCTATGCAGCCCAGCCACTCTCAACATGAGACACAGATGGCACAGGGACTTTGAATTTCTGTCTAGATGAGGAGACTGGAGACTGGTTTTGACTCCAAACACAGCTTTGCCTTGGTCTTAAATGCAATTTTTCTTCTTTTTCATCTGTAATATTTTTAATATTTTTTTTTTTGGTTTTTTCGAGACAGGGTTTCTCTGTGGCTTTGGAGCCTGTCCTGGAACTAGCTCTGTAGACCAGGCTGGTCTCGAACTCACAGAGATCCGCCTGCCTCTGCCTCCCGAGTGCTGGGATTAAAGGCGTGCGCCACCACCGCCCGGCTAATATTTTTAATTTTTGAGACAAGTTTTGCCGTGCTGTGTTTGTGTGCGTGCGAGGGTGTGTGTGAGTGTGTGTGTGTTCAGGTGTTCTCCAATATCAATTCCTGGATATTGATAGTATTTGAATGAGTTAACATTTCCTGGTTGTCTTTCTTGGAATGTTTCCCAGGTTCTAACAGAATGAGCATCAGGACCCCACCCACATTGGAGGAGCTGTCAAGGCAGGCTCTGCTGAGAAATGAGGCCTTGGCCATCACTGCTCTGGAGAAGCTACCCAACATGCTCTTCCCAGCACTGTTCAAGGAGGCCTTCAATAGCAGATGCACTGGGATGGTGAAGGCAATGGTGGTAGCCTGGCCTTTCCCCTACCTCCGTGTGAAGGGCATGATGAACACCTTCGACTCAGAGATTTTTCATGCTGTGCTGGATGGCCTGGATGTCCTGCTGACTCAGCAGGTTTGCCCCACGTAAGTAGGGTCGAGTGAAAGATTCTGGGGTACATGGAAAGATGTCAGGGGTTGAGAGAATGGGGTCGGAGGTAGATTAGGCCTTTGTTAGCATCAGCTTGGAAGACCACAGGAGCCTTGACTGGTGTTGAGTTCTGATGGAGAAGTGCAGTTGGGTGTGGGGAGGAATAGAGAAGAAGTGGGTGCAGTGGAAGGAGCCTGTCCCTGTCTCCACAGGCACTAGTAGTACCGGGTCTAGAGAAACTGAGTGGAGGGAGGTGAGACAGAGCTGTGGATGCAGCTCAGAAAGAGCCATTGCCTGGGACCATGAGGACTTTTTGTTGGACACTGAGTACTGGGGAAAAAAAGCAAACACTTCCAAATCCAGACGGGAGCTGAATGTCTGTCCGGTCTTCTCTTGTCATAACACTTGACTTGTTCTACTCACAGGAGGGGGGAACTTCGAGTCCTCGATTTTCAGAGGTTGCCCTGTGACTTCAAAACCATCCAGACTGGAACAGAGGATGGGGTCTGCTCAGTAGAGACTGTGAGTGTGAAGCAGGCAGGGCAGCCCCCTCCTACACATGAGATGAGGCCACAAATGAAGATGAGAGTTGACCTCAACTTCAGGTCCGAACTGGAGGAAGAAGGAATGTACTTCCTACAGTGGGCCCGGCAGAGAAAAGACTCTCTCCAGCTCTGCTGTGAGAATGTAAAGATTGTGTTGCTGTCCCTAGATAATGTCAGGAAGGTCCTGAGTGTTTTCAAGCCAAAACACATCAAGGTGTTGGAGCTCAGCATAGATTGGAGTTGGTGCACTCTGGCACAATTTTCTACCTACTTCCCGAAGATGAGAAACCTTCACACACTTTATCTAGTGTGTAGACAAGAGAACAGATTTGGGATTCTCGGTCTACCACGCTTAGATGAGAAGAAGTTTGTACAAAAGTTGGCTTCTCAGTTTTCCGGACTCAGCGGTCTCCAGCATCTTTATCTGCGTGGCTTTTGTTTCTTCAGTGAGCACGTGAAACTCTTGCTCAGGTAAGGATGGATAGAGAGCTGTTCCTGCTACCAGACCAACTTTACATTTTATGTCAAAGAGTAGTGGGCCTGGTATCTGCCGGGCCTTTGAGAATAGTGAAGGAGGCGTTGGAACATCTAAGCATGGTCATGTTCCTGTGTCATTGAATCAAGGTCTCTCAAGACCACGCAGGAAGCAGAGGCCTGATTTGGGGTAGGATATGTGTGCATAGTATGTCACAAAAGCAGTTGTGAGGGTCAGGTTCAGTGAGAATGTTGTACTTTCCCCCTTAGAATCCTGGGTTAGCTAATGGGAAGTGCACAGAGAAAGAAGGGAACCAAGAGTGGAGGAGCAGAATCCCTGCATCTTTCCCCAGGTGGTCTGTGCTCAGACCGTAGGCAGCCACCACCATGCCTCTCATATCCCATGCAGGAAATGCTTTGAACAAGTAGGGACTGCACTGATGGGAAATGGCTGACAGTGAGATTTGGGGTCAGTGTCAGGGGTGGAGACTGTGTATTCCCCAGGGGTGGGGGAAAACTTAGAGGGCAGTGAAACCACCTGAAATGCTCAGGTCTTTCATGGGTTGGTCCTTACCTTATGTACCCTAGGGTATATTAACCTGCATGGGATTCTGAGGGTCAGTGAGGAAAGGAGTTGCATAGCTGTGCCCTGACCCATCCCACAGTGCTGGTGACAGCTGTGGGTGTGACTTGAGTGAGCAGAACCTAACAGGCAGCACCATAGAAGTTTCCTTCCATCAATGTGACATTGGGATAAATGTCCCTTCTGTTGTGTAAAATCACTACATGTGCTCTTGAGTATCATTTATCAGAACTAACCATTGGTCTCTGCCTAGGAACCTGAAGACTCCCTTGGAAACCTTCTCTGTCACTCACTGTCCTGATTTACAGTCACACTTGAAAGACTTTGCGTTGTGTCCATGCCTTCATCAACTAAAACATCTGGACTTGAGTGGACCCCTACTGCGCAATGTGTCTATTGTGCCTCTCAGTGTTCTCCTAGAGATGGGAGCAGACAGTCTTGAGACTCTGGAATTGCAGGGGTGTAAGATAAAGGACTCTCAGTTCCGTGAACTCCTACCTGCCCTCAGCCAATGCTCCCAGCTCACCAAGGTCAATTTCTATAGTAATGAATTCTCCATGAATCTCTTGCGTGAACTTTTCCACCACACAGCCAACATGAGCAAGCTGACCATGGAGCAGTACCCTGCCCCTCAGGAGTGCTACGACGAGTGGGAAAACATCTCCATAGACGCATTTTCTCAACTTTGTTCTCAGCTCATGGACACGCTTAGGGCCATAAGGCAGCCCAAGAGGATAAGCTTTGCCACATATCTCTGTGATTTTTGTTCTCAACGCTGTGTGTATGACCAGGAGACCAGACTTTGTTCTTGCTTGCAGTAAATAGCGGGAAATTTGCTTTTGGTCCTTGAATTCTCAGGGTGGCTACATAAAGGTCTTTGTGCAGAGCAGTTAACTAAAGTGAGCAATGCAGACACCCACACCTTCCATAGCAGAGGTTTGGGGATTTCTAGAGTTTTTTAATCCGGGATAGCAGCGTAGGAGGCACTGTGTGCATGTCCAGTGGCAGTAGGGAGAGCCATGCAGACCAAATGGGAGGAGTTTAACCCATTTGAAGAAAATTTATTTTTTCTGTCACTTAAAAAATATTTGTATTTAACTTGCTGCTTTTAAACTCCTATGAAGCCGGGCGGTGGTGGCGCACGCCTTTAATCCCAGCACTGGGGAGGCAGAGGCAAGCGGATCTCTGAGTTCGAGACCAGCCTGGTCTACAAGAGCTAGTTCCAGGACAGGCTCCAAAGCCACAGAGAAACCCTGTCTCAAAAAACCAAAAAAAAAAAAAAAAACAACAAAAAACAAAAAAACCCTCCTATGAGCTTACTTTACATTGTTTCAGTTATGTTTATGTGGTAAGGACGTACATGCAAATGCCAGAGGCAGAGGAACCCTAAACCAGTTACCTGGCGTGGTTGCTAGGAGCCAAATTTGGTCTGCTGGAAGAGAAGCCAGGGCTCTACAGTGCTGACCCATCTCTCCAGCTCCTGGCCTTGACCTCTTAGTCCTCTTGTTCTGCCTCCACCTCCTAATTGCTGAGATTACCAATATGAACCACCACATCCAGCCTGAGTGCTTCAGGGCACAAAAAACTAGGTGGCCAGTGGTTTTTAAGTGTGCAGGATGTGTTCCAAAGTTCCTCTACTGTCCTGAAGCCCTTACTACATCAGAGAACTGTATTCGCACTATTCAATTGTGATGTACATTTTCTTTTACAATTTACTGAGTTCCTAATTATCGCCCTATTTGTGGGGCTAATCAGATAAACAAGAAATTTTGTAACACACTTATATTTCATTTATGTGTTTATTAAAATGTTTATGCATTACGAAATATTCGTCAGTAAGGTTGCCTGACTTCCATAAAGCAATTAATTGTAAAGGTTTGTGTCAAGTACACTCTGTGTAAGAAAAACATGATAAAAAGGTGTTGCCATGACAGTTCCATTTGAGACATAATCTTAAAATTATCCCTTGCTGGAAAACATGGTTTTTACGTGGTTGTTATCTTCCTTGTGCTGAATATCACAAGAAGATGAACACTGGCCACAAGGCTTTATCTTGTCGAATAGTTTATGTATTTTACCTATATAAACAGTCAGTCCTGACAGACCAACACATTCTTGGGAAGGAGAATTCATACTCGACCTGTTCAATGATTGTCTCATGTTTTTCTGAGCCCATGCATCTGCAGAGGGGACAATGGCACTGTAAGCAGGTTCTTCCTGCCAGGCTCTTACATGGGACTCTCCGTCTTCATATGCAGCACACTTTATTTTTTTATTTTTTGGTTTTTCGAGACAGGGTTTCTCTGGTTTTGGAGCCTGTCCTGGAACTAGCTCTTGTAGACCAGGCTGGTCTCGAACTCACAGAGATCCGCCTGCCTTTGCCTCCCGAGTGCTGGGATTAAAGGCGTGCGCCACCACCGCCCAGCTTGCAGCACACTTTATGATGATGGGGTGACTCACAGCAGGGCCACAGAGAGGAAGATCTGCATAGAGGGGATCGCATTCTCCTGCACGTCTGGTTCATCTCCTGTAGGTACAGATTCTGTATGAGGGTCTGAACCCGGAACATGGAGATCCTGGGTCAACAGCTTACAGGAGATGGGTCCTGATCACCTTTCAACACCTAATAGAAAGGACCCACTGAGACCTTGGCTTAAAGATCAAGGAGCTGGGGCTGGAGAGATGGCTCAGAGGTTAAGTGCATTGCGTGCTCTTCCAAAGGACCCGAGTTCAATTCCCAGCAACCACATGGTGGCTCACAACCATCTGTAATGAGGTCTGGTGTCCTCTTCTACCCTGCAGGCATATATGCAAACAAAATATTGTATCCATAATAAATATTTTTTAAAAAAAGATTTATAAAAAAAAGATCAAGGAGCTGAAAAAGAAAAGGTATCATTACATACTAGGCAAATGTTCTACTTTGGAGTCAAGCCCCAGATGTTAGAAAATTTGAGGGTATTTTAGTTGTTAGTGGTGCTGTACACATTTTAGAGATACAGTTTCAATTTATTCAGCAGATTGGTTAGAAATTCACTGTGTTTTCGGTCCTGTAGCTCTATAATAGAGCGTGATGTCAAAGATGGTGATGCCTCCCGAAGTTTCTTTACTGTACAGGATTGTTTAAACAATCTCCTGTTTTTTCTTTTATTTTAAATTTAAATTTTTTTTTGTTTTGGTTTTTTGAGACAGGATTTCTCTGTGGTTTTGGAGCCTGTCCTGGAACTAGGTCTTGTAGACCAGGCTGGTCTGGAACTCACAGAGATCCACCTGCCTCTGCCTCCCCAGTGCTGGGATTAAAGGCGTGCGCCACCACCGCCCGGCCTTCTTTTTCTTTTATGAAGTTGAGCATTGTTCTTTCAAGGTCTGTGAAGAAATGTGTTAGGTTTTCGATGGTGATTACAATGAGTCTATAGATCGCTTTTGATAGGATTGCTGTTTTTATTATGTTGATCTTACCTATCCATGAGCACGGGAGATCTTTCCTTGGTATCTTCAATTTCTTTGTTCAAAGACTTAAAGTTCTTGTCAAACAGGACTTTCACTTCTTTTGCTATTGTCCCCCTAAGAACTGGCCTTGCCCTGTGGTCAGATTGATGACTATCTTAAATGTCAACACAGAACCTTCAGCTACTGGTTTAAGCAGAGGCAGAGATCCAGAGTGGAGCACTGGGCTGAGCTCTCAAAGTCCAGTCAAGGAGTGGGAGGAGGAAGAATATGAGCAAAGAGGTCAAGACCATGATGGGGACACCCACTGAACCAGCTTACCTGAGCAAATGGCAGCCCAAGAACTCTGGCCTGACAGGGAAGGACCCAGCATAGGACCAAACTAGGCCCTCTGAATGTCAGTAACAATTGTATGGCTAAGGTAGACTTCAGGGACACTGCCAGTGGGACAGGATTTATTCCTACTGCTTGTACTGGATTTTTGGGACCCATTCTCTTTGGAGGAATACTTTGCCCAGCCTAGATATAGTAAGAAGGGCCTTGGTGTTGTTCTGAGGTCTGCCTAATCTTTGCAGTGAGACTCTGCATTTATTTATGTCAGTTGCTGGATGAAGCCGCTCTGATGAGAGCTGGGCTACGTACCAATTGATCAGTATAACAGAATATAATTAGGAATCATTTCATTAGGTTTTTTTTTTTCCCTAAGGATGTTTGGTTCTGTCCTAGGTATCTGGGTCCTGGCCCTTCAGGCAGTGTTAGGTTTGGGCTCCCTCTCTTGGCACAGGTCTCAGCCTGCCCGTCATTCCTTGGCCACTCCCACAAATTCTGTGTTTCCTTTACACCAGCACATCTTGTAAGCGGTACAAAATGTAGGCTGAAAGTTATGTGGCTGGTGTGGTCTTCCAGTCGCCCACAGGAAGGCTTGTCTGGCTCCAGACGGTGGCCATGTCAGGATTCCTATCTCCCACTGCGTTTATGTAAGAACGCCCTAGCGGTCTAAGATGTCAAGCTCAGCTTCCTCCCAGCAGTTTTTAATTCCCTGTAGCTCTCCATCTAGGGAAGGGGTGGAGACCTGTGTTAATTACCCCCAGCCACAATGGCGTGTTAACTAGGGTTGTTAAGGTTCAGGTCTTATTTAATAATACCATTTTTTGGTGAGATTTCATTGTTGAGGATTAGTTTCCCTGTCCTATCTAAAGTGTCAGTATTACAGAAGACTTCCTGGTTCTCTGACTCTTGTAATCTTTCCACCTCCTCTTCCACGGTGCTCCCTGAGCCTCAGGTGTAGAGATTGTGTGGATGCTTCACTGAGGAATGGGGACCCCACTGTCAGATGTTCTCTGTGTTTTTGCTTGTTGTGGCTTTCTGCAGCAGCTTCTCTCTGATGAAAAAAACAAGGTGCTTTGATGAGGAGGGAGAGCCACACTTCTCAGTGGGAACAGGGATGAGTATTTAGAATGCAGATAGGACTTATACTGGTTTAGGAGAGATTCTCCTCTGAGGTCGATCCCCTCTGCAGCCATGGTGATTGGTGAGGTTTTCAGTATCAAGTCTGATTTCTTTCCTGTTCACACAGCCTTTAGTCCAAGATGTACCTTTAGGGATGTCATTGCCATGCTGGTCATTGTTGCGAGTGATCGGTGTCACAGCTCGGTAGCACTATGGAATGCTTCCATCCTTTGGCAGATTGTAGACCATCTTCCAGTATTATGAAAGGGAGTCCTTGGGGAGAAGGCTTTGATCAGCTCATGTCCTAATTCCAGGCCTAATGGGATCTTGAGCTCAATCTGCTAAGTCAATTTAGTGATGTGTCATTTCCAAATCAAAATTAGAGAGAAGCTTTGGACATCGATCACTGTTAAACAAATCTCATAGCACATTGCTGTTATTTTTTAAAAGTCATGGGGAAAGAGGGAACCTCTGCTAGGCTTGGTACATCATGTCTTAAATTCTAGCATTAAAAAGGCGAGGCAGAGGTAGGCAGCCCTTTGCGAGTTCAAGACCAGAGTAAGTTACAGGACAACAAAGGGTGTTACACAGAGAAACTCTGTCTCAGAATAACAACCAAAACACAAACAAGTGATTAAGAAAGTGTCTCCTAGATGCAGGCATGGTAGCCTATGCCTGATCCCAGTACAGAACCTGAGGCAGGCTGACCTCTGAGTTCAGGGCCAGCCTAGTTGACAGAACTAGTTCCAGGTCTGCTTGGGCTATGCAAGAAAACCCTATTTTGCAAAACAAACAACGGCTGGCAGTGGTGGCTCACGCCTTTAATCCCAGCCTTTGAGCAAGGGCAGGAAGATCTCTAGGAGCTTAAGGACAGCCAGGTCTGCACAAGGTCACACACCCAGACTCATAAGCTTAAGAAGGAGTAATGAGAGTTTGAAGTCAGCCTGAACTGGTCATGAGACTGTATTGAAAATATGATGATGATTCTTTTCATTTATTTGTTTTTGTTTTTGTTTTTCGAGACAGGGTTTCTTTGTGGCTTTGGAGCCTGTCCTGGAACTAGCTCTGTAGACCAGGCTGGTCTGGAACTCACAGAGATCCGCCTGCCTCTGCCTCCCGAGTGCTGGGATTAAAGGCGTGCGCCACCACCTCCCAGCTGATTCTTTTCATTTATTTTGAGACAAGGTTTCTCTGTGCAGCCCTGGCTGCCCTGGAACTCCCTCTGTAGGGCAGGTTGGCCTCAACCTCAGAGATCCTCTTGCCTCTGCCTCCCGAGGATTAAAGGTGTCTGCCAACACAGCTGTCCTAGAATGGCTATTTTTGGTTGTCAACACCTGACTGCATCTTTTTTAAATTATTTATTTATTTATTTGATTTTTCGAGACAGGGTTTCTCCGTAGCTTTTTGGTTCCTGTCCTGGAACTAGCTCTTGTAGACCAGGCTGGCCTTGAACTCACAGAGATCTGCCTGCCTCTGCCTCCCGAGTGCTGGGATTAAAGGCATGCACCACCACCGCCCAGCTCCTGACTGCATCTTGAATTAAGTAAAACCCAAGTAGCTGGGTACACCTGTGAGGGGTTGGTATTCATGAACTCATCTGAACTGGAAAGAAGTGGAAAGACATACGATCATATCTCTTTGCTCTGCATAATTTCCAGGTGAAAGCAATACCAGGTCATAATTATGCCTAACATGATATGAGGATCTCATGTGCAAACACATTATATATTTAACCACGTTAGAATTATAGCTAATATGATATAACTACCCCTCCTACAGCCACAAATGCATTTTAAATAAAACAAAACTAAAAACACAGTATAAATGAGTAATATGTCCAACCCAGCAGCTGTTGCAATGAAGAGAAGCTGGTTGGCCACCCAGTGGAAGAATCCAGAAAAAAAATACAACAGAACCAACAAAGGAGCAAACAGTAGCATGCAGGGGCTGCCACTTCACGGCAGAATTGAACCCGGAGGCAACTCACGTTCTGTGGGTCAGGACAAAACAAAACACCAGCCACAAAATCAGGAATCAAATAAACAACTACAACTCCCTGGGCCAAACTTGCCTGCCAAGCATTTAATCACTCATACAGTTGGGCAGCCATTTATTCAAGCTAAATCCAAACAGATCCCCCATGAGAGGCATGACCCGAGTGCAGGGGACTATGGCCATGACTATGCAGGCCTAAAAATATGAGCCTATTTTCAGATTGACCAGAGGTCAAAAAGACCTCTATTCTTTTTTTTTCTTTTTTTTTTTATTTTTTTCTTTTTTTTTTCTTTTTTTTTTTTATTTTTTGGTTTTTTTTTTTTTTTTTTTTTTTTTTTTTTTTTTTGGTTTTTCGAGACAGGGTTTCTCTGCGGCTTTGGAGCCTGTCCTGGAACTAGCTCTGTAGACCAGGCTGGTCTCGAACTCACAGAGATCCGCCTGCCTCTGCCTCCCGAGTGCTGGGATTAAAGGCGTGCGCCACGACCTCTATTCTTTCAATGTTATTGTGTTCCCATCTCGAACAAAGGTCCCACCTAGATTTAGACCAGAGAGTTCTGCTCTCTCAGGGCTATTGGCAACAGGTGTGACTAATATCCAGCCCTTGTGTTTCAGGCACTGAGAAGTAGATGTGTCTCTATTCTAAACAAAAGTCTAAGGACCCAACTAAGTTCCAGTTCCCTTAAGGAGATAACATTGGTTCCACCCTGGGAGTGGTTTGCCTACAGAATCTTTTGGTCTAGGGTGTGACCATGGCTTGTTTTGTTCTAGCAACAGAATGTTTAACTTGTGGTGGTTGGCTGCAACCTTCAACTGGTCTGTTCATTTCTTGGTATCATGTTAATGCAATTTTTTTCTCTTACTCCTACCTTTTGGGGTAAAATGTTTTTAAACAACTGGAAATTAAACGTGGGCGATTTCAGTAGTCATAGGAACTCCCTCCCGATACTACTCTATATGTCTTCATTTTATTCTTTTTACATCTTCATACTCGTTACTACATTTCTAAATTTCAATATCCCTACCCTTTTTGTCGAGGCTGGTCCACAACACATGACTGTTAAGTTATGAGCCTAGCACCCAGGCCTGAGAGTTGTATTGGTTTGGACTCCAAATCCCAGCATGCCAGGTCCTGACCCCTCCCTGTTGGGGGTCAGGACAACTCCCACAGAATTTTTAAGAGAGCTTCCAGAGGAGGAACATGTGGTCTCATCCCCTCCCCCACCCCTTTGGTACCATTGGTGGCCTCCCGGTTCCCCCTCAGGGCCATCCAAGAGCTCAGGAATCCTACTAAAACTGGATATTTCTTAATTTGGCTTGTGGTTGGGCTTGATTGGGATTTTTGCATGAGCAGAGAGCTCACATTAGGAAAAATTCCTGACATGACCAAGAGCAACTTGAAGAGGAAAGAGTGAATTTCCCCTCACAGCTTTTAAGTCCATCACTGAAAGAAGCTGAGGTTGGAATTAGAGATAGGGACCTGCAGGCAGATAGTGATATAAAAATCTGTCAGGATTGTTGATTACTGATCGCTGGCTGTCCTAGGTGCTTACTCTGCCTGCTTTCTGTGACCCTCCAGGACCACCAGCCCATGGGTAGCCCAGCAACAATGGCCCAGGCCCTCCCATATCAACCTCCAATTAAGGAAATGCACCACAGGCTGGCACACAGCACTCCTCCAATGATCTAGCTTGTGTCAAGTTGACATAATGCTACCCAGCCCAGCGAGCCCTGTCAACTGGACCACACAAACACATCTACTATAACTTTTCCTTTCTTATTCATCCCCAAGCTCTCATATCACTATTACATAATAGCATCTCAATATAAAACATTGCAATTTATAAAAGTCCACGAGTGTTTACAGTTCAAACAATTTAAAATTTCAGGGTTTTTTTGTAGGCTTAATTAATTAATTAATTGGTTTTTTTTTATTCTTTTATGATTTTTTTCAAGACAAGGTTTCGCTATAGCTTTGGAGCCTGTCCTGGAACTAGCTCTAGTAGACCAGGCTGGCCCCAAACTCACTGAGATCCGCCTGACTCTTGCCACCCTAGTGCTGGGTTTAAAAGCCTGCACCACCACTGCCCGTCTTTATTAATTGTTTTTACATCACAAACCCAATTCTCCCTTCTTCCTCTTCTCCTACTCCCCCTGTGAGGATCAATTTGAACAAAACTAAGAACACTCCATTATGCCCTTTCCATGGCACCAAGGTCCTCCAAGTTCACCAAACCGAGTTGAACACCACCCTATGTGAGACTGATAGGGTATGATTGATAAAACCACTAACCACATGGCTAATGACAGCTACTAACCACATGCCTCATCATGCATGATGTGTAATTGACTACTTTATTCTTCAATTCTGTACTTTCCCTCACCATAACTATCAGGTTATACGTCAGCTACCCCAAGACCCTCTGACAAGGTTGGGACCCACTTGTGGTTTTCCATTGTGGTTTTTCCCTTTATAAATTCTGCCCTGTAAATTCTCAATCACCACTCTCCTCTACCCGCTGCACTGGAGTGTTGGACAGTGGTCCAAGCTAGCTCAGGCTTGAAACCAATAAACTCATTTGTGTTTGCAGCAGATACCAGCTCTGTGGTGATCTTCTTTGGGGGTGTTGGGACAAGGCACAACATTTGGGGCCTTGTCCTGGATACCTTGGATACCCAGACTCCAGCACATGGGGTTTCTGACCCATTGGTAGGTCTCTCTGTTCCACTTCCTGTTTTGTTTTTGTCTCTATATCATTTTGTACTTTTGTTTTCTGAATCAAGTAGAGCGTGTGATGTGTTCTCTTCAAAGGCAAAGTGTGCTAGAGTCTCTCCTGAGTTGCTGAGACCACCAGCAGACCCACTGGAGAATGGACCACAAGGATCCGGAAGACATTTCAGATGCTGTGGAAGGAGACTGCTGGTTTGAGTCCCACCTCCCTGTGGAAAAGTTCAAGGTCTGTTTAATCAAGGACGGAAAGCCTTTTGTCAGAACAGTTTTTCAGTGTGATTGCTCCTGGAGGGCCACTCCCTCCTGAGAACACCAAGTTGCTGTTTTTGAAATTTTGTTGGTCATCTTGTTGGGACAAAATTTTTTAATGCCTTTTTATGTGTTCTTGATTTTGTGTATTGTTTATTGTTAGGTGTCTTTGGCTTTGTGTATCTGACTGAGATAGAAGTTATGGGACAGTGCCCCTCCTCACCCTCAGACTTATGTTGCCTCGTTTGAAGGATGTGACACTCATGGCTCTTAAACAAAGAATTAAAATTCACAAAGGAAAGTTCATTACTCTTTGCAGCACAGAATGGCCCACTTCAATGTCAGAGAGAACCTTGATGTTGGTCTGATCAGGGTCATGGAGGACATGTTCAAGGTCATGTTCAGACCTTACTTGGAAAGATCTGATAGAAGGCCATCTCTCTTAGGTTAAGGCTTTTATTCCCCCAGCAGGTCAAGATAATGGCAGCAGAGAAGATATATCCATCTGGCAGAGGCACCTTGACTGCTTCAGCTCCACCTGCATCCCCAATCTTGCAGGGTGTCTCAAAGCAGCCACAAGGCACTTTGCAAATTTGAGTAAGGTTTATGATGCAGGCAGGAACCAAATGAGAATCGGGCTGCATTCTTGGAGTGGCCACAGGAGCCTTTTAGAAGGCATTCACCATGTGACCCAGAGTCACGTGAAAGTGCAGCAGCTTTGACTTTAGCATCCCTTAATCACGAATCTTCAGATATCAAGAGGAAATTAGGAAGGCTTGAGCGCTTAGGAAAAAGAATATGGAGAGTTAGATTCAGTGGCAGAGAAAGTGTACAATGGAATAGAAAGTGCAGATGAGAAGGAGATGAGAAAGGAACAGAGCAAGAACCAGATTCTCACTGGCCTACTGCTACCTGCTACAGCAGGACGAGAGGAGCCCAGGATGCCACTGAGAAGCCAGGATGCTGAAGAGGAAGACAAGAAACTGAGAGGTAATAAAGAAAGGCCCCTACTGGGAAAGAATCAATGTGTATACTGTAAGGAGCAAGGGCACTGGGCTACAGACTGCCCAAAGTTCCCAAAGAAGAGGACTAAGGACAATGCCCAAATCCTTAGCCTAGGAATGGACAGTGATTAGGGAAGATGAGGTTCAATCCCCATCTCTGACCCCAGGGTAATTCTGAGAGTGGAGGGGAAAATGGTCAATTTCTCGGTGGATACAAGAGCTGAAAATTTAGGGCTATTAAAGGCATATGACAAATATAAAGACCCGAGCTCAAGGGGCCACAGGAGCAAAGCCCTACTTATGGACTACCCAAAGAACTGTGGACTTAGAAGTGGGCCTGGTAGCCCACTCATTTCTTGTAATCCCAGAATGTCCATACCCCTTGTTAGGCTGTGATCTATTGGCCAAGATGAAGGCTCAGATACATTTTTCTGATGAAGGGGCTTAGTTGCTCCATAGAAACAGGAAACCTGTCCATGTCCTGGTAACCAGGCACTTGACTGAAGAATACAGGCTACTTCAAGCAGTCATTGAGCCTGAACCCAAATTGGAAAAATGGCTCCAAAAGAGTCCATTGGCGGGCTGGAGAGATAGCTCAGTGGTTAAGAGCACTGTCTGCTCTTCCAGAGGTCCTGAGTTCAATTCCCAGCAACCACATGGTGGCTCCAAACCATCTGTAAAGAGATCTGGCGCCCTCCTCTGGCATGTGGGTATAAATGGAAGCAGAAAGTCGTATACATAATAAATCTTAAAAAAAAAGAAGAGTCCATTGGCATGGGCTAAAACAGGGTGAATGGATTGGCAGCACATCATCCCCCCGTTTATGGAGAGATCAAAGTCTGCCAATATCCCATGCTCCTAGAATCCAAGAATGGTATCATCCCATATATCAGGTGATTATTAGACTTGGGCATCTTCCAGCCTGTGCAATCAACATGGAACACACCAATGACTATAGACCAGTTAAGGACCTGAGAGAGGTTAATAAGGGTGATTGACATACACCCCACAGTACCCAACCCATATACCCTGTTCAGCTCATTGCTTCAAGGTCGCCAATGGTATACGGCCCTGGACCTTAAGGATGCCTTTTCCAGTTTTTCTCTGACTCCCAAGAGCCAACCACATTTTGCCTTTGAATAGCATGGCCCAGAGATTGAGGTCAGCATCCAACTATCATGGACCATACTTCTCACACCATCTTTGATGAAGCTCTGCGCGAGGACTTGGGTGAGTACTGGACCCCATACCCAGATGTTTGCCTGTTACAATATGTTGATGACTTCCTGAATGCTGCTCCAGACCAAGAGATCTTTTTTTTTTAAAAAAAATACATTTATTTATTTATTATGTATACAATATTCTGTCTGTGTGTATGCCTGCAGGCCGGAAGAGGGTACCAGACTCTATTACAGATGGTTGTTAGCCACCATGTGGTTGCTGGAAGTTGAACTCAGGACCTCTGGAAGAACAGGCAATGCTCTTAACCTCTGAGCCATCTCTCCAGCCCCACCAAGAGATCTTCTTGACTGCAACTGAGTGGTTACTTCAAGTCCTAGGAGGCCTAGCAGCCAAGATCTATTAACAACAGGTAAATTACTTGGAGGACATGTTGAAAGAAGGATAGTGGTGGGTCCTGGATGAACAAAAAGAGATGGTACTTAAGATCCCGGTTCCACCATGGCCAGACAAGTGAGATTGCAGCTCATGGATCCTAGGTTTTGGTGAATTAGCCAAACCTCTATATGAGGCCACTAAAGAAGGGCAGGACTTTTTATGGACAGAACACCATAGGCAGGCCCTTGACAAATTCAAACAAAGCCTGTTGCCAGCCCTAGCACTAGATCTACCAGAAGTAACCAAGCCCTTTTACTTTTTCCTGGATGAACAGCAAGAAATAGCTAAAGGTGTCCCGAGAATTTGGGACCCTGAAATTGACCAATAGTTGATTTGTCCAAGAAATTAGAGCCCATGGTGTCCAGCTGGCCCACCTGCCTTCACATAATTGCAGCCATGGCCTGTTGACAGAGTTTTCTGTCCCACCATTTCCACATTCATTTAGTCTTAAATAAATACAGAGACGCTTATATTAGTTGTAAACTGAATGGCCTATTATCTCAGGCTTATTAACTCCTATAACTTATCTTAGCCCCTAATACTTGTCTGTGTTAGCCACCTGGCTTGGTACCTTCCTTGGCAAGACAGTCACATCTTGCTTCCTCTGTGTTACTGCAGACTGAGCCTTTACTCTTCCCAGAATTCTCCTGTCTTCAACTGCCTATACTTCCTGTCTGGTGACTGGACAATCAGTGTTTTATTAAAATACGATTGACAGGGTACAGATCATTGTCCCACAGCACCCTTAATATATACCTTAAATATAATGAAAAAAAAAAGAACTCTGAATCGAATCTCCTTTGGTTCTTTTTCTCCTATTATCCATAACAACTTATAACCAACATTCTAAACAAAGGCAAACATCCATAATCCATTTTTTGGGAATGTGGGCATAGTTTTCCATGCTACTTATTAATGATTGGGGGCACTGATAATCTTATAGGACTAAAGAAAAATTTGAATTATGGTCAAATCTTGAATGGAATATTTGTGAGACTTTATCATATCAGCTAGCAGTTTTGAAGACCTTCTGGGGGGCTGGAGAGATGGCTCAGAGGTTAAGAGCACTGACTGCTCTTCCAGAGGTCCTGAGTTCAATTCCCAGCAACCACATGGTGGCTCACAGCCGTCTGTGATGAGATCTGGTGCTCTCTTCTGGCCAGCAGGCATGTAGACAGACAGAACACTGTATATATAATAAATAAATAAATTTAAAAAAAAGAAAACCTTCTGGATGTAAAACTTAGAGGAAACTCCAACAGAGGTCCTCTGAAACATTGGATCATCTGGGCCATCCACTCCTATTGGAGATTTCTCAGAGGATCTTCCTTGATCAAACTGAATTTTCTTAGCCCTGAATGAATCCACACCCACTCATTTCCTGTGGAAACAAAAACAAAAATAAAACCTCTTTTCCAAAGTAACATATCTTTTGACTTAAATTTTGAAGTCAAAGCATTTTCAAAATATGTACTTGGCAATGTTACTTTTGTTTGCATCATTTAATAGAATTCACTTTAACAGAATTCTGCACTAAAACAATCCAGTCCAGGGCTCTTTTTTTTTGAAAGATTTTTGATGACATCTTCTATTTCCTTGCAGTTTATAGGTCTATTTAAATTGCTCACCTGGTCTTGATTTAATTTTGGAATATGGTATCTATCTAAAAAAAGATCCATTTTTTTTTCATTTTTCAATTTTGTGGAGCACAGGTTTTGGTTGTATGCCTTAATGTTTCTTTGAATTTCCAAATGGATTAAAGACCTCAATATAAATCTTACCACACTGAACCTGATAGAAGAGAGAGTGAGAAGTGGTCTTCAATGCATGGGCCCAGAAGACCACTTCCTTAATATAACCCCAGTAGCACAGAGCAACAATAAATAAACGGGACCTCCTGAAACTGAGAAACTTCTGTAATGCAAAGGACACAGCCAATAAAACAAAAAGGTAGCCTACAGAATGAACAAAGATCTTCACCGACCCCACATCAGACACAGGACTGATCTCCAAATATATAAAGGACTCAAGAAATTTGACATTAAAATGCTAAATAACCCAATTAAAAATGGGGTACTGAACCAAACAGAGAATTCTCAACAGAAGAATCTCAAATGACCAAAAGATACTTAAGGAAATGTTCAACATCGTTAGCCATCTGGGAAATCCAAATCAAAACAACTCTGAGATACAATCTTACACCTCTCAGAATGGCTAAGATCAAAAACAGCAATGATAGCTTATGCTTGAGAAGATGTGGAATAAGGAGAACACTCATCCATTGCTGGTGGGAATGCAAACTTGTACAACCACTCTGGAAATCAGTATGGTGGTTTTTCAGAAAATTGTAAATCAACCTTCCTCAGGATCCAGCAATACCACTCTTTGGCATATAAAAGATGCTCAAACATACTACAAAAACTTTTATTTTTTTTAAATATTTATTTATTTATTATGTATACAATATTCTGTCTGTGTATGTTCCTGAAGGCCAGAAGAGGGCACCACACCTCTTTACAGATGGTTGTGAGCCACCATGTGGTTGCTGGCAATTGAACTCAGGACCTTTGGAAGAGCAGGCAATGCCCTTAACCACTGAGCCATCTCTCCAGCCCCTACAAAAACTTTTGTTTAACTATGTTCATAGAAGCATTATTTTAATAGCCAGAACCTGGAATCAACCTAAATGCCTTTCAACCAAAGAACGGATAAAAAAAACGTGACACATTTACACATTAGAGTACTACTCAGTGGTAAAAAACAATGACATCTTGAATTTTGCATACAAATGGATGGAATTAGAAAACGCTATCCTGAGTGAGGTAACCCATACCCCAAAAGATGAATATGGTATGTACTCACTCATAAGTGGATACTAGCTATAAACAAAGGACATTGAGTCTATAGTTCATGATCCTAGAGAAGATCCTATAGAAGAATCCTGTAAGTAATAAGGTGAACCTGTTGGGACTGTTTGGAGTCCTGGCCTCCAGCTGCTCTCCCCTGCTAGTGACCTTTACTTGGCCTTCTGATTTGAGCTGCTGAAAGCTGTGTCCAGCTCTGCTTCCTGAGCACGTGTTGCCTTGGTCTTGATTGAGGATCAGGGGGATGAGGTTTTCTCTGTTGGCTTACCTGACTGTGTTGGGTATATAGGCTCTGTGGTGCTATTCAATAAAGGGCTTCTTTTGCAGTGACTAGAGGTGTGTGTGTGTGTGTGTGTGTGTGTGTGTGTGTGTGTGTGTGTGTGTGTGATTAATCCTGACGTCCTTCACTGGGGTTTCAGTTCCAGGTCGTGCAGGCGCAGCAAATAAAAACAGATACAGATCCACCTGGAAATTGGAAACAGGATTTCCTGACAAAAGTGGGAACCTGGGACTACAGGGAGAAGAAGAATAGAAGGGGGAAAAGGATGGGAGAAGGGGAGGGTTGAAGAGAACTTTAGGGAATGGGATAGTCTAGATGGAGGAAGGACAGATATGAGAACAAGGAAAGAGATATTTTGATTGAGGGAGCCATTATAGCGCTAGCAGAAACCAGGCTCTAGAGAAATTCCCAGGAATCCACAAGGATTACCCCGGCTAAGACCCTAAGCAACAAAGGGGAGGTGGACCGATCTAGACTTGTCCAGTAGTTAGACAGATAAATATCTTTTTTTAAAGGTATTTTTTAAAAAATATTTATTTATTTACTTATTATGTATACAATGTTCTGTCTGTGTGTATGCCTGCAGGCCCGAAGAGGACACCAGACCCCATTACAGATGGTTGTGAGCCACCATGTGGTTGCTGGGAGTTGAACTCAGGACCTCTGGAAGAGCAGTCAGTGCTCTTAACTTCTGAGCCATCTCTCCAGCCCCGATAAATATCTTAAATATCACCATAAAACCTTCATCCAGCAACTGATGGAAACAGAGGCAGAGACCCACATCAGAGGACTGGACTGAGATACCAAAGTCCAGCTGAAAAGTGAGAGGAATGAGAATATGAGCAAAGAGGTCAAGACCATGATGCATTCACCTGCTGAAACAGCTTGCCTGAGCTAATAGGAGCTCACCAACTCCAGCTGGACTGGGAAGGAAATGAGCATAGAACCAACCTAGTCACTCTGAATGTGGTTGACAGTTGAATTGTTGGGGAAGACTGACAGGCCACTGGCAGTAGCCCCAGGATTTATCCCTACTGCATGTACTGGTTTTTTGAGATTCTATTCTCTTTGTATGGATACCTTGCTTAGTGTAGATATAGTAGGGAGGGCCTTGGACCTTCCACAAATCAATGTGCCTTACCCTCTCTGAGGACTGAATAGGGTGTGTTTGGAGGGTATGAGGAGGGAATGGGAGAAGACAAAGAAGTGGGAACTTGGATTGGTATTTTTAAAAAATCTAAAAATATATGTATGTTGGATTAATCCAGCAACAAAATCAAGTGTCTTTTAGCAGAGCAGCTGTGGCTCCTTCCTCAGCATTCAAACAATTCAAAGAGAACATAACATACACTAACCAGATTTTCTGTTTTCCATATTTATATGGCTTTACTTTAAATTTAATTTCTTTTAGTTTTACTTTCAATTTTTGGCTTGCTTTTTTTTTTTTTTTTGGTTTTTCGAGACAGGGTTTCTCTGTGGCTTTGGAGCCTGTCCTGGAACTAGCTCTGTAGACCAGGCTGGTCTCGAACTCACAGAGATCCGCCTGCCTCTGCCTCCCGAGTGCTGGGATTAAAGGCGTGCGCCACCATCGCCCGGCCGATTTTTGGCTTTTTGAGACAGGGTTTCTCTGTGTATCTTTGGCTATCCTGGAACTCATTCTGTAGAGGAGGCTGTCCTTGAACTCACAGAGATCTGTCTGCTTCTGCCTCCCAAGTGCTGGGATTAAAGGTGTGTGCCACCACACCTTTAACTCACAGAGATCTGCCTGCCTCTGTCTCCCACATTGGGATTAAAGGTGTATGCCCTCCCAGCACTCGGGAGGCAGAGGCAGGCGGATCTCTGTGAGTTCGAGACCGGCCTGGTCTACAAGAGCTAGTTCCAGGACAGGCTCCAAAACCACAGAGAAACCCTGTCTCGAAAAACCACAAAAAAAATAAAAAAATAAAGGTGTATGCCCCCACACCCAACTACTCTCTTTCTATTTCATTTTAAGGGCTTTATCCTTTTTTTTCTCTCCCAAGTCTACATATATTTTTAAATGTACTATAAACCATTTAGAGGTTTCTTTTGTCTGAATCTGTCACTTTGTGTATCTGTAATCCTTTTTTCACCAGGATAGCTTCTTAAAATGCTAAGTGTTTCTGAAAATCCTGAGGTGCACCATTGCTAGGGCAAACAAGGAACCTGCCTGCTTGCTCTGCCCAGTACACCAGGGTGGAACAAACAGTAGAGCAGGATGGGATCTAGGAGATGTTTTAGCAGAGCTCATTTTGATTAAAATATTGAATCTGAGAACTAAGACCTAAGCTTTCTCCTCAGGGAAAGAAAGACTCCAAATAAGGACTGACTGGAACCACTCTTTACTTAAGAAGGGGGCAGCCTAAGGGCTTAATTACTGCTCAGTCACTGGAACTGGTATTTTATAACAGCAATGTGACGTACTCTCACCCATCAGAAAAGCTTTCTTGTCTTTTGATTAATATGATTTTAAGAAGACTGTTAGCCGGGCGGTGGTGGCGCACGCCTTTAATCCCAGCACTCGGGAGGCAGAGGCAGGCGGATCTCTGTGAGTTCGAGACCAGCCTGGTCTACAAAGCTAGTTCCAGGACAGGCTCCAAAGCCACAGAGAAACCCTGTCTCGAAAAACCAAAAAAAAAAAAAAAAAAGAAGACTGTTAAATTGTGGATTTAACATGTGAAATTGTGGATTTCTTGTTAATTTAATATGTTAAATTGTGGATTTATTGTTAATCTCGTTCTAGAATTATGGTATTGACCTGATAATGTTTGTAACTGCTTATAAGATGTTGAGAAACGTTTGACACACCCTGTACTATTTAGACTTAATGCATGTGTTAAGAATTCTAGAATTTGATACAATGTAAAAAATTTAAGAGGTGCTCTAGACAAGCTAAAGAAACATTTTCAATTCAGGCGACCATCTTCTCCTTGAAATAGGAGACTATAGTCGTTAGGAGCATGATTATTCATAAAACATTATGATCTCTCCTGACAAGAAAGTATGGCTCCAAGACACAGAGCCCAAAGCTATTTCTCTCCTTTAACCTCTTTTGTTCCACAGAAGACAGCAGTCAGAGACAGGTTTGAAGCTTCTTCTCCCCAGATGCCTAAGAGAGGAGCTCACATGAATGGAATGCCGGTTTCAATGATTGGTGAACTTGAGTAAATGAAGGAGTCTTTGATTAAGGCAGATGTGATCATCTGTCCTGCTGCAGAAGAACAGGTTATATTATAATTATTAAGAGAGTGGATTGTAGGGCCATATTATGTAGACCCATATTTCTATATTGTATGGCAGTCAGAATTTCAGGCCACATCTCTATTAATCTTTATCACCACGAGGTCGTGGCCTACCAACAAAGTTCCAGCATTTCTGACTCTGGTGGTGGCTCCATAGCATCTTTCTGACTCCACCCTTCTTTCTCCCAGCATTCAGTCCAGTGCTCCCTGCCTACTTAAGTCCTGCCCTATCAACAGGCCAAGGCATTTTCTCTATTCATTAATGGCAATTACAGCATACAGAGGGGGCACCCACATCACCCAGATCTTCATCTTCATACAGCAGAGCTGTGGGGAGACTTTTCTCTGCTGGGCCCACTGCAGGAAGCATGCTTGTTCTTCCTCCAGATGGGGCCTGAGGTCGAGGTCAGCTATGACCTTCAGGCGCCTGTCAGTGCACATCTGGGTAGGACTGTCACTACTTGCTTCTCTTCCACAGTCTCTGCTGTGCAGTCCCTTCCCTCTGTTCCAGTCCATATTCTCCAGAATTCATAGCGCACTTGCCACAGGTTGAGCACTTGAAGTTTCTCCCTCCTGTGGGTAAAACTTCTGAAGTATCAGCAGAGCAGCTCAGACAGAAATCCTCAGACTGAAAGGGCAATCCTGTCTCCAGGAATCCTCAGACTGAGTGTGCTGAATGCTGTCTCCTCCTGCATTATGGTCCTCTCTCTGCCCAACTGGATCACTTCCTGTCTCTATCTGCCTAGTGCTGAGATTGAAGGTGTGAGCCACCACCTGGATCAAGCAGCCATGAATGACTTTGAACTCCTGATCTCCCTAGCACTGGGATTAAAGGTGTTACCACTGCTACCAATGAAATCATTGCCAACAGTCTATAGGATTAAAAGGCTAGAGATTGAACCAGCCAATCAAACTGCAGCTTGGGTTGGAAGGTGGGACTGCAATAGGGTGGGGAAAGTGAGCAGAAAGGTATTTAAAGAGTTCAGGAGGCCACTGCAGACACTCAGAGACCCGAGCCTGGAGGAACTGCCTGGCTCAGCTTTGAAAAGAAGGGCCCCTGTTGTCAATGCTCAGAACTGGTGAGTAATTGTCCTCCCTTGTGTCTTACAGTTTGATATAAAGACCTTTAGACCCAAGAAGGGACAGAATATTGGAGCCAGTGGGTTCGATTCTAGGTGAAGTTTTACCTTCATCTCAGACGTCAAACTACCATAGCTTGTTGATGGTTGATGATTGTTTTGAGACAAGGGTTTCCTACATTGTCCAAGCTCTCCTAGAATTGGGCCTGTAGTTCTAGCTAGCCTGGAAATCAAGATCATCCTGACTTGCTCTCTCTCATACTGTGGCACATTCAAATGAGTGTTTTCAATTGTTTTTGTGGAACAAGGGCTCACGTAGGCCTGTAGACCACATGTCTTTGACTCCTTGACTCTTCCTCTGCCTAAACCTTCTTCCTGGGGAGGTGTATCTGTTAGGGTCTGAGAGAAGCCTCCCAAAAAGACCAACAGCCATGTATGCAATAACAAGAGAGCTTTATTGATTCCCACATTGGGGTGGCAGCTAGCGAACCCCAAAGAGGGTCCCAAGCTTCTTATAAGCACAGTTAGGAGAATTCCGCAGAGGAGGGGCTGATTGGTGGAAGGTTCTAGTTATTAGGGACTTTCCATCAACAGGGTAGGAAAAGCTATCTTTAGTCATCCGAAGGCTGTTGGGGGGTGCCTGCTGAACCAGCAAAGAGATTTTGGGGGCCTGTTTGGTCAGCAGAAGGGGCTGTGGAGTGCTAGCAGTAGCCTTGGTTTGTCTGAGGACTGTCTGTTTAGCTCTGTCCCATTTTAGTGAACCAAAACCAAGGCTTAGATTTTTGTCAGGCTACAGGGAGAGTATGGTCTGCCTTTCAGCTTTCTTGGTATCCATGATTTACTTCAGTGTAACAATTCTGTTCACATAAGCCACTGAAGAGACACACAGTAGGGATATAACTAATGACTGGAGAGACAGGTCACTTTCCTCTTTATTGCAAGCATATGTGGTCTGCTTATCATAGGGACAGCATCAATGACATTGTGCAGACTCTTGTAGGAAATAAGACACTATAGGGCTGCCTTGGGGCATGGAGTGTATCCATGACCTCTGAATAAAGTTGAAGAAATCTCTCACTGAGGACATAACCCTGAGGTGCAGGACAATGCTCTATACTCAATCACCCTTTTCAGGTTCACTGTGTTTTGTAGTTAATTACATTCAACAATTTCTGACAGCGTCGTTGGTATGGGGTTTACCTGTGGTGAGGGGTTGATGCTGGCCTGAAGAAAGATCTTCAGAGGATTGTTGTATTCCAGAGGCCATTTTGGGAAGAACAAGGCTACTTCAATAAATGAAAGCAAACAAAGAGAATTCAAGCCCTTCAGTCCCATCAGCAAACATGGACCACACAAAACCATGTTGGTACTGGGATAAGAAGGACTTGGCTCGTACACCCTCACAACTTGAAGGACTTGATGCAGCCACTGAGGCCCAGTACCGCCGAGAGGGGGCTTGCTTCATCTTTGATGTGGGCATGCGTCTGGGCTTACCCTATGGCACCAAAGCAACAGGAATCACTTATTTTCATCGATTCTATATGTTTCACTCCTTCAAGCGATTCCCACGCCATGTAACAGGAGCTGCCTGTCTCTTTCTGGCTGGGAAAGTAGAGGAGACGCCAAAAAAATGTAACGATATCATCAAAGCAGCTCATAGCTTATTAAACGATGTCCAGTGTGGTGAGTTTGGAGATGAACCTGTGAAAGAAGTCTTGTTGCTGGAGAAGATCTTACTACAGACCATACAGTTTGATTTAGAAGTAAAGCATCCATACCAGTACTTACTCAGATATGCAAAGCAGCTCAAAGGTAATAAAGAAAAAATCCAGAAGTTGGTTCAAATAGCATGGACCTTTGTAAATGACAGTCTGTGTACCACCCTGTCACTGCAGTGGGAACCAGAGATCATAGCTGTAGCGGTAATGTATCTTGCGGAACATTTGCGCAAATTCAAAATTCAAGAGATGACCTCCAAACCCATGTACAAAAGGTGGTGGGAACAGTTTGTTGAAGATCTCTCTGTTGACATTCTGGAAGACATCGGCCACCAAATCTTGGATCTTTACACAAAAAAGAAACAACAGAGGCCTCATCATGCCCTTCCTCAGCTGCAGCAGCCCCAATCACTTCATTCTGCACAAGTCCCACAGTCACACCCATCGCAAGGCTCCCAGGCAGCACAGCCAGAGCAGGACCAGCAGCAGCACCAGGAGCAAGCACGGCAGCCCAAGGAACCGCCCCCACAGCCTAGTCCTCCAAGACAGGCTAAGCACACCATGGTGGATTATCCCGAGGAAGAGAACCAAGCCACAGCACCACCACCTAAAATTCCCAGACTTGAGACGACCACTCCCCTACCATTGCCTCCAGACTGGAAGCCTCCCATTGCTCTGACCTCAAGTGAAGCTGATGCAAGCGACCCAGTGGAAGCAAGTGACCTCCCCGAAGTCCAGATTCCTCCTCTAGCCAACCAGGCCCCTGTGCACCAACCACCATCATTGGGGCCTCCACCCCCACTGCCCTACAGCTATGTGACTGGGATATCCAGCAGCAGCTCTTACATGCCTGGAGAGGGCTACCAGAACCTGCAATCCATGACGATGACCAATGGTTCCTCCTACGGTGCCCGGCACCCAGCCTATGGCCCACCTGCTCACCTTCACTACCAGCCCCGTGCCTACTCCCCCAACCCACCTCCACCTCCTGTTCTTCCTCCCCCAGCTTCCTTCCTCCCACCCACCATTCCTCCCCCTATCCCAGGCTACCCTCTCCATCTCCCTCCCAACAACACCAATTTCCCACAGCCACCTCCATGCAGGCCACCCATTCACGTAACCCCTCCTCACCCTCTTCAAGGTTTGGGTTTGCCACCAGTCAGCTACCTACCTCCTGCTATTCCCCTTGAGGGGCAGCGCGCTGTTACCACACTTATCCCCCGACCTGGCATGCTGCCTGTCAGGGGGAGAGGATGGGCAACCTGGATGAGATAACAAGAAGTCCCTTTCCTTTTGTGTTTATTTATTTTAACCCTGGTATACCATTATGACATATTCATTAACAATACGATGTAAAAGACTGGACTTGGAAGGCTCGCTCAGTTCCTGACTAGAGAAGGCTGTCTGAAGATGGAGAGTACCGGAAACATGAACAGGAGGCTCAGCATCCTCTCCTGTGCACGCAGCTGCCTTTCGCTCTCACCTCACTGTACCCGCCATTTGCAACAGGTGTCCTCTCCTTCTGTGAGGGCGAGAGGGAAAAGGTGTCATCTCAGTGTAAAAATAGAGAATGACAATAACGTGTTTTTAGATACGATGAAAGTAAATTCTCTTATATACTAAGTTGTGGTGTCTCCATGAAAAAACAGCATAATAAAAAATGAGTTTTCCAATTGACTTGACGAATCCATTCAGTGGGTAGTAGCAGCAGGGTGCCTTGTATGTGCCAGACAGTTTCAGGGTAAGAGGGTCAGGCTGGGATGAGAGCAGTGCATCCTGGGTAGTGCCTGTTGTGGTGTGACCACATCCAGTCTCGGTTGCCTTCTTTGTCTATCACAGGGTTACTTTAACTAGTGAAGAAGCTAAGTATCAACATTGGCTCAGTAAATAGCTTCAGAACCTTTCTTCACTGTCATGCGAAGGAACCGATGAGGAGGAGACCCAGTCAGCAGGAAGGACACAGCAAGGATTACTCCACACAAGATCTGACATCATTCCCAAGGGTTCACTCACTCCTTCCACCTCAGCACAGACTCCTTCCTGTCCACAGTGCCTGGACTCTGGACTCTGACCCACAACTGCAATGTGATGTGCGTCCTCCGTACTCATCCCCTATTGTTCAAAACAGACAAAGCTGAGAGTGGTGGTGCACACCTGCAATCCCACCACTGTGGAGCTGAGGCAGGAAGAGTGAGGAAAGGTGAAGCCCGTAATGGGCTACACACGATGACCTCACCTGAAGAAGCCACCTGAACGTCATGGGGAATTGATGCAGGCTCAGCACAGAGCTCTCACTCCTGGGAACTGTGAATGTGAGCCCTTTCCCTAAAATACCTTTTCTCTTTCCTTTCCCATCAATTCCCCTCACTTTGCACACTTGCTGAGAAGGAGATCAGAACCCACTCTCACTAGCTCGGTCCACAGCTGGCTTCCGACTATGGCATCCCTCCTAGACTACCACCAGCTGACGTTGAGCTCTACTTCTTCACATTGTTGTATGATCTCTCACTCAGCATGAGCAGACAGTAAACCATCCCCCATTTTCTCATGTGTCCAGCACTGCTAATCAACCAGTGGCTACAGAGAGTGGGTGCCTTACGGAACAAGGCTTCTCTTCCGCAGAGAAAACTGTCCATCCTCCTGAATCAGAGCAGCTGGTCCATGTGACCCTTGAGGAAGTAGACATTATCAAGATGCAGCTTCTGGAGTGAGTCCACATTGAGTGACTTCAAGGTGAACTGAATGACAACTCTGTGGCTTCTACTTTGGAGAGTTAAACATGCCAGTCTGTGATGGCCCAAAAATGCGAGCCTATTCTACTCTGCTTGAACAGCAGAAAGTTTGAGGTTGCTCAAAGTTGTGACAACTGTGACTACACACCCTGACCTAGGGTTTAATTACTTGGTGTTTGGGACATTAAATGACCCATAGAGTTGTATCTTCTCCACCCTGTCCAAAGGTCAGAGAATTAAAGCATACTTCTGCTCCGTTTTTTGAATTAGGAGGTATGGACTAGGAAGTGGCTGCCTTCAGAATACTTAATCTAGGGTGGGTTCACTACCTAAACAACAGAATGCTTTTCTCAAGAATTAATGGCTTGATGTCTCAAAGTATTGAAGCAAGTAATTGTTCCGGTTATCCTTTGTACCATGATAGAGCAATCTTTTGTCTTCTTCCTCCTGTAGTATTGGAGTATAAAATTGTATGAAAAGTTAAAGACAGGTGGACACAGTACTTAGAAGTCAGAATTCAGCACTCAGGATTGACTGAATTGCCCTCCTGGTACTCCTATGTTTCTGTGTTTATTTCTTATCTCTGTCCCTCCTACCTAACATTTCTAGTCCTCACACCTGTATTCTGGTACGTAAGGACCTGATGTGGCTAGGACCAAGGCAGAAGTCACCTGCAATGGTGTCCCCTGTCATAAGACAGCCCAACGTGGCTTGTGTTGGAGAGAAAGATCTGTCACAGATGGCTCATGCAGCTGAGGTAGGGGTAAAAGTTAAGAAGGGAGGTAGAATTGTAGGTAGAATGCTCACACAGGTACTGCATGTATTCCAGGCCCAATATTACTAAGGTTCTCCTGTAGTTGTGAAAATACAGAGTCCAGACTCAGTCTTCCTAGAGCAGAGGTACACCAGAGCTTCCAAGACATCTGTTCCTGAGAGAGCATCCCATCCAGGGGTCTTTCCTTAAGTTCCTGGTTTATCCCATCCTGGAAGGGTTGCTTCACTCTCATCCCAGTGACCCACCACTGCTTGATTCTCTCTTGCAGCCTGTGAGAACCAGCCACCTGCCATGACTTGAAGTTCTTACCCATAGTTCATGTACCAGTTGTAATGGTTTGTCCTGTCCCCTTAAGAGTCAAGCCCCACCCCACTTACCACCCATTCTCTCACTTCCCCAAGCAGATCTTATTTCTAGTTCCCTTCCATCTCTCTCCCTAAGAGGCAACCCACTGCAACCACTCTGGGAACTGTGCTGTTTTACTTTTACCATAACATCAGTACTTCCAATTTCAACCTCTTGTTTGGAAAACAGCCAAAGGTCTTGGCTTCCAGTTCAGGAGCCAGCATGGAAACTCTACCTGTCTTCCAGCATGGAAGTCAGTCACTCTGTTCTCCATGGCTTACGTGCTCCCAAGACCATGTCTTTGAGTCTAGCCTGGAACACAATTAGTACATATGGGAGCAGGGATGGTTTCCTTCAGCCATTGCAATATCTGCCTCGAGTCCAGCACATGATGGCTCTCAAGATGGTTCAACAAGGGCAAAGCTTCTCAGTTTTCCATGCTGGTGCTAGCAGCAGTCTCTGGTCTACCTTTTGAATCAAGTTCTTCTTGACTCAAACTCCCCTTGCTATGACATCTTTTTTGGGTCTTACCTTCATTGAGACCTTATCTGGGTGTCTCTCACGTAGGGCATATCATTTCCACTTAGAACAATTTTGAATGTCTTCATGCATTACCTTCCTCTGTATCAGAGTTCCCAGAGGAAAATATGAGAAGGATTGGTCCTGCATTATGGTCCAGAACTAAGTGTGTCTTCAGGTTAAGGCCTGTTTGAACAGCAGTGGGAAGAAACTAAGGGTAGAGCCCCCATATCCAAGAGGTCAAATGTCTGATTCCTAGGCAGACTATCCCCTGCCATGTCTTGGAATGTGGGTGGGGGTCTGACACACGTCTTAATATAACTTCCAGAAGAAACAGATGCTGGAGAAATATCTTGGTAAAAAATGACCTGTCATGTCAATGCTTAGAGACCCTTTACTGTCATCACAGGAACTAAGTCAGGGCCTTTGTATGTGTATGGAGGTCAGAGAACAATCAGTAGAAGTCTGTTTTCTGCTTACACCATGTGGGCTCTTGGCATAAAACTCAAGGCTTCAAGCTGGGAGGCAAAGGCATTTTCTTGCCAAGCTACCTTGCAGAACCCTTACACTTTTTTTTTTTGGTTTTTCGAGACAGGGTTTCTCTGTGGTTTTGGAGCCTGTCCTGGAACTAGCTCTTGTAGACCAGGCTGGTCTCGAACTCACAGAGATCCGCCTGCCTCTGCCTCCCAAGTGCTGGGATTAAAGGTGTGCGCCACCACCACCCGGCCTTACACTTATTTTTAAAAATGAGAAACAAGACAGAAAGAAGGATGCTCATGAAATTGCTGGCGTGGGAGGTGGAACTGAGAAGCACAGGGTCCAGGTGGGCTGGCTATACTGAAAGGCAGTTAGGGCACAAACTGGATTGTGAGGAGGCTTACAAATTCCCTTAATACTCTGAATTTTGAAATTTTGTTTTGTTCTCTCTGTCCTACTCAAAATCTTTCTAGGTCACCCAGACTAGGATCAAACTCATGGATATCCTCCTGTTTCAGTCTCTACAGATTGGGATAAGAGACATCCACTACCAGCTAAACTGTGAGCTTTTGATTTAAATTTGTGAAAAACCTTTGAGGCAAGCATATACTTTTAGATTGTTTTCATTTTACATCATCTACATTTGTCTCTGTAAGTGTATAGCATATGTGTGTAGTATACTCAAAGGCCCAACGAGGGTATCAGTCCCCTAGGATTTTGTTGTTGTTGTTTTGCATTGTTTTGTTTTTCAACACAGGTTTCTCTGTGTAGCTTCGGAATCAGTCACAAAACTAGCTCTATCGACCAGTTTGGCTTAAACTCACGGATATCCACCTGCCTCTGCCTTCCAAGTGCTGAGATTAAAGGCATGATATTAAAACCACGTGACCAGTTCCATAGTCTTATCTGTGGCTGTGGGCCACCTGGAATGGGTGCTGGGAACATAACCTGGGTCCTCTATTACGAAATATAATCCCCGAGTGCTGGAATTAAAGGCAGGTGCCACCACCTTTTTTTTTTTTTGATTTTTCAAGACAGGGTTTCTCTGTAGCTTTTGGTTCCTGTCCTGGAACTAGCTCTTGTAGACCAGGCTGGCCTTGAACTCACAGAGATCCACCTGCCTCTGCCTCCCGAGTGCTGGGATTAAAGGCGTGTGCCACCACCGCCCGGCAAGAAGAACTTTTCCAAAGCATCATAACCTTAGATCCAAATTTTGAAGTCAAGGTATTTTCAAAATATCTATCTTGGATTAGTTCAGCAGCATTTATAAACTAAAGTCTTTTAGCAGCTGTTGCTCCTTCCTCAGCATTCAAACAATTCAAAAAGAGCATAATAGCATACAGTATCAAGATTCTCTGTGTATTTTCCATCTTTGTGTGGCTTTATTTTAACCTCTATTTCGTTTATTTTTACTTTTATTTTTTGAGACAGGCTCTCTGTATATCTTTGTCCTGGAATAACTCTGTAGACCAGGCTGTCTTTGAACTCACAGAGATTCGTCTATCTCTGCCTCCCAGGCATTGGGACACAGCAAAGGTGTGTCCTGCCACACCTTAAAGTCACAGAGGTCAATCTACCTCTGCCTCCCAAGTTTTGGGATTAAAGATGTATACTACCACACCCAACTACTCCACTTTTTCTTGTTTAATTTTAAGAACTTTAACCTTTAGCCTGCATATATTTTTAACACACTGTAAATCATTTAGAGGTTTTCTTTGTTTTTTAATCTCTCTTTACTTTATCTCCCTCTCTTTTTCTGACCACTTGAGCCTTTAAATTACTGAGCAATTTGGATAGGATTAAAACCATGGCTTTGCCGGCTAGATCCAGGCCATTTCTTAGCTTTCCAGCCTCATGGCGGAGGTACTGGCTGTAGCCATTTTTATTGCCACAACTCTATGGTGTTTCAAGGTCCTTGCCAGCTAGCAAGCTGCAGCATTCTGCTCACACACCACAGTCAGTCGGACTGCCTGCCTGAAAGAGTCAGAGTTTGCTGTGGCAGAATGGCCCAGAAAGCTGGCATTTTAAAACAGAGTAGCTTTTTTCCTGCTATGGCAGAAAACTGAAAAGCATGCATTCAGCTTTTCATCAACACCATTTAAGTGTTTCGTGGCAGGACCTCTAAAAAGAGCTGGAAGGTTTTGCAGCTAAAGCTGAGTCAGGAAGCCTCTCTTAGATGAGAGCGCTTGTTTGCCTCTAGCAAGCAGAGAAGACCTGAGAAACTGCTGCTACCAAGAAAACATGCTTTACTCTATTCTTTCCCAAGCTTTCTCGGGCTTTCTGTGGATTCAGTTATCCATGTCTGGGTGCCATTTGTAGTGAGGAACAGAGGGCTGCCTTCCTGCCTCCCAGTTCCCGGCTGCCTGGCTAGCTTATGCCCCAAAATAAGAACACACAAATTGTATTCATTTAAACACTGCCTAACTCTCACATCTTGCTTAACCCATTTCTATTAATGTGTGTAGAACCACAAATGCATAGAGGAGCCAAGTCACATACCCAACTATCTCCATAATTGTTCCCAGTGACTGGCAGGTACCATACACCCACTAATCCTTCAAGTTAAAGAGAAAGATTTCCTCTATTAGCTGACCCTATTAGTTACCTGAGTAACTGTTCCATGTGGTCTCTCAGAAAGTAGACCCAATTTATGGATAGATGCTACAGACAGTTGAAGGTAGAGAACTGAGATTGAACTGGCTGACGTATTTCTCTTCTGTGTCTGCTGTCCTGTTGCCAATTTCCAAGGTTTTCTTGTAGATGTGTGAGGGAGAGTTTGTGAAGACTTCTCATCTGGCCAAAACAGGGAGCTGTGTGGAAATAATCCCACCTCCAGTTCAGTTCCAGCTCCTCAATGTGCCATGGCTGGAAAACATTCAAGGTCTTTTTTATAGAGCATACAGGCAGAGCACAGATCTTCATCTTCATATAGCAAAGCTGTAGGAAGCCTTTTCTCTGCTGGGCCCACTGCAGGAAGCATGCTTGTTCTTCCTCCAGATGGGGCCTGAGGCAGAGGTCAGCTATGACCTTCAGAAGCCTCCTCAGTGCCTGTCTGGGAAGGACCTTTACTACTTGCTCCCCATCTACAGTCTCTGCTGAGCAGTTCCCTTCCTCTGTTCTGGTTTGTATTCTCCAGAAGTCATGGCACACATGCCTCAGGTCGAGCACCTGATGTTTCTCCTTCCTGTAGATAAAACCTGTGAAGTGTAAGCAGACATGACAGTCCAACACGGAGCCAACTTTCACTATACATTTCTAATGTCAGCTCTTCCCTCCTGGCAAGGTGTGTGTCTCTTGAGCACCGAGTGCCCAGTGTAGGAATTCACGTGTGCTATGGACATTTTCCCTGAGCTGCATATGCAGACCTGACTACTTTCCTTCCATTAAGATACTTCATATCCACTGAGTCCCATGATTAGTGTTTGTGGGATACCAGGGAGAGACATTCCACATTGGCTAAATCTACTCTAAGCTCTATTCCATATTCAACTGTCTTTACTATAAGCAAACCATAGCTTTCAAGACCCCTGCATCCCTGCATGATGATCCCAGCAGCCTCTGACCCACTTACAAGTCCGTTCTTCCAACCCTGCGGTCTCCAGTGTGCTCCATGTGCTCCAGGCTAGCAGACTTGGTTACTGCTCCCTGAAATGAAGCCTTCTGGCCAACTGCATGTCTATGCCATCTAGCACTGTCTGTAAGATTTCCTCGTTGGGAGTCTTCATCAGTGTGCCCACAGGGAGGCAGGGGAAAGGCCAGGTTTCCACCATTGCCTTCACAATCCTAGGGCATCTGTCCTTGAAGAGGCCTGGGAAGAGCTCCGTGAGCAGTTCCAGACAGAGATGGCTGAGGCCTCATTCCTCAGCAGAGCATGCCTTGCCAGCTGCGTGAGTGTGGTTGGGTCTGAACAGTCATCATGAAGGGTTTTCAGGCAGAAGACTCCTGAGCAAGCATTCAGGGAAAAATGTATTTAAGATAAAGGGTAGAAATCTCCCTCACCCAGTGTAGTAACCTGTAGTGCGAATTCTATTTGGTCTTAATAAGAAAATTCAAGAGTCAGATAATGGGTAAATGTGGAAAGATCAGATAAGAAAAGAGCCAAGCATCTAGTTCTTACCTCCACCTCAGACCGAAATTCTCAGACTGAAAGGGCAATCCTCAGATCGAATATACTGAATGATGGATTCCCCCACATTGTATTCCTCTCTGCCCAGCAGGATCACTTTCTGTTTCTACTGGCTTGGTGCTGAGATTAAAGGTGTGAGCCACCACCAGCCGGATCAAGGAGCCTCGAGTGACCTTGAACTCCTGATCTCCTTAGCACTGGGATTAAAGGTGCTACCCCTGCTATCAATGAAATCATTGCCAACAGTGTGTAGGATTAAAAAGCTAGAGATTGAACCAGCCAATCAAACTGCAGCTTGGGTTGGAAGGTGGGACTGCAATAGGGTGGGGAAGGTGAGCAGAAAGGTATATAAAGAGTTCAGGAGGCCACTGCAGACACTCAGAGACCCGAGCCTGGAGGAACTGCCTGGCTTATCTGGGATAGGGAGACCTCCTGTTGTCAGTGCTCAGAACTGGTGAGTAATTGTCCTCCCTTGTGTCTTACAGTTTGATATAGGGACCTTCAGACCCAAGAAGGGACAGAACATTTTGATTTCTGTCTCTTCAGATGAATACATTGGAGCCAGTGGGTTCAATTCTAGATGAAGTTTTACCTTCATTTCAGATGTCAATCTATGATATCTTGTTGGTTTCATTATGGTTGATATTGTTTTGAGACAAGGGCTTCCAACTTTCTTCAAGCTCTCCTAGAACTGGGTCTGTAGTTCTGGCTAGGCTGGAAATCAAGATCATCCTGACTCACTCTCTCATACTGATACATTCAAATGAGTTTTTTCAAATTTTGTGGAACAAGGGCTCACGTAGACTTGTAGACCACATGTCCTTGACTCCTTGGCTGTTCCTCTGCCTAAACCTTCTTTCTGGGGAGGTGTATCTGTTAGGGTCTGAGTGAGGCCCCCAAAGAAGACCAATAGCCATACATGCAATAATAATAATTATTATTATTATTGATTCCAATGTTGGGGTGGCAGTTAGTGAACCCCAAGGAGGGTCACAGGTCCTTTTTTTTTTTTTTGAATTTCGAGACAGGGTTTCTCCGTAGCTTTTGGTTCCTGTCCTGGAACTAGCTCTTGTAGACCAGGCTGGCCTCGAACTCACAGAGATCCGCCTGCCTCTGCCTCCCGAGTGCTGGGATTAAAGGCATGTGCCACCACCGCCCAGCGGTCCTTTTAATCAGAGTTAAGAGAATTCCAGAGAGGAGGGACTAATCTGTGGCTAATTGGTGAAGGTGGCTGATTGGTGGAAGGTTCTAGTTGTTAATTACATTCAACAATTTCTGACAAAGTCATTGGTATTGGGTTTCCCAGAGGTGAGGGGTTGATGTTGGCCTGAAGAAAGATCTTCAGAGGATTGTTGTATTCCAGAGACCATTTTGGGAAGAACAGGCTACTTCAATAAATGAAAGCAAACAAAGAGAATTCAAGCTCTTCAGTCCCAGCAGCAAACCTGGACCACCCATTTCAAGGCTCCGAGGCAGCACAGCCCCAGCAGAAGGACCCACAGCCATTGACCCAGCTGCAGCAGCAGCAGCACCAGGAGCAAGCACAGCAGCCCAAGGAACCGCCCCCACAGCCTAGTCCTCCAAGACAGGCTAAGCACACCATGGTGGATTATCCCGAGGAAGAGAACCAAGCCACAGCACCACCACCTAAAATTCCCAGACTTGAGACCACCACTCCCCTACCATTGCCTCCAAACTGGAAGCCTCCCATTGCTCTGACCTCAAGTGAAGCTGATGCAAGCGGCCCAGTGAAAGCAAGTGACCTCCCCGAAGTCCAGATTCCTCCTCCAGCCAACCAGGCCCCTGTGCACCAACGACCATCACTGGGGCCTCCACCCCCACTGCCCTACAGCTACGTGACTGGGATATCCAGCAGCAGCTCTTACATGCCTGGAGAGGGCTACCAGAACCTGCAATCCATGACGATGACCAATGGTTCCTCCTACGGTGCCCGTCACCCAGCCTATGGCCCACCTGCTCACCTTCACTACCAGCCCCGTGCCTACTCCCCCAACCCACCTCCACCTCCTGTTCTTCCTCCCCCAGCTTCCTTCCTCCCACCCACCATTCCTCCCCCTATCCCAGGCTACCCTCTCCATCTCCCTCCCAACAACACCAATTTCCCACAGCCACCTCCATGCAGGCCACCCATTCACGTAACCCCTCCTCACCCTCTTCAAGGTTTGGGTTTGCCACCAGTCAGCTACCTACCTCCTGCTATTCCCCTTGAGGGGCAGCGCGCTGTTACCACACTTATCCCCCAACCTGGCATGCCGCCTGTCAGGGGGAGAGGATGGGCAACCTGGATGAGATAACAAGAAGTCCCTTTCCTTTTGTGTTTATTTATTTTAACCCTGGTATACCATTATGACATATTCATTAACAATATGATGTAAAAGACTGGACTTGGAAGGCTTGCTCAGTTCCTGACTTTGAGAAGGCTGTCTGAAGATGGAGAGTATCGGAAACATGAACAGGAGGCTCAGCATCCTCTCCTGTGCACGCAGCTGCCTTTCGCTTTCACCTCACTGTACCCGCCATTTGCAACAGGTGTCCTCTCCTTCTGGGAGGGCGAGAGGGAAAAGGTGTCACCTCAGTGTAAAAATAGAGAATGACAATAACGTGTTTTTAGATACGATGAAAGTAAATTCTCTTATATACTAAGTTGTGGTGTCTCCATGAAAAAACAGCATAATAAAAAATGAGTTTTCCAATTGACTTGACGAATCCATTCAGTGGGTAGTAGCAGCAGGGTGCCTTGTATGTGCCAGACAGTTTCAGGGTAAGAGGGTCAGGCTGGGATGAGAGCAGTGCATCCTGGGTAGTGCCTGTTGTGGTGTGACCACATCCAGTCTCGGTTGCCTTCTTTGTCTATCACAGGGTTACTTTAACTAGTGAAGATGCTAAGTATCCACATTGGCTCAGTAAATAGCTTTAGAACCTTTCTTCACTGTCAAGCGAAGGAACCGATGAGGAGGAGACCCAGTCAGCAGGAAGGACACAGAAAGGATTACTCCACACAAGATCTGACATCATTCCCAAGGGTTCACTCACTCCGTCCATCTCAGCACAGACTCCTTCCTGTCCACAGTGCCTGGACTCTGGACTCTGACCCACAACTGCAATGTGATGTGCGTCCTCCGTACTCATCCCCTATTGTTCAAAACAGACAAAGCTGAGTGTGGTGGTGCACACCTGCAATCCCACCACTGTGGAGCCGAGGCAGGAAGAGTGAGGAAAGGTGAAGCCTGTAATGGGCTACACACGATGACCTCACCTGAAGAAGCCACCTGAATGTCATGGGGAATTGATGCAGGCTCAGCACAGAGCTCTCACTCCTGGGAACTGTAAATGTGAGCCCTTTCCCTAAAATACCTTTTCTCTTTCCTTTCCCATCAATTCCCCTCACTTTGCACACTTGCTGAGAAGGAGATCAGAACCCACTCTCACTAGCTCGGTCCACAGCTGGCTTCCGACTATGGCATTCCTCCTAGACTCCACCAGCTGACCTTGAGCTCTACTTCTTCACATTGTTGTATGATCTCTCACTCAGCATGAGCAGACAGTAAACCATCCCCCATTTTCTCATGTGTCCAGCACTGCTAATCAACCAGTGGCTACAGAGAGTGGGTGCCTTAAGGAACAAGGCTTCTCTTCCGCAGAGAAAACTGTCCATCCTCCTGAATCAGAGCAGCTGGTCCATGTGACCCTTGAGGAAGTAGACATCAAGCTGCAGCTTCTGGAGTGAGTCCACATTGAGTGACTTCAAGGTGAACTGAATGACAACCTTGTTGCTTCTGCTTTGGAGAGTTAAACATGCCAGTCTGTGATGGCCCAAAAATGCGAGCCTATTCTACTCTGCTTGAACAGCAGAAAGTTTGAGGTTGCTCAAAGTTGTGACAACTGTGACTACACACCCTGACCTAGGGTTTGATTACTTGGTGTTTGGGACATTAAATGACCCATAGAGTTGTATCTTCTCCACCCTGTCCAAAGGTCAGAGAATTAAAGCAGACTTCTGCTCCGTTTTTTGAATTAGGAGGTATGGACTAGGAAGTGGCTGCCTTCAGAATACTTAATCTAGGGTGGGTTCACTCACTACCTAAACAACAGAATGCTTTTCTCAAGAATTAATGGCTTGATGTCTCAAAGTATTGAAGCAAGTAATTGTTCTGGTTATCCTTTGTACCATGATAGAGCAATCTTTTGTCTTCTTCCTCCTGTAGTACTGGAGTATAAAATTGTATGAAAAGTTAAAGACAGGTGGATATAGTACTTAGAAGTCAGAATTCAGCACTCAGGATTGACTGAATTGCCCTCCTGGTACTCCTATGTTTCTGTGTTTATTTCTTATCTCTGTCCCTCCTACCTAACATTTCTAGTCCTCACACCTGTATTCTGGTACGTAAGGACCTGATGTGGCTAGGACCAAGGCAGAAGTCACCTGCAATGGTGTCCCCTGTCATAAGGCAGCCTAACGTGGCTTGTGTTGGAGAGAAAGATCTGTCACAGATGGCTCATGCAGCTGAGGTAGGGGTAAAAGTTAAGAAGGGAGGTAGAATTGTAGGTAGAATGCTCACACAGGTACTGCATGTATTCCAGGCCCAATATTACTAAGGTTCTCCTGTAGTTGTGAAAATACAGAGCTCAGACTCAGTCTTCCTAGAGCAGAGGTACACCAGAGCTTCCAAGACATCTGTTCCTGAGAGAGGCAGGAGAGCAGCCCATCCAGGGGTCTTTCCTTAAGTTCCTGGTTTATCACATCCTGGAAGGGTTGCTTCACTCTCATCCCAGTGACCCACCACTGCTTGATTCTCTCTTGCAGCCCGTGAGAACCAGCCACCTGCCATGACTTGAAGTTCTTACACATAGTTCATGTACCAGTTGTAATGGTTTGTCCTGTCCCCTTAAGAGTCAAGCCCCACCCCACTTACCACCCATTCTCTCACTTCCCCAAGCAGATCTTATTTCTAGTTCCCTTCCATCTCTCTCCCTAAGAGGCAGCCCACTGCAACCACTCTGGGAACTGTGCTGTTTTACTTTTACCATAACATCAGTACTTCCAATTTCAACCTCTTGTTTGGAAAACAGCCAAAGGTCTTGGCTTCCAGTTCAGGAGCCAGCATGGAAACTCTACCTGTCTTCCAGCATGGAAGTCAGTCACTCTGTTCTCCATGGCTTACGTGCTCCCAAGACCATGTCTTTGAGTCTAGCCTGGAACACAATTAGTACATATGGGAGCAGGGATGGTTTCCTTCAGCCGTTGCAATATCTGCCTCGAGTCCAGCACATGATGGCTCTCAAGATGGTTCAACAAGGGCAAAGCTTCTCAGTTTTCCATGCTGGTGCTAGCAGCAGTCTCTGGTCTACCCTTTGAATCAAGTTCTTCTTGACTCAAACTCCCCTTGCTATGACATCTTTGGGCCTCCCTTGTTTGGGTCTTACCTTCATTGAGACCTTATCTGGGTGTCTCTCACATAGGGCATGTCATTTCCATTTAGAACAATTTTGAATGTCTTCATGCATTACCTTCCTCTGTATCAGAGTTCCCAGAGGAAAATATGAGAAGGATTGGTCCTGCATTATGGTCCAGAACTAAGTGTGTCTTCAGGTTAAGGCCTGTTTGAACAGCAGTGGGAAGAAACTAAGGGCAGAGCCCCCATATCCAAGAGGTCAAATGTCTGATTCCTAGGCAGACTATCCCCTGCCATGTCTTGGAATGTGGGTGGGGGTCTGACACATGTCTTAATATAACTTCCAGAAGAAACAGATGCTGGAGAAATATCTTGGTAAAAAATGACCTGTCATGTCAATGCTTAGAGACCCTTTACTGTCATCACAGGAACTAAGTCAGGGCCTTTGTATGTGTATGGAGGTCAGAGAACAATCAGTAGAAGTCTGTTTTCTGCTTACACCATGTGGGCTCTTGGCATAAAACTCAAGGCTTCAAGCTGGGAGGCAAAGGCATTTTCTTGCCAAGCTACCTTGCAGAACCCTTACACTTTTTTTTTTTTGGTTTTTCGAGACAGGGTTTCTCTGTGGTTTTGGAGCCTGTCCTGGAACTAGCTCTTGTAGACCAGGCTGGTCTCGAACTCACAGAGATCCGCCTGCCTCTGCCTCCCAAGTGCTGGGATTAAAGGTGTGCGCCACCACCACCCGGCCTTACACTTATTTTTAAAAATGAGAAATAAGACAGGAAGAAGGATGCTCATGAAATTGCTGGTGTGGGAGGTGGAACTGAGAAGCACAGGGTCCAGGTGGGCTGGCTATACTGAAAGGCAGTTAGGGCACAAACCGGATTGTGAGGAGGCTTACAAATTCCCTTAATACTCTGAATTTTGAAATTTTGTTTTGTTCTCTCTGTCCTACTCAAAATCTTTCTAGGTCACCCAGACTAGGATCAAACTCATGGATATCCTCCTGTTTCAGTCTCTACAGATTGGGATAAGAGACATCCACTACCAGCTAAACTGTGAGCTTTTGATTTAAATTTGTGAAAAACCTTTGAGGCAAGCATATACTTTTAGATTGTTTTCATTTTACATCATCTACATTTGTCTCTGTAAGTGTATAGCATATGTGTGTAGTATCCTCAGAGGCCCAACGAGGGTATCAGTCCCCTAGGATTTTGTTGTTGTTGTTTTGCTTTGTTTTGTTTTTCAACACAGGTTTCTCTGTGTAGCTTCGGAATCAGTCACGAAACTAGCTCTATCGACCAGTTTGGCTTAAACTCAAGGATATCCACCTGCCTCTGCCTTCCAAGTGCTGAGATTAAAGGCATGTGATTAAAGGCATGATATTAAAACCACGTGACCAATTCCATAGTCTTATCTGTGGCTGTGGGCCACCTGGAATGGGTGCTGGGAACATAACCTGGGTCCTCTATTACGAAAGATAATCCCCGAGTGCTGGAATTAAAGGCAGGTGCCACCACCTTTTTTTTTTTTTGATTTTTCAAGACAGGGTTTCTCCGTAGCTTTTGGTTCCTGTCCTGGAACTAGCTCTTGTAGACCAGGCTGGCCTTGAACTCACAGAGATCCACCTGCCTCTGCCTCCCGAGTGCTGGGATTAAAGGCGTGTGCCACCACCACCCGGCAAGAAGAACTTTTCCAAAGCATCATAACCTTAGATCCAAATTTTGAAGTCAAGGTATTTTCAAAACATCTATCTTGGATTAGTTCAGCAGCATTTATAAACTAAAGTCTTTTAGCAGCTGTTGCTCCTTCCTCAGCATTCAAACAATTCAAAAAGAGCATAATAGCATACAGTATCAAGATTCTCTGTGTATTTTCCATCTTTGTGTGGCTTTATTTTAACCTCTATTTTGTTTATTTTTACTTTTATTTTTTGAGACAGGCTCTCTGTATATCTTTGTCCTGGAATAACTCTGTAGACCAGGCTGTCTTTGAACTCACAGAGATTCGTCTATCTCTGCCTCCCAGGCATTGGGACACAGCAAAGTTGTGTCCTGCTACACCTTGAAGTCACAGAGGTCAATCTACCTCTGCCTCCCAAGTTTTGGGATTAAAGATGTGTACTACCACACCCAACTACTCCCCTTTTTCTTGTTTAATTTTAAGAACTTTAACCTTTAGCCTGCATATATTTTTAACACACTGTAAATCATTTAGAGGTTTTCTTTGTTTTTTAATCTCTCTTTACTGTATCTCTCTCTCTTTTTATGACCACTTGAGCCTTTAAATTACTGAGCAATTTGGATAGGATTAAAACCATGGCTTTGCCGGCTAGATCCAGGCCATTTCTTAGCTTTCCAACCTCATGGCGGAGGTACTGGCTGTAGCCATTTTTATTGCCACAACTCTATGGTGTTTCAAGGTCCTTGCCAGCTAGCAAGCTGCAGCATTCTGCTCACACACCACAGTCAGTCGGACTGCCTGCCTGAAAGAGTCAGAGTTTGCTGTGGCAGAATGGCCCAGAAAGCTGGCATTTTAAAACAGAGTAGCTTTTTTCCTGCTATGGCAGAAAACCGAAAAGCATGCGTTCAGCTTTTCATCAACACCATTTAAGTGTTTCGTGGCAGGACCTCTAAAAAGAGCTGGAGGGTTTTGCAGCTAAAGCTGAGTCAGGAAGCCTCTCTTAGATGAGAGCGCTTGTTTGCCTATAGCAAGCAGAGAATACCTGAGAAACTGCTGCTACCAAGAAAACATGCTTTACTCTATTCTTTCCCAAGCTTTCTCGGGCTTTCTGTGTATTCAGTTATCCATGTCTGGGTGCCATTTGTAGTGAGGAACAGAGGGCTGCCTTCCTGCCTCCCGGCTCCCGGCTGCCTGGCTAGCTTATGCCCCAAAATAAGAACACACAAATTGTATTCATTTAAACACTGCCTAACTCTCACATCTTGCTTAACCCATTTCTATTAATGTGTGTAGAACCACAAATGCATAGAGGAGCCAAGTCACATACGCAACTATCTCCATAATTGTTCCCAGTGACTGGCAGGCACCATACACCCACTAATCCTTCAAGTTAAAGAGAAAGATTTCCTCTATTAGCTGACCCTATTAGTTACCTGAGTAACTGTTCCATGTGGTCTCTCAGAAAGTAGACCCAATTTATGGATAGCTGCTACAGACAGTTGAAGGTAGAGAACTGAGATTGAACTGGCTGACGCATTTCTCTTCTGTGTCTGCTGTCCTGTTGCCAATTTCCAAGGTTTTCTTGTAGATGTGTGAGGAAGAGTTTGTGAAGACTTCTCATCTGGCCAAAACAGGGAGCTGTGTGGAAATAATCCCACCTCCAGTTCAGTTCCAGCTCCTCAATGTGCCATGGCTGGAAAACATTCAAGGTCTTTTTTATAGAGCATACAGGCAGAGCACAGATCTTCATCTTCATATAGCAAAGCTGTAGGAAGCCTTTTCTCTGCTGGGCCCACCACAGGAAGCATGCTTGTTCTTCCTCCAGATGGGGCCTGAGGCAGAGGTTAGCTATGACCTTCAGAAGCCTCCTCAGTGCCTGTCTGGGAAGGACCTTTACTACTTGCTCCCCATCTACAGTCTCTGCTGAGCAGTTCCCTTCCTCTGTTCTGGTTTGTATTCTCCAGAAGTCATGGCACACATGCCTCAGGTCGAGCACCTGATGTTTCTCCTTCCTGTAGATAAAACCTGTGAAGTGTAAGCAGACATGACAGTCCAACACGGAGCCAACTTTCACTATACATTTCTAATGTCAGCTCTTCCCTCCTGGCAAGGTGTGTGTCTCTTGAGCACCGAGTGCCCAGTGTAGGAATTCACGTGTGCTATGGACATTTTCCCTGAGCTGCATATGCAGACCTGACTACTTTCCTTCCATTAAGATACTTCATATCCACTGAGTCCCATGGTTAGTGTTTGTGGGATGCCAGGGAGAGACACATTCCACATTGGCTAAATCTACTCTAAGCTCTATTCCATATTCAACTGTCTTTACTATAAGCAAACCATAGCTTTCAAGACCCCTGAATCCCTGCATGATGATCCCAGCAGCCTCTGACCCACTTACAAGGCTGTTCTCCCAACCCTGCAGTCTCCAGTGTGCTCCATGTGCTCCAGGCTAGCAGACTTGGTTACTGCTCACCTGGGATGAAGCCTTCTGGCCAACTGCATATCTATGCCATCTAGCACTGTCTGTAAGATTTCCTCATTGGGAGTCTTCATCAGTGTGCCCACAGGGAGGCAGGGGAAAGGCCAGGTTTCCACCATTGCCTTCACAATCCTAGGGCATCTGTCCTTGAAGAGGCCTGGGAAGAGCTCCGTGAGCAGTTCCAGACAGAGATGGCTGAGGCCTCATTCCTCAGCAGAGCATGCCTTGCCAGCTGCGTGAGTGTGGTTGGGTCTGAACAGTCATCATGAAGGGTTTTCAGGCAGAAGACTCCTGAGCAAGCATTCAGGGAAAAATGTATTTAAGATAAAGGGTAGAAATCTCCCTCACCCAGCGTAGTAACCTGTAGTGCGAATTCTATTTGGTCTTAATAAGAAAATTCAAGAGTCAGATAATGGGTAAATGTGGAAAGATCAGATAAGAAAAGAGCCAAGCATCTAGTTCTTACCTCCATCTCAGACCGAAATTCTCAGACTGAAAGGGCAATCCTCAGATCGAATATACTGAATGATGGATTCCCCCACATTGTATTCCTCTCTGCCCAGCAGGATCACTTTCTGTTTCTACTGGCTTGGTGCTGAGATTAAAGGTGTGAGCCACCACCAGCCGGATCAAGGAGCCTCGAGTGACCTTGAACTCCTGATCTCCTTAGCACTGGGATTAAAGGTGCTACCCCTGCTACCAATGAAATCATTGCCAACAGTGTGTAGGATTAAAAAGCTAGAGATTGAACCAGCCAATCAAACTGCAGCTTGGGTTGGAAGGTGGGACTGCAATAGGGTGGGGAAGGTGAGCAGAAAGGTATATAAAGAGTTCAGGAGGCCACTGCAGACACTCAGAGACCCGAGCCTGGAGGAACTGCCTGGCTTATCTGGGATAGGGAGACCTCCTGTTGTCAGTGCTCAGAACTGGTGAGTAATTGTCCTCCCTTGTGTCTTACAGTTTGATATAGGGACCTTCAGACCCAAGAAGGGACAGAACATTTTGATTTCTGTCTCTTCAGATGAATACATTGGAGCCAGTGGGTTCGATTCTAGATGAAGTTTTACCTTCATTTCAGATGTCAATCTATGATATCTTGTTGGTTTCATTATGGTTGATATTGTTTTGAGACAAGGGTTTCCAACTTTCTTCAAGCTCTCCTAGAACTGGGTCTGTAGTTCTGGCTAGGCTGGAAATCAAGATCATCCTGACTCACTCTCTCATACTGATACATTCAAATGAGTTTTTTCAAATTTTGTGGAACAAGGGCTCACGTAGACTTGTAGACCACATGTCCTTGACTCCTTGGCTGTTCCTCTGCCTAAACCTTCTTTCTGGGGAGGTGTATCTGTTAGGGTCTGAGTGAGACCCCCAAAGAAGACCAATAGCCATGTATGCAATAATAAGAATAATTATTATTATTGATTCCAATGTTGGGGTGGCAGTTAGTGAACCCCGAGGAGGGTCACAGGTCCTTTTTTTTTTTTTGAATTTCGAGACAGGGTTTCTCCGTAGCTTTTGGTTCCTGTCCTGGAACTAGCTCTTGTAGACCAGGCTGGCCTCGAACTCACAGAGATCCGCCTGCCTCTGCCTCCCGAGTGCTGGGATTAAAGGCATGTGCCACCACCGCCCAGCGGTCCTTTTTTAATCAGAGTTAAGAGAATTCCAGAGAGGAGGGACTAATCTGTGGCTAATTGGTGAAGGTGGCTGATTGGTGGAAGGTTCTAGTTGTTAATTACATTCAACAATTTCTGACAAAGTCATTGGTATTGGGTTTCCCAGAGGTGAGGGGTTGATGTTGGCCTGAAGAAAGATCTTCAGAGGATTGTTGTATTCCAGAGACCATTTTGGGAAGAACAGGCTACTTCAATAAATGAAAGCAAACAAAGAGAATTCAAGCTCTTCAGTCCCAGCAGCAAACCTGGACCACCCATTTCAAGGCTCCGAGGCAGCACAGCCCCATCAGAAGGACCCACAGCCATTGACCCAGCTGCAGCAGCAGCAGCACCAGGAGCAAGCACAGCAGCCCAAGGAACCGCCCCCACAGCCTAGTCCTCCAAGACAGGCTAAGCACACCATGGTGGATTATCCCGAGGAAGAGAACCAAGCCAGAGCACCACCACCTAAAATTCCCAGACTTGAGACCACTCCCCTACCATTGCCTCCAGACTGGAAGCCTCCCATTGCTCTGATCTCAAGTGAAGCTGATGCAAGCGGCCCAGTGGAAGCAAGTGACCTCCCCGAAGTCCAGATTCCTCCTCCAGCCAACCAGGCCCCTGTGCACCAACCACCATCATTGGGGCCTCCACCCCCACTGCCCTACAGCTATGTGACTGGGCTATCCAGCAGCAGCTCTTACATGCCTGGAGAGGGCTACCAGAACCTGCAATCCACGACGATGACCAATGGTTCCTCCTACGGTGCCCGGCACCCAGCCTATGGCCCACCTGCTCACCTTCACTACCAGCCCCGTGCCTACTCCCCCAACCCACCTCCACCTCTTGTTCTTCCTCCCCCAGCTTCCTTCCTCCCACCCACCATTCCTCCCCCTATCCCAGGCTACCCTCTCCATCTCCCTCCCAACAACACCAATTTCCCACAGCCACCTCCATGCAGGCCACCCATTCACGTAACCCCTCCTCACCCTCTTCAAGGTTTGGGTTTGCCACCAGTCAGCTACCTACCTCCTGCTATTCCCCTTGAGGGGCAGCGCGCTGTTACCACACTTATCCCCCGACCTGGCATGCCGCCTGTCAGGGGGAGAGGATGGGCAACCTGGATGAGATAACAAGAAGTCCCTTTCCTTTTGTGTTTATTTATTTTAACCCTGGTATACCATTATGACATATTCATTAACAATACGATGTAAAAGACTGGACTTGGAAGGCTCGCTCAGTTCCTGACTAGAGAAGGCTGTCTGAAGATGGAGAGTACCGGAAACATGAACAGGAGGCTCAGCATCCTCTCCTGTGCACGCAGCTGCCTTTCGCTCTCACCTCACTGTACCCGCCATTTGCAACAGGTGTCCTCTCCTTCTGGGAGGGCGAGAGGGAAAAGGTGTCACCTCAGTGTAAAAATAGAGAATGACAATAACGTGTTTTTAGATACGATGAAAGTAAATTCTCTTATATACTAAGTTGTGGTGTCTCCATGAAAAAACAGCATAATAAAAAATGAGTTTTCCAATTGACTTGACGAATCCATTCAGTGGGTAGTAGCAGCAGGGTGCCTTGTATGTGCCAGACAGTTTCAGGGTAAGAGGGTCAGGCTGGGATGAGAGCAGTGCATCCTGGGTAGTGCCTGTTGTGGTGTGACCACATCCAGTCTTGGTTGCCTTCTTTGTCTATCACAGGGTTACTGTAACTAGTGAAGATGCTAAGTATCCACATTGGCTCAGTAAATAGCTTTAGAACCTTTCTTCACTGTCAAGCGAAGGAACCGATGAGGAGGAGACCCAGTCAGCAGGAAGGACACAGAAAGGATTACTCCACACAAGATCTGACATCATTCCCAAGGGTTCACTCACTCCTTCCACCTCAGCACAGACTCCTTCCTGTCCACAGTGCCTGGACTCTGGACTCTGACCCACAACTGCAATGTGATGTGCGTCTTCCGTACTCATCCCCTATTGTTCAAAACAGACAAAGCTGAGAGTGGTGGTGCACACCTGCAATCCCACCACTGTGGAGCTGAGGCAGGAAGAGTGAGGAAAGGTGAAGCCTGTAATGGGCTACACACGATGACCTCACCTGAAGAAGCCACCTGAACGTCATGGGGAATTGATGCAGGCTCAGCACAGAGCTCTCACTCCTGGGAACTGTAAATGTGAGCCCTTTCCCTAAAATACCTTTTCTCTTTCCTTTCCCATCAATTCCCCTCACTTTGCACACTTGCTGAGAAGGAGATCAGAACCCACTCTCACTAGCTCGGTCCACAGCTGGCTTCCGGCTATGGCATTCCTCCTAGACTACCACCAGCTGACCTTGAGCTCTACTTCTTCACATTGTTGTATGATCTCTCACTCAGCATGAGCAGACAGTAAACCATCCCCCATTTTCTCATGTGTCCAGCACTGCTAATCAACTAGTGGCTACAGAGAGTGGGTGCCTTAAGGAACAAGGCTTCTTCCGCAGAGAAAACTGTCCATCCTCCTGAATCAGAGCAGCTGGTCCATGTGACCCTTGAGGAAGTAGACATTATCAAGATGCAGCTTCTGGAGTGAGTCCACATTGAGTGACTTCAAGGTGAACTGAATGACAACTCTGTGGCTTCTGCTTTGGAGAGTTAAACATGCCAGTCTGTGATGGCCCAAAAATGCGAGCCTATTCTACTCTGCTTGAACAGCAGAAAGTTTGAGGTTGCTCAAAGTTGTGACAACTGTGACTACACACCCTGACCTAGGGTTTGATTACTTGGTGTTTGGGACATTAAATGACCCATAGAGTTGTATCTTCTCCACCCTGTCCAAAGGTCAGAGAATTAAAGCAGACTTCTGCTCCTTTTTTTGAATTAGGAGGTATGGACTAGGAAGTGGCTGCCTTCAGAATACTTAATCTAGGGTGGGTTCACTACCTAAACAACAGAATGCTTTTCTCAAGAATTAATGGCTTGATGTCTCAAAGTATTGAAGCAAGTAATTGTTCTGGTTATCCTTTGTACCATGATAGAGCAATCTTTTGTCTTCTTCCTCCTGTAGTATTGGAGTATAAAATTGTATGAAAAGTTAAAGACAGGTGGATATAGTACTTAGAAGTCAGAATTCAGCACTCAGGATTGACTGAATTGCCCTCCTGGTACTCCTATGTTTCTGTGTTTATTTCTTATCTCTGTCCCTCCTACCTAACATTTCTAGTCCTCACACCTGTATTCTGGTACGTAAGGACCTGATGTGGCTAGGACCAAGGCAGAAGTCACCTGCAATGGTGTCCCCTGTCATAAGGCAGCCCAACGTGGCTTGTGTTGGAGAGAAAGATCTGTCACAGATGGCTCATGCAGCTGAGGTAGGGGTAAAAGTCAAGAAGGGAGGTACAATTGTAGGTAGAATGCTCACACAGGTACTGCATGTATTCCAGGCCCAATATTACTAAGGTTCTCCTGTAGTTGTGAAAATACAGAGTCCAGACTCAGTCTTCCTAGAGCAGAGGTACACCAGAGCTTCCAAGACATCTGCTCCTGAGAGAGCAGCCCATCCAAGGGTCTTTCCTTAAGTTCCTGGTTTATCCCATCCTGGAAGGGTTGCTTCACTCTCATCCCAGTGACCCACCACTGCTTGATTCTCTCTTGCAGCCCGTGAGAACCAGCCACCTGCCATGACTTGAAGTTCTTACCCATAGTTCATGTACCAGTTGTAATGGTTTGTCCTGTCCCCTTAAGAGTCAAGCCCCACCCCACTTACCACCCATTCTCTCACTTCCCCAAGCAGATCTTATTTCTAGTTCCCTTCCATCTCTCTCCCTAAGAGGCAACCCACTGCAACCACTCTGGGAACTGTGCTGTTTTACTTTTACCATAACATCAGTACTTCCAATTTCAACCTCTTGTTTGGAAAACAGCCAAAGGTCTTGGCTTCCAGTTCAGGAGCCAGCATGGAAACTCTACCTGTCTTCCAGCATGGAAGTCAGTCACTCTGTTCTCCATGGCTTACGTGCTCCCAAGACCATGTCTTTGAGTCTAGCCTGGAACACAATTAGTACATATGGGAGCAGGGATGGTTTCCTTCAGCCGTTGCAATATCTGCCTCGAGTCCAGCACATGATGGCTCTCAAGATGGTTCAACAAGGGCAAAGCTTCTCAGTTTTCCATGCTGGTGCTAGCAGCAGTCTCTGGTCTACCCTTTGAATCAAGTTCTTCTTGACTCAAACTCCCCTTGCTATGACATCTTTGGGCCTCCCTTTTTTGGGTCTTACCTTCATTGAGACCTTATCTGGGTGTCTCTCACATAGGGCATGTCATTTCCATTTAGAACAATTTTGAATGTCTTCATGCATTACCTTCCTCTGTATCAGAGTTCCCAGAGGAAAATATGAGAAGGATTGGTCCTGCATTATGGTCCAGAACTAAGTGTGTCTTCAGGTTAAGGCCTGTTTGAACAGCAGTGGGAAGAAACTAAGGGCAGAGCCCCCATATCCAAGAGGTCAAATGTCTGATTCCTAGGCAGACTGTCCCCTGCCATGTCTTGGAATGTGGGTGGGGGTCTGACACACGTCTTAATATAACTTCCAGAAGAAACAGATGCTGGAGAAATATCTTGGTAAAAAAATGACCTGTCATGTCAATGCTTAGAGACCCTTTACTGTCATCACAGGAACTAAGTCAGGGCCTTTGTATGTGTATGGAGGTCAGAGAACAATCAGTAGAAGTCTGTTTTCTGCTTACACCATGTGGGCTCTTGGCATAAAACTCAAGGCTTCAAGCTGGGAGGCAAAGGCATTTTCTTGCCAAGCTACCTTGCAGAACCCTTACACTTTTTTTTTTTTTTGGTTTTTCGAGACAGGGTTTCTCTGTGGTTTTGGAGCCTGTCCTGGAACTAGCTCTTGTAGACCAGGCTGGTCTCGAACTCACAGAGATCCGCCTGCCTCTGCCTCCCAAGTGCTGGGATTAAAGGTGTGCGCCACCACCACCCGGCCTTACACTTATTTTTAAAAATGAGAAACAAGACAGAAAGAAGGATGCTCATGAAATTGCTGGCGTGGGAGGTGGAACTGAGAAGCACAGGGTCCAGGTGGGCTGGCTATACTGAAAAGCAGTTAGGGCACAAACTGGATTGTGAGTAGGCTTACAAATTCCCTTAATACTCTGAATTTTGAAATTTTGTTTTGTTCTCTCTGTCCTACTCAAAATCTTTCTAGGTCACCCAGACTAGGATCAAACTCATGGATACCCTCCTGTTTCAGTCTCTACAGATTGGGATAAGAGACATCCACTACCAGCTAAACTGTGAGCTTTTGATTTAAATTTGTGAAAAACCTTTGAGGCAAGCATATACTTTTAGATTGTTTTCATTTTACATCATCTACATTTGTCTCTGTAAGTGTATAGCATATGTGTGTAGTATCCTCAAAGGCCCAACGAGGGTATCAGTCCCCTAGGATTTTGTTGTTGTTTTGCTTTGTTTTGTTTTTCAACACAGGTTTCTCTGTGTAGCTTCGGAATCAGTCACAAAACTAGCTCTATCGACCAGTTTGGCTTAAACTCACGGATATCCACCTGCCTCTGCCTTCCAAGTGCTGAGATTAAAGGCATGTGATTAAAGGCATGATATTAAAACCACGTGACCAGTTCCATAGTCTTATCTGTGGCTGTGGGCCACCTGGAATGGGTACTGGGAACATAACCTGGGCCCTCTATTACGAAAGATAATCCCTGAGTGCTGGAATTAAAGGCAGGTGCCACCACCTTTTTTTTTTTTTTGATTTTTCAAGACAGGGTTTCTCCGTAGCTTTTGGTTCCTGTCCTGGAACTAGCTCTTGTAGACCAGGCTGGCCTTGAACTCACAGAGATCCACCTGCCTCTGCCTCCTGAGTGCTGGGATTAAAGGCGTGTGCCACCACCGCCCGGCAAGAAGAACTTTTCCAAAGCATCATAACCTTAGATCCAAATTTTGAAGTCAAGGTATTTTCAAAATATCTATCTTGGATTAGTTCAGCAGCATTTATAAACTAAAGTCTTTTAGCAGCTGTTGCTCCTTCCTCAGCATTCAAACAATTCAAAAAGAGTATAATAGCATACAGTATCAAGATTCTCTGTGTATTTTCCATCTTTGTGTGGCTTTATTTTAACCTCTATTTCGTTTATTTTTACTTTTATTTTTTGAGACAGGCTCTCTGTATATCTTTGTCCTGGAATAACTCTGTAGACCAGGCTGTCTTTGAACTCACAGAGATTCGTCTATCTCTGCCTCCCAGGCATTGGGACACAGCAAAGGTGTGTCCTGCCACACCTTAAAGTCACAGAGGTCAATCTACCTCTGCCTCCCAAGTTTTGGGATTAAAGATGTATACTACCACACCCAACTACTCCCCTTTTTCTTGTTTAATTTTAAGAACTTTAACCTTTAGCCTGCATATATTTTTAACACACTGTAAATCATTTAGAGGTTTTCTTTGTTTTTTAATATCTCTTTACTTTATCTCCCTCTCTTTTTCTGACCACTTGAGCCTTTAAATTACTGAGCAATTTGGATAGGATTAAAACCATGGCTTTGCCGGCTAGATCCAGGCCATTTCTTAGCTTTCCAGCCTCATGGCGGAGGTACTGGCTGTAGCCATTTTTATTGCCACAACTCTATGGTGTTTCAAGGTCCTTGCCAGCTAGCAAGCTGCAGCATTCTGCTCACACACCACAGTCAGTCGGACTGCCTGCCTGAAAGAGTCAGAGTTTGCTGTGGCAGAATGGCCCAGAAAGCTGGCATTTTAAAACAGAGTAGCTTTTTTCCTGCTATGGCAGAAAACTGAAAAGCATGCATTCAGCTTTTCATCAACACCATTTAAGTGTTTCGTGGCAGGACCTCTAAAAAGAGCTGGAGGGTTTTGCAGCTAAAGCTGAGTCAGGAAGCCTCTCTTAGATGAGAGCGCTTGTTTGCCTCTAGCAAGCAGAGAAGACCTGAGAAACTGCTGCGACCAAGAAAACATGCTTTACTCTATTCTTTCCCAAGCTTTCTCGGGCTTTCTGTGGATTCAGTTATCCATGCTGGGTGCCATTTGTAGTGAGGAACAGAGGGCTGCCTTCCTGCCTCCCGGCTCCCGGCTGCCTGGCTAGCTTATGCCCCAAAATAAGAACACACAAATTGTATTCATTTAAACACTGCCTAACTCTCACATCTTGCTTAACCCATTTCTATTAATGTGTGTAGAACCACAAATGCATAGAGGAGCCAAGTCACATACCCAACTATCTCCATAATTGTTCCCAGTGACTGGCAGGTACCATACACCCACTAATCCTTCAAGTTAAAGAGAAAGATTTCCTCTATTAGCTGACCCTATTAGTTACCTGAGTAACTGTTCCATGTGGTCTCTCAGAAAGTAGACCCAATTTATGGATAGATGCTACAGACAGTTGAAGGTAGAGAACTGAGATTGAACTGGCTGACGCATTTCTCTTCTGTGTCTGCTGTACTGTTGCCAATTTCCAAGGTTTTCTTGTAGATGTGTGAGGGAGAGTTTGTGAAGACTTCTCATCTGGCCAAAACAGGGAGCTGTGTGGAAATAATCCCACCTCCAGTTCAGTTCCAGCTCCTCAATGTGCCATGCCTGGAAAACATTCAAGGTCTTTTTTATAGAGCATACAGGCAGAGCACAGATCTTCATCTTCATATAGCAAAGCTGTAGGAAGCCTTTTCTCTGCTGGGCCCACTGCAGGAAGCATGCTTGTTCTTCCTCCAGATGGGGCCTGAGGCAGAGGTCAGCTATGACCTTCAGAAGCCTCCTCAGTGCCTGTCTGGGAAGGACCTTTACTACTTGCTCCCCATCTACAGTCTCTGCTGAGCAGTTCCCTTCCTCTGTTCTGGTTTGTATTCTCCAGAAGTCATGGCACACATGCCTCAGGTCGAGCACCTGATGTTTCTCCTTCCTGTGAAGTGTAAGCAGACATGACAGTCCAACACGGAGCCAACTATCACTATACATTTCTAATGTCAGCTCTTCCCTCCTGGCAAGGTGTGTGTCTCTTGAGCACCGAGTGCCCAGTGTAGGAATTCACGTGTGCTATGGACATTTTCCCTGAGCTGCATATGCAGACCTGACTACTTTCCTTCCATTAAGATACTTCATATCCACTGAGTCCCATGATTAGTGTTTGTGGGATACCAGGGAGAGACACATTCCACATTGGCTAAATCTACTCTAAGCTCTATTCCATATTCAACTGTCTTTACTATAAGCAAACCATAGCTTTCAAGACCCCTGCATCCCTGCATGATGATCCCAGCAGCCTCTGACCCACTTACAAGGCCGTTCTCCCAACCCTGCGGTCTCCAGTGTGCTCCATGTGCTCCAGGCTAGCAGACTTGGTTACTGCTCACCTGGGATGAAGCCTTCTGGCCAACTGCATGTCTATGCCATCTGGCACTGTCTGTAAGATTTCCTCATTGGGAGTCTTCATCAGTGTGCCCACAGGGAGGCAGGGGAAAGGCCAGGTTTCCACCATTGCCTTCACAATCCTAGGGCATCTGTCCTTGAAGAGGCCTGGGAAGAGCTCCGTGAGCAGTTCCAGACAGAGATGGCTGAGGCCTCATTCCTCAGCAGAGCATGCCTTGCCAGCTGCGTGAGTGTGGTTGGGTCTGAACAAGTCATCATGAAGGGTTTTCAGGCAGAAGACTCCTGAGCAAGCATTCAGGGAAAAATGTATTTAAGATAAAGGGTAGAAATCTCCCTCACCCAGCGTAGTAACCTGTAGTGCGAATTCTATTTGGTCTTAATAAGAAAATTCAAGAGTCAGATAATGGGTAAATGTGGAAAGATCAGATAAGAAAAGAGCCAAGCATCTAGTTCTTTTTTTTTTTTTTTTTTTTTTTTTTTTTTTGGTTTTTCGAGACAGGGTTTCTCTGTGGCTTTGGAGCCTGTCCTGGAACTAGCTCTGTAGACCAGGCTGGTCTGGAACTCACAGAGATCCGCCTGCCTCTGCCTCCCGAGTGCTGGGATTAAAGGCGTGCGCCACCATCGCCCGGCTAAGCATCTAGTTCTTACCTCCACCTCAGACCGAAATTCTCAGACTGAAAGGGCAATCCTCAGATCGAATATACTGAATGATGGATTCCCCCACATTGTATTCCTCTCTGCCCAGCAGGATCACTTTCTGTTTCTACTGGCTTGGTGCTGAGATTAAAGGTGTGAGCCACCACCAGCCGGATCAAGGAGCCTCGAGTGACCTTGAACTCCTGATCTCCTTAGCACTGGGATTAAAGGTGCTACCCCTGCTATCAATGAAATCATTGCCAACAGTGTGTAGGATTAAAAAGCTAGAGATTGAACCAGCCAATCAAACTGCAGCTTGGGTTGGAAGGTGGGACTGCAATAGGGTGGGGAAGGTGAGCAGAAAGGTATATAAAGAGTTCAGGAGGCCACTGCAGACACTCAGAGACCCGAGCCTGGAGGAACTGCCTGGCTTATCTGGGATAGGGAGACCTCCTGTTGTCAGTGCTCAGAACTGGTGAGTAATTGTCCTCCCTTGTGTCTTACAGTTTGATATAGGGACCTTCAGACCCAAGAAGGGACAGAACATTTTGATTTCTGTCTCTTCAGATGAATACATTGGAGCCAGTGGGTTCGATTCTAGATGAAGTTTTACCTTCATTTCAGATGTCAATCTATGATATCTTGTTGGTTTCATTATGGTTGATATTGTTTTGAGACAAGGGCTTCCAACTTTCTTCAAGCTCTCCTAGAACTGGGTCTGTAGTTCTGGCTAGGCTGGAAATCAAGATCATCCTGACTCACTCTCTCATACTGATACATTCAAATGAGTTTTTTCAAATTTTGTGGAACAAGGGCTCACGTAGACTTGTAGACCACATGTCCTTGACTCCTTGGCTGTTCCTCTGCCTAAACCTTCTTTCTGGGGAGGTGTATCTGTTAGGGTCTGAGTGAGGCCCCCAAAGAAGACCAATAGCCATGTATGCAATAATAATAATAATTATTATTATTGATTCCAATGTTGGGGTGGCAGTTAGTGAACCCCAAGGAGGGTCACAGGTCCTTTTTTTTTTTTTTTGAATTTCGAGACAGGGTTTCTCCGTAGCTTTTGGTTCCTGTCCTGGAACTAGCTCTTGTAGACCAGGCTGGCCTCGAACTCACAGAGATCCGCCTGCCTCTGCCTCCCGAGTGCTGGGATTAAAGGCATGTGCCACCACCGCCCAGCGGTCCTTTTAATCAGAGTTAAGAGAATTCCAGAGAGGAGGGACTAATCTGTGGCTAATTGGTGAAGGTGGCTGATTGGTGGAAGGTTCTAGTTGTTAATTACATTCAACAATTTCTGACAAAGTCATTGGTATTGGGTTTCCCAGAGGTGAGGGGTTGATGTTGGCCTGAAGAAAGATCTTCAGAGGATTGTTGTATTCCAGAGACCATTTTGGGAAGAACAGGCTACTTCAATAAATGAAAGCAAACAAAGAGAATTCAAGCTCTTCAGTCCCAGCAGCAAACCTGGACCACCCATTTCAAGGCTCCGAGGCAGCACAGCCCCAGCAGAAGGACCCACAGCCATTGACCCAGCTGCAGCAGCAGCAGCACCAGGAGCAAGCACAGCAGCCCAAGGAACCGCCCCCACAGCCTAGTCCTCCAAGACAGGCTAAGCACACCATGGTGGATTATCCCGAGGAAGAGAACCAAGCCAGAGCACCACCACCTAAAATTCCCAGACTTGAGACCACTCCCCTACCATTGCCTCCAGACTGGAAGCCTCCCATTGCTCTGATCTCAAGTGAAGCTGATGCAAGCGGCCCAGTGGAAGCAAGTGACCTCCCCGAAGTCCAGATTCCTCCTCCAGCCAACCAGGCCCCTGTGCACCAACCACCATCATTGGGGCCTCCACCCCCACTGCCCTACAGCTATGTGACTGGGCTATCCAGCAGCAGCTCTTACATGCCTGGAGAGGGCTACCAGAACCTGCAATCCATGACGATGACCAATGGTTCCTCCTATGGTGCCCGGCACCCAGCCTATGGCCCACCTTCTCACCTTCACTACCAGCCCCGTGCCTACTCCCCCAACCCACCTCCACTTCCTGTTTTTCCTCCCCCAGCTTCCTTCCTCCCACCCACCATTCCTCCCCCTATCCCAGGCTACCATCTCCATCTCCCTCCCAACAACACCAATTTCCCACAGCCACCTCCATGCAGGCCACCCATTCACGTAACCCCTCCTCACCCTCTTCAAGGTTTGGGTTTGCAACCAGTCAGCTACCTATCTCCTGCTATTCCCCCTGAGGGGCAGCGCGCTGTTACCACACTTATCCCCCGACCTGGCATGCCGCCTGTCAGGGGGAGAGGATGGGCAACCTGGATGAGATAACAAGAAGTCCCTTTCCTTTTGTGTTTATTTATTTTAACCCTGGTATACCATTATGACATATTCATTAACAATATGATGTAAAAGACTGGACTTGGAAGGCTCGCTCAGTTCCTGACTTTGAGAAGGCTGTCTGAAGATGGAGAGTATTGGAAACATGAACAGGAGGCTCAGCATCCTCTCCTGTGCACGCAGCTGCCTTTCGCTCTCACCTCACTGTACCCGCCATTTGCAACAGGTGTCCTCTCCTTCTGGGAGGGCGAGAGGGAAAAGGTGTCACCTCAGTGTAAAAATAGAGAATGACAATAACGTGTTTTTAGATACTATGAAAATAAATTCATTTATATGCTAAGCAGTTGTGTCTACTGCACGTACTGGCTTTGTGGGAGCCTAGGCAGTTTGGATGCTCACCTTACTAGACCTGGATGGAGGTGGGTGGTCCTTGGACTTCCCACAGGGCAGGGAACCCTGATTACTCTTCAGGCTGATGAGGGAGGGAGACTTGATTGGGGGAGGGGGAGGGAAATGGGAGGCGGTGGCGGGGAGGAGGCAGAAATCTTTAATTAAGAAAGAAAGAAAAGTCACTAACAGAAGGCCCCCAGCCTTGAGTATTTCTATAAAACGCTTGTTATTACTAAAATTGTTTTGAATAAAGTTCTACATCAGAACACTAAAAAAAAAAGTAATAAAAAAATGAGTATTCAGTTCGACTTGAAGAGTCCATTGAGTGAGTAGTAGCAGCAGGGTGCCTTGTATGTGCCAGACAATTTCAGGGTAAGAGGGTCGGTCTGGGATGAGAGCAGTGCATCCTGGGTAGGGTCTGTTGTGGTGTGACCACATCCAGTCTCGGTTGCCTTCTGTGTCCTGCACCGGATTACCTCTATTAGAGAAGACGGTAAGTAGCCACATTGGCTCAGTAAGTAGCTTCAGAATGAGTGACTTTCCCTCTTGAAATCAGGGCCTATTTTTCCTGGGAACTCAACTTTTGGTAGCTGTGTTTGGCTGTTTATTTGTCCTTCCATTCAGTGCTTCTCTCTGTGACCCTAGTAGGTGAGGCGGCTCCATTTAGCTCAGAACTCCGCATCCTCTATAGTCTTGAGGGGCAGCCTTGCTGGATGGCTGTCTCCTTTCCTCCAGGGAGAAAGAGGTGTGTACTGGGAAAGTAATATTGTTCACGTCTCTTTGAAGAGGCTTCTACATGGAGATGCATTTTTAATCGTCTCAAGACATTTGAAAAAAGCTCAGAAGTAGTTTCGGGATTGTCTTAAGGGAAAACTTCCAGTTTGGGTTTCCTAGAAAGACATGAAAGGACCATTCTGTCACTCTGGGAAGACTCAACTCATTTCCATCCCTACCTGCCCTGAGATGCTGATGCGAGCTCACCATTTTCAATTCCCATGGGAACCAAATTCCCAAATCTGTTTAGTGGGGCCAGATGCACCACACTGCCAGGGCGAGACACTTAATCCTGGAGTTGTATTCTGTCTTTTGACAGGGGACTAAGACAACCAATGTGTTCTCATAGTGGGGGAGCTCCCTAGCATAGCTCTGAACTAATGGATACACTGAAGGCCATTAGGAAGCCTAAGATTGTCTCACTTGGCACTGACCACTGCTTTCAATGGGGAAGTGATGTGCCCATTACAACCCCAGTCTATGTGATCATTGACCGCTTGCCTAGCTGGGTCCAAATATTAAAGACTCTCTTCTGGACATGGTGAAACAAAAGGCAAGACACAGGGGTCTGGTCGCAGTAAAATGACTATGGTAATGCTATCCGGTTCTGATTTCATTTTGTGTTTGCTTCGACAATTTTCAGCCCTCTATGCCCCTCCCCACAACAGTCTCGCTGCTTTGGCAACACGTAAGAGATTTCCATGGTCTTGATCATCTTTCCTATGTCTTATCTGAAGTAATTGGCAAGTTATCGCAAATATAAACACTATGTTCTGCCGGGAATGAACATTTCAAGGTTACTCTGACTCTCACTTGTCTTTGGTGTATCTTTGTGGGGTCAGCCTTTACAAATGCTGTATCTTGAACTAGGGCACTAAGAGGCTCTTCAGAGGCTCAAGCCTGCTCTTCTTCTTTATTGAAATCAATAAAACGGCTTTCAAATGTTCAATTGGTTTAATCATCATGATTGTCAATGTCTATCTCCAGTAGCTCATGGCATTGATGCTCCCACCAAAATCATCCAGGCTCAGTGGGATTCAAGCTTGCTCCCAGCCTTCCAGGCCAGGAGTACTTGCAGAAGAGGCACCTCCAGATGAACATTCTGGACCACTGCTCCTCCCACTGAGTCCAGGGAGGTCTTTTTTTTTGTTTTTTTTTTTTTTTTTTTGTTTTTTTGTTTTTTTCGAGACAGGGTTTCTCTGTGGCTTTGGAGCCTGTCCTGGAACTACCAGGGAGGTCTTGATGACAGCTGTTTTTCCAAACACAAAAATAAAGTCCTGATGCTCCTAAGGATGCGAATCTATGTGCTGAATCCATTTCTGGTTCCAGCTCAGGAGGTAAAGCCAGACAGAGAGCCTCCTGGATAAGAACAATAGGCTCTGGTGGGTCTTCGTCCCATTTAGCTGGTTAGGCCCTTCTAACCCAGTAGGGAGACCTGGTCCTTTTGGGAGCCCTCTTCTTTGTTTGAGATTAAATTTCCACCAAGATAGCCTTTCTATTTTCCTCAGTACGTTGGGACACCAGTAGTAGTGGCCCCTGCACTCTGGTCATGCCTCTCATGGGGGATCTGTTTGGATTTTGCTTGAATGAATGGCTGGCCAACTGTATGAGTGATTAAATGCATGGCAGGCAAGTTTGGCCCGAGGGGTTGTAGTCATTTATTTGATTTCTTCAGTTTGTAGCTGGTGTTTTTGTTTGTCCTGTCTCCCAAAATGGTGCGATTCTGCCACAAGGTGGCACTCCTGGCATTGCAGAATTTGCTCCTTTGTTTGGTGATTCTGCTGTATTCTTTCTGGATTCTACCACTGGGTGGCACACTGGCTTCTCTCCATTGTCACAGCTGCTGGGTTGGACATATTACTCAATCATATTGCGTCTTCGGTTGTCTCTCTTTTTTTTTTCTGTAAGGTTTTTTTTTTTTGTTGGGGGAAGGTGAATGGGATAATGGGGGAGGGAAGAGGGGAGACTGGCCTCTGGGGACAGGAGTGGCAGAAGAGAAGAGAAGAGAAGAGAAGAGAAGAGAAGAGAAGAGAAGAGAAGAGAAGAGAGGAGAGGAGAGGAGAGGAGAGGAGAGGAGAGGAGAGGAGAGGAGAGGAGAGAGAGAGAGAGAGAAAGAGAGAGAGAGAGAGACCGATGGAGACAGAGAGAGAGAGAGAGAGATGGGAGGTGGGCAGGGCCCTATTAAAAGGGATCATAGTGAATGTGCACAGGAGGTGCTCTTAGTGGTTACAGCTGAGAATGTATAACGCAAGGTCGGGCCAGTACAGATGCCTGAATTTTAACATTCCTCCCTTTTCATTTATTATAAAAAGGTGAGCAGTCAGAAAGGGGCAGCCGGTGAGGCGGGGATGAGGACACTGTGTTCTCAGGACTACTTCCTGCTGACCTGGGGGGGCGTTGTTCATCTTTGGGAAATCTGGGGAAACTGGTGCTGGCCACGTCCTCGAGTATCTGTCTGTTTCACTTCACTGTTCAGCCTCTGTGGAATTGTCAGGCGCCACTTGAACCTGGCAAAATGCTGTTCGAGGTGATCTAAGTCGACTCCCTAGAGCTTAAAGCACCTGATCCTTTCCCATCACCACAGCATCGCCTGGACATGTTTGATGGCCCTTGTGCCTCCAGCTCTGTGGCCAGCAGCTGGTAGTCCTCCTTCCATCTCCCAGGATCGCTGGCAGAATGCTGCAAAGGTTCCGTAAAATAGCAGGATATAGAGTGCCAGGAAGTGGATTTTCATAGACTTATCCCAATCATGTTGTGTTAGATGAAGGGACCCAGCATCCAGAGAAGTGCAACTGTCCTATGTGGACCAGATTCCAGGATCTTGGCATGCCTTAAACTGACTGTGGGCAGCAGGAAGTACCAGAAGAACCTTCCTGGTCAGGGAACCAATGCTGTAAGGAAAGGTTATTTATTGAAGGAAAGTGAATGGAAAAACAGGGGAGAGAGAAGGGAAACCAGTCTCTGGGAACGGGAATGGTAGAAGAGAAAAGAGTGAGAGACAGACAGAGAGACAGAGAAAGAGTCGGTTGTCTTATTTAACACGCATTTATGGCTGTAGGAGGGGTAGCTATATCATGTTAGCTGTAATTATGACCTGGTTAAATATATAATGTGTTAATACATGAGATAATCATACCATGTTAGCCATTATTATGACCTGGTTATTGCTTTCATTTGGAAATTACGCAGAAAGTAAAGAGAAAGGATTGTGTATCTTTCCTCCTCTTCCCACTCCATGTGACTTAATCAATAAGAACGCCGAACAGGTGTACCCAGCTACTTGGGCTTTAGTTCATTTCAGATGCAGTCAGGTGTTAACAACCAAAAATAGCCATCCTAGGCCAGGTGGTGGCACACACCCTTAATCCTAGCACTCTGGAGGCAGAAGCAGGAAGATCTCTGAGTTTGAGGCCAGTCTGGCCTACAGAGTGAGTTCCAGGACATCCAGGGCTGCACAGAGAAACCCTGTCTACAAAAAAGAATCATCATCATTTTCCCGATACCTTCTCATAGTTCAGGTGACTTCATACATTCGATTCTCTTTCCTAAGCTTCTGGGGTGGGTACATGAATTTATAAAGACCTGGCGGTCCTTGAACTCAAGATGTAGACCTGGCTGTTCTTGAGCTTACAGAGATCCTTCCGCCCTTGCCTCTCTATTGCTGGGATTAAAGGCATGTTCGACCACACCTGGCTTGGCACCTTTATTTCTAAATGTTGTCCAAACACAGATATTCCAAACCTTTCCTATGAAACCCCAAATATTTTATGCTGTCCTACTTTGGTCATGTATTCCAGCTAAGGACACACAGTCTAGGCTCAGGAGATAGCTCAGTGGTAGAACATTTGCCTACATTGCACAGTTCTGTGGGTTTGATCCCTAGCAACTTAAAAACAATTGTACAAACACATACCCAACTGCAGCGCTTCAACCTTTCTTCCAAGCATGCGTGTGTTTACTGTGATATTAAAAATTAAACCTGGGGAATGACGAGTGTTATTGGAGTGGAATTCTCTGTTATTGTGATAGAAGTGGACCAAACCCGACTTGGGAAGGGAAGGGTCCAATTCACCTTACAGCTTACAGTCCACCATGAAGGGAAGTCAGGTGAGGAGCTCAAAGCAGGAACTGAGGCAGAGTCCATGGCTAGAGGACTGCTCCTTCTGGATTTGCTCTCCTCTCTAACCCAGGACCGTGTGCCATGTGGGGCACTGCCCAACCAGCAGTAGTCCAAGGCCTTCCACATCAGTCATTCATCACAAAGGCGTCTTAGATTTCCCTACAGGAGCTCCTACTTAGTTTCTTTCTTCTTTCTTCCTCCTCTTATTCTTCTTTTTGCATTTTTGTTGTTTGTTTGTTTGTATTTTTGGTTTGTCAAGAGAGGGTTTTCCTGTGTAGCCCTTGCAGTCCTGGAACTAGGTCTATGCACCAGCCTGGCCTTGAACCCAGAGATCAGCCTGCTTCTGCCTCCCAACTGGCATTATAGGCATGGGCTGCCATGCCTGGATCAAGGAGACACTTTCTTTGTTGAAGTTCCCTCTTTGTTTGTTTGTATGGTTTTTTTAATATTTATTTTATTTATTTATTATGTATACAATATTCTGTGTGTACGCCTGCAGGCTAGAAGAGGGCACCAGACCTCTTTACAGATGGTTGTGAGCCACCATGTGGTTGCTGGGAATTGAACTCAGGACCTTTGGAAGAGCAGGCAATGCTCTTAACCACTGAGCCATCTCTCCAGCCCTGTATGGTTTTTTTGTTTGTTTGTTTGTTTGGTTTTAGTTTTTTAAGACAGAGTATCTCTGTCTTACAGTCCTGGCTGGTCTGGAACTCACTTTGTAGACCAGGCTGTCCTTGAACTCACAGAGATCTCAGTGATGGGGTTAAAGGTATGAGCAACCAAGACCACCTGAGGTTCCCTCTTTGCATTTTACTCTAAAAACTAACTAGCAATGTGCTAAGAGAGTTGTTTAACAGTGACCTATGTCCAAGCCTTTGCTTTTTATTTTGAAATGACACATCAGTAAGTTGACTAGGCAGGTTGAACATGAGACCCCCTGATTAAGCAGTCAAAGTAGCTGAAATTAGGATCTTGGGCACCAGGTCCAGAACAAATGATCTTATTTTCTTGGCCCAAATCTTTATTTTTTGTTGATTTTGGTTTAAGACAGTATCCCACTCTTGTTCCAATTTGGCCTGGAACTCACTATGTAGCCCAAACTGGACTTAAATATGCCAGTAAATGATAATCATCATATCATGATATTCTTGTCTCCAGGTCACAAGAGCTCAGATTCTAGGTATATGCCACCACACCTGTTTTCTTATAGCTCTTTTAAGTTGGATCAGGCTGTGCCCTACTCTGTTACTCCATACTGTACAAAAAAGATGATGAACAACACTAAGGATGTTGAAAATATATATAAGGAATCACATTACTTTACAGTTATGTAAAATTATGTATAATGTATTCAAGTGTATATATATATGTGGATATAGATTAAATGAATTATATCACTTGAAATGGTGATGTTGTAACTTAAAAAGTGGCATGAGAGAGAAAGATGCCATGTATCAGAGCTCACAGGGAGGGGATTTAAGGAAAAGGGAATGGATAAAGGGGGAGGCAAGGAAGGAAACTGGCCTGTGGAAACAAGAGCAGCAAAGGAGAAGAGAGAGGACAGAGATAGAGAGGGAGAGTGAGGGAGAAACAGAGAGGCAGGAGAGAGAGAGACAGAGGTGGGCAAAGTTCACTTTTAAAAGGGAACATAGATAATGTGCACAGAAGTTGCTCTTAGTGGCTGCAGCTGAGGATGTATCCTGTCAGGATCCCAAGGGCAAGTCAGTAGTACAGATGTCTAAATACTAATAGATGCACCATTCTAGAGCCATAGAAACCCCAGCACCAAGTCAGAAACCTCCTCTCAAGTTACTCAGGAAGAATCCAAGAAACTTCTAGAACCATATAGACTTTTATTGTTGCCCTCTTTTGATGGGGGAGGGTCTTCTGTTTTGTGTTAATTTCATTGGTTAAATAAAGAGACTGCCTTGGCCCTTTTGATAGGACAGCAGCTTGGATAGGCGGAGTAAACAGAACAGAATGCTGGGAGAAAGAAGCTGAGTCAGGCAGTCGCCATGATTCTCCCACTCCAGACAGACGCAGGTTAAGATCTTTCTTGGTAAGCCAGCTCATGGTGCAACACAGAATATTAGAAATGGGTTAGATCAATATGTAAGAGCTAGCCAATAAGAGGCTAGAGCTAATGGGCCAAGCAGTGTTTAAAAGAACACAGTTTCCCTGTAATTATTTTTGGTAAAGCTTATTCCCCGAAATAATTACATGGAAACTGTATTCTTTTAAACACTGCCTGGCCCGTTATCTGTATCCCCTAACACTGCCTGGAGGGCCAGGACCCAGAGGCTGGACAGACCAGAGACCTAGGAGAGGACCAAATACCACTGGCAAGAAATATCAAAAATTAATGAAATGATTCCTAATGATATGCTGCTATACTCATAAATGGGTACCTACCCAACTGTCATCAGAGAGGCTTCATCCAGCAACTGAAGGAAACAGATGCAGAGATTCACAGCCAAACACTAGGTAGACCTTGGGGAATACTGCAGAAGAGAGGGAGGAAGGATTGATGGATCCAGAGGGCCAAGAATCTCACGAGAAAACACACAGAATCTACTATCCTGGGCTCATAGGGGAGCAGGGAGGCTGAACTGACCACCAGGGAGCCTGCATGGGACTGACCTAGGCTGTTTACATATATGTGACAGTTGTGTAGCTTGGTCTTCTTGTGGGACTCACAACAGTGGGATCAGAGGCTGTCTCTGACTCTTTTGTTGACTTTTGAGCTCTTATCCTCACACTGGGTTGCTACATCCACCCTTCAACTTGATAAGCGATGTCTGGCTGATATCTATGGTAAGCCAGTCCTCCTCTCAATAGATAGGAAGATGATTGGATGGAGGGAGCAGAGGGAGGTGAGAGGGGAACTGGGGGGAGAGGAAGAGGGGGAACAGTACTCAGGGTGTAAAACAAACAAACAAACAAATATTGCTGAGTGGTACAATTGGTCTTTCCTAGAGGTGAGAACCCTAAATGGTTACCCAATACAAAACCTTAAAAGTATACATGCATACAACACTAAATGCACCAAGATTGGATTTATATATTTATTTGCATATATACAATACAATAATTCTTAGAGAATAAGAGAACATAAACTTGAAACTTATGGGGAGGGGAAAAGGGAGGGACTGGAAAAAGAATATAAATGATGTAATAATATTTTATTTTTTATTTTATTTCATTTTTAATATATATTTTATTGATATTTATTGAGCTCTACATTTTCTCTGCTCCACTCCCTGCCTTTCCCTTCCCCTCTTCAACCATCCTACAAGGTCCCCCATGCTCCCAATTTACTCAGGAGATCTTGTCTTTTTCTACTTTCTACTTCCCATGTAGATCAGATCTATGTAACTCTCTTAGTGTCTGTATTGTTGTCTAAATTCTCTGGGATTGTGGTTTGTAGGCTGGTTTTCTTTGTTTTATGTTTAAAAACCACCTTTGAGTGAGTACATGTGATAATCGTCTTTCTGTACCTGGGTTATCTCACTTAAAATAATGTTTTCTAGCTTATCCATTTTCCAGCAAAATTCAAGCTGTCGTTATTTTTTTCTGCTGTGTAATACTCTATTGTGTAAATGTACCACTTATTTTTTTATCCATTCTTTGATTGAGGGGCATTTAGGTTGTTTCCAGGTTCTGGCTATGACAAACAAAGCTGCTATGAACATAGTTGAGCACATGTCCTTGTGGCATGATTGAGCATCCTTTGGATATATACCCAAAAGTGGTATTACTGGGTCTTGAGGAAGGTTGTTTCCTAATTTTCTGAGAAACCACCACACTGACATCCAAAGGGGTTGTACCAGCTTGCATTCCCACCAGTAATGCAGAAGTGTTCCCTTTTCCCCACAACCTCTCCAGCATAAGTTGTCATCAGTGTTTTTGATCTTGACCATTCTTAGAGGTGTAAGATGGAATCTCAGAGTTGTTTTGATTTGCATTTCTCTGATGACTAAGGATGTTGAACATTTCCTTAAGTGTCTTTCAGCCATTTTAGATTCCTCTGAGAGTTCTCTGTTTAGGTCTGTACTCCATTTTTTTTATTGGATGATGTGATCTTTCGATGTCCAATTTTTTGAGTTCTTTGTATATTTGTATATTTTGGAGATCAGACCTCTGATGTGGGGTTAGTGAAGATCTTTTTCCATTCTGTAGGCTGTTGTTTTGTCTTGTTGCTTTACAGAAGCTTTTCAGTTTCAGGAGGTCCCATTTATTAATTGTTTCTCTCAGTGTCTGTGCTGCTGGGGTTCTATTTAGGAAGTGGTCTCCTGTGCCAATGCATTCAAGTGTACTTCCCACTTTCTCTTCTATAAGGTTCAGTGTGGCTGGCTTTATGTTGAGGTCTTTGATCCATTTGGACTTGAGTCCTGTGCATGGTGATAGATATGGATCTATTTCATTTTTCTACATGTTGAAATCCAGTTATGCCAGCACCACTTGTTTTTTTTTTGTTGTTTTTTTGTTTTTCGAGACAGGGTTTCTCTGTGGCTTTGGAGCCTGTCCTGGAACTAGCTCTTGTAGACCAGGCTGGTCTCGAACTCACAGAGATCCGCCTGCCTCTGCCTCCCGAGTGCGCCAGCACCACTTGTTAAATATGCTTTCTTTTTTCCATATGATATTTTTTTGCTTCTTTATCAGGTGTTCAAAGATGTGTTGATTGATATCCAGGCCTTCTATTCAGTTCCATTGGTCTTCCTGTTTGTTCTTATGCCAATATCAGGCTGTTTTCAGTACTGTAGCTCTGTAGTAGAGTTTGAAGTCAGGGATTGTGATGCCTCCAGAAGTTTTTTTATTGTACAGGATTGTTTTGACTATCCTGGGTTATTTGCTTTTCCAAATGAAGTTGAGTACTGTCCTTTTGAGGTCTTTGAAGAATTTTGCTGGGATTTTGATGGGCATTGTGTTGAATCTGTTCCACTAAACCTTTAATGAACAATTTTCAAGTCAGTAAATATGGTTCAATACTTCTTAAAACTAGATGCCTTGTCACACAATTACAAATTATTTCCCATATAGTGAAGTCTTTGGTGCCCAGTTTTAGCTCTTGTAATCATTCCAATGAGAGGAGTTATTTCCTTATACAATTTTGTTAAGTATTTTTGTTGACAGGATGTCTAGCAGTTCAATAAAATCCTATCAAATCAAGGAATTCAGGTCCAGAGGGCAAAAGTTCTGGTCTGAGGCCAGGTTCAAACCAAAACCGATGCCAATGGTCATAAAATGTTCGCGATCCCCTGTCAGCTGCTGTTCTGCTGGCTCAGTTAACAAGGAAGGAAGGACGCTTGCTTTGTTAGTATGATTGATACATTGTTTCAGAATAGTGTGTCAGCCAAGGCAGTAATTGTCATGCGTTTTCATTCTGTCACTCGCTTCATAATATGGTTCTTAAATGTCAGGGACATTTTTCTTGGCAGAATGAACACTTTAAACATATTTGCAGAATAAAATTGAGCTCCTGGGACTCCAGGCTCTTTCTTTCCTCCTCTTCTTCATTTTTAATTCACTCCTCCCATACTCTATAGACATCATTTGATTGCTCTACCAGTCTAGCCCATGAAATGGAATATAAGAACACTGATTAATATGGAAAGTGAGGAAACAAATGCTCTGTAAATAGAGATAAGGCTCAATAAATAACAGTATTACAGGAAATGAATGACAGGTCTGTTTGTTTAATTCTACTGGGGAAAAAGGTAAGTCTATGAGCACTGCCAGTTGGCAACATGTGACTAAATTGCAGTGTACAGAAAAGTTGAGTAGAAACTTCTTAGGATGGCTGCAGTTTGGACAAGGGCATTGTTGGGGTGTTGGATGACTTTACTTCCCTGCTTAGTGGGAGGGCAGGCTGAATGGTAATAGCTTTAGATAGCAGGAACCAGGTGACAGAGCCACCATTGAGTTGACTTTGAGGCTTTTTGCAATCCCATGTACATATATTTTGGGGACAAATTAAGTTAGCTGTGAAATTCATTACACAGTGGGTTTGTTTGTAATCACTCCCTGTCATCTCTTTAGAACACATGGCTTGTTTTGGGCTTAATCAGACAGCAGCAAACTGTTGCTATAAATCACATTCCATATTAGTGTTTTATATTAAATAATTTGAGACTTTCAAGTGATAGCAGTTGAGTTCATTTCAGCCGGAGAGCAATCTTCTTTAGCTGAGCTCTAAATCAATTGCATCTTGTAATACTTGTTTATTTGCTCATCAAGTCCTGAGGGTTACTTAAAGAAACATATGCCAAAGCATGGTAGCAGGAATACTGCTGTCACAGGCACAGAGTAACAAAATGAGGTTGCTTCCACCACTGACCCACTTGTAAATGACCTTCGCATGATTTTACAGACCGCTTGTCTCTTGGCTAGCTGTCGAGAAATGTATCAGTCACTCCTGCTCAGGAAATATCTCCTTCAAAGATATTAAACTTTGTACTGCAGGAGAATCCATAAGTTTGATTGTAATTCATAGGATTTTAATGCACGCTCATTAATCAAGTTGTGTAGAGATGGAATTTTAAAAAGAATTCTCTTTGGGGAGTGACATGGTTACTGCAGTCAAGACTGTGAAGAAGATCAACGCTGCTCATTTCTGTTAGGAATTGTTTACTGTGTCGCTGATCCAATTTGAACGTTTTAGTAAAGTCAAAGCTGTGGGCCATAGCTTACACAGATGCATTCTAACTCACATTGTACTTTGATTCTGACTCACTCATGACAAGCAATGTTTGGATTTACATTTCAACTTATTTACACACTAGGGATTCTGTTTGGCTCGATTTTGGACCCATCTCTGGGAGATCATTCTAGCATAGCCACCACCACTGTCAATGAGCCGGATTTGGAGATCCATCCAACATTCAGCCAGCCCCATGAAAACAATCACCTGTGATGGCACCGATGAGTCCTGGTAGCTGTGAAGGAAACATTTCTACATTACCACCAGGATATGACACAAGGTAAGGAGGGCTGCTTGATAGTGAGGATGAATTTGCTGGGGGAGGGAGTGAGATCACGAGTTAGCTAATAGCTAGTCTTCTGTTAAGTGCTGCAATAGCACTGGGTACCATCCTGGATTTCAGAGTAAGACAGCAAAATAGAAGGAACTTTTATGAATCTCAAAGCAAGAAAAAGTAAAGCAACCAAGGAGAAGATGTCTTCCAAGGAGAGAAGGAAAAAACTCTGGGGCTACAGAAAGGGCACGGGAAATCTAGAAAGCGCAGAGAAGCAGAAAAGTATGACAGCATCTCTAATTCCGACCCCAGCTTCTCAGCAGGAAAAAAAAACTACTGTTATTATGAGCTTTCAGTTATATAGAGGGATTTGGTATAAATGCGTCTGTCCTGTATAATAAGCTATAATAAGTTTTAGATAATTCCATTGCATTGCTCACTGTGTGAGTGCTATAACCGCATGTTGTCTTGAGAAGGAGCCTATTAAGAACTAAACTATAATGAAGATGGAAAAGAATAGAATGATTATAATCTGGGGTCTCCAGGGATCCTCTGCCACAGTGACTGGGTGGGAGATGGCCATGGGAAGCAGCTATGTAGGAAGTTGGATCTGTTACAAATCTATTAAAATCTTTAGACAGGGGCTGGAGAGGTGGCTCAGAGGTTAAGAGCATTGCCTGCTCTTCCAAAGGTCCTGAGTTCAATTCCCAGCAACCACATGGTGGCTCACAACCATCTGTAATGAGGTCTGGTGCCCCCTTCTGGCCAGCAGGCATACACACAGAATATTGTATACATAATAAATAAATATATAAAAAAAACTTTAGGCAGTGAGCGGCGTGGGTTGTGGGGATATAGTGGTGGCCGCCCTGTATGTAGTTCTCCGTGGGGAGCTGAGCCTAAGACCATTGGGAGTTGGTCAGGGCATTGCTGGTTCTCATGGTGCCTCCAGCTCTGGCATAGAATTCAGGAGTCTGCTTCCTTCACACTCTGGGGAATGTCTGGCTAGGCAGTGTTTTGTCATTTGCCATGTCTCTGGTGCACCGACTGATGGGCTGACCGAAGTGAGTGCTTGCCTTGCCCATACATCACCATGCCACAAAGCTCCTCGGGGCTACAATGACTCCATATATAGAAAGTTATTGCTTCTAGGGTAGATTCAGCCCTATCATGAACAACAGACTCTTACCTGAAACAGCAAGAAATACAGATCACAGCTTCACCCATACACGGCATCAAAATGTTTGCAGAGGTTTAGCCCATGGGGCTTCCAGTACACAGTGGGGCTGGGGTGGTCTTGAAGACAATATATTGATGAATGACATACTCAGAAAGTAATAAAAAGGAATTTGGAACATACTGTACAAGAACTATGGAACATGACTTAAAAACAAGGAATAATCAGCATTGATGGGGAAGCTGAGTGTGTAGAGTCAAAGCAGTGAAAAAGGAAATGTCCCCAATCTTGGAAAAGATATAGATGCCCAGGAACAGAACACGTTTAGAATCCTGAGCAGGAACGACCAGAAAAGAACCTCTCAATGTCTTATAAGAGATAAACCACTGAGGCACAGAACAAAGAAAGACTACTGAATGCTGCAAATAAGAGGTGTCTACCAAGTACAAGAGTGAGTTCATCCAGTAATGGCGGATTTCACCGGAGACACTCCAAAGTGCGGGAGGCCAGGGAATGATGCAGGTCAAACCCTCAAAGAAAACAACCGTCAACCTAGATTACTATATCCAGCCAAGCTATCCTCCAGAATCCGAGGGAAAAAGAAAGACCTCCAAGTCCAGATAAAAAAGGAATTCATGGCCATTCCAGCATTCCAGCACTACAGAAGATATCAAAAGGAATTCTACACACACTAGATGATTCGAGATAAACAGCCATGAGGGCACAGAAAGGAATAAATCTTTTGAGAAGAATAGCTAAGCAAATGAGAGCAGGAAAGACTCAAACAGTAAACTGCCAGACCTCTAAGATGAGTAGGGAGAAAGACAAAAGACATGGACTTTTCAAAACTACAAAAAAAAGCATTAAGATGTCAGGAACTAGCATATGCCTTTCAATAACAACCCTGGATGTTAAATTTCTGCAATTAGGAGACAAAGACCAGCAGATTGGATGAATAAAAGAGACTCAACAAATGTCAGGGTTCTTACAGGCACATATAGAAATAGACGCAGTAGAAGAAATGGCATTTCAAGCAAACGAAATATGACATAGCTCTACCTCTACCCAAGGAGACCATGTTGCAGAGAAGCCTGCTCCAAAGAGACAAAGAGGGACACCACATGTTGATGAAAAGATTTGACTGAGGATATAAACACTGAGTGCTCACAGCACTCAAAGGGAGAGATAGCCCCAATGTAATTGTGGGTAACTTCAGTATTCCTCTCTCACTGATAGAGCATCTGGAGTCAAACAAATGAACAAGCAAGCCAACCCCAAACAAACAAAAACTGTAAGAGTGAAATTGCACAATATATAAAATAGAACAAATTGATATCATCAGACTAGTTCATCCAAGGGCTACAGACTACACATTCCTGTCATCAGTATGTGGAACTTTGTTCAATATAGATGACATTTTAGGCTCCAAAATCTTAACGTGCATGAAGTTATTTACCCTTCTTTGTATTATCAGATTGTAATAGGACAACACTAGAAATCAACAACGGAAATTATACAAACGCATGGAGATTGGACGATATTTTGTGAAACTGTGGGAAAATAGAAACTTTCTAGAGCCACATGAAAATGGAAATGCAACTTATATTCCTTAGGAGTCAGTGAAAGCGGTGTGAAGAAGGAGGCTTCCAGCTACAGGTATTGTGCTGGCTAGTTTCATGTCAGCTTGACGTGAGCTAGAGTCATTTTGGAAGAGGGAACTGGAATTGAGAAAATGCCCTAGCCAAACTGGCCCGTGGGTAGCCCGTGGTGCGTTTTCGTGATTGATGGTTGACATGGGAGGCCCAGATCACTGTGGGCTGTGGCATCCTTGTGCTGGTAGTCCTGGGGTAGATAAGAGAGCAGGTTGAGAAAACCACGGGGAGCAAGCCAGTAAGCCCACTTCTCCTCGGCCTCTGCGTCAGCTCCTGCTTCCAGGGTCCTGCCTTGAATTCCTGGCTGAGCAGTTAAGAGCAATGGCTATTGTTCCAGAAGACTGGAGTTTGATTCCCAATCTCCACATCATGGCTCACATCTGTACTTCCAGTTCCAGAGGATCTGATGCCCCTTCTAGCCTCCATGAGAACCAAATACGCACACAGTACACAGGCGCGCATGTAGACAATACACACATACACATTAAATGGAACATATTAAGCATTTCCCCGCTGACTATTTAATTGAGACTATCTATTGACTGAGACCTCATGCTGGCCAGCCGGAGTGTGGCCTCTGGCTTCCTCCTGCAGAAAGACCCAACTTTGTGGCACTGGATGGATGTTTTATGCCTTCTCGCAGCTCAGGTCTCCAGCTTTTAAGGAGGGCTCTGAGTTTCTCTTAGGCAGAGCATCAGAAGACACCATTCCCCTGCTCTTATCAACCAAGGAAGAATTATCACAGTTCCTCGGGGGACACAGGAACCATCAGAAACCTTTCATGAGAGACTTTTCTAGAACAGGCACTAAGGGGTGTAGTGGGTAGTGTCCTCCATGTTCTTAGAGCAAAAAGAATAATGGCTGTCATTAGCCTGCTTCCCTCCTAGCATCCTCTGATGAAAGCTAAAAGCATAACTGCAAACGGCCCAGAAAATGTGATGGTGTGTGAAGCCAAGAAAACATTAGTCAGTACATGAAGGGCTCTCCAGTTCGAGAATGGAATGCGGGGCAGGAAGAACTGGATGCGCTAGATGACCTCCCATCATCTCTTCATGGTGTCACTTCTCACAATTGCAGCAGACGACCTCGTCTCCAAGAAGACCGTGCAGAAAACTGCTGCTTGCTCAAAATCCACCCAGTGCGTTACGAAAGGATAGAGAATGTTATACCAATAGTATTATAATTAAACAGCTCAGCCCACACGGAGAGTCTTCATCTCTTTTGCTTGGAATGAGTTTGGTCCAAATGGGTAAAGTCAAATGTCCAATTTAAGTTAAAGTCAAATCTCTGTACTGTAACATAGCCTCCCTCGCTTCCTCCCTTCCCCCCCTGTGTGTGTGCATATGTGTATGTGTGTATGTGTATGTGTGTGTATGTGTGTATGTGTGTGTGTATGTGTATGTGTGTGTATGTGTGTGTGTATGTGTGTGTTTATGTGTGTGTGTATGTGTGTGTGCGTGTGTATGTGTGTGTATGTGTGTATGTGTGTGTGTATGTGTGTGTATGTGTGTGTGTATGTATGTATGTGTATGTGTGTGTATGTGTGTGTATGTGTGTGTGTATGTATGTATGTGTATGTGTGTGTATGTGTGTATGTGTGTGTATGTGTGTATGTGTATGTGTGTGTATGTGTGTATGTGTGTGTGTGTGTGTGTGTATGTGTGTATGTGTGTGTGTGTATGTGTGTGTATGTGTGTGTATGTGTGTGTGTATGTGTGTGTGTACGTGTGTGTGTACGTGTGTGTGTAATGTGCATTCTTTCTGCTTAATTGCAAGATACAAAGGACTGAATGGTCTGAACATCTTATTTATTTTCTCAAGGCTCAGGAGACTGGAGGCCTGCCGTCCAGGTTCATGCTGTGCTGGGTTTTGGTGAATCCTCATTTGTACATTGCCACCTTCTTTGTGTCTTCCCAAACGCTTCCTTCTGTGCATAAGCAGGGAGTCTTCCGTTCCTTTTTCTTAATGGAACCATCAAGTCTATCAAACTGGGGCCACACTCTCAGGTCTCTGAATCTTAGTTATCTCCCCAAAGTCTGTGTTTCTGAGTAGAGTTGGGGTATCATATAGTATTTGTGTGTGTGATCTATTAGTCTGCAATAATTAGCTCTTCCCACATATAGAAACCTTCCTCTAGCAGTTTCATTGAGCTTCTAGAGGCTGCAACTTGGTTCCAGGGAATCTGCCTATCCTGTGGTACCCAAGTATTTCTGCCAGAGGAATAGATTTTTTCCTTAGTGATTCTGAGAGAATTTCTAAACACAGTTGGGAAGTTCATAGGTCCCAGACAATGTTGCAGGTGAGAGATAGATCTTCTCTCCAGGAGCTCATGGGCCCTTTGGGTTCGGGAATGAGGATCAGGAGAAGATGGTTTCTATAAGGTCCGTGAACTAAGGCTATGATGAGAAGTTTGGTCTCTGCTTCCTCTCTTTGGCAGAGATGTTGAAGTTGTCAGTTAG